>NC_085047.1:30574230-31174230 GCF_963662255.1 Cinclus cinclus | reverse complement strand
ACTTTTCCAGTTGGAACTAGTCTGTGAATGCTTCATGCCTATTGAAAAAGAAATCACCTGGCTTAGTTGTATATTCCAACTACGCAGGTGCACACACTGGCATAAACTTAGACTTTATAAGCCAATTGAAATTGCTCATAAAATGTGTCCTCCATGCCACCAACACAACACATAAGAACACTGTTCTTTTTTAAATAGTGATCCTTGGGATTATATTTGTTGCAAAACTCTTAGATGCATTTGTTAAGCACTGTGTAACAGCAGCAAGAGTGACTGTTGGGGGGGAAATGGAGGAGGAGGGATTACAGGTGGATAGGAGGTATAATTCATATAAAAGGCTAAGAAGCAATCATGGATTTTGTAGGGAAGAGGGGAGTTAACATGAGGGGTCTAAGGTGGGAACTAATTGTTTCTTCCAGTACCTAATAGGGAGTACCTAACAGGGAGTTACAGTGAAAAGACAGCCAGGCTTTTCTTAGGGGAAAATAGTAAAACTACAGGAACCAACTGTCCCAGGTTAAAACAAGAGTAATTCCAGTTGAATGTTAAGTGTCTCTGTGAGATTATCACAACACCAGAACAGCTGCCCAGAGAGGCTGGGGAAGTTCTTTGCTCTTGGAAATCAAAAAATCCCTGAAAGGTTAGGTTTGGAAAGGACTACTGGAGGTAATGTAGTCTAATCGCCTGCTCAAGCAGAGTCCCTTAGAATCCATTGCTCAGAATTAGTTTCCAAGTGACTTTTTAATATTTCCAGGGAAGGAGATTCCAGAACCTCTTTGGCCAATCTGTTCCAGTGCTTGGTCACCCACACAGTAAAGTTCTTCCTCATGGAATCATTGAATATCCTGAAGTGGAAGGGACCCATAGGGATCATTGAGTACAACTCTTGGCCCTGAACAGGACACCCCCCAAGAGTCACACCTTTTGCCTAAGAGTGCTGTTCAAACACTTCTTGAACTCTGTCAGGCTTAGTGCTGGGACCATTTCCCTGGGGACCCTATTCCAGTGCTCAGTCACACTGAGTGAAAAATCTTTTCCTGATATCAAACCTAAACCTCCCCTGACTCAGCTTCATGCTGTTTCCTCGAGTCCTGACACTGACTCCAGGGATGCAAAGGTCAGTACTTTCCCCCCTGCTTCTCCTTGTGAGGATGCCAAAGACCACAATGAGGTCGCCCTTCAATCTCCTCTAGGCTGAACAAACCAAGGGACAGGCTCATGTAGAACTTCCTGTGCATCAGTTTCTGCCCTTTGCCTCTTGATAAGGATCCCTGAGAAAAGTCTGGACTCATTCTCTTGGCACTCTCCCCTAAGGTACTTAGAGACATTGATATGGTCTCCTCTCAGTCTTCTCTTCTCTTCTCGAGGCTGAACAGGCCCACCTCCCTCAGCCTTTCCTCATAAGAGAGGTGCTCCAGTCTCCAAATAATTCTTATTCCCCTCTGCTGGCCACACTCCAGAAGCTCCATGTCTCTCTTTAATGAGGAGCCCAGAACTGGACACAGCAATCCAGATTCGCCTCACCGAGACTGAGTGAAGGGGCAGGATCTCCTCCTTCAACCTGTTCATTGACATTGACAATGTTCTTCCTAAGGCACCCCAGGATACCATTGGCCTTCTTGGCCTCAACAACACACCTCTGGCTCATGGGCAGCTTGTTCACCAGCATTCCCAGGTACTTCCCTGAAATGCTGCTTTCCAGTAGGTCACCCCTGTACTTTCAAATCTTCCTATCTGTTCTTCATTGTATACATAGAATACTTGGTATCCTTTATAAACTTACCTTCTAAGTGAATGAAGTTATCTATAATCAAATCTGTGTGTGTTAAATTAATTTCTGAATTAATATTAAATTTAAAACAAATCCTGTTGTAAATAATCTCTGAGAAGGTTCTTCAAATCAGCACTGTGGTAAAAACAATTTGTGGGTATTACTGGGTAAATATTACCACCTTAGGTAATATTCTTGTTCACATTTTGGACAGTTTCAACTCTTATTAGAAGTCTAAGACAGTATTAGAAGGCTGTAAACCTTTAATTCTGCAAATAGAATGGTCCACAGAGCAACCCCTGCAAAACCCACACCTGAAACTAATGACATCTGGCAAGGGCTAATTGGTGCTGGGAATAAGTTCTTATGAGAATAGAGCAGTACTATGCTGCTCTTTAGAGGACCTTGGGAATACAGGGTGACCCCCGTAACACTAAGGACTGCTTCCTTAATCCTATCAAGCACTGCAAGTGTGAATTGCCCCCTGTGCCATTTTTTGGATGCTCTTTGTTTCAAGTGACAGAACAATCCCTGAGAAGGGTTTTAATATTTTTGCCTTAAGATCAGAGTCAAGACAGAAGCGACCTGTTTTCTCTTTTCTCCAGCACTGTGTTACTCATCAGGGACAGTCTTTTGACTAAGTACTGTACTTCTGTACAGTACTCTTTCTCACACTCTGTCCTCAGCTCATGATCTTTTCCTTGTCGGGAAGGGAATTAAATGTTTTAAACCTGCGTCTGTTTCAGCTCTCAACAGTAATTTTGTCATTATATTTTAATGCAAAATTTGAAAATCAGTGGCTTTGGTTCAATCCTGGAGTCCACAAGAAACCTTCTTATTCAAGCCTTGAGAACATGAGGCTCAGACTGTGTGGTGGTTATCTGGACTTGGATTGCTGAGGAAAGCCTTGTAGCTGATTGCACCTGACCTGCAAGGTCTTTGCATACCTGTTTCACTAATGCTGACCTGATCCTATGTGTGCTGAACTCACCAGTGGTTTCAAAACCTTGTTGGTAGGTAACAGCTTTAATGACCTTGCAAGCCTGCATTTGCTTTTCCATCACTGGGATTTGAAGACACTCGGCACTCCAGCAGGCACTCTTAGTTCTTTCTGTGATGGAGAAATACATGGTATTTTTTTTGATGTGAAGAAAAGCACAAGCTAATTTTCCAGGACAGAATGTTCCTGAGGTGTGGTGACCACCTCAGAACTGTGCCATTAATAATATCAGTCAGGATGTAATCCTGCAACACTGAAGTAAATGGGCACTTCAAGTACTAAGGCAGGGTGGCCACTATGGAACAGAGACCAACACTTCACTGTCAGCAGTTGAAAGATGAAGCAGAAAGGGCAGTCAATGTACAGCAGTTCTTTAATACTTCTCAAACTGGTTAATGATCTGTTCTGATCAAGTGGGGGTTTTTTTGCTGCTTCTTGACCAGTGCTTTTTGTCAGGCAAAAATGACACATTCTCAGTAAAGACCCTTGGGAATCTTCTTTTTTTAATTTTTTTTTTCTCTTTTTTGTTGTTGTTGTTTTAAATAAGGTATGAGATTTTTTTCCTTCTTTGTTATTCTTTTAATATTAAAGTTATTAAATATTCATGTAGTGGGCTAGAGATGTGGATGGTTTGCAATACTTTCAAAGTATAATTTAGGCAAACAAAGTAAGAGTCTTTCCTCTTTCAGTAACAGTCATCTCAGTGATTAGTGGCAAAGAAGAAGATGAAAACATTGTTTGAGTATATTTTTATATAAATGGAAGGCCTGAGAAAAACTGTGGTAGATTTCCATACCTTAAATTCCTAGAATCACAAAAGTGTTACTAGAAAGGAACTTGTAGATGTTTTCTTTTTTCCAGTCCATTACTGAAAGAGTAGCTGAACTCATTCCAAGAAAATGATAGCAATATTGGACAGACGAACTTGATTTTGTAAGGAAAGTTGTTCATCCTCAACCCAAAAATATGAAAGAGGGCTTAAAACAACAGTGATGGACTAAATTGCAAACAGTATCTTTTACTGCTGAATTAGTTTAATTTCACTCTACATAGACACCATTCGATAGAATCTCTAGACCATATTCTTTAGACCATAAGAAAATGGAGGCACTATACAGTTTCTGTGGAGGGAAAATCAATAGAAATCGGTTTCTAAAAAGCGAGAAGTTGACAAATACTAACAAAATGCATCTTCAAGTATGCTTTATTTGCAGGTGATTAAAAATATTTTTAGGCAAAAAACTAGTCAATCTTATCCAGTACAAGATAAAACATGATTTAGTGCCTAATGCCAGACTGACTGGAAAATGTGTAGATAGGACTGGTGATGCAGTTGTTGATGAATCACATGTGATTAAATGGCCCACATTCATATAGTAAAAAGACCTGATATGTACATATGAGGAATTATAAGCACTTAATATTTTAACAATAAGCAGGAGATTTTGTACAAAAACCAAGGGACTCAAGGGGACGGGAAAGCTACAGACATATTAGTAATATCAGAAGCCATCGACATTTTTTTTAAAGACATTAACTTGCTCCTGCAAATTACTGCACTCTTGAGAATAGTATGTGCAATTTAAAACTTATCTAAAACATCACCCAAAGGTAACACTATTTCCTATTTTTTAAAAATTATTTTGTATTAAGAATTTTGCAAAGAACTGAAATATGGCATGGCCAAGAAGCATGAATTATCCACCATTTCAGAGACTTTGCATTCATCACATTTAAATACTAGGTGTCTGATTTCTGAAAGTCTCATGCAAAATCCAGCTATAAAAACTCACCACAGAATATTTTCAAGGATAAAAAGCTAATGTTTTTTAAAGCTCTGACAGACATCCAGTTGTGAAGGTGAATTTCAAAACTAATGGTCCACATTTTCAGAGGACATTCAAAAATATACTTGTTGAACTTCCTGTAAATGCCCAGCTCTTATCTACACTTTGCATGGAATATTTACCAAAGCTATAACATTGGACAGTTAATGGAATATATCACTGCCTAGAGTAGTGCCAGAGGTAACATCATTATCTTTCCATAACTGCAGAATGAGAATTAAATAATCACAAAACAAATTCCTATTATGAAATGACTTTTTTTTCCTCATGTACAATATATATATTCATTTATATTGAATATAAGTCCAGTAATACTATCACAGTAATGTGCTGTAGTAGTCTTTCATAGTGAGAAAACTGCCCTAATCATCTTTAACATGCAAAGCTTGGAAGAACCAGAAATTCACAGTAAGTAATACAATTTGTATATGCATCTTCTGCCATCCTAAAGTTAACCAGAACACTCAAGACTGTTGCTTATTTTTTTCCTATGTTTAACAAAAGCTACAGTTCTGTATACTGTACATTCACAGTGGGATCCCAGCCCCCTGTACTATCTGCAAGAAAGATCAGGTTGCCACCCTCCATCAGAGTAAACATTCTAGTATTTAATATAATAATCTTGTGAACAGTTGTTCCTAGCTTGAAGCTCTGCAGTTCAAGACTTGATAAAATTCTCCTTTTCATCTCTCTGAAAGGTTTCTTGCTAACGCATTTTGTAGTCATTAGATACTGACATTTCACATAGCTGTCCTTTAAAATCCAAGTCTACTGTGAAATCCAGGTCACGCTGTAAAAAGATTTAAATGCAACATGTAAGTAAGACCATAAGTTTAGTGTATTAATTCAGTTATCATTGTCAGGTTTGAAAAGAGATTCAAGAGATCCCTGCAGTGGTTTCCAACTTCTTGTTTTTTAAATGGTGCTAATACTGAGAAAGCAGGCTGTAAGATGTGTAACAGCATTCACCATACAATCTGTGCTTTGGTCATATTTCTGTACTCTTCCTGAGGTGGATCTAATGTCCTGGTTACCTCCTGGTTCAGGAAGCTTCTGAAATGCTGTTATCATACATGTCCTATGAAAATTTTTGAAGGGTGTCCCCCATTGAGATGTTTTTAATTTAGGCTAAAGGGCTTTCCCACCAGGGGTTGTTCCAGATTACATCTAGCAAACTTCCCATTGTACAGAAGCCCTTTGTCACTTTTTATCTTATAATGACACATTTTTAGGGAAGAGGCACTACACAGCCCTACAGAAGGAAGCTGTGTCTATGCCAGCTTTTGAGAAACTTCATGTTTCAGAAGAACAAAGCACTAGCAAATCCTTTTGAACCAATGTGGTCTCTCTCTTTTATTACAACTATCAAGAGAACATTAATTTTAGCGCCTAAATCTGCATTCATACTGCTGTGTGAAGAAACTTGAGATATTTTACTCATTTTTCCCCTGAAAGAAAATTGATACATTTAACCCAAAAGAAAATATTCTAATCCCCCTAGGAAAACATAAGGGTAGGGAAACAGATTTTTTTCCTCTTGCAGCAAGTAGCTTCAGGGGTGAATATGTTTGTTTTAATGCCAAGTTAATTTTGTGTTTATTTCCCCCTCTGTATCAGCACTACTATATCAAATCCGTGCTTGCTATAAAAATGGAAAAGCAATGCAAAAAGGGAAGACAATGACATGTTAAGATTTTTTGCAGTTAACGAATGCAAATTTTCAACAATTACAACAACTGCATAGATTGATAACCACGTTATTTTAACTACTGTTTACTGTAATAGAAAAAGAAGAGATACTGTTCAAGATTTTTGGCAGAAAATGGTCCAGTGTTTCTCCCTGAAGCCATAATTCTCATGTCTAGTTCTATCTAGCCACAGGTTGTCTCTCAGACCGTGTCTCGCAGTCTCCTTACTGTGAGATAAAAGAAGCACTAGGGGGATTCAGCCCATAGCAGAGAGCTTGAGGATGTTTTCAGCAGTCATAGTAGCGTGATATCCATCATGCTTTAGCTTTAGTCTTAAATAAAGCATCTGTATTTTCTATGGAAAGGCACAATTTCTAAACAACACTTTCACTCAATTACTGAGTTCAAGCACATTTGATCGGTGAGTTCATACAAGTATTCCTCTGAAATGTGTTACTTAATTTCCTGTTGGACTGTCCTTGGGTACCGAGTGGCAAATCACTCAGTGCCCATAGATGTGGAACTGAAGCACTTACTCTTGATCATCTTGTGTTGGCAGAAGGGATCTTTCCACTGATTTCAGTGACAGTGTGAAAAACCCCTTGCCTTCTTGTGTCAAAACATGAGTCAATCTGATTGCAGAGGGCAGCTGACTCAGTGATGTATTTGAATCCTTTCTCCCTTCCCAGGCTAGGCTGCTTGCAGGCTGACTTCTTAACATTAGCAGTGCTTTATCATTGCTGTCATCAGCTTTGTTGAAGCTGTGATTGGAGCTCTTACTAATAAATGTGAATGCCTTTAGCACGCTCCTTGTTTTACTCCCATGCATTTTCTTTATTGCTGATCATAGTTTATGATCAGTAGAGGTGGAATTAGGATCAGGGATGCTGACTTACCACATTTTTTGCGTTTGGTTTCATGGATATAGTCCCATAAATTTCTTCTCCTCGTCTCACAGTTAAATAGTCCTCCAAGTAGAAGACAGTTTGCTTCCAGTGAGTATAAGGAGCATCAGGTGCTACAAATATATATGGGTATCATTTATTGAAATTTCTTAAATGCCTTGCAAATTAAATTATGACTTGGAAACAACTGGGAAAAATCCTTTCTTTTCATAGAATGCTTTATGTACTATATTAGCAAATGTACTTTACAACACAATTCTATTGGCTGTCTGTGGGTTGTCTTCTAATTTTTATTGGAATATGTCATATTTGAATCACACCCAGTAAGAAGGATTCCAAAAAAGGGGTTACAGGGACAGATAGGCACATTTTTATGCTTTTCTTTCAACCCACACATGTTCGAATTGGAAAAATCTTTACCACTAAGTGCTTTGAATTTCAAAAGTCTAAATTAGTTAGAAAAACAATGATACAAAAGCATGAAGGAAAGGTTCATCAAAAATATTAATCACAATGTTTCAGATGAAACATTTGGCTAGTATCCCAAAAGAGCAAATTTTATAATTTCCAGGAAGATGGAGGGATGAAAAGGCACTTGCGCCTTGATCTCTTTTGGGACTATTAAAAGGCATTTTGGGCAATTTTCCAGAGATGGAAACTGGTCTAAATTAATTTCTAGTCTTGCTTAGCAGAATCCCTTTGATGACCCTTTGCTATTTCAGGCTTTTAGTTTGCATCTTTGGTTCTATTTCTGATTTAAATTCCAATCTTTGAGCAGTGCCTAAGGAACTTGCATTGGTCACTTCTTGTTCCCACCATTCTTGCAGTCAAGAGCATCTAGGAACCTAAGAACAGCTGTAGGACCTCAAAGACTTCCTAACCTGGCAGAATAAAGCCTCTGATAAATTTATTTTTCTTCTATTTGTATCCCCCAGTCACATGAGGTCACTGTATTTTATGATTATTAACATTATGTCATTATTGTTCAATAAAATAATGATCTTATTTCAACATCAATATTTTAAAAAAAATTACTTGGCTTTGAAAATCGTTTGTGACGGGGAAAATACTGATGCTTTCTAAAAAAACTGGCAAGACAGGAATTTTTAACTGTTTTCTAAAATTCTAGAATCAAAAGACCAGTATAAAGCAACATTTTTCAGAAACTGTGCTGACAAATTGGTATTTTTGAAAGGAAAAGAATTTTACCAGATAATTTCAGTCTGTGTGTCCAGATGGTTTGAATGACTGTTAATCTCAATTGTTACATGAGATATCTTCTTGTAGGAGTTCAGATCCAGACTGTTTACTATTTGGACATGGCTGCATAAAATTTCTAACTGAAAACATGTTAGACCAAAGTGAAATTGAATTTATATTCTAAATCATAACTTCTGCCTTGTACACACCCATGTAGTTGTGCACATGCCCCTATGCAGGGCCATGTTCCCCAGGAAAGCCTGGCATAACTGGAAACCTGTGCCGCAGGAACAGGGTGGGGATGTGTGTAATGCAGGCCCAGGTCTCCAAATCCACCCCAAATTACACACTTATTCATAATTTATATAAATACATATCAATGGAGCGACATTTTGACACATCCTACAATCTGGTGTATTTTACTGAATTCAGTGCAGCTTTGCCAACAGACACCAGGTGAGAATCTTTTACCAGCCTTTTAGAGAGTGGTGACCTTCAGCAGCAGATGCCCAAACAACCTTTCTATTGAGTAATTCTTCTGCACCTACATTATCATGATAAATTGAACAGAGGCAGAGAAACACGTCACCCTCCTGTCTACACACAGGCTGTCTACAGGATGAGGTTTTTGCATTTATTGCAAGATTCTCTGGTTTATTCAGTCTGGTAAATGATGCCTTAAGGGAGTGGAGTTATTCCTTTATTTCCTTCTGCTCACCAAGGCAAGTTAGAGTTTCACATCTGGGTTGTTAGAGATGACTCACATAATCAGTATGTGTGTTTTTATAGCTTGGAAAAAATGGTAGTTTTGCTCTAGACTTTGGGGCAAGCTTTGTTGAGTTTTGGATTTAGGGAAAACTACGATGCAGAGCTGCTATCTCTCTCTGAGCTGATAATTCTCTGTCTAATTCGAGAAACTTGACACAGGATTTAGATATGACTGGTGAGGGACATATATTCACAGGCTGTAGTTCCTGCTGAGCTCTAAGATTGATAGCCATTGTGAAATTATGCCTCAGTTTCTGCAGAACTCCTATAAGCAGCTGTCCTCTCCCCATCCTGCTCACCTCCCCCAAAATTATAATAGTTTTTATCACTGAAATTCAAACATGGTGGTACATTAAACCTTCCCATACCATCTAACCAGCAGCACCGACAGACTGATAGCAACAGAAATGAAATGAAAAGAAATACAGATTACCTGTAGAAAATCCCATCTTCTTGTGGCACTTTGTAAATTCAATATTAAAATAGGTGACCAAGGCATGAATGTAATCATTGCGCTGAATTTGCAGGCAGAATGCAGAAGTAAATTCCAGTTCTTCAGTCTTCACTGTATATATATCTACTTCCTGTTTTGAGGAGAAAGAAAAAGACATTTACATGCAGATGTCTGTGACTCTCAGGTAAGTGTTAAATGAAGTACTAAAGTACTTCATTTAATAATCAGAACAAAGACATCTGGCAGCCTTTTAGCACTGTGAGAAATCAGAGGTATATTCTAATGTATCAGTTAATGAGCAAATGATCCAGTTATCTGACTAAGTTGACCGACTCACTGAAGAGTGTGTGTTCTTGGGAATGACAGGGAGGGGCAGCAGGAGCTGGGGAAAATCAGGGTAAAAAGGTGCTCTGATAAATACGGGTAGATGT
The DNA here is from genome assembly GCF_963662255.1 of Cinclus cinclus. Classification (NCBI taxonomy): domain Eukaryota; kingdom Metazoa; phylum Chordata; class Aves; order Passeriformes; family Cinclidae; genus Cinclus; species Cinclus cinclus. The sequence goes on along the minus strand of NC_085047.1, from coordinate 31,164,166 downwards.
TGAAATGGAGATAGAAGTCCAGTTCAAGACCTTTTATCATCAGGGACTGTCAGCATAAGGAAAGATGTCAGAGTTGGGTTTTATAATAAAAATAAACTTATTTGGTTTTGCATATCTGGAAAGTGACTTGACCATGTCAAGCAGTCAAAACATTTGAGGAACGAGAGGGGCCTGCTTTTTGATGATGATGCTTTCTAGTCCTGTGTCAGGGAACTGATTCCAAAGAGTGAACACAGGGATGTTACTCTTGAACAAGACAGAAGCAAATTATGTCAATCGTACTATGGCTCGATTGCAGTAGTTGGAAGCGACAATGTAGTCTCCAGGATAGCTTATTTCCATCAATATTTAAATCTCACTCTTCAAAGTTTAAACTGTGTTTTCCACATGGATCTGATTTTCCCAGCTAGGTACTGCTTTTATCTGGGCTGTTTCCAAACCTTGTAGTCATGATAGGGAGGATGGTAAGTCTGAAGAACTATTCTAATGCTGTGGGAAGTGTTTCCTATGCACTTTCTGCTACCATCATTGCTCATTCTCATTGCTCTGGTACCCGTATTGCTCATCCATACAGGGAAGCAGAATTTTCGTTGGCAGGAATCCAAATTTTCTCTACCAGCTGGAATCAGGAATTGTGTCTCTGACCTCACCAGCACTTCTTAAGACTTGCAATGCAAAAATGGAGAACAGTCTGGACCGCCCATTAGAGGGCTCTTTTTGCCTCTTTTAGGGCACATTAGAGGGCTCTTGTAGAAATTGCCTTCTGTAATCTAAGGTAAGACTGCAAAAAGAGACATAGAAAGATGCAGCCATATTTCAGTTACTGAGGTCTTTGCATGGACCGCACTTGTGTTTCTGAGACTTCGAAAACTTATGGGGAGATGATTTAAGCACGTCATAGTTTTGGCCTGTCTGGTTAACGTTATTGTTCAAGAACAACTTAACCATAATGAAAATTATTCTACTGCATTGCAATGGCACCCTGTGGCACTAGTGGTTATCAGTATCCTATGCATATAGCTGGTCATTTAAAGCTGTGACAACCTTCAAATATTTTTGGTTTTTACCCCTCAAAAGAGGGTAAGAAAAAAAGCATGGTAGGAATGACAACTTCTGAGGTCTCCTGGCAGAGTTCCATAGCAGCCTGCAAAATTTGCTTTGCCAAGCTAAACTGGACTGGTGGGTGATAGCTGCAGACTTCTGTAATTTTTTGGTGTGTTTTTAGTGATCTCACTGTGGGGAAATTGGGACTTGAGTCTAGTGCTGAGGCACATAAAAGGGAACTAGCTCCCTCTCTCTGAGCTGTGTTGGCTCTGCAGGGTAAAGTGGAATCAAAAGCACTAGGAAATATTTTTATTAGAGAAGTCAGTAGAAATTTCTCAAAAATATTAAACAGATGTCCTGAATAAACTGTTGATCACTTTTGAAGTCTGTTTTTTAAGGAAAGAAACAGTTTTTTTACAATGCAAGGTAGCAGACAGAAGTGGGAGCTTTTTAATTAATTAATATAATTCTGAGAATGGCTAAGTTTGGTTTTGGTGAACTCTTTGAATTGTACTCTGGCAACTATATATTCTTATATAAAATGGCAACACTCAATACAGCTAACTGCACAGGACACAAATGATAGAAATTGGAGGTAAGGTTACTTCTAGAGTTCCATGGCACCTCTTTCCTGATCTCCTTCCCAGAGAGTCAAGTTACTCAGCTAGGATTTTGTGAGCATGGAAATAAGCAAAACATGCAAATCTCAGTGGATGTCCTAGTTTGGTGGAGTTTTTAAGGTTTTGTTTGTTTGTTTAATTGTTTATTTTGGATCAGAGAAGAAAACACAACTAAGTATGAAACAAACTTTTCCATTTGTTTGGCAGTGTTACTGAAAGCAGTAGGCTCCCAGCAGGACACCTGTACACTTATTCCTGAGTTCACTTACTGATTCTGTGGTTTGAAGATGCTTTATCCTCACTACACTCCCTGTCTGATTTGGTATGGAAATTAAACAGAGGACTCCTATTTGGCAGGACAATTCCTGTGCCCTTCAGATGTATTTAAGAGATAATGTAAAAGAGAATGGCTCTCACAGCAGAGAGGATGCTGCATTCCCTGCATGCACCACACCTAATGCAGCTGTGGCCTAGTGCCTAAAGTTCCTTAAAGCATTCAGGATTTGGGTTACATCCAGTTTCGGAGGAGTAAAAGAGAAGAAATTTTACTCAAGTCTCCAGCATGTCAGATAAGTGCCATGGCTACATAGCATGCACAGTTGATGTCTTATTTTGCTGATTTTGTAGAAGCATTTAGAGCATCTAAATTTGGAATTGAAATAACTGCAGAAGCACAAGACTCTGACGGGTCTCTGAGGAATGCATCTAGTGACTGGTCCATCCACTGACTAATGTAGAGAGAACTCAGACTCATCTGGTAGGCACCCTAAATTAGCTGGCTTTGGGTTGAATACAACCCTAAAAATCCCTCAGTGAATCTAATATGAACAAGCTGTGCTATCCAAAAGTGCTGTAATAAAACATTTGAATAATTAAACATTATGGCTTTGTTTATTCTCAAATGTTTTCTTAGGCTAATATTGTTCTCTGAATTCACAAATCTTTTCAGGATGAAAGAAATGCGTTTTATATAAATAAATCATGTGTGAAAGTAAATTAAATTTAAAAATATATAACTACAGAGTCGGTTTTTCCTGCTTCCATATTGCTATCTTGAACCTAAGCCTCACTCCTTCATGCTTTTCATTGACAATTTTCTCTTTTCTTAGTGATCAGTTTGTGAGATTAGTGACTAAGTCTGGAATGGAGGGTGGTTTGTGCTTGTATACTTATTACCTGCTTTGCTCTCATGATGACTCTACATGGTACAGCACCATCCAATTTATGGACAAAAGATGTCAAAAATGAAATATAACACCTGAATAGAAACACTTTGAAAATTGTTGTCTGTCATCTTAAACCAAATTATTTTCAAAGACCTTCTAAATAAACCATTGGATTTGCACTTCAATTAAGGGCATGCAGTTTTTTATTCCAGAGCAGCCAACCCATTTTGCTCCCTGGTCTCTTTCTCTCTGGACATATTTCATGGAGTCTAAATAACTGTTTTCTTTTGTGTGTGCTGCAGTTTTAAATGGCTCTGGTTGAGGCTGTTTGCAGGCACAGCCATCTTGCACTCCCCTCAGTGCAGATGGACTGTGCATGCACACATACTCACCCAGAGTTTCTGCTTCTGCTCCTTTTTACTGCTTGCAATAAAGGTTTTGCAGACTGGAGGCATGGCTTTCCCTTTTGCATATGGGAGTATTTAGTGCTGTGCTTGTTACGGGTAAAAAGTGAAAGGGAGAAGTTAGAGCTGACTCTTTGGGATAAATGAGCTCTTGCATTCATGGAGCTGGTACTACCACTGCTATTGATGCAGGCAGCCTTGTTCATGACATTTGTCCCATATGAGGAGGATTCCTTCAAGTGAAGGGCATTTTAGAGCTTTCAGGTGTTCCTGTAGGCAGTTCCTTCCTTGTTAACATAAACTTGTGAACAGGGATTAGTGACCTTTGTGTCTCATATGTAGACCGGGGTACCAGTTAACCTCTGGGTGCAGATGTTGGGGCTGAGAGAGAGCAGCAACATTCTACATAAGGCTAAGAATTAGGAACTCAGAGAAATAAATTGAGTTCAAATTCTGATCACATGTTAAGGGGTTAATTATTTATTTCATCATTAATTCAGAACTGATACTTCAGACTTTCTTACTGCCAATGGTATAATTTACCCCTTTCCCTCAGCAGCACTCAATCTGTAATTTCCAACCTTTATTTACAAAAAGGCAGAGCAATTCAAATTAGTATCTAAATATACCACATATATTTAATATATATTATATATTGTATTATTTATTTATATAAAATTATTATATATTTATATTATATAAAAATATATAATGTATTATATTTATATATATAAATATATCTCTTCATCCAGTATTTGCACATATAAAATTTGTAAGAATTTGGAGTTACAGCCTGCAGGTGTAACCAGATGAGTAGAGACACAAGGAGCAACTTGCTTTTGGGAAATCTATAAGAAATCAAGGTATCAATGTTCATGCCCAGGTCACGTAACAGTATTGAGCGTGTGAAACATGCAAGAACTGGCTAATTTAAAACTGCACAATTTTCCTTCTTAGTGTGACATTTTGTGATGATAGCTTCTGCAGCTGGTTCAAAGCACACAAAGATAGTAGCAAAACATAAGCAGCAGGTCCCAAAAGAACCATACAGTTAGGTGTAAACATTCATAAATTAGGTATATTTTTATTACCAAATTTTATTACCAGAATTACCAAACCTTTATTAAGCAGGCATTGGTCACCACTTGCTTTGGATCTACTATGTCCACCAGGGGCTCCTTCATGGCAACATCCCTAATACAGGTCATGTCAAAGCCGTACACATTCTCCCACCCTGTCAATGCAAATGGATTTCTCAAGGTTAGCAGACATAATAGAAAATATTTTTTGCTTCTCAAAGCATTTTTCTTTTGAAAGAATTTCTATCACCATCCCCTAATTTTCAGATGTCCCTTTCAGCTCTTTGCTCCCTGCCCCAGCTGTGTATGTCATCATTGCTATTTTACAGATAATGCAGCTGTGACAAAATAAGCCCTCAATGTCCATCTTTGAACAAGTGACCCTTATATTTTGGTATCTGTAAAACTGTGTCATATGAGATTTATCAATGATTTTCGTGGCTTTAGACACTTGTGATCATTGCCCAAAATCATCTAATGTCAGGCTGAGTAGTGGAAATAGCCATTAGGGATTCTATCCTTTCCAACCCATTCTGCTTAATACTTCTCCCCCATCCCCCTCCCATAGATTGCCACTCAATCAGTGATTTTCATGCTCTTTTGATTATTTAAGTAGTTTTAGTTTCAGTGAGTGAATTACTGGCAGGAGTAGAATTGCAGGTGTGTTTCAACAGTTGTGACTCCAAGTTTTAATCTCACATACATGATGACAGAAAAGCAAAAGGTTCATTTTGAAAAGATTTTAAAATGATGCCAATCCTCTGTATTTGAATTGTTCTTCTGGTTGTTCCAGTAGATGCTTCCTATCATGCTGAGGATTTTTTGCACAAAAGGAAAACATTGAAAAATGGAACAGTACACTGGCTTTGCTTTTAAGGTTGCTTAACAAAGTGAAAAGAAGAACCTTCAAACAAGAGAAATGAAGCATGTAAGTCAAGGTCCATTCAGTGCTTCACCTCAAAATCTAAACTGAATACTGTGAGTGTTTAAAGAAATGGCTTGAACAAAAAACAAAGTAAACAGATAAACACATTTGTGAGCATGTTTGAAATGTCTCTTTTTTTTTTTTCCAGAGTATAGTATTTGAGCTACTGGGGGTCTCCAGAGGAGTATTACTGAAAATGTAATGAGATATAAAAATCTGCATATTCCTAAACTGGAAAAAAAACATGGACATGAATGATTATTTGGTATCTCTTTATTGGGTTGCGAATTTCTCAACATTTCAGGGGAGCTGAAACTTTTGTTTCAGGCATCATGAGCGTGTGAGAACTTCAGATTACATTTATAAAAGTAATATATTTTTATGTGATTACTCACAAAAGATTAACTAGGAAGCCCTGAAGAAACTATTTATTATTTTTTTATTTATTATTGGGCCCTACATAATTTACTGCACTTCAGCCTATATGGGATACCTTTGAAATATGTGCACCAATCTGTCTTAGGCAGAGAGCTGTCATGGGAGGTAAAAAAATAAAATTATATGTTTTATATTTTGCAGCAAATGAGAGTAATTGAGTGTAGTAGTACTCTGTGGCATTAATCTTCAGTTAAAAAATCAGAAGTTAGGTTTTTTTGGAAAACTCATATTACATTATTTCTTAATCAATATAATGGTTCTTGAATGCCCTTTAAAATGCTCAGCCTCACATCTCATATGAAGGCAAGACTTTATCCTCCTTAAAATAGAAAAAGATGAAAAACTGAAATGTAAGGAGACACTATCAAGGATTTATAAATGGAAAAGAGAGGCAAGATGGTGCTGCATATAGATAATGAGAAATAACTAAAGACACAGAGGTATATAAGGTAAGGGGGGGAAGGGAAATCAGAGGTGAAATCAGAAAATAAAGTGTCTTGAAGGAAAACAACATTTTACAAGAGGAAAAATTACTTGAAACATTTTTTCAAATGACAAAAAACAGAACAATTTGAAAACAGATGTATTGTCTGTGAGAGAAGAAAAAGACTCAAGGTCTAGAAAGGAAGGAGTTCAAAGCAAAGTGAAAGATTTTAGGCCAAAATGGCTCTGATTCCTTTACAGAATGGATGCCTCATACATCCATTTGAATCTGTACATTTTGTAAGGAGTTTAACTGTCAAGGGCATCACATAGCTAAGGAGAAAAATCTAGGCTGTGCTTGAGGAAGAGATATAATCCTTCCTGGCACCTACAGAGACTTCTTGTCACCACCCCACAGCACTGGGCTCGCTTCTGACCCAAAATAGCAGTTTTGACCAACTGGCAGTTCTGTGTATTAGCACTGAATTTGATTACAGAAACACCAAGCCTTCTTTTCTGGGAGGAGGTGAGAGTCAAGGAATGAGGAGTTAGGCATTTTTATTTAAAGGTTGCTTGAACCCACTAATTTAACCCAAACTTTCACATGTATCTTTGGTTAATCTATCTGCTTAGGAATTTTGTGATTATTATTTTTTTTTCCATAATGGAAAATACCTTTAAGTGAAACTGAACATCTCTGAAAATAAAATTAAATTTTAAAAATATATATAAATATAAAAAAATATATAACATCAAAAAATGTTGAAAGGAAAAGAAGAATAAAATAATGTAGAACTTGTTTGTTTGATCACAGCAGGAGACTGGACTAGGTCACTTGAAGATGTCACTAACAGCACCATTTATTCAACAATACTTCAAGGAAACTCTCCCAACATTTTAAAAGCAAAAGAAAAGTCAATTTTATGAATCTACGAAGTATTAAAAACTCCAAAATTAGAACCCTTTTTTAACATATAAGTAAAATTCGGATTACTGATCCTTATTTTTAATTTAAAAATTCTCGCATAAAATGTTTTAAAAAAGTACTACATGTTGTGGGGTTTTTTCTTCTTGACAAGCCATCATGGAGATATAGGTTTTTTCTAGGTTTATTTCTTCACATGTACAATTAATTTGCATCTTACTGTTTTTATGTTTTTGTTATGCTAAGAAAAAAGAACCTGAATGGCAAAAGAATATTGAATATTACTGGGTTTTGTGGCTGTTATGATGGATTATATATTTATCAAATCAACAACAAAACTGAATCTCCTATAATCCACATTTTAAATATATCTAGAGGTATTAATACAATTCCAGGTAAAGTCTTCATCAATTTATACATGCATCTCTCCTTTGCTCACTTTAAATTACTGCAAATTTCCTGAATTTATCAGCAGACCAACATTTTCTCAGAGTTCACATTTATATTGGAATTCTGGCCTGCAAAGGCATTACAGTAGGCTACTGGAAATGAAAGATTTTAGGGAAATGACCACAGAAAAGTGTTACTGGCAGGTGCTTACTCACAGTGAATTTTGAAGTCCTTGTACTGTCTGTCTTCAATTGCTACCACGTACAAAGCAGCTCGGTCTGGAAACATTAGCCCTCCAGGTTTCTGTTGATGAATTGTGGGGAAATGGATCTCGTAATCTATTCACCTGACAAAGACATCACATTTTGAACTGCACATACAAAAACCAGACAAGCACCCCTTGCATGCCTTTATTGTTTTCCTTCAGATTGTCACACCAGCTTTAACCTTGCAGCCTGTGGCAATGTCATTGGACAGTGTCTACGCAAACTTCGCCGGCCAGCACTTTATCAAAAGCAAAGCTCTTTCACTGAGGTTCCCTTTGTTATCTCCTCGTTAAAGCCCTAGGAAATGGCACTTGGAGATGTGACTGTGTCTTGTTATGGCACAGTAGGGAAGGGAAAGCTTGTAGAAAATAAATGGTGATTGCTCCAGCAAGGAGCACGACATGCAGAGCACCTACCAGCCACTTGTCTCGTGCGAAGATGACTGTGTTTAACATTGACTCATAGAACAGACAGTAACCCATCCACTCGCTGATGATGATGTCTACTTGATCCACAGGTAATTCAACTTCTTCCACTTTACCTTTAAATATTGTGATTACTGAAAAGAGAATCCAAAGAAATACGTTTCACATAATAAAACACCTGACTAAGACCCTTACTGGTGAATGTCAGGCTGACCTTTTCAATATGATTCTCTTCTTGAATGCTTGTCGATAAGGCATGACTCCATGTGACTCAATGCATTTCACACTTTTGAAAAACTATTCAGAGTAAGAATAATAAATAGAATTTTTTAGCCTCAGTATAAAAGGAAAAAAACACAACCCAAAATCCAAAGGCCCAAAAAAAAAAAAACCTCCACCATGTCTAAAAACAACAGAAAAACAGGTCTTACCTCTTTACCTGTATGATCTCATTTTACAATGCCCTTTGCAATTTGGCAGATTTCTACATCACTGACCAAGAAAGGCAAAGAATCCACTAAGAAGCCTTTAAACATCCCTGCAGGTTTATGCAATAATGTTTAAATGGGCCATATTTAGTTCAGTTGTAAAAAGTAATTTTGCTTTAGGACCACTACACAAGTCACCAATCATTCCTGCTTTAAAAAAAAAAGAAATCCTATTCATAAATGTATTTTCAGCTTGTGCTAAATAATTTTCAGTATGTGTTCCTCCACTGTATATATTGTTTGTTGCAGTGGATAAAGTCTCCTGGTTCTGGATTCTTCCCTGACAACGTAACAGACGCACTTGAAATTTAGGAATAAGGTGAATATTGTACCTTCCATTCCTAATTTATAAGATTACTCCACTACTCCTAATTAATAGCAATTTTAATGTTAGTTTTTATTGATGAAATGGTCAACATTCAGTTTCAGAAAAATGCAGGTAATTTAATTTATTTTTTTTTTAGCTAGAACTAGGTTAGCTGGCTGAGTGTGGAAGTGCGGGTTGAGTGAGTTTTAGAGCTCAGCCCAGGGAAAAGGAGGCTTTGTCTTCCCCAAAGACATGAAGTACTAGTATTACTCTAACCAGATGTGGCCACTGTATTTGCATAGCAAATTTTTAATCCAGACTGGCCCCCCTAAGAAATTCGGAACACTGTGACTCAGACTGGTACCACAAAGTATCAGCTGATTAAAGCAACCTGACTGGAAAAGAGCAGAGTTCTCCTCTCTTTGCCATTATTTAAACTAATTTCTTTTGCAGTTAGGAATTCAACAGTTCATCTTTTGAGGTACTGAAGACTCTTCATGTCTATAAGCTCCAGCCATGAGGTCTCTTTAGCTCTCTTTTCTCCCAAGAACTTTCACTGCCCCAATGCTTTTGGAGTGAATTTTAGCACTGCTGACAGCTGCCAAAGTGACACACCTGACTTTGAAGCCCCCTGTTTATACCTAGAACAGTCAGTGTGAGCAGCTGCAGCAGCACTGGTTACTCCCACCTCCCTTCACTTCATAAGGCATCATGTGGGAACACACTGTGCTGTCCTCAGATGTATTGCATGTATCTGTTCTAGAAACAGTGGGTTTTCTCTTGGTTGGGCCCCTTTTGCTGACTGCATTTCTTGAAACATTTAGGGAGGGCAAAAAAGGGAAAAATTCCATGAGCAACAAGATCCTTTGGCTCATACCTGGCTGCATTAAAATGAAAGTGAATGTGGGTGAGTGTAGAGTGTGAAAGCATAAATGTTGGTTCACGTGTGCAGTTTGCAGACCAAACTGCAGTCAGGCAGACTGCTGGACCTGTCCTGCCAACTCTCCTCCCAAACGGAGTGGGCTCTGCTTCCGCCTCCACAGTTTCCTAGTGACTTTCTCCTTGTAGAAACAGGAGGAGAAAGCAGAGATAAATACCTTCTGCACCCTCTGGAGTGCACTGGAACCTTCTAATTTATTCTGGCAACGGGCCCTTCACACACAATTCCTGCTGCTGGAAATCCAAACGCAAATTGATTTGTGGTGTGCTATTTGTGTCTCTAGTGGATGAAAGCCATTCTGGGAACATGTGGCCTCTGCATCGAAGGTTTGGGACAACCAAGGAGGTCACACCTCACTCTTTTAGTGCCTTATCCCTGCTGTGGAGAAGAGTGTTTTCTGGTCCTTTTCTTCCTTCTTTTCCTGAACAAAGAGGTGCATACCCTGACTGGTCTCTTGTATCCCACACCACTGCTGTTTCACACCACAACACTTTAATGCCTGTGATGTACAATAAATATTCCTCCCAGAGAGCTTGGGGTTAGTGAGAAACTGCCAGTGACAGCAATAAAAATTAGAGCAGATCTGAACCAGAACGTTCCTGTGCATGTGTGGGCAGAGCATCAGCACAGACACAGCTAAAAGTGGGGGCACTTGGTACAGCCCAGCCATGACCTGCACTGCAGCAAAGGCAAGCTCTTAACAAAAAAAAAAAATCAAACCACTTTTAGGCAAGAGCTGTCTCACGGCCTCAGTTAAAAAAAGACTGATTTTTTAGGTTGTTACAAAGATATCTTGTGTGCTGTGATTTGGAGGAGGACTGAAGGCATGAAATAGAATTTGTTGGGGATTATTTTGTGCTAAGGGTTTTCAGTAGCATGGGGCAGCTTTTAGGTTTTGGTTTTTTTTTTTTTTTGTTTGTGGTTTTTTTCCAATGTAGAGTTTCCACATAGTAGGAAATTCCATCAGCTTTCTTTTCAAGCAAAATAGTTTGATATGATATTTTCATTTTATGATTCAAACATTTTTGTTTGTGTGTGTGTGTTAGATAAGGTTTTGAAAAAAGTATTTTCTTTATGTGGGGAGTCAGAAAATTTTGTGAAAATTTTTTGCTTTAAACCTCATTTCAATATGTCTGTTTGTATTTCTATTCTATTTAAGAGAAAAGGGGGAATTTAAATGGCAGAATTAATTTGGTAAGTTCATTTCTAATATAGGGTCCTCCTTCTGCTTTGCTAAATCAAACTTCCCATTGATAAATTCTGCGTACTTCTTTTGTCTCTGATAAATACAGAAATAACAGCGTTTAGTTTTGTATTTACAGGAGTAAATTCTGCAAAACTACTGTTTACATGTAAAACATACAACATAAATTAATCAGATAAAGCAAAACTGTTATCTTCTCTTTTTCCTGAAAAAAAATTATATATGTCTTACTGTTGTCCAAGTGGTTGGCCTTGATAATTTTTTCTGAGTAGTCAGATATACTTGAGCATTCAATCTAGGAAAAAAGAAAAGCAAGATAAAGAGCAGTTTATCTGTTAGAGAGATCAGCTATGTGAATGAATACAGTATCTACTGAAGGCAGCAAAGTCTCTACAGAGCATGTAACCATTGATAAAGAGTAAATCAAACCTGTGGGGAGGAATATAAGCAATGATATTTTGATATTTAAATTGCAGTCTATGTCTGAGTTAAACTGGCTCCTGTGGAAAAGATAGCTTTTAAAATTGTAGAAATGTGGAAAAAAAAAAGAGGTTCTACCTACAGAATGTTCATAATTTATTAATTATCTTCAGTTTATTCCTGCTACTTTAGAATATTGCCTCCTCCCCCACAAAGATCTGCTGAATGGAATGAATTAGGATGATGCTACATTTCCATATATATTTTAAAATAAAATACATTCAAACTTCGTGAATAATATTAAAATTCAAATATGCCAATACTGGTCTATGCCAAGAAGTAATTGTTTTCTATGTGAAAATTCTATATTCTTTAGCAAAGCTGCTATTCCAAAAGAATGCAGGCATTCAACACATAAGAAATTACCAAAATTTTCTATTTACAGGAACATCCAGATGTGCATGGCTTTTTCTCTGACCAGTTCTATGCTTTTTCTAGGAAAATAATTACAGAGTGCCTCCTAGTTTTAGATTTTCCCTTAAACTTGGTAAAATCTTTGTACTAGCATAAAAGCATGTTTGAAATGACCTTCAATATCTTTTAGAGAAAAACTACATTCCCTCTGGGTTTTGTGCCCCTTGAAAATCATGAAGGCCAAAGTTGCTTAGAGTCACTGAATCAGTTCCTAATTTACCTCTTCCAAATTTAGCACTGAACGGACGATGCTACTTTGCATAATCCTTGTCTGTCTAATTCCCCTGTGGGAATGTCAAATAAAACTATATTATCTCTAATGAAGTGGTTTATATATCCAGTGAATCCCATTTAATCTCTAAAAGCTAAATTGTGCCTGACTTCCGTGATAGCACTCACAGATGGCAGGACAGCGGATGCAAGGACACACAAATCCTTTATTGTTTTTCATATTGTGCATGAAACAGATGTAATAGCAGTCATAATATCAATCTCAGTCCCCACGGGAGCACATTGATTCTGCTTAGCTTGCCTATGGATGTAAACCATTCCTAAAATGTCTAGCACAAGGGCCTAAGCATAAACCAAAATTGGTGCCTCTGAGTCCAGAGAGTTCAAGGAAGAAATCCTCTGGGGTGAGTTGCCATCATTTTACTCCATCCAGGTTCTTCCCTTACTGTGAATTTTATAGACTGTATGCCCTCTCTATAGTTACTGCCATTATACTCACTTTCCCCATCTTTATTCACATCTGTCTGGTATTTTCCATTCCATTGCCTATTTGGATGGTTTTTAAATAAAGAAGGGGTATGTAGGTGTTTGGTGGTTACTTTCCAAACTTTCTAAAAAACAAGGTGCAAAGAATAAAGAGTTCTCTCTCATGAATGACAACAGGTTTCCAAAAATCTGCTTCAGATGCAAAGAAGCAAAAGAATAAAAAACCCCAACACTTAAATGTTTCGTGAAGGAATACATATTTCAGAAAATAAACTTGGTTTAGGGGTGGCTAAATCTGTTCATCTGCATTTTGACTTGTACTATATACTTTTGTTGAATTTTATTTTAAAAAGCAAGTCATTTCAGAAAAAAGAAAACTGAATTCTGTAGGTGAAGAAATAGAGGAAAAATTTGTATTGTCAGGATTTTTTTCTCCATTTTCTTTCAAGTCAGTGATCTGCTTAAATATGTCCTATTTTGCAAAGCATTTGGATTTTGTGAAAAGTGCATGTTCCAATAAAATAAGTCTGCACCTGAGTTTATAATCACAGAATCATAAGGTGCTTTGGGCTTGAAGAGATCTTCAAAGGATTGCCCTGATTTAAGCATCCTGCTCTTGGCCATGTTGAAAATTAAGAGGTCCACATAGGCCCACTCCTCAAACCTGACAAGATCCTCTGTGTGGCACATTTTCCCTCAAGTCCATCAGCTGCACAAAGCAGTTTTGTGTTGTCCTCAGACTCGCTGAGGGTGAGCTCCATCCCACTGTCTCTTGTCCTTGTGAAGATGTTAAATAGCAGAGGTCCCAGCACGGCCCTCAAATTGCTTCAGCTGTATCGGGTTCTGTGCGTGAATATTCACCACAGCTTTCATTTTACTTCTCAGTCTTCAATCTTCTGCTGCAAATGTCTCCTCTTTTACTGTGGTCTCTTTCTGAAACAGTCACAAGATTCCCAGATTTCCCCTTGGGCTGTGTCCTCATCGCCACCTTTTTATACACAGCAGCTGACATCTAACATCAGCCTTCATCTTCTGTGTCTGTTTAACTCCTTCTTCCCTGCACTGTCTTGTTTGTCTGAAAACACCACGGAATTCAGATAGATCTACTGCAGTGACTGTCCTGAATTTTGCATGACTAAATGCAGCAGATGAACCAAGGCTTCAAGGGATATTTTATGTATTTTTGTATCCCTCACTGGCCCCTCCTAAGCACCGACAGTAATGTGCCAATTCCATCTCTACATTTCTTACAACAGCTCCCCTGTCAGGTGAACATCACTGCAATGGCACATTGGTACCCTCCCACAAAGGTTAGGGCTCAGAGCAGGTGAAGAAAGGAGAGAAAATGAGGGGGCTGGTTCTGTTCAGGTTGTAGAAGAGATCCCCCCCAGTCCAATAGCAATCTAAAAGCATCCCAAAAGAGATTACAAAGAAAGTAAAGTCAAACTGTTCTCTGAAATGCACACGGGCGAGACAAAAGTCAGTAATTATGAGCTGTGGCAAGGGAAATTCCTGCTGATTGTAGGCCTGGAATAGTTGCTTGGAGAGTATTTAGAGTATCTATACTTGGAGATTTTCCTAATTGGACTGGACATGTCCTTGGCCAACTTGATACAGCTTTAAGTTAATGATTCTATGATTTACATCTCTTGAAGACCCAGAGGTAATTCTAGAAGTTGGCTTAGGTAGTGACAAGGAATAAGTTCCAACAGTGAATAAGAAGGGATAAGAAGAGTAGTGGATGGATTTGAACCCAAAGAGGGAAAGTGTGAGTAAGAGGAGAGTGATTTCTGTAGTGGAAAAACCAACACTGCATTTGTCAACAGTTCCCACATCATGCTATTTGAAAAATCACATTTAATTGTAGAGAAGAAACTGAACATTGCAGCTCTATGTAATAACTCATGGCACATGTTTGCTTTTTAAATTGAACACTCACAGTTTCCAATAGCAAATATGACCATAAATTCTCAATTTGACTATAACATTGCCACTGCTAGATCTCTGAAATAGTTGCTTGTCCAACACAGATCCACTCCGCTGCTTGCTGTGTACAGGGTTCACAGTGAGACGGCTCATTTGACAAGAAGGTTGAAATTCTTTGGCTGTAGCCAAAGAGTTTCACACCTAAGGGAGTTCCTCTGAGAGCTGACTTTGTGGATAGCACACCCACCAGCTTCAGCGATGAACAGTTCACAGGTGAGCTGGCACTGGTGTGCCACCACAGTGTGCACTGAGTTTTAGAAAGGCCTGAGGTAAAGCCTGAACTCTAAAGAAATCCAAAGGGGTGAAAAAAAACCCAAAAACCCAAACACAAAAAAACCCCACAACAACAAACACGTGGGAAAGTATTTACTTTCCTTTTACTTGGTGAATTTTCTGCCAGTGAGCTGGCTCACTGTAGAACCAGATAAGCACCAGTGCCAGCTCAAGGGAGGGAGGAAGACCATATGGCCAGGGATCTGAGAGAGAGGAAGGTGGGAGCACAGCATCATCATTTTGTATATGCTTATACTTCTAGAGCACTGCAACATCTTTGCATGAGACCTGCATTTATGCATCACAGAAAGCTGTGGTTTTATCCTCCCTGAGGCATTAAGGTAATAGATCATATTAGTAAGTAATACTTGGTTTACAAGAAAATACATTCTAGCTTCTAGTCTCAGGCTTAAACTCCAAAACTTTTTGGTTTCAGCCATCTATAGTTTCATGCTTTAGTCTGATATTCAAAGGAAATACTCAGAATTAACACTGGATTTGGAAAATACAAGCCTGAGAACTGAAATGGCATTTCACGTATCATTACCATTAATGAAGACAAACGGTTTGGGTATTTAGTGACATCAGTATCTTCAAATGCACAGATGTACCCAATTAAGTTTTAGTAAACAATTTTGTTGAAATACACCAAGAAATAGGATCTATTTCCCCTTTTCTATGTTGCTATGTGTCTTCAGGACAAACAGAAGTCCAAAGCAAAAAGAAACTACATTTGTCATTTTAGAGTCAGTACAAATTAGTTAGAATATACTTAGTAAGCAAATCTATGCTTTCCATAATGACTTCTCTGCAGAGAACAGCACATTCATGCTCCTAAAGTTCAATGTATTTAAGGTAATAATTTCCTTCTGCCTCTGAAAAGTGTTATTGTTGGCACGGAAAACATGCACATGCTTTCTTGCACATTTTGCTGAGTTGTAATATGCAGGGGAAAGTGTATTAAGGAAATTTGTTTCCAAGACTACAGAGTTGCAGACCTTGAAAATTTAAAAAGCAAGATAGTTCATTTAACCCCTCTGAGTAGGAGTGAGTCTCTTTAACTTTTTTTTCAGCCAAGAAGAAATGTGAATATTACCAGATCACCAAAGGTTCCACATATAAAAAGACATTTACATCCCAATTTGGAAAACGTACAGTAGTGCAAGTCATAGAATATGACAGAACTCCATTGAAGTCACTAGAAACCAAGCCATAGGTGAGCTTGGACAGTAGAATTTCAAACCAAGACAAGTAAGAAAAGAAAATCACGAAGCCAAATTCTCAGGCAAAATGCACAAACAAATTCAAAATGTGAGAGAAAGCCTTCTTACCCCATATACCTTCTTGGCTCCTGCCTTTGCAGCAAACATGGAGAGGATCCCTGTGCCACTTCCAACATCGAGGACAATCTTATCTTTAAAAACATGTTTATTGTGATACATTGAGTTTCTATAGGTTAATGTGCGCACTTCATCTTTTAACATTTCCTGTGATGAAAATAAAAGTATTATGTCACTATTTGAAATGTTTGTATGTATTCCACACTGCTGCTGAATGCATTCCCTTGCTGTCATTTAAGCATTAGTAATACACAACGTTTCTCAGGGTACTTTGGGGTAAAACTCAGGGTTTCTCAGGTACTTTGGGGTGCACACATTAAAACAACTGTTAAACACCAGCTACTTAGAGCTGAATTATTAAGAAGCAGCATGATGTCCCTTGTATGATTTTATTTTGCTATTACTTTACTGTTACAATCATCAACCAGAATGTAATCTAACCACAGCACTACCCTGGGAATAGACAGAAGCCACATAGAAATCCAAGCATTCCTTTACTCCTAAATCATGCTCAGTGGAGGGACCTTCTGAGGCTCCTCTTTGAACAGAAAAGAAATTGTTCGATAAGACATTATAAGAGAGCAGGCTTGACAGCCTTGCCCAATGTGAGGCAGAAGTCCATAGCAGAGATTAGAAATTCTGCATTGCAAGGTCCTCCCTCACTGCTCTTCTGCCCACTCATTTATCTGATCAGTTTCCAGAACATTATGTGTTTATCTATCACCTGGACTACTATCTCACTAGTTTGAGTTGCCATTGTCAGCTGCTGATTTCTGATGCACTGGTAGCAGCAGTACATGCATTTAATTCCATTGATACCTTGCTTTCTCTTGTACATCTGTCAGTCAAACTGCATCAATAAAGAGGACTGAGCTTGTGACCCAGGTGCCAGTTTTAAGAGAAGTGTAGAGCATTCAACACAGACTTCAGTTTTCTGAAAATGCTTCAGTTATGTCTTGAAGGCTGAAGGTTTGCTTACACTATTGCCTAATTTCATAGTTTAAGCAAGAAGACAAATGAGTTTTTCAACTTCAGGATGAAAAGGATCCATTCACTGCCCAGCAGACTGAGGCAGTCATGAGCTGGATTGTTACACGTATCAGCTGCTTACTTACCTGTCTTGGCAGGACACTATGTGCTCAGTAACTGCAGATGAATAAAAGGCTATTTTAATCATAAAGCATGATCTGGTATCAGGCAAAGAGCAGTCCATCACCACCGGAAATGTCTGTGTACACCCTCATGGAAACTATTTGCACACATATTAAGAACAATAAGGTGTCTGTGAGTGTTCAGCATGGATTTGGAGATGACTGAACACTTGGTATCTTTCTATAGTGAAATGAGGGGCTTAGTGGATGAGGGAAAAGGAATGGATGCTTTTCTGTCTTGATTTTTTTGCAGAATTTTCAAAATTTTTCCCCATAGCATCCTCATTGAAAAATGGATGAACTATGGACTACATAAATGGTCAGTGCAGTGGGCTGAGAACTGACTGAACTGCTGCTCTGAAAATGTTATAATGAGCAGCACAAAGTCCATCTGGGGGTCAGTCACTAGTGGAATCTCCCCAGGAGTCAATACTGATGCCATCTCTTCCTAGCCTTCTCTCCCTCAATCCTCAGAGGGCCCCACAGATACAAAAACCAAAAATTTGTCACTGACACCAGCTGCAGATGCAATTGTGGACCCACGGTAACCCTTCTCCTCAAGTCCTTGTTTGTGCTGTTAGAATTGAGGCAAAAATCCACCTGGCACACCTTGCTGTTGATCATCATCCTAAGAGCTGTCCAGTGACACTTCATAAGCTCCAGGTCTCACTGGTGCTCAAGTAGAACAGCAGCAGGCTCTAAGGGCTGGTCTAAGGGATGGACAAATGTCAGCAGCCTCTCCACAATGTCCCAGATCCAAATGCCTCTGCAGAAGGTCTTGTCAGCAGATGGGGGCCTCTGTACCCTGCAAGTGGGAGCCTTTGGCAGCTATCACTTGTTACTGGCTCCCAGTGCTTCTGCCTGGCTCAGAGCCACCTGGTTCTGGAGGTTTGTTGGACAGACCTTCCTGCCCCTCAGCTGCAATGAAGGCACTGGCCCTATTCTGTAGCCAGAAATCTGAAGGTGGATCAAGAGCCTCCCTCTTGTTCCCAGAAATCACAAGTTTCCAGCCTTCACCATCAGAGCAGTCGCCACTTCCAAACCTGGCAAGTACAGACACTGGCTGCCTCTCCTTTCAGTACAGTTGGGGTTTTAGGCTCTTATACCTTCATGCTCCCAGAGAAGATCCAGTCAGTCTCTTCCTCTTGCCCCTGATGCTTCAAAGTCTGCCAGCCTCCTCTAGCAGCTCTTTTACTTGTTGACACAGATCATTTACCAGAGAACACCTGCAGGAAGGAGGAAACCTCCAACTTCCCAACCTCAGCAAGAAGCTCTCTGCACTCCCTGAGACATCCATGGCTGTATCCTTCCATCAGGAGATCCATTTCATTTAAGGTCTCTGATGTGTCTTCAAAATTTCTCCTAAGTCTCCTTCCCACTCAATTGTTTCTCTATCTTCTTCCATTCTTGGACTGAATTTCTGAATGCTACACTGGCAGGATGTTATTGGCAGATAGAAATCTTTCACGTTTACACCCCACAAACAATAACTAGAGTAATGGAAGTAGATACTGTTTGTTATGCTGTTTGTGAGGAGTGTAGAGTCATTTCACATTTTTTGCATCCTGCTCTTAAAGATCTCATCCTCTTGCATCACAAAAATATCAGCAGGACAGGGTATCAGTGATTTCTTTAGAACTTGTCTACAGCCAATATTTTGATAGTAAATGGTCCATTCAAAGTATTTCAAATTCTTTCCAAGAGGGTATTTAATGGGGGGTGATTGGGCTTAATGTTCCCATCAATGCAGCCTGTGCATAAGAGTAACATGCCAGGCCCAAGAAACTGCTTGGCTTCTCATGTCAGCTGAGTAGTTGTTCTGCTGATATCTGTGCTCAAACACACAAGAGAACAAAATACCCAACTTAGCAATAAGGGAGTGTCCCTGGCTGTGGCTGGGCTGGTTTGCAGCCCTCATAAATGCACTGCATTGATGCACTTGTGATATTCACCTCTGCACAGACAGCTACAATAAGAATCTAACTGCAACAGAGGTTTTGAGTACAGGTCTCTGGAGAAATGGGTGATATCTTTGGTACTTAACCACACTACACAATTTTCTGAGGAAAGGCAGAGGAACATAATCATGAGCAAGTGGGATACAGATAAGTAAGCAAAAAAGAAATAATAATGATTATTATATTCTTAGTTATTTAACAATTGATGAAATAAAAAGATTACCTCATGAATTCCAAAGTGAGCATAGGAATCAAAGTAATAATCCCTGGATGTCATTTCTTCTGGATTGATGAGCTTTGCCATCTTGCCTCGGCCTGGGCAGCTTGGTTGCAATGGAGCATGTATGACAGATTGAACTGGCTTTGGAACAACAGTAGGCTGTGGAGGCTGGGATGGAATGGTGCAAACCTAGGAGAACAAGGAATATTGTTAAGAGGCATCATTAAAAAAAGTATTTCTCTCTGTGTCTAGCGTAGTGATATTATTGTTAGTGGTATTGTTGTAACTATCTAGTAGATAACAAGTCCAAAGACACCTGGTGTATCATAAGGGAAATTTAGGCTGCCTTCTATTCCTGGATCTTTAACTTATTTGATGTCTTGCAAAATTTCCTTAATGGATTTTTCTTTAATGTTTATCTACAGATACCTAAATTAGTGCAGAGTAATGGCAAATTATTGGTGTTGGCTGAAGCAGATTACTGCAAACATCGACACAAAGCAGTAAAGAGCTACTTTTTCTCCATTAGTGTCCTATGCTGTCCAACTGCCACAGCTTTGTGAGAGGCAGGCTGCAATGAATAATAGTTCCCCTGCAAGGAAGAGCTCATAAAAAAAGGGATTCCAGACACAGTGTTGCCAACAACAGCAGGATTCACAATCGATTCTTAACTATCAGTTAAGGTACCTGTCTATATTGATGAGCTAGGTCTGAGAAGACTCACAATATCTCAAAAGTCCCTGATGCTATCTGGAAGTCTCTCAGGATGTCCAGAAAGCACTGCAGGGAGCCGTGTGGCATGTGTGGTTCCTTAATGTAGTTTCCTGTGGTTGGGAGATTCAGGAGTTATGCTTTTCCAGCACTGCCCCTCAGCACTTAAATTTTTTTATTTTGTACAGCATCTCCATCACCAACATTCTGACAGACACAGAATTCTTACACCCCCTTGGTTCAGATTTGATACCTGTAACATGTAAGACAGAAGATAGAATGTTTTTACAAAAAACAGATTTTTCAAATAAAACAGATCCTGGTCTGGCCCGTGTGTGTAACTACATTTTGGATCCTTAATATCATGCAAAATGCTGAAAACTGAGAAAGACTGAACAATATGCTACAGCTTCACTTATGCACTAAGTCACCTGCAAATTATGGGTCAAAAATTTCTTATATTAACGTCAATCCTATTTTAAATCTCATATCATCTTGTACTATTTTTTTTGTAAGACTCTGTATTTTCCCAGCAGGGACCAGAGTTGCCTGAGCCTCTCCTCACTACTTTCATAAAGTTCATGCTGTCTTCTATAGCTTGGTACTGTGAGGTATCAATCCCTTGTACCGTCTCCGAATAGCATCAATTAGCCTAGTTCAGTTTGCTTCAATTAAAAAAAAAAAAAGGAAAAAATAAAAAGAGGAAGAAGAAAAAAGCCCCTACATTTTCTACCCTTGTTCATTTGAAGATTTATATGTGTCATCATTTGATGGTTTCTTTGGTCCATCTGTTGAAAAAGTAAATACCAGTGCTTTATGTTCCTGTAACACTTTTCATCCCCAAAGATACAGAAGTGCTTTATTTATAAGTCTTTTCTATTTCTTACAGTTTTTTACTTTATCACCTCACCCTATTCACCTCACCTAGTTCACCTCCCACTCAGAATAATTGCTCCCAATTGGTGTTTGTATTTCTGTCTGGTCTACTTTCAAAAATGTCCATCTGCAGGAATTTCTCTTAAGACATTGCTTCATTGCCTGCTCATTACAAGCAGTAACACTGATAACTCATTTCTGTCTAAGTGTTGCTCTTAATATTCAACTCTTTCAAATATAATCTTGCTACTTTTAATTACATACTTGAGGTTATATCTTAACTTTTTTCTCCATTGGCATACACACTATGTAATTTTTGCAGCTACCTTTCTTAGCAGTCCTTTCTGTATTAGTCTGCTGGATTACAAAGACTTAAACTGTAGGTGTTTGAAGTTTTATATTATTATAATATTAAATCTATAAGGTCTTACACTTTTCTCCTAAATCTTATGCTCTGCATCATTTTGCAAGCAAAATATATAAATTTATATAAATTACAAAATAAAACAGTCACTGAGTTCTGTTCCTGTCTTTGGTAAGAATGTCTCCAGACACGTAACAGTACATCACAGGCAATTGACAAAAGATATGTAATGGAGAGAAGTTATATTAGGTTTTGTAAATGAAACCAGGGGGCTTCCAGCATTTGTTTTGCTGTCAAAGTACAAATTTAAATGTGGTTTGTTGTACAACAGAGAGCATTTGCTACAGGACAAGAGGCTGGTCTTGAAGGCAAATCTCCTGTCTGGATCTCAGGCAGTATCAATTCTGCTCCTGGCTGCATGGAAGGGTCTAGACAGAATTATGAGAGCAAAGTTATTCTGACTAAAGATACAGAATGAAATTAAACCTAACAACTTAGGCTTGGAAAGTTGTCTAAATGAATTGCTTTCCTGTAAAAGAATTAACATCACTGTTTCCTAGTCTGCAACTGAATTCTTCTACGGCCAAGGGCTGGCAAGGTAAGTTTCATTAAGCTACTTAGGTAGTACTGCACCTTTGACTGGCAGTACTTTTCAGATTTATCCAAACTACCTGAAGACTTACTGCTCTCAACTGTGCATCTGCATCTCTGCCAGGAAGAACATAGCCCACCCAGCAGAAGTAGCAGAAGCCTATTAGTTCTGCTTCTCAGCTGCCTCCGTTTGTAGCCGAGCAGCCTCTGGTGAAATGTGTTGAGGGTGGCTGTGTGGCAGCATTTGGCCATATTGGCACCTGAATGCCAATAGCTCATGCACTGTCCATCCTGTGCTGTGGGTGCCACGGCCTCATGCAGCAGGGGCAGTAGAAAATTGAATAGGGGTGGTGATCTCAGCCAGCAGCACTCTGTCACAGGGACCTTGAACCAGCTGCTTCATTTCTATTTTAGGCATGCTAACAGAATGGACACCTTCCAGATTCAAATGGTGTAAATTTTGCAACATCTGTAATACCTCCTGCTGAAATTTCTGCGTGTAGCACATAATTCTGGAATTCCAAAACAACGTCACAATTGTAAAAATAATTTTGTGAGTGGGGTTCAGGAAACCCCTCTGTCAATAACTTGCCATAGACTTTATGAACAATTTCACTTGAGAGCAACTTGTGCCCTACGACAAAAATATCTGGGGTAAATATAAACACAGTAGACAACTACAGAATAAAGAACTGCAATGAAAGCCATTATTTGTATCAGAAACAATAAAGTCTTCAGGTGTACAGCTCTGAGATTGTACACCAGAAACAACTATGCTTTTAGGAATTTGATATAATAGTTTAAGGAGAAAACATACTTTTAAGACAAAAGCTATCAAGGAAAGACAACTTCCTATATTCTTTCCAGAACTGAAAAGAGCCCTTTATGTGATTTGCAAGCTTAGCATATATATGTAGCCTACATGAGGAACAACTCATCTTTTGAATAACACCTGAAAAAGCAAAGCATCTGGCCTGGGGGCAAACCTCACATCAATGTAAAGAATCTAAAAAACTCTCTCTGCGGAACACATATATGGATTCTGGCCAGCTGCACACAATTCCAGAACACTGGCTTGCTGCTAATGCAGATGAAGTCTGAAAGAATGGAAGCAGCTGCTTCAGAATTCATTCTCCACTGTGCTAAACATACAGCTCTCTATTTTTCCATCTCCAATTTGGTACTGAAGGTGGAGGTGGGAGGTCTGAAGGATCGGAGAAGCAACTGAAGTCCTACTTTTGAGTACAGTTTCAACATTTAAATCCAATTAAATTAGGGAAATACTTTCCTACTTTTAAAAATCAAATTTATTTCCTCTTTCTTTGTGGACAGGGTTGGTACACTACAGGTGATCAAATGTACCAGCACAGGACTGGTTTCTTTAAAAGCTTTGAATTCTTGCAGAAGACAAGATTTGTAAACCTCATTCTTTCTCAAAATCCCACAACTCAACATCCTGATGTGGATTTCTAAAACATATACAGGCCCCTCAGTGACAGCTCTTTGTGACTTCAAGATATATAGAGTTGCCCATGTGCATCAATGGATACTGCTGAAGTTCTTCTTTGAAAACTGGACCTAATTCAACATGGAAAGACAAGGCTGTCTGGGTATACAACTCCCAAAACACAAAAGAGAACTGGGTATTCAAAAATCATGAGCTATTTTCAAAAATTTTAGCCTTTTAGATATATCCATCTGTCTACAGAAAGACAAGATGGTGAAATATGCACAATTCATTTTTAGGAGGTTTGTGGCAAAAGCTGTGGTGTATAGAGTAAAAATAAACTTGAAATTCAATTCTCCTTTCTTCATATTACTATGGAGACACCGGGCTGGTAGGTTAAAATTCCAATCCTTGCAAAACTATTGTTCAAATTGCAGTGTTTTATTCTTGACAAATTCTTAGTTATTTATGGTATTTTTATGACATTGAAGTGGTTAACTGTACCTTCTGCTGGGAAGTGCTTAACTTTTCCTTAAGAAACTAATTAAGAATGGAATTACAGTTTTAAATTATTCAATTTCAGCATCATCTTCCTTTTAAACAAGAGGTTTTATCATATCTAAATGACAATTTTACTTGTTACTGGAGCCAGATACCTTTCTATGTCAGAACTACTAGAACAGAATGTGCCTAACACCATTTTCATTGGTCTGAACTTAATAGTCAAGACCTCTAGAGTGCAAGAGATTATCAACTTATTTACAGTCACCATAGTGATTCCAACAATACAGCTTCTTCCTGCTGCAGATATAAAAGCACAGCCAAATATAAGAGGTATTTGCTCTCCTGCCAAAATTTAGCCTTCAACAAGAACTTCCTGGCAGTCATCATGCAGGGTAAAACCTCCTTTGACTCCTTTATCTTGTATTGTTTTGAAGTCTTTGTCCAAGGCTTACCTTAAGCGATCTTTGGATAGGACAAAGAATCTAATCCATTATCAGAGAAGTTTTAACCTGATTTTCTGAGTAAATGAAGCTCTTACAGTATCTTGCCTATGCCTCCCATTAATAACTTTTGAGCTTGTCCAAGCCAGTCTGATTTGAGGGAAGTGTGGAAATATCAAATACAACACCAGAAACTAGGTAGAAGTGATTTGATGATCTACTAAAATTGAAGCTGCTAGATTTCAGTTATCATGCTTTCTACCTGCTCTAGGTTTATTAAGCCACCTGGCTGGTTACGTGTGCAATGTGTAGTCTCCAGACTGGATGATCAGCAATGTTGGTGTACAAAGAAGACCAGGCATTGCTCAGAACTAAATTAACAGCTGGGGGCATAAAGAGCACATACTTGAAGGAAACAGGGCTTTGTTAGCTCCTCTACACATGGGAAAACCTTTCCACACTAAGGATGAGAAGTTCACAAGGAATGCAAAATGGCAGGAAATCAATGAGTTCCAACATTCAACTGCAGAGAGATGTAGCTGTTTGGGAACAAGGATATATATATATATACATATATGTACACCCATATGAGGTACATGCTTTCAGGAACTAGGACCTTTGAAGACCATTAAAGATCATTTACTTAGCAGAAGTTTTATGTAGTCTAAAAACCAGTATGAAATTGCCAATTCTTCAGCAGCTATAAATCTGCTTTCTGCTTGATGAATAACAGGCTCAGTCTGTTTTAAGTTGCACATAAGTATGAGATCAATGCAAATGCAAATCTATCAAAACTCTAAAACTGAATCTGGTCAGACAGACTCTGTAAGAAAACTGGGAGAGAGAATTGGTTCTTACAATTGCTTGCTTTGAGGCTACCCCTTGTTCAGCCACTTCAAAGTGAGGTGCTGCTGTGAACTTTCTACGTGGGTTGTTTGAAATGCCAGATCAACCTGTCATAGACAAACCTGTCCATTTGTAATCAGCAGGAAATTCACTGTCATTTATACAGAAAAGCACAGCTTAGGCTGTATTACAATTGTGACATCATATCCCTAAGTAATGGTGATAGGAAAAATATTGTAAAAACATGGACTTTTTTTTAATAAAGCCTCTGTCCAGAACAACTGAGACTGATCAGTTATACAAGGAACTAGATTACACCTTAGATGTCCAAATCCTTAAAAATTCAAAGGAAAATATGCAAGCTGGTCACCAGTATCATAAAGGTGTGGTCAGCATACTTAGGCTGCAGCAGAAATAACCCCAAGTAGCAAAAAGGAATGTAAAGATCACAACGTTTGCAAAGGTTTTACTTATTGTGCAGAAGCTAAAAAGAAATTTAGGTATGTAAATGCAAGATAGGTGCTGTGATACCTTTGTGGATCTGACCTAGGGTACTTCATACTGTCAAGATTTTTAATGGGGACTGTCTGTTGGGTAAAGCCAGAATTTTAGAGTATGCAGGAATAATTCTTCTCCCTAATAGAGGTTAAGTACTGAAACAAATACTTACAGGATATGTGGGGTCTCCAACTGTGTAGGTTCCAAAACTCAGCTGGAGAATATCCCTTACCAGCCTTTAAAGCTATCTTTTATCTGAGTAGGGTGCTGCTCAGATAAAAGGTCTTTTCCACACATATTATTCTATGATATTAAGGCATTATTAAATTATATTTGCACTGTGCAGTAGATACAGGTGGAAAGGTTTATAAACCTGAGCCTAGTGTAAATTATGAGGCAGGTTATAAATTTTCGTGATAGATTTGTACACACAATAAGAACAGAACCTGCTTTCATGAGATTAAAGAATACACACTAAAAGAGGATGAGGACATGTCACTCAGGAATGAAACCCTTCTAAAGCTACATGTAACATAACAGAATAGAGATTACAGGAAATGAGTTGACAAAATTTAAGGACAGGAATGATATTAAGTATTTGTATTATAAATGCGTGAGCAGTTCTAGACTGTTCTGTGTGCGAGTGAATGTAATTAAAATGCTCTTCATCCAATCTTCTCTCATAACTGCTTAGTGCATGGTGCCATTGGGAAAACAATATCAACAAATTATGGGTGTTGACATTTAATTGAACTTGTGTTACTTTTCATAAAGGTGGAGATTTTGCAATGCATGTAGAGTAGAATGTCCCATGCAGGGCATGGAAAATCCTAGTTCAGCACAGAAAAAAAAAAAGAAAATATGAGAGAAATGTATTAGTTATAACTGAAATTTATTCTTTGTGAAGCACCTGGAGGAAGGATAGCAAAGCATTATTTAAAAGTGCTGAGAGGCACCTTTCTTTAGGAGAAGGTTGCATTTTCATAATCTTTGGCATTTTGTAGATCTAATGCCTATTATTGTTTTAGATTTAATATCACAGCAACACCTTCTTGGTTTGCAAGATCCCTGCTACAAGGAACAGCTGGAAAAATGCCTTGTGTTTTCACCTGTACTCTGTGGTGTTGAGCAGATGGTCTGTCAGTAGACTCTGCTGCCCATCTGTTTGTTTGGAGCCCCTTGAGCCTCATTAGGAATGAGGTAAGTTGCACAGTGAGGAGGTTCTCAAGTGCTGGCTGAAGTCTCAAACCTGCTCCTATCACAGCCAGGGTTTCACAGCTTCAGCTCAGTGAGGGATCATGTTTTAGAAGCGTTGTCCTCTGGTGGGTAAGACCAAAAGTGAACTACAGTTGGCAGATGGCTAAATTAATTCTTCTTTTCATAGGGTAGAGACTAATTTAACTGCTATCAATAATCTGGAAATGGATCTCCATGTATTACCATGCTGTTCCCTCTACATAAGCAGCATATGGATTTGTTGTAGTTTAATGGTCTCTGCAATGTTAGTCAAGAATCTGAAGCTGAAGATTTAAATAAAGGAGAACTATAGATAAATAAATAAATCTGTGATGATCTGTGGCTAGATGTCCTGTGGTTTTATTTCCATTTCTCAATGTAATCAAGAATGGAAGAGGTGGATATGTTCAAGAATACTGGTTATTTTGACACAAGATTGATACCTATAAGTAAATCTGGCAGGCTGAGAAATACAGGCTAGGCCACCAAGCCTAGGTGTTTCTGAGAGACATTCCAGACTTCTCAGCTTTTTTCTTCAATCAGTATCATATACCAGGGCTCCTAGGAAAAGCATGCTTTCCAATGGATCTCTTCTGAATATAGTGCCTTGCTAAGATGCATGAGCTTTTTGGTTAGTTTATGCTACAGCAGCCTTTCTCCTGTTCCAGAATCCAGTCTGAAAAGTTTACTCTGTTGTGTGAACCACAGAGAAGCACACCAGCAGCTTCACAAAGCCAGTGTTTCTTGCAGGATGAAGCTTCTATACTTACACAGATTTACAGCTATGTCTGACATGTTAACACTACAAGTCCCTGTTTTCTGTGGGAGCATCCTGACCCTTTTCAAGGATTCATGAAAGGTAAATTAAACCAAAAGATGAAAAAAAAAATCCTTCCTGTCATTTCAAGTCTCTCATTTTCTGACTAAAGAAGATGAGAATTTAATTTAATTTAATTTAATTTCATTCTTTATTCACTTGGTAGAAGCTAACTTGGTAGTGAAAAACAGGAAAGTGCCTTAATGTGTGGTCCCCAGCCTGTTAATGTTGACTGTGTGAAATTCTGATATCACCATAGGAATTTAAAATTTAGGTCACAGCTGTGAGAGTTTTGATTGTTATTGACAACCACATGTTACATAATTGGTATCAATTCTATCAAAATTTGAAGAGCACCTAACACCTAAAATAGCCAGTAAAGGCCAGGGAGCACTTCAATTGACTGATCACCATGGAACACTCTTCCTCTCCCATTCAATTATCAAGAAAAAACAAGCAGCAGGCATAAACTATGTTGTATGTTCTCCTGCAACAGATTTTTCTTGTGAGATGTCTGGGGTTTGGGAGTTTTGACAGATCTCTTGCCTTTAAAGTGCTACATCCAAAACTATCTAGAACAAAAGAAATCAAGATGCACAGATATAAGAAGGAGAAATAGCCTGTTGTTCTGACAGAGCTATTAGAGGCTTATTTTTTGTGGTTCTTCAGAGGGAAGGTTTGAGGTATGACTACTGCCTGTCTGTTGTTGAAACTGGAAAGAGGAAAAGCTGATAACAGTATTTTCCATTTGAATTAGGCTACAGCCTCTGGGAAATAAAGAGCTTTTCCAAATTTAATGTCGTTTTATTTCTGATTTGTCTTTCAGGGAGTTACACAAGGGAAAGAAATATCTTTGCATTAATAAAATGCATCAGGTCTTCCAGATGATTTTAAAATATTGGTCACAAATGAAAAGAATCTAAAAATAAACCATATCAGTTTCATTCCTGGGCATTCATTGAAGAGTCACATCTATATTTGGTAGTGATAATTGTTAATGTTATATGCTTGCTAATTGCACTGATACTGATATTTAATGTCCCACCTGGCCGGACTGGGCAAGCACTTGCATGCCATCAACAAGTAGCACACAACTATGGGTTGCTGTTCAGGGACTGAACTCCCCCTAAACATTTCCAAGACCCATTCAGGTTTGGCATGGCAGAGCAAGAAGGCTGCAAAAGTGTCATACTGCTCAAACAGCACTGGCTGAAAACTGCAGCTGTGAAGTCTTTCCCTTCCCCTTGTATTCTGCAATATAAGTAGTCAAACTGCACCAGTCTTGCCTTGTTTTTTTGGCCAGGATGGAAACACACTCATTTTTATGTGTGGCTGAGAGGAGCTGCCAAGACCTGTGAATGCAGCATCAGTTCTAGGGCAGCTCGGTACTGTGAGGCAGTAGCTGGAACAAGGGTAAGGGGTTCTTCTTGTGTGCACATGAACAAAGTTCAAGGTTGCTGGTGAGTCATGTTCCCTGCTGCTTGGGTAGATTTGGCACTATGCAATCATAGAGAATGAAGAAATCATTCCGTGCTATGTTTCCCTGGGAGTAGCTCAAAGCCTATATTGTTATTTAGCAAGTCACGACTGAGCTCCTTTTTCTCCTGTAATGTGGGGCTTAGTACATAAGAAGCCAATTTTCTAGGGCTGCCTTTGCACCAACTTGGACTAGATGGAAGGGGGATCTAGGTTTGTCATGTCTCTGTTCTTCCTTCTGGATGCAACAGGGAGGACTCATCAGTGTTGCCTGAATACTTTTT
The DNA here is from genome assembly GCF_963662255.1 of Cinclus cinclus. NCBI lineage: Eukaryota > Metazoa > Chordata > Aves > Passeriformes > Cinclidae > Cinclus > Cinclus cinclus. The sequence goes on along the minus strand of NC_085047.1, from coordinate 31,134,493 downwards.
TACAGTATAACTCAAAATGTAAATTGATTAAAAGGCTGCCCTTGCATTTCTCTGTGGAGTCCAACACTCAGGCCCTATAGAAGAAGTCTCCACATTGGGTGCGGGGTGAGCTGATGTAACTCCACATGAATTCTGAATTACAAATAATTTATCATCATGGCTACGAAACCATGAATGGTGCATAAGAATCTATAGTCAGAGCATTAGGGGCCTGTTAACAGATGGTAATTAGTTCTATTTTAAGGATGGCTATGCAAGTCAGCTCTTTTTGTGACAAGAAAAAAAAAATAAGGACAAGGTCGTCTTCTGAGGCATGAAACCCTAGCAGTTGTTTTCACTTTATGATCAGCTATAACCCAGGGAAGACATGCTCCTGTTATCTGGAAGCAGTACACAGAAATGTAAATGTGACTGAAGGTTTTTATTGATTTTCAAGTGACGAGAGATATTCATGTGCCAGATTACTTAAAAACGCCTCGCATCACAAGGCACAGCTTGTTGTAGAAATAGCAACAGAAGTTATAGAAGTCTGCACTGAAAATATCAAAGCTGAATGCAGTGAAGAGGAAGAGTTTGTTGCAGATCATTGCATAAAGAGCTATGAAGATACAAAGCCAGAGAAGTGTGAATTTCCCATTGTGATTTTCTTACTGGTTTTTACTATCATTGTTGCTTCATAAGTGCCTGCCTTGATGAACAGGCGAGGCAATGGAAATGAATGGAAAGGGAACAAAGAAGATTTGGTACTTTCAAGCTGCTGGCAAGTGCATGAAGATCTGTTGAGGAGAGGTCGGGAGAGTTAGAGCCTCCATTATCAATGCTCACAGTAGCTTTCTTGTAGGAAAAGTAGCTGTATCACTGACTGGCCTCTTTCCCTCACCAGCATCGTCTTGACTGACTCTCTAGTGACAAAGAATAAGAACCAGGAAGTGCTAATCAACTATAAAGCCAGTTATTTTTAGGCCTTTTCTCAGTATCAGGCAGTAAGTTGAACTTCACATGAAAAAGTAGAGCTCCACTATTTTTAGAGATGAATTATTAACAAAAATAACCAGAGTATTCTATCTGTACAAATTATTTTCTAAAATTAGCAGAAAATTTAATGGAAGCCCTCCTCTGCTTAGCAAATTTCTAAGGCACTGATCTCTGAAAGTCACTTTGCAGCTGATATACCAGTCTTCCCCTCTCACTGAGTTTCAGCTGTTTCACAACAGCTCTATAGGAAGTTCTTCAGGAAGATATTATATTCTGTAGGCTTTTCTGAGCCTTGGCGCTTAGGAGGAGGAGGAGAAGTATCCACTTGACCACCTACTTCATGTCCTAGCCAAGCTTCTCATCTACACTCAGCATAGTTTCAGATGTGCTTCAGCTCTAGAAGAGGTCTCTGCCTAAGTGTCCATGTTCATTACTTCTTACCCTCTGCAGGAGAAGTGAGGACAGAAGGAAGAGCAAGACAGAGGAATAGCCGTTTCTGAGCTGAAGTGACAGAGAAAATCACCACAGTGACTTACAGATCAGTGCTGCTGCAGAGCTACCAGCAAATGGGCACCAACATTGAATAGAAGTCCCACGTTTGGCACTCCCATTTGTCAACTGGCAAAATATAACATTTCCTTGCACAGAGCAATGACACCCTACCACTTCCTTTAGAGCTGTAACTCACTGGATCTTAGTATCTTATAGCACAGACTTTCTCTTCATCATCTGGCAGTTTTTTGTTGTCTGTGTTGGTCTTAAGTTCATCTCACTGTATGACCTTGAAGGAATCAGCCATTTCTTAGTGTGGCTTAACAGAATTTTGCAATTTTTTTTGTGACAGATGAAGTCCCTAGAGGTGGAATGTGGTTATCTGTATCAATACTTATGATGGAAGACGGCTCACTGAAGACGGGCAAGGATGAAGTGCCTGTGAAACTCAGGGAATAATGCAGCTTCCCACAGCTGTTGGAAAGAAGTTCATTTCTCCCTGAGTTCATTAAAAGAACATGAACACCTCCCTAAGTTAGCCAGACTTACAAAGGAGACTGTGCTTATATGACTCAACATGAAGTGTAAAAGTTGAAAAACTAACAGAATAATTTTAGGGAGAGCAATGGGATTGAGATGCCTTCAATTCACATTATCCTCCCCAGTAACTGGGGACTCCTAATGTCATGACCATGGACATATTACTAAAATACATTTGTACTGTGATTTAACTGCAGTTGCAGTTCTTGTATTTAAGTTAAACTTTTTTTGATATTCCATTTTCAGTGTATTTTGTACCACTCTGCTAAATCAGAAATCCTATATGTCAACTGTCTTCAAAAGAGACATTAATAAGACATTTGATATTTAATGTTACATCTTCCATGCAGGAATTTCTAGAAGGAACTGATCAAAAGCATATTGTACTCTGATGCCTCTTAGCAATTACTATTTTTGTTTGTAATCATTAGACTACAACTCTTCTGATGACATACAAAGCTTTATTTTTTAAAATCAGATGTAAAGGGTTCAACTGCAGTTAAATCCCTGGGGAGAAAACTGGCAGAAAGACATTTTACCTTGTACTCAGGATCACCAGCTGCTGAAACTAAGTCAGTAACTTTTTGGCCTCACAAACCTGGTTAAGTCTATGAAAGGAGGAAAATTCTGACTCTGTTCTCTCTCAGGCACTTCAAGTTTGAGAAGACAGTTCCCCTTGAGATTTACAATGAAGAGTGCATCTTCTCCCTCCAGGAGTGAGACTGTATGAATTTTATACTGGCTGGTTTCAGGTTAGTTAAAATATTAGGAGCAACCCACCCTGAGCCACCTCCATTGCTGTTGACCAAGGGGCTGTCTCCATCCTGGCTTTTGTTTCTATAATTTGCCTTCCCTTTCTTGTTGCTGCCATTTTCATAAGGGATTGGTAGCACTTTCCCTTTGTGCCTCAGCACTTCTCTTGATGCTGATTCATAAGGCAGCATATGTTATTTTGAGATGAGAGTGGGTACACTCTTGGCTAAGACAGAACGGAAATCCTTGCCTGACTTGTGGACACAAAGCACAATGCTTTGTCCACAAAACACAACCTGTGACTGTCCTGACAGTTGTCACTGCCTCTTTTGCATCAAGCAAATACTGCTTGCATAGCACGGTGTCAGCAAGGACAGTCTGCATCCTGCTCCCCAGTTTGTGTAGTGGCCACACGTCCTTTCATGCTTTTCTGTTGACATCCTTCCTGGTTTCTGATTGTTTCTTGTTGTGTGAAAAGAGCTGGCTCTGCCAAGAGTATCCACAGGAGCAGCTGGGTAATGAGACATCCTTGTGCATGCATGAGTGGTTCATCCTTCCCTTTACTTAGGCACTAATAGAGAAGCAATACAAATGATTGGTGTAGAATCACTACAGACTGGAGAAGTGGCTCCACTTAAGAAAGCTGTAGAGCAAAAAGGAAATTACTAGCAACAACAAGAGCAGAAGATGTAACTGACAGTAGCAAGTTCCATATAACTGGGCTTCTGTTCAAATGAGTCCTCTGTTGGAGCTGTTTAAATAGCTTGATCAGTGTGAAGACTGATGTTTTCTGATTAAATGCTTCTGAGCCATGAATTTCACTGATTCATGTGACTTTTCTTAACCTGTAAAGCTCAGAGAGTGGATGTCAGCCTTAGAAAGGTTTTTACTATTCACAGTTGTGAAGAAACCTTGACAAGACTGAGTAAAAGTTTCTGGGTAGAGAAAGGCCTATAAAAGTAACACATTGACGCAGATTCAGTGTCTTTTTTTAGCCAGCCTTATCACCTTTCCACATATAAGGTTGGCATTATTGTTCTTAACCACAGTATGGGCACAGCATGATGTACAGCAATGCAAAATTCTTTGTTGCACCAACCCTATCTGTGTTCTGGTGGCAGAACAGACCTTCAGATTTTCTTGCCTTTTGATGTGCTGTTGCACTGTCCTAAAAATCCCTAAAATTAAAAAAAAAAAAAAAAAAGAAAAGAAAAAGAAAAAAAGCTGTGACTTGTTTAAGATAATTTAGTGTTAAAGGATAGGACTGGAAATTTCACTTTCTGGTTATTTGAACATTAACATGATCTCAGAAACTGGAAAAAAACAGAACAGAGAAATAACAAAAGTAAAAATAGCGTTTCAATTCAAGGTGATTCAAGGTTTTATTGACATGTAGTTCTTTTTTTTCTTTTCTTTTTGGAACATATCAAGGTTTATGGGATCCTGTTTCTTTAAATATTTCTATTCATGGAATGATTGGCAGCTGAGTGGGATAGAGGAGGAGAAGAAGCATCAGCTCTCACTTCTGAACTGGCTGCACATTCAGAATTAATGGGTAGGGAGAGCTTTCTGACAAGGAGAAGCTTTTGAAAATGTGAAAAACACAGACAAAAAAATAGGACTTTTCATAGATATATAAATCAGGGGAGTATGCTCTCGGTTCTGTCATACAAATCAAAACCCACTGTGTTTGGGCTGTTAATATAACTGAAGTTTGGCCACCAAACCACCCTAGGCTCTGTCTAGGATCAATAGAAAGAAAAAGGTTTCCTTAAAGTATGGTTTGAGATGGGCAGTTGCCATTCAGAGGTGTTTGTCTCTGCTGCTTAGACAGGACAAGCAGGCCAGCAGCTTAGATAGCTTATTAAAGCATCTGAATTTATGTGAGCAGATTCCAGGTCCTAGCTGATCCATCCAACAACAGAAAATAATAAAGTTTTGTTGATTCAATGATAGGGAATATTAAGATTCTATCCAATTAGTTGTGCATATTTCTTAAAATACCATGGAAAGCAAATTACTGTGTTTGGGGTGGTTTTCTTGTTTTGGTTTGGATTTTTCTGGTGTTGTTTGTTTGTTGTTTGTTTTTTGTTTGCTTTTTTTTTTGTTGTTTTGGTTTGGTTTGGTATTTTTCAGCCACTTAATCCCAGAAGGCAAAATCATTCTGCACCACATAAAAAAGCCCCAGTCCTAATTTTTGTCCTTTTACTGACAACACAGTAATTTTCAGCAGAACTCTGAAACATGTTGCCATTCAGAGTAATACAATGTTCTGCCACCAGCAGCAAGACACACAAATTGTGTCCCTCGAACAATAATGCTTCTTTTGAAGATCATACCGCAGAGAAAGATCTAAATGGTTAAAATATGAAGGAAAGAAAAATGGAAACTGGAAAATGGAAGACAAGAGGATCTCCCCTAACTTGTTAAGAAATCCCAAATAAATAACACTACCTTGTTTAACCTAGGATTTCACACTAAAACTAGATGATTAAGAAGGATTTTGACTTTAAATTGATGTCAGAGATAGCAAAGTCATATCCAGCAGTCAAAAAACTAAGACCAATGCAAAGTGAAAAAACCTAAATATAGAATTGTTGCCTAGCACATTAAGTTAATTGACTTTACTTCCTTTGTTCTGCACAGTCTGTACAATCCAGTGACTTTAATAAATCATTGGTCCTTCTCATTTTATTGAGACCTCAGTTCGTCAGGTATAGAAAACACCATAGTGAATAGAAATGTGAACATGCTCAGCATTTCAAAGGATTGAATATTTGAGAAAAAACAGAGGCTGTGTTCCTTTGTTACAGATTCCTAAATTTACCAGATTTTAAAATATCAGCAAAGAAGACAAAACATGATGCATGAAATAGACATATAAAACACTTAGATTCCCAATTTTATTTATAGGTTGTGTTTGATTTCACAGAACCACAGAGCAGTTGAGGTTGGAAGGGACCTCTGGAGGTCATCTGGTCCAGCCCCTATGTTCAAGCAGTATCACCTCAGGCTAGTTGCTTATGTACATCCAGATGGCTTTTGATTATCTCCAAGGAGAGAGACTACACAATCAACCTGGGCAATCTGGGCCAGTGCTCAGTCATCCTTGCAGTAAAACAATATTTCCTGATTTTAAGATGGAAACTCCAGTGTTTCAGTTTGCCATTGCTTCTGATCCTGTCACAGGGCACAGCTGACAGTGGGAGACCCTGTGGGGCAGGTAAGGGAGCCCAGGATCCAGGTGGGCATCTCTATGAGCTATGAGGTTGTGTAGGTGTTACAGAATTTAAGAAAACAAGACCAGCTATATTTAATTGATGAATCAAAGGTGGGAATGCTTGGAAGAGACCTAAACTCAAAGAGACAAATATATTTAAATGCTCCCTTTCTGCATTGGGAGCTTGTATTACTAAGAGCTCACCAAACTAGTAGAATTTAAACTTACTTCAGCACAGCTGGTACTATATCTAAAATATGAGGTTGGTTTTGAACTTGAAATGGAAGGGTGCATCTTCCTGTGATTCTCCACATCTAAACTGAATTTTGTCACAACAATCATACAGAGGAACATAGTGAATACAAAGGATGTAAAGAAATATAAAGCTAGGACTTTTCCATGAAACTGCCTTTTAAACACAGAGTTTCTCTATCAACATATAAATGCAGATGTATATGTATAAGTGTGTATATATATATATATATATACACAAACACTTGATGTGATATAAGACTTTAGTTGGGATTTTATCATTTTACAGTGTTTGAGCCCACATAGGCATAGCTGTGTCTTCTCTGACACAGTTTTAATAGGACTAACATGGGTGTGCAAAAAAATGAAAGTCATGACACAATATCCAGTTTGAATTTTATGTAAATATAAAACACTGCATGTATATGTATGCACACATATACCTGCTGAAGAATTTGGTAAGCAAGAATATTAATGTGTCTTTAAGGAACTGCATGGGTGAAATGACAAATTATCACAATGTTAAGGAAGTTATTGAATTATTAAATGGCATAGTCCTGCTCACTCAGAATTAGGGTTATGTATCACATTTGCATTTTAGTTCTAAGATGGGGAGTAGAGTAACTTTCCTGATTTAGAATAGTGTCAGAGAAGAAACTGTTGTGTGACTGAGTATCTTATAGTAATTCATTAATTATCAAATTCTGGAACTACACTGGCTATCAATGATTTTTTTAATGGTGACCATATTTTATAGCCATGTTAAAGCAGCTAATTAAATTTAAATCTAAGGCTTAAAATGCCCATGTAAGGGAAAGCTACTTCTAACTCTTCTTCCTGATTTCAGCTGGGACAGAGTTCATTTTCTTAGTAGTTGGCACAGCTACTTAGTGCTTTCTTAGTGCTGTGTTTTGGATTTAGTGTGAGAATCGTGTTGTTGACATACTGATGTTTTGGTTGTTGCTGAGCAGTGCTTACTCTAAGCCAAGGACTTTTCAGTGTCTCATGCCCTGTCAGTGAGCAGGTGCACAAGAAGATGGGAGGAAGCAAGGCCAGGACAGCTGGCTGAAGGGATATTCCACTGAACATCATGCTCAGTGTATAAACAGGGGTAAGAAGTCTGGGAGCTGCTGACTGCTGCTCAGGGATGGGCTGGGCACCAATCAGTCTGTGGTGAGAAACTATATTGTGCATCACTTGTTTGTCTCTCTGTCTGCATTTTATTAAAAATATCATCATCATCATTATTAATATTAATAGTAGTGGTATTAATAGCACTGTGCATTTTACATTCTTTCAATTATTAAACTCTTCTTAGCTCAGGAGTATTCCTTTTTTTTTTTTTTTCTCCTGATTCTCCTCCTCATCTCCCCAGGGAAGAAAAGGAGTGAAGGAGCAGCTGTGTGGTACTTAGTTGCCAGCTGGGGTTAAACCACGACAGTCTGCTTAGTAATGGACAAAGAAATATTAATCTTTCTCCAGACTACAGAGGCAGTTGTGTGTATTTGTGAGACTAGTCCCCATTTACAGTAAGGACAACATATATGTTCTTAACCACCCCATACATTTAGTCTAATGAAACTACACTTGCTCATATTTGGCCATTAAATTTTTTTTGGTGTTAGTTTACCTAGTACAAGAAATTTCATTGGAAGAGACCCATCATCTCCAGGCTTGGTAATATATTTTTTCCAAGGAGGGCTGTGAATGCCATAATTGACTTCAGCGTGTTTTCAGTGGTCTTTTAAGAAAATGGCTATGTATCTAACATGCAGAACAAAGGTAATACCTCTAGTTTCAGCAGAATTACTCTTGCTACATATTATCCAAGGCAGATGAGGAGTGTTTTTAAATACCCTGCTGGTATGGACCTGATCCTACAATAAATAATCACGCTGAGTGCCACTGACACACATGAGCAAATCAGAGTGTTCAGCATTTCTTGCATTATTAATCAAACATCTACTGAAATGTTCAGAGATCTTCAGAGATTTATGTTAACTATAGTGGGCTCTGAACCACAACTATTAAAAAGGTATTTACACTGTATTTCAAAAGCAGAAATTTATAGTTGTGTTGATATAAATCAGGCTTTTACAGCTTTGTGTTAACCATCAAATTAGCTTTTGGTATTTTACACTGATTTTTTAAACACAGTTAAGAAAGCAATACAAATAAGTATGCTCCTAACATTTTTATACAATAGTGAAACAGAATGATGAAAAACTATTCTTGAGCAAAACCACCAATGATTCATCCTTTTAAATACAATTTTATATGTAGACATGAACTGGTTTTGAATCTATATAAATCAAGAATAATTCTGCTGAAACGGATGGATTTACATGAGAGTAAACCTGTCTTGAGCTTAAAATGCCTTTCTTTTCTAGTAGGCACAGTTGGATTGCTCCATTTTACCAGGTGGAGAGAGGTCTTGCAAACATAAATACTTTTCCTTCCCTTTTACAAAGCAACAAAGACATATTTTATGAGCACTGAGAAGCATTATTGGTTTTCTGTTGAGAAAGGAACAGACCTTAAAAGACAGAAAGATGGCACTGGGATTTTGCCTTCAATAAAATAGTGTTACTGAGGCTATGAGAATAGTTTCACATTTTCACTAAAATCTCACAGTAATAAGTGCAAGCACCTTCTTTATTTAAAATCCTTATCTTTCTTCGCCTCCCTTTAAGTTTATCTGATTAAAAAAATTCTCTCAGAAAAGCAGGACAGAAATTGAATGTCAAATACAGAGAAAACAGAAATATAAACCCATTGGCCTAGTTTTACAATTTTTTTAGGCTAACCTTCGTTGAACAGCATACACACTGTCATGGTGCTAGTATTATTATTCATTAAAGTATGAAAAATCTAAGAAGTGTGAGATGGAGTTTGGCACTAGAGGCTTGAATTAATCTCTTGGTGCTGAATAAGAAATTCAGATAGGTAGCAGGACACATGCTTTGAACAGCCCTGGAAAGTGCAATCAGCTTTTGGATTTAATAGAATATAAAGATTCAGCAATTCCGATATTAACAGAAGGGTAATGTAGGTGAAACAGCAAGCTAGGAAAATGATCTTTACAGTAATATGTCAAGTTCAGTGATGACCATGTGTCTATGAGGTGAGCTGCTACTTAGAATCCTGACATGGAGATGAGTGAGGAATACTGCACATTGTCCTGGTTCTGCTCTTGGAGATCAGGGTAGGTTTCAGGTGTGTGTGCAAAGGTGTAAGAGAAAAGTTTCCACTGGCAGAGTCTCTCTCACAGTATTGTAAATCCCTTATTTGCGAGATTACCAATTGATTAATCATTTGTGAGACAATGCTGGTTAAGGCAAATTTTAATGGAGAATTTCAAGGAAGCTTTAAGATACATACCTTGATAATTAATTTAAAAGAGTAATTTTTTTTTTCTCTGATCTGTTCTTTCTTTTTTAATGATTGGTGGGGGTGAATCACAGGCCTAGAACTACATACTGTCTCTTCTTATTTCATAACTGACTAATCTGTCAAAAAGCACTGAATGTTGGGCTTATTCACTTTGACAGAGAAATTGAGATTTGCACTAGACCTTACAGGCTGCTGCAACCCCCCTATTATTTCCTTATTGACAGGCTGTAAAAGGGTAAATTGATTCATTCCTCTGAAGGCCTCCTGCTACCTCTGCCTACAGCTCCTTGATTCCTGACATTTGTTAAACCTGACAATGGAACAATGATCTGCAAATACACAGCCACCAAAAGGGAGGCTAAGGAAAATGTGGGCCTGTAGCTAAATTGAGCAGGGGCCCTGGGGACAATGGATGAGGAAAAGATCAAGGTACTCAGTGCTTTCTTCACCTTGGCCTTTACTGATAAGAACAATCTTTAAGGAGTCACAGAGTGATTCTGTGACTTGTTGATAATGAATTTAAGTATGTCTACTGTTCCTGTGTTTCTCTGTATTTTGATTGTATTTCCCCATCTTCCCTTCCCTTCCCTTCCCTTCCCTTCCCTTCCCTTCCCTTCCCTTCCCTTCCCTTCCCTTCCCTTCCCTTCCCTTCCCTTCCCTTCCCTTCCCTTCCCTTCCCTTCCCTTCCCTTCCCTTCCCTTCCCTTCCCTTCCCTTCCCTTCCCTTCCCTTCCCTTCCCTTCCCTTCCCTTCCCTTCCCTTCCCTTCCCTTTTTCCCTTGGTCCACCAGCTACCCATCCACTTTCCTGACTGCCTTTCATCCCTCTTGCCTTTTCTTTTCCACCTTCACAAAATAATTTCGTTATATAGTTTGACCTCCAGTAAATTTGCAAACCATTCTGTAACAAGGCTAAATATAATACTATATAAATATAATATTTTCCAGAACAGGGCTTTTACCTGAGGGAACTTTACATTTGCCTCTTCTAATCCAAAGAGTCTAAGAGATCAGCAAACACAGCTGGAAAGGATTCAGCTGAAATTTCAGTCTGCAACATACATTCTTGCACACTAAAATATGTTCCCTTTCTTTGTCTTCTCTGCCCAATAACTGTTTTGTTTCTCAGTTTTGCTATTTCGCATCCTTGGTCTGCTTCAGGCTTGCAGAGGGTTTACTGGGTTTTACCAAAGCCAGTGAAACGGAAAGGGTAATGATGGCTCTTAACCTTTTTTTAAGGCTCAACAATAGGCAAGCAACTGCAGAACACCCCCTGCTCCTAGTAAATTTTGCTAATCCTAATTAGTTTTAAAACACTGTGAATCCTAAGGAGACAACAATATTGTGATGTGGTTAATTCTGTCTCATTTTATTTCTTCCTGAAACAGCTGTTCCAGATGTACACTTATACAAGATGGAAGCTGCAGGTAAGAAGCAATGCTACTTTTTTAGATTTGACCTCTATTTCTAGGGAAAATATGAAACTACTGACCCTAAATCCTGAAGTAAAACATGCCAGATAGATAGCTGGGCTCAGTCACAAGGCATTTCTGCAAGATACACTTTATTGATACTACTTGGCCATGTGCATTAATCAGTGTTCTGCTAAGTTCTGTCACTTAGGAAAATAGTCTTCCTTTCCATTCTCACAACAACTTCTGCACAGCCTTTAGTAAGCAAGACACTATATAAGACAATGGTCATGGGCCTGAGAAGATGACTGTAAGAAGAGATTGCCATGTGCTGAACTTGATTTGTGAAAGAGGAGACTAAGGGACCATCAAATATCAGCCTGCAAGTATCCAAAAAATACTTACAAAGTGTATGGAAGAGAGCTCTTCTAAACAGCAGCAGATGAGATAATGAGTTGAAAAGGTCACAACCTGCAATTACTGAGGTTCAGATGAGACAATGAGAAAAACTCCTCCTCTGAGATGTTTGTGCAGTGCTGGAAGAGGTCACCCAGACAGGCACTGGAATCTCTGTGCTTGGAGATTTTCAAGACTTGGCAGAGACAACAATGGCCAAGATGATCTAATGCTGGTGACTGTTCTGCACTGGGTGTGAGGTTGCATGAGATGGTCTACGGAAATTTGTCCAAATCAACACATTTGTGTTTCTGCCACTCCACTGTGATCCCAATTTATATAGGACTCAGATGTGTTACTCCTGATATATCCTAATGTAAATCATACTAGACTAAAATAGAAAAGTACGAATACCATACTTCAGACAGGTTAACATCTAATATGGGGTACAATCATGAGATATATGGTCCTCAAATAGAAGTAGTTCAGAATGAGTTACAGGAAGGGTGAATTACTCCCCTGTGACTAAGGAAAATATCAGTAGCTGGTCTCCCAAGCTGGGGTCAAATTTCACAATGGATTGAAGAATACCACAAGGACAAAACTAGAAACTGAAACAGATGGCAACATCTCCACTCTTCCTATCTAAATGAGAAATTAAGGTCCAAAGCAGAAATAAGTTTGAACTGGTGGATTGTTGTTGGAAGGTCCTGTTTTGTTCACATATTATTCTGGGCTCTGAGACCAAGTCTGAGCCTTCCTGGTCCTACTGGAAGCAATGAAACATAAGCTGTTTGGCCAAAAAAGGACAAGAAGGACAGGAGAACTGTGAGGCCACACATGACCTCAAGTGTGCTTTGTGGTCACTGAGGGAACACTCGTCCTTGGAGACTGTGACATATCACTGCTTCCCAGCCAGTAGATGTTTACTTTCATCATACTGACACAAGAGACGGAAGTGCTACTTGTTCTTCTGAAGAGGGGGATGGGGGAGGAACTGTGGCAGAACGCCTCAGGATATGCTTGGTACCATGGAACAGGACAAGGAGAGCACTAGGACCTGAAATGTGTGGTCCAGACCAAAGAGAATGCTGAATGGGAAGTTTGCCAGCTGCACTATGGTAAAGAGTTTGGCACCGGGAAAAGCGGAGGAGGACAATGGTATAAAACCATGTCTTGAACAGCACCCACCTCCATGCCCCTCTTCCAAAGTGGGTCCCCCTCCTCAAAAAAAAAAATAAATAAAAAACAACAAAGAAAAGCTAAAGAGCTTCGGGAACTCTTTCTGTGAGCAATGGTTAGAAAAGAATGTTAATGCTTCTTTTTAAAAAAGAATTCACTCTGTGAGGAAAGGACCCAGGTACAGTCCTCAATACACACAAACTTCCAAAAGCATGTAGTGCAGGACAGGATATTTTAACTGAGGGAAAATGGTATTCTGTTCACCTTCTTTATTTTTTCTCTGTCAAAAATTTCAGCTGAACAATTTGTTCTCACCTTAATATCCTTTCAAATGTTTTATTACTAAAATATTCACTTCATTTTAGAAAGAAAAACATTGAGATATTATTTATGATCACCTAGCATTTCACACTCAAAATACAAAGGAAAATTATCTTTCAGTTCTGCACTTAACAGAATTTTCAGAAAAGAGAACTTGGCAGTGAGTGCTTCTGAAAATGAGCCTGCCTTATTTCAAATTCTGGTCTTTAAATCTCTGAATTGTTGATGCAATAAAATGAAGATAAATAGATTTTCTATTCCACATTTTTAAAGTGGAATTTTTTAAATTCAATTTTTGTAATTATGTGGATCATGGAAAAAACAGAATTTTACATGCCTTTTAAAATTCTGGGGGTTGTTTTTTTTTTTTTTTATTTTTCAGATCTGGGACTTAACAAACCTAGCTTAAGAGAAATACGTAAAGCTATCATCCTTAACCTTACTGTACCTCTTAAGTAATAGAATCATAGACCAACCACAGAATCATAGAGTTGCAGCATCATAGAATATGCTGAGTTGGAAGGAACCCATCAGGATCATAGAGTCCAGCTCCAGGCCCTGCACAGGACCATCCCCAAAAATCACACCCTGTACCTGAGAGTGTTGTTCAAACACTTCTTGCTCAAACACTCTGTCAGGCTTGATGCTGTAACCACTTCCCTGGGGAGCTTGTTCCAATGCACAACCACCCTTTGGGTAGAAAACTTTTCCTGATATCCAGTGTAAGCCTTTCCTGACTCAGCTTCACACTGCTCCTTCAAGTCCTGTCACTAGTCACAAGAGTGAAGAGATCAGTACCTGCCCCTCCACAAGTTTAATCTCAGTTTAAAAGTGAAATAGTAAGAATGAAGTAGTGCCCATCCTCACTGTGAGGTGACTCAGCTCCCATGCAAGACCCTGAAAGAAATAACATGCCAAAAGACTTTATGAAGCCAGCCAGGACCTGTTCAAGGACACATGAATGAGCCAGGTAGGCTGTGATTAATCAACAATTGCTCCATTCTGGCATGGGGAAGACACCCTTGTGGCCATCAACTCAGCCACTTAATGGGTAACCTCCTCTTTGCTGCTTTGAGATGAGTGTTTTTTGTTCGTTAATTACTCCCAATCAAAGAAGTAAAATATAGAAAAGACCTATTTTATCCAAAGCTTCTATATCATAATAAATATGGAATTAAAGCTAGTGATCAGGGCAGCAGGTGACAGGATTCTCTGTGGAGTCAGAGTTAGGAGCAACAAGTGTCATCATTCACCCCTTTCAGCTGTTCATTATCTCACCTGTCATAGGACTGAACTTCGTTGAAAACTCAGAAAAGATGGGGCAAAATCTTGTGAAAAGAATAGGGTCAATGTTTTTTACCTTTAAGTATTTATCTGCTCTGCCTTTAGCAGTAGAGGCACGAGCCTTCGTCTTTCACAATCAGGCTGAGGATGGAGCTCTGGAAGTCTTGCTGAGTTCACTTTTTGCATGGATGTAGAACAATTACAAAATCTATAACCTACAGAATATCTTGTGCTCTTCTCTGAAGAATTTGGCTCTTTTCACAAACTGAGGTTGGGAAAGAAGTGTCATTAAAGCCTCCTCACTAGCATGGAAGTCCTCTTTTAGCATTGGCACAAGGACACAATGTGTTTTGGCCTATGATGTCACTAATATGAACAATACCCTTTCTAAAAATCCCAGTCTTCTTGAACATCAAAATGTTGCTAAAACAACCCTATGGTGGCAGAAGATGAACCATACTAAGACATCTTAATCTTGAAACTCTGATTTGAGTGATAGCTGTTACTCCTTACTTAAGCATAAGTGTTTCTTCATCCTATCTCTATTGCTAATGCCACCTAAAATCTATGTCTTCAATGGGGCCAAAATACCATGGTAAATACCTTCAACTTCTAGTATTAAATTTGAGAAAGGAGTGGAATGCATTTAACTCTATCTTCAGCTGAGCTATATTAATGTTCTGCACAGCTGAAGTTGTAGAAGAGGGCTCAGAGCCAGATTTCTGCTTCCCCACTCTTGAATTGGCTAGAAACCAAAAAAGCCCCTATGACTCTGTTAGAACTACCTTGTACTAGGCTAATAGCAGGAGCAACTCCATTCTAGTAGGAGCATTGTAAAGCATCAAAATGTGTTGGAGGTGGAATATTCCATGCTTTAACTCAGAGCTGCCTCTATGGCCCTTGGGAATTTGGCTACACCCATAGCTGATCCTTGACATCATGGGGCAGATTTCTGACAGCCTTGTCAGCAGCATGAAACCTCTGGATCATGAGCTAGTGGTCTGGTCTCCGTAGCTCTTCTACACTATTTGCACACACTCACAACTTTTCCTGTTCAAAGTTATGTGACACAGGCATGTGGCCACTCAGTAAGGTTGAAATTTTTGTTGCAAACTACCTCCTCACCTGGCTCTGTAACACCAAGCCAGACCTCTCGTGACTTCTGTTAGTCTAAGATGTACACTACACAGCACTGCCATTGCTGTTTTGGGTAAACATTACCCACTCATTAATGTTCATTTGTATATGTTGTTCTAAGAAATTCAGTAACGCTAGATAAGAAATTTCTACATCACCTTTCACTAATGAACCACAGAATTCAATAGAACGAATTGAAAAGATTAGAGGGATCAAATTCTATCTGCAAGATCACCCAGCACAATAACCAGGAGCAAAACTTCGGTTTACAGAATAAATTCAATCCAATTTTCTCTTTTACACACACTCTTGCTCTGCTTCTGTTAATTTCTACTTTGGTAACCTATTAAGGAAAAATCCCTCTTCCTACTCATAAATCACAAATAGAAGCTCATGGTTTCAATAGATTCTATAATATCTTTATTTCCCCCTTCTGTAGTGGTGTGACTGGATTTCATGCAGATAGAACACTTTAACCTCCCCACTTCTGACAACAGAATAGTCAGTTACCTTTGCTGACCTGGATCACATAATCCTGAATCAGTTTTATTCATCCGTTTAGGCAAGTACATCTATTAGGCATGTTACCCCAAATCTAACCAAAGCCCAAGGTTTGCATAACAGGACATTCAGGGAGGACTCTATTATGCTGCCATAAATAAATTAACTGATCTCTCTATTCTTAGCAATGAGACAAGAATATTTTCTCTCTACAGACATTGTGAAGCCTTCAGCACAGTAATTGCTTTTCATGAAGTTACTGAACAATTAGGTTGTACAAAACCAGATCTGTTTCAAGTTCTAGGATTGTTTCAGTCAGACACTAGCTTGTCACAGGTATCTTTTGGATGTGCACATAAACCTGGCAGCACTCAGTGCTATTACAGCACTTTGTGGTTATTGTACCCTCTCAGTATTAAAAGGGGGACTATAAGAAAGATGGGGACAAACTTTGTAGCAGGACCTGCTGTGATAGGACAAGGCATAATGATTTTAAACTAAAAGGGGGTTGATTTAGACTAGGCTTATATACAGACAAGATACAAGGAAGAATTTTTTACAATGAGGATAGTGAAACACTGGCACAGGTTGCCCAGAGAGGTGATTAACACCCCATCCATGAAAACATTCAATGTCAGGTTGGATGGGGTTCTGAGCAACCTGGTCAAGTTGAAGATATCCTGCGCATGGCAAGGTGGGGGAGAGTACATGACCTGAAATTTTCCTTACAACTGAAATTATTCTATGATTTTATGATTGTATTCCCTTCACCTGGCACAGGTTCACAAATTACAGTCAGGAACAATTCTTGTGAAATCATACTTCTTTCAGACTTTTTTCTCCATCACTCTTATCAGGCCTACTATTGATAAGGATTCCAAAAAATACATTTAAAAGAAAAAATCCTAGTACCAAAATCTACAGCATATCAGCACCATGAATTTTGCAGAACTTTTGTGCATATGTTTTACAAAGAGCAGTTTCTCTTTTACCTTGTTTTCTGTCAGAGTGTCTTTAATTATTTGCAGAGAATGCAATTCTGCATCTGTTATTTATGCAAACAGTCCTGTTTTATTTAGACAAGCCTCCTTTTGGGACTAAAGATACAGAGGTTCATTTTTCTATCTTGAGGAGACATTCTACAGATTTTGTTCCAGTGGAACATCTCTTAAAATTCATGTGATGGCCATGGGCAATAAAGATTTTCTGCATCTTTTTTTCCTTGTGTGCTGCAGACACAGATCTGAAAGCATTCTGGCAAGTTTCCTATTAGTGGGACCTTGTGGCATTTAGTGAGGGTCTAAATAGAAAAATCTTAGGGTTTTTTTTCCCCTTGACTTTTTTTTATACAAAACACTGTGTGTTCTCAGGGTACTATAAACACATAGATCACACCACTGGTCCTACATAAACTCTGGCAGACAAACAGATGTCAGGCTGCAATCAGTGAAAGAAATTGCAAAACCATTCTGATAGTTTTGATATTCTGATCCAAGGCCCAACAGCACCTGTGGCAACACCTGGACTCACTTGACCACATTTTCTATCAAGATACAAGACTGTGGGGATACCAGTGATGTAAATGTCTGTACAGCTGGAACCATGGGAGCACACTTCTCTAAGTTTCCTGGTAACATAAGGTGTCTTCCTTGTCTGGAAAGCAATGCTAGTGAACAATCGTTTTTCTATTTGTATTTTTGTTTGAGGAAACAGTGAGTGTTGTCTTACTGTATCTTTGTTTTTTCCTTGTCTGTGCCTGTTGTCATAATTTCTTTAAGCTCTTTAAGCTGAAGAGGTAGCAGCTGTGGGCAACAGAGGATAGTCAAGGGAATAATAAGTTTCTCATGCAGTGTCCATGTTCCTTGACTTAATGTATTGTTTTATACTGCCCTACAACTGAAAGAGTATATTTGCCATATTTGACCAAAACTTTGATAAATGCTCTCAGATGTGGCAGATTTAAAGAAAAAAAACCCCACAACATAAAAAAATATACTGTGAAGCTGTAATACAGGAAATTGGGTTAAATCAATCAAAGCAAGAAACAGAAGGTCTTTGGAATAATTCGGTAGTAGGGCATTCTGACCAGTTGTAAAATGTTCTAATTCTTCATCTCTCATTACTGTGGATTTTGTTTATATTGTGCCTATATACCACCATGGCATCAAAATTCTTCAGAAATTTAATATCAAATAATGAGCATTACTAATATCCCCTTCATTTCAAATGAAGTAAATTTATACAAATTCCTAATTTCCTCTGGCATTGTGGTAAGTCCAAAAGTGATATATTTTGTCCTGCCTTCCTTCTGCCACACATAATTGTTACCTTCAGGAGAAAGTTAGAGAAATACAGGTTTGAAGGTCAAACTGGTATCATATGACTTTGCTAAATATAGATGCTTGACAAGTAAAAGAGCTTCACAGGTCTTGGCATATTTTGCTTGGTGCACTTCTACCTCTTCACATACGCAGACAGACTTCTCTCAGACCATATCAGAAATAAGAATATTAATAAAATAGGAAATATCTAGGCAGCACAAATGTATTGCTTCTGATTTTCTGAAGGTAGAAGTGGAACAGGATATGCCTAATCTGCAATATTTTTGCTCTCATTTCACAAGTCTGTCACTGATGGATACTCTGAGGACACAAAGCACAGCATTTTAATATTCTCCTAACCTGTAATCAGCATTGGAATTAATGTGTTTTTGTTTAAGAAATCCTTCTCCCTAAAATAACGTTGCAGTGTGTGCAGCATTGCACAAGCAGGAAAACATGATTAAAGAACAAAAATGTGCTAAGAGTGAATGAAATAGAAGAGGAATCTTTAAAGAGCTCTTTTCACCTATTTACCCTGTCTAAAAACAATTTCCATGGAGAAAAATGGCTTTGAAAGGAACTGTCTGTGCTTGTACATTTCTCTTTGCAATCCTGTCCTGGGATCCTGGGATCTTAATGCAATATGTGCTGTCAGGACTACGACAGTTTACAGATGTGCAGCCAGACTTCTTGCTATTTATAGATGCCTCTTCTGCAAACTGTACTCTATGGGGTTGTAGTGCAGTAGCAGGCACATTCTTTGATTTAGTGCTTACATCATATTCATTTAAGAAAATTCAGCTCTTCACCTGGCATGGCAAAGGAGGCATATTTATGAAGGTCAAGCAGAGAGAACACTATTGTGAAGAGAAATGTGGATGGAATTCATGAACGAGCAGGACACCTACCGGGAGGACTAACAGAAAGGAGATTTGGCAGAGATGTGGAAATAATAAAGAATGGAATTGTCATGTGTTCACAGTAGGTTTTGCTCTTTATTCCCTCTGTGGGGTAGCTGGGGAGAAGGCTCAGTGCCGCCCCTGCGAGGGCAAAGCTGTAAAATTGTTTGGGGTGCAGTGTCCGTGGGGTCTGTACATGGCTGTGCTGCATCTTGCTTAAGCATGTGTTAAGTGTTCAAATCAGAGTGCTAGGCACAGTCTATTAATAGAAACAGCGAGTTTGGCACACACTCGCACTTTCGCCTGTCTCCTTCTCACATGCTCCCAGAGATGCTGGGACTGCATCCTGCATCCTTCTGCTTTTCCAGACCTGAGACTTCGCACACTGCTGTATCCCTTGAGAAGTCTCAGTGAGGTCAACACAGCCCTAGACAAGTAAACAGGGGCCGCTCAACCCCAGTGTTGAGGAAGCAGAAGGTAACGGGTGCGGGAGCGGCGGGGGAGGGGGGGGTGGATTTCTTGCAGAAAACCTGAGAGCTCGCAGGGTACCCTCCCTGCCTGAAGGCAGTGCGAAGCTATTTTCGGCACTGCCCAGGCCAGCCGGACAGCCCCCACCTCGGGCAGCTCCGCTCTGGTAATATCCAGGATGCTGCAGGGACACGGATGCTCCTGAAGTGCCCCCGAACGCTCCCAGCCAAGGCTGCCGGCGGAAAGCACGGGGAGCTGGCCAAGGTGCTGCCGCAAGACACGGTCTGTCCCCTTCGGCGTGTCCAAGCCCCCAATTCCCGCCGCCCTCGGACCCGACACCCCGCGGAGCCTCCGCTCCTCACGGCCGCCCAACTTCCCGGGAAGCGGCCGCGGAGCGGCGGCCCCGGGCAGCCCCGAGCGCCTGGAGGGCTCGGCGCCGGGCAAACTTCTCTGCCTAAGGGGAACGGAGGGAACCGGGGGGGAGTGGGGGGGGGGTGCAAACGCGGGATGTCACAGCAGCACGGCAGGCAGGAGCTGGCCGGAGGGGCCGGGAAAGTTGTTCTGCACTTATTGCTGCTCCTGCCCAGGGACCAGTGCTCGGGTCGGGGGGAGCGCGGCGCCGGCTCCGGCTCGCATCCTTACTCACCTCGGTGCTGTCGGCAGCGTTCTCCGCCATTTTCCTCCTTAGGAGCAGGCAGCGGGAGGAGTGTTTCATTCCCATAAGAGCTAGCCAAGGGGTTGGGGCTTCGGGGCTGGTGTTTTGGTTTGTGTTTTCAAAGATCTCCAAACACTGGTGTGCGCCAAAGGACAGACAGATAAAAAAATATACGGAAAACAGCAATAAATCAGTCAGCTTTGTCCTTTCTGCGTCGTCCACAGGAATGTTGGTCTCAGCATCGGGAGCTCCTTAGGCACTTTCAAGTCCTCCTCTTTGTCCCCTCTCCTCCACCTCCAGCGAGTTCTTGGGGTGGGCAGAGAGAGGCGGCACACACTCTTCAGGTTAAACTAGAAGGCTGTCGGGCTATGAGTCCTCCCCTTCAGAGAAAGCAGTCAGGCTAAACAGGAGAGAAGCACCAGCTAAATTGAACTTGGGCGTGCAGTGACCAGCTGGGCATCTTTGTGTCCTGTGGCTACTCTTCCAGAGGCAGAGGGAGCCAGAGACAAAGCAACAGGACAAGGAAATCATAGCCCTTTATTTTCCTTCTTTGGGCTTCTTTCTTTCTACGTCCCAGGACACTTCCTTTAAAGACGGTCCAGAATTTGCCACCCTTTTCCTATGAATGTCTTCTGAAATAGAAATCCCTTCTCCTCCTCCTTCTCCCTCCCTCCTCCTCCCCTCTCCCCTTCCCTCGCCTCTTCCCTTCCTTCTCTTCTCCCTTTCCCTCTCCCTACCCCGTCTGCTCTTGGGCAGAGCTTGGTGCCCCTCACTGGGAATTGCATTCACGTGTCTTTCGTAGAAAAAACCCCATAATTTCAAGCTCCCCCCACCCGTCGCCTACACCCTCTCACACACAAGCACGCATTCACACGTACGCACACACGCGTTGTCTCCCTCTCACACAGACATGCACAATTTTTTTTTTCCTCTTCCCCATCCCTCCTCTTCTTTTGAATCAGCAACACTTTTCTTTGCAAGGACTCTCGGCAAGGCTCTTAGAGAGCAACCGAAGAAGTCTGCTCCAGCTTCTTTTCCTCCGAGTTAAGTAGCAAACCTGCTTTCTTAATATATCTTCTCGCGTGTGCGCTCCCAGCTCCTGTTTTACTTGAAGTTTGCCAGGGGGATCCGCGCTCCGCCAGAGAGCCGTGAACTGTAGGAATATAGTCCCGATCCGGCCGCAGCTCCTGCTGAAAAGGGGGGAGGAGGTGCTGGGGGGAGGAGAGGGGAAGAGGCGGAGGGAGAGGTCTTCCTGGGGAGGGGAGAAAAGAGGCTAAAGGTGATTTGAACTTGTTTTTAGCCTTTTCCTAGTGACATCTTCCTCTGTAGGAGTGCATCGCCACCTTCCCCACACGTTTATTTTGCTTTCACTCCTCCGGGCACTTTTCTAGTTCTGAGTTGTCAGCTGGGAGGATTGGGTTTGCCTCACTCGTGTTGCTGTGGGTAAGGGCGGGAGAGGGGGCGTATTACATAATTAATCCTTCCAACTTCGCTTTCCGCAGCTCCATCTCCAGCCCACTGTTCTCACGTTTCTGTTTTGTTTTTATACGGAGGAGGTGAGAAAAATAATGCTGGTGTGTGGGTGTGTGTTGCTCGAAGGATTTCAAGGACCAGAACAGGATTGCTGCTCTCTGAACAGTTTGAAATTGTTTCCTCTGGGGGTGCCAATGGAGACCTGAAGAAGAGGTTTGAAAGATTACTTTTGTTGAATATTTTAAGGACATAGCCAGCTCAGCTGCTACATCTGTAACAGATTTTGATAGATTTGGGGTTTTGAATTTTTTGTCCCTTGCAGCCCATTTTAATATCTTTCAGTTAGAGTTTATCCTCAGCTGACCTCTGGAATACTGACATACCATGAAGTACTGCCAAAAAACAGGAGGTCCCTGGGCACACAGGAGGCAGAAATATTCCTGGGGGTGGGGGAATGGAAATAGAGAATGTGAATTGGAGAGTAGAGAGCAAAACTATTCTCCTGCCCTGTGGGAATGAGGAGGTGGAGCCAAGAAAATTACATGGGCGAATTTCTCCTTTTTACTTGAATGACCCTCACAAATTCTTGCTCAGAAATGGATCAGTAGGTGCACATTAGATTTCAGGAATTTGTAATAAGTCACATAGTAATAAGTAAGAAACGTAGGGAAGCAGAAGGTGTGTGGTATGCTGAAATGTCAAGTGGCAATGAGAGTATGCCATGTAGGGTAGAATGGTACCATATGAAGCAGCTTCAGGATACAAGAATGTGTTTTAGACACACATTCCATACAGACTGTATCTGGACCTCTGAGAGACACTTTGCAGAGCCATTTGATAACTCAGTCTTTCACAAGCTTCTCATTTCCCCCTATTCCTTTCATCTCACATTTATTTTTGACAACTCAAGTTCTTTCATCAACTCCATATCACTGCTAATATTTTTGGTAATCATCCACACTTCCTTTATTTATATAGTAGAATTTCATTTCACACCTCCTAGGTATGAGGCTTAAGTAATCACAGAGGTGGAAGCACGTCATCTCCCCTTTGTGTCATTCATAGAGCTTTTGAACATCTTAAAACCCTTCAAATATGAAAACCTCTATAGTCATTGCCAAGTATTCCAAAGCTACTCTCATAATCTTGGGCTATGGACCTCTTCCTCACCAAGTACTTCAATTTCTAGGTGAAGGGGTAAGGGGAAAGAATAATCTGCAGATAAAAGTGTAATGTCTCTGCAATCTTTGTCACAATGTTTTTCTCTGATATGTAATGAATATCTGGTGGTGAGTGACTGCATTAAGTTTTAGTCAGCATGCATTTGGACTAACCTGCATAGTTTTAGTGTGTCTTTTCCATTTTTCAGGTGATAAACACAGCTAAACTTAGCCTAATTAAACATTTTAAAATAAACCAGTGTTCTATATACAGAAAAAAGAATTAGATTTTAAAAAACTGCTCCAGAACATATTTTCCAGTTTTCTCTGACAGCTGGGTTTGTATTTCTGGTACAGCTCAATCACTCTTTAGTCAGCTAAATGAGGCATCAGATTTTCAAAAGCACTCGGCAACTAGCAAAGCTGGCAGGCAAAGATTTAATATATCCTTCCCTCCTATGCTTCAGATGCTGCATGACTTACCCTGGCACCTATTCTTGTCCTCCTCCACCTCTTTGTCAACACATACGATACCTGACTGCTCATCCTTGAACATGGTGCTGATGTTTTACAGATACTGGGAAAGCCTTCCAGTCTCTTCGTTTCCAGCATAAGGATGAATGTTTTGGTCCTGAGCTCCTTTGGAAATCTGCCAGATGGTTGGTGTCTTCACTTCGTTTATATTCTATATGTGATTGAGGAAACTGCTTTGAAAACATTCACACAGTTTTCTTTAATCTGCTTTATTCCAAAAGGGAAAATGATTGGTCCTACTGAAACATTTTTTAATGTATTTTTAGATCGGGTAGAAGTTATTACTTGTAATAAATTTTAAGAGATTTGGAGCAGTTTGTTTACATACACTGATGTCTGTGAGCACACATAGACACTTATCCAGTGTGTCCTTCAGTTTGAATATGAGGCTCAGTGCAAGTTCCTGTTGATATTGAAATTCACAGCAACACTGAACTTGAAGAATTTGAGCTTTCATATTGTTTAGGGAACAAATTCTACTCCCATCATGTGACTACAAATCCTGCTGACATCACCCATTACCCAAGGGTGATAATTGGTTATTGGAACTGTCTTGGGAACATATTTCTGAACCCCTGTTTTGTTAGATCTTGGGGGAAAAAAAAAACTGTCATGAATAAAATGTCATGGTAGTAGAAGTGCATTTGCAACAAAGCCAGGAGGTGTCAAAAGCATCTTCTGAGATTAAATATATCACGTGTAAGTACATGTGAAGGTCACCAACTATTAGGAATTGAGTAGAGCGGTGCTGAAGGGCAAGTGGCAAGGGAAGCATTTATTACTTCAGAATTCCAATAATAGCAGCTGTGGTTGAGGCTGCTGTGCTACTTGCTGAGTGTGGCAATACCACTGTGCTGGCCCTCAGAAGATTCAGACTTATTGCCAGCTTTGTCATTAGCTTGGATGAAACCCAGATATTTGCATCTGAGGTGGGGTAATCCTGTGCATTGGTGCACACTGAGAAATTGCACAGCAGTCCTGCTGGAAAGCACCTGGGGGTGATGGGGTGGAGGTGCAGCAAGGCTGGATATGACTCATCACGCTCTCTCTGCATGAAAGGCAAGCTCTATAATTTATCTACATTAAATGGAAAGCGGCCAGTGCAGTGAGGGAAGTATGACTCTCTCTCTCTCTACTTGGAACTGGTGAGATGACATAATTGATTCTGTGTCCAGAGCTGGGTCCTCTGGTTTGGGAAGGAGGCTGATACATTGCAGATGGCTCAGTGAAAGACTGCTACAGTGGTCTCTTAGGACACTAAGCTCTGAGGAAAACTGGGCTTGTTGGGCAGCCAGTAATGTCTTATGACTAGCTTTAAGGATTGTAACTAAGATGACCAAACTCCACTTGGTACAGTCAGATCATGTGAAAACAGGCAACAACTGCACGTCGTGGCTTTAGAATTTCAGGTTCAGTATTACCCAGTTCTTGGACTATAAATCCACTTCCTATTTGGATGGCAAAATATTGTAGCAAAAATTTATTCCTATTCCAATATCCCCATCAAATTTTGTTATCTTATCAATTTTATTTGTTATCTGATTTGTAATTGGAAGGATCCTTTTGTAGCATCACTTTGCATTGTTTTATTGCTCAGGAAGTCACAGTGACTTCCTTTGTCTCATCTTTCCAGTCTCTTCATGCACTTTTATTCCTACTGTCTTTCAAGGTTGCCAGTACTTCAAATATTACTCTTATTCCTGAAACTTGCCTGTGTTAATTCTGAAGAACTTGAAGTGAATTCCCATTCACACTGCAGATTTAAAGATCTCATTTCATTTATGCTATTCCTTCCTTGTCCTTAAGTTTTCCTCACTGACTTCCCTCCCCGCCTCACATATTATCTTCTTATCCTTCTTCATGAACACTACATGTTCCAGCCTTTTCCTGGGAATCATCGCAGTTTTCAACCATTGATGTTAGGTTTGAGTGAGGAAGGGTCTGTCAGAAGTTAAGCTGATCTGAGATATCTACTGCTGCAGGCCAAGAATAGATGTCCAGGGCTCAGATCATTCAGTGTTAAATTATAGACACCTTCTCACAAAAGAACCCCTTATATAACCCTTATATTGACAGATAATGGAACACCCACAAACTGCCTCAGCAAGATATTTTAATTATTTTTTTCTAAGATTGTAGACTTCATTTTATTTAAACACAGAAGCTCTATTTTGCAGTTGCAAAACTGAAAACTTAATCTAAACTGAACCAAAATGTTCTTTCTATTTTTTTCTTCCATTGAAAGTGCCAAACTCTGAATAAGTTGTAACTGTGTCAGCTGGAAGAAAGTTTTATTCTGACAACTTCTATAAAGGTCACCAAAGTGTGTCTCTAGTCCTCTGTGGATTGGAGTAGCTAAGTTTTTGAGAATTGTGATTACTGCAATGGCAGAGATAAAAAGACATAGTGTGATATGTTTGTTATACATTGATCTTGTTCAGTTCCCACCTATGTGAGCATTTACAAATCATGTACTCAGAACAGATGGTAAAATACTTCTGAAGTTTGATATCAAAGTTATGAGGTGCCTAAAATCTTGTTATGTAAAACTTTCCCCTGGTAAGAAAAACGTGGGTATATTAGAGTAAGTTCACTGAAAGAGCCACAACAATTATTAAATAACTGAGGAGCTCTCTTGTATGAAGATAGGCTCAGAGTGCTTGATGTAGGAGGGGCTAAAAAAGATTAAGCCAGACTCCTCTCAGTGGTACTCAGCAAAAGGAGAAGAGGGAATGAACATAAATCAAAATAAAGCACTTGGAAGCATTAAAAACTAATACTCTATACTGTGAAGGTGTTCAAAGATGTTTTGTTGTTTCCTTCCTTAGATGTGTTGAAAACCTGGCTACAAATGGCCCCAAATGTAGCTGACAGTCCTTTTAGTGGGGGCTGGACAAGATGATTTCCTGATGTCTTTTCTAACTTCAGTGATCATGTAATTTTGTGTGATTGTGGAAGAGCCACGAAAATCACTTAGATGGCTCTGCCAGACCTGACAAAGGTGCATCTGTCTTTTTACTTTCTCTTTGGCATTATTCCTGAAGCCTTGAAAAAATAGATTATATATGTATCATCTCATACTATGGTGATTTGATATGTGCAGCCCATACTTTCACATGAAAAATAACTGAGAGAAGTGAAAGACTGTTGCTTGTATTCTATTCCAGAGTTCTCACAGGAGAGAGAGGGTGTATAATGTTGTTTGAAGAGCTAAACCTCATTTATAATGCCATCTCCCATCAGATATCAAGGGGGGAAGAATATTTTACCCAGGTGCACAGCTTATCAGAAAGAAAGTGAAGTAATACTCTCAGCCATTAACTCACTGGAAAGAAATGCAAATCACTAGAATCCATCCTATCTTGTAACTTCTCTTGTGTAATAGCTTTAAGAAACTGTTTTGTGAGAAAAACTCTGCCTTATACTGTTGCTGGAATCTGAGATGGAATTCTACAATTAAAGATCCATTTATTTTTTCATCTGCTCTGCCTTTCTCTCCTGATGTATTATAGCATGATTAGCAAGTCTGAGATGAAGACCAAATATGTAAAAACGTCACTGTTCATTCAAACAAATGGTTTTCTTACTTTCTAAATATGAAATCTTAGTTGTTGCTTTGCTTCTTAGGTTACAGTCTGTGCCTAAACATTTGAATTGCTATGTCACATGAGGTTAGAGAAATTTAACTAGTCCACAGATGAAGCTGCAATAATTGAAATTACACCTCTCTTTTATTTCTTTGCCCAATAGCAGGCATTCTGTCGTCTTGGTTTCTGTCACTTTTTGTTTTTCAGAAAATGGATGAGGCATTTATTTTCCTCCTTCAGTGATACACATAATGCTTTGGGAGCACTCCTGTAAAGCATTTTAACTGGAAGATCTATGAAAATAACTTAGATGGCTCTGTCAGGTCTGGCAAATAGCTGTCTGTCTTCTTGCTTTCTCTTCCATAACTGTCTCATACAGTAAGACATTCTGCTACGTTTCTCAGGTTTCCCTGTTGTGAACAATTTTCTTCATGTTCAGTTGTCACTGTTGACAAGCAACCAACGGTAACTATGATAGTGGGCTGGTATTTTTTTCTTCCCAGTTTGGTATTTTCCTTCCTCTTCCAATAAGGAAAATTGCCAAATCCTGTTGCCTCCCACTAAAACGTGAAAAATAAGAAAGTGTGATCAGTGCTGTGTATTTCATGAGCTGAGAACAATGTAGTTCATTTTTCCAGAACTGTCTATAACTTAGCAAAATGAGGTCATATCTCTTCAGAATGTAGCTTGATGCTGTTCCCCAATAAATTAAATATAATCAGGCTTTGGCCAGGTTATAGCATGGAGTCAGCACTCTGAGGTGCCTAAGATGATGAATTTTCTGGCTGGAAACAGAGCTCAGCCTCCTGGATTATTGATCTGCTAGCAGACCTTGGCACCTGAGATGGCTGTGGACTTTGGCAGAATCTGGAGATTCTGCTAATTCATATGTGATGGCTGCCAGGGAGAAGACCAACTTATTTATACTAAACTCTCCATAACACAGGAATAATTGTGTGACCTAGGTGTTAATGGTGTCCTTCTTCTCTCTTTCTTCAAACTACATAAAACAGAAGGGGTGTGTATATTAAAGGAGCCAGTATTGAGAATTACATGAACTTTATATGTAGTGTGTTTGTATTTTCTTTCAGGAGAAGTAGTTCTTAAGTAGTATATAATGGTTTTGCTTGTGGTGTTCAGAAGCCCGCTTGATATAATAAAAAGCCTCTGGAAACATGGAAGTGTTTGGCATAATTTATCAAGTTAGAGAAATCAGTATAGCAGAGTCCACAGTTTGGGTGAAAGCTCGCTTCTGAGAACTTAGCTAGTACTTTTAAAGGCAAGGTGAAGGAAAGAGTTCTCTTTCTCAAGGAGAGATTTTCTTATACCAATTATTTTTGTTACACATGTGGCCTAGAGAAGCCCATCAATCCTCAAATCCCATTGTTCCAGGTATTGCCCTTCAGATCCTGCTTTGGCAGCTGAAAGCCATGAAATAAAAGAGAGCAAAGCATTATTTCCCTGATTCTTGCCTTACAGTTTTGCCACAAAGCTCAAGTGAATTACATGAAACACAAAACAAATTCCGGGACGTCTGGGCTAGAGCCAGTTTTCAGGTCTATCTCAGTAGCTGACAGGATCTTTCTGCCCGTAAACCTAAGAACTGGTTTTCTAGAAAAAATTCGAAATTAAATTCAAGCTGCTCAATCAAAACAGTACATAATTAAAAATGGAGGATTTTAAGAAAAAGACATTATGCAGAATTAGAACTCTTCTTGTGACTAAGCTAATTTGTGTGATACATTTCTTTTCATTGGGAACACTACCTTCTTCAATGTGAAAACTGCAAAAATAGAATAGATGGGTTTAGCAAGAAGGATACAACACTGCAACTCCAAGTGCCTGCAAGAGGTTTGAAAAAAATATGTAATTTCTTAATGACAGAAAAAATATAAGAAAGTGGCACATTCTCTCTCACCTAATATGTTCTGGAAATACATAAAAATTATGATTTATAGGTAGTAAATCCATGTGTGTACGTCTTATGAAGAATTACCAGCTTGGTGAGGAGGAAAAGGGAAATTACAGCAATCTAAACTACTGAAGATTTAAATTATAAGCAAATGTAAGGCATGTTTTTAAAATGGCATATGAAAGGTCATGTTCATTTTGTAGGAGTATGAGTTCAGGATGAATTTGAGCTCTTCTGTCTTTTTGATGCCAGGATTAAAAAAAATGAACACCAGCTACCTTAAAGCACAATGAACCCTGTAATATTTCCTGCAAATTATGGTGAAATAGGAGCATAAACCTTGAAGAACATTTTTAATGAGAAAGCATATTGAAGTTTCAAATGCCTAAGTTAGAAATACACACATGGTTAGAAGTAATAGATTTTCATCTTTTCTCTATCCCAAAACACTAGATGATTTTATCTTCAGGTTTTGTGATCTATTATATTAATATTTAAGTTAATCTATAATATTACTCTGCATTTCGGGGTGTGGATGATCAGCTGGCTGTACATGCCTTGTGTTGTATGTGTTTAGAGACAATATAAAAGTCTCCCTAAATGCAATGCATTATTTAAAGCTCTTCTATGTGGCACAAGAATGGGATAGACCACCCATATTACTTCATGGAGTAGCTTTGGACATAGGTTTTACAATAATATTTGTAATATTATTGTATCATATTACAGTGATATTTGGAATACCATTACAAGCTCACATAGACTTCAAATTAATAATCTAATAATGATAAACTGTAACTAATAATAATAATAATAATAATAATAATAATAAACTAATAATCTAATGCACTGCAGACCAAAATGTTTCATTATCCAGTACAATCTTAAAATTTACAGTAACAAAGGACAAGAAGTCCCCAAATTGTGGTTTGCAAGAGGAAGAGAACTGAAGAGATTGAAGATATGGTCAAGTCCAGGTAGCCTAATCATGATTACTCCATAGGGATGACTGTATTTCATAGAGATATTTTAAAAATTATTTTTTCTCTCTGAGTGATTGTTTTGCCTCTCTGCTACATTTAATAGCTATTTTATCTTCAGTACAAATACAGTAGTGAAAGACCAAAAACTTGGCACATCTGAGAGTACCCCAAAAGAAAAGCATTCATGAATTCTCTTCATGGCAAGAATTATGGATTTTAAGTTTTAATTGTGATGTAAGATTGAACTTTGCATTTGACCTGTAAGTTTGGACTGTTGCAGAGACCTTTGAAAACTATAACATAATTGTACTAATCAGGATATTCCAAAATGGCTTGTACTGCTCTCTCAATCCTAGTCATCCTGGCCTCTGACCCATCAGGCCCATGTCCACTCACAGGAGTTTAAAATATGATTGTTAAAGACTAAGAGTTCTGTGTATGAAGTGATGATGATCAGTGTAGCAGAAGCACTGACTGTTGCCAAGAAGTGCGTTGCTGATGGATGAATTTAGGAAAAAATGCACTTTTCTTGTTTGAAACTGAAACTTCTTGTCCTGATCTCTGAGTTTTCTAAACATTGCCATGCCAGCAATTCCCTAACTGATATATAACATCCAGATATAGTAATTTGTGACAAGTTGCAGTCACAGTGTAGCTGTGTATCCTGGCTGTGCATACTCAGCACAATCACTAATTCCCTGGATGGCTGAGGAGCTCTACAGCCTGATCCTGCTGGCTGAGACAACTCATTTGAGATAATGGACTGACACGACATGAGGGGCCAACCGAACTCCTAGTTGGCTTCACAACAAAGTGACAAACCATTGCAGAAGCTCTCCAAGAGAGAATTTCAGCCAGTCCTGGGCGTTTTCTCAGGCGGTTCCTGATGTTTATAAGCTGATTGATGGCAACATTGTCTCAGAGATGCTCCCAGGTAATGGATGCTGCAGAATTGCCCAAACCATATATAGAGACTTGTAACTAGGTGTTAGAACCATTCCTGTAGTTACAGAAAAGATCAAACATAACACTTGAGACATTCAGACTAGATTTGCACATAAGACTGTTCACCAGATGTATTATAAAGATTCAGCAGAGAAGCAGATAATCTAGTGAGTCTCACTAGAGTCAGCTGAAGATGCTTTAACAAGGACACTTGCAACAGAGACTACAGGGTCACTGTTCAGATTCCAGTTGACCAACCTGTTTGAGAGATTTGATTTCCTATGTGAGTATTATCTTACGCAAAAAATGAAAATAATTTTTTTTAGCATGATTTTAAAGATTGTCTGTGCAGCCGTTCTCACGTACATCACTTCTGATGGAACCATTGGGGGGGGGGATTGACAGAGGAGGGAATGTGGGGCACTGAAACCCCATGAGAAACTGGGACTTTGTCTCAAAAGTGACCTTTCTTATGGAGAGATAAATCCCTACTGAGCTGACATAACTAGAATAATGAGATTGGTGTTGAAGGCCCAGAATTTGACCTTTGATATGCTGCTGTGTAGTTGTTAAGGATATAACTTTTACTAGTTAAATTGTAATTAGGTATTATGAAAACACATGTAAGTGGCAAAAATAATGGAACTTAACTATTAATATTTGCCTGGCAACTTGCTGCATTGATCAGCATGTCACACCTCAGAGCAGCCCATCAATAATAATGTTAAAAGTCCAGAATTTGCTCATCCACCTCTGTCTGAAGAGGAGAATTTCACCTTCTGGAATGCCTAACTCTGGATCCACTCCAGGGATACCTGGGACCAAGCTTATGTGGTCAGAATCTACTCTTAACAGCCCAGTCCTCCAGGACACTGACAGTCAGCTGCTGTCCTTGTCAACAAGGAAAGGGGAGATAGAAATAACCATAGCTCTGCAATGTTGTAGTGTTTTATGCATCAATAACCACTCTTTCACAAAGGCAGTTAAGTACCCAAACTCCTTCATGTGGATACAATTATTGCATAAGAATTAAAGAATGCTTTAGTCTGTCCTGACCTAAAGAGCAGCAAAATCCCATGCTCTGTGTTCTGAAGAAAGTGACAAGTTGGGCTTTTCTGTTTTGTTTTTGCAAAATATGCAGAAATTTTGGAGCAGCTCCATACTGATTTTTTTGGGGAAGATCTGTTTTCTGGAAAGATAAGAAATTACTTCCATTGAGACTCCTACTTCAACATTACAAGGATCAATTTGAGAGTGCATGTCAGAACAGAGGAGTGGCACAAGGAGTTATTAGAGGAACACAGTTTTAATCCCAGATCACAGACCTAGAAATTTCCTGAAGCGGGTAGTTGTAGAAGTAATCGTCCTCTAATGAGCATTTATGTGTACCAGTTTATGAAATTATTTGGTGAGTTAAAGATGCAGTTCAAGAGGGCAATTTTCTCAAAGCAGGATCTGTTGCCCATTGTTGCTGTTTTTTTGTTTGCAAACCCACTTGACTGTGTGGATGCAAGTTGATCCAGATCAGGGCACTGATTAAAATTACAAACCAATTTTTTTTAGGGAGTATGACACTGTTCTTTTGGAGGTTTTACTTTTATTCCACTTTTATTATTTCATTTACTAAACTAATTCATTGCATAGCTGAAAAAAAGAGCTGAACTAGCACAGTATTGAGGCTCTTGGAGGGTAAGCCCAATGAGAAAGGGACAGACATTTTGCCTTCAGTGCTAAAAAAAATATGATTAAAGACACAGCTTCAGTCCTGTGTTTATGGTGGAAGTAGTGATTCATGCCTGTATCAGCAATTTTGGTATCACAGACCAATCTGTGGTCTGACTCCAGTTGCTGCTCTCAGGGTTTCATACCAGTGGGGCTAATGGCCTGCCCCAGGAGAGGGTGTCCATTTCAGAGGAGTGTCATTTGTAGAGAAGAACCTTTGAAGGACTGCTGGCTCTCCCTGCCAGAGAGGCCACAGGCTGTAGTGAACACCCTTAATACTCGATGAAAGCTTTGGTGACTAGCTCCATCAGACTAGCTCTAATGTCACTGCTAGTCTACACTTGCTCTCACAAGCGACTCCTGTTTTACTTACAATTATTCCTTTATTACTAATTGTAATCACTTATTGGACTGCAATGTGCAATTATTTTGAAGGGATAATCAAGAGGTCAAGATCATGTAAAGATTCCAGGTGAAAAGATACTGAGCTTGGATGCTGGGCATGGAGGCAGCACAGCATCAAGGAGCATGGAGCACAGTGCTGGCCTGTAAGGTGTAGGAGTTGAGGGGGTCTGGGGCACCACACCATGCCCTGAAGACAAGGCAGTCTCAAAGGGAACTAGCCCACCTGCTAGGCCAAGGACACTGGGCAGCTTCCCCTAAAAGGAATTGATCCAGGAACAGAGCAGCCTTGAGGGAGGCAGTCCTTCTTGCTACAGCCTGGAGGCAGGGCAGCCTGGAGAACCCTGGAGGATAACGGGGCTCTCTGATGGAACTCAAGGCAGTGCATCCTGAATGGGAGCAGCACACCCCTCCAGCCTACCAGACCCAGAAGCAGGACAGCTAGGAGGAGAAGGGAACCACAGTGGGATTAGAGCACAATGCTAGCCCAAAATGCTCAGCCTTGAGGGGAGAGGGGCACCACTGGGTCTCAGAGGCAAGGTCCCCTGAGGGGCAGCAGAGCCCCATGCCAAGTTTCCCTGGCCAGGAGGGACTCTGAGGGGAGCAGTGCATCACGCCAGCCTTCCTGGTCCCACGGGTGGGAGCTGATCTTAAAGCTGGACCTCAGTTTGTTCATAATTACATGAAGGACTGTTTAGAAGATTGACAGAGCAAAACTCTTCAGCTGGGGTAGATGATACAAGGGCCAAGGGGTGGCTATTGGGAATTCCCAAAAACTTTGGGAAAGCAGTTTTTATCTTAGAAGAAATGAAAGCATTCACTGAGTAGGGCAGCACTAGAAGATGTCTCCCGGAGAGACTGGGTAATCTTCATGTCTGAGCACTTCCAAGATTCATCTCATAGTGTTGGCAACAGTCCCACTCCAATAATGAAATTTGGATGGAGGCAGGTTCATTCCATTCACTGCTTCTCTGGTTCTATAATTCTTGAATCATTAGCTGCTGTCTAAGTGCTTCTTTATTTCACTGATTCTTCTTGTTATATAACATTTATTATTAGTAGCTTTGAGCTTACTATTTTCTTATTTTGCATCACAAATTCTTGACAGAAGAATACTAGTCCGCTGAGCTTAGTGTGGCATGAAAAAATCATATTTGGTAGGCAGTGGTATAGACAAATTTTGCTTATGAAACAGAAATAAACAGAAAAATAAGGGGAAATAATTTTTGTAGTGTGAATGTGAGTGAATTACTAAATACCTTTGAGTATTAGGAAGATCTGGGCTACAAAGTGACCACTATTTACACATTTTAACATCAGGGTCTGGTGATATTTAACTTGTGT
Source organism: Cinclus cinclus (assembly GCF_963662255.1). Classification (NCBI taxonomy): domain Eukaryota; kingdom Metazoa; phylum Chordata; class Aves; order Passeriformes; family Cinclidae; genus Cinclus; species Cinclus cinclus. Next base: position 31,100,233 of record NC_085047.1, on the reverse strand, counting down.
GCCTAAGCATTCTTCCTGATGCTTTAAAAAACAGTTTAAGGGTTATGGACTTAATCTCATCTTACCCTATTATGAATTTAACAGGTTTGTAAATGAGACACTAGTAGGCATCAGATCCACTGACCGTGAGGCCAATTTCATAAATCACCTTGGTCTTATTGTCCACATACAGTAAATTGAGGAACGTGGACTAAAATAAAAGTTTGGACACTGTAATGGGACATCTCTTTCAAACTGTTCTAGTCAGCTAACAAATTATTATGGAATACCATGGAGAGTAGCTACTAAAATATGGCTAATAAAGCAAGATATTCCAATACAATTTTAAATTGTATTATATCTACTTTGATTTCTTAATGCAAAACATTTTAAAATTTGGCTTTTTGTTATAGAACGTTTCAAAGGTTTTTAAGTGAAAAGAGTAATCAGCTCCTATGGCAGAATAAAAAATCTGCCAATCTCGCTACTTTCAATTTAGGAGTTTTCTTTGGCCAGGTTGCAGTTTATATTTCATATTGGTATCTTAGAACTCGGGATTCACATTTTCTTAATTAGGCACACTCTGCTGCTAATGTATATTAAATAATGTCAGTGTATATTTACCCCAAGAAATAATACCAGACCACTAAAACTGAATTCCCAGAAGTGATGACAAGTCAGTTTGCACCTTAACAAGAGAACATCACATTCCCAAAAGCAATGAAAAAATAACTCTGCTCATCGTGCCACATGCACTGCAAAGTAGAGCTATGTCATGGCAAATCTTATATATATTATCATACTATTTAATTGTATCACTATGATATTTTTCTTGATTCAGTCCAAGCCAGTAAGATATGTTTTTATTGCTAAATTTTGATGCAGACCCAATTTCACTCCCTTCAGCCCTGCCTCTTCTCTGTAAGACCTGCTAGGTATTTTCTGCTTGGGTGTCAGCCTCTGCTCCCTTCCTTTCTCCAAGCTGCCCTTGTTCCATGCAAAAACTCTACCACTTCCTAGTTTCTGTTCCAAAGGTAAAAGAATGCAGGTAGGCTGAACTTGAGCAGAAATTGAATTACTTCAAAGAAAAACAAATGTCAATTTACAGTCGATTTTAAATCTAAAAAGAGATAAATACAGCAATCCTAGTTAAACAAAAAGGGCCTGATTCTCAGATCCATTGACCTAAAGATCCAAAGTAGAGGTCAGACAGGACCAGAATTTTTCAAAGACAGCCCTCCTGAGGAAATGCTATCACTGAAGCTGATGAGAGGTAGGGCTACAAAAGCCTTCAACTAGAGGATGGTGAGAAAGCTTACTCTGTTTCAGAATTACCCATTTTAATGCAATATTTTAAACACTGACTACTGATTGCAAAAGGCCTTTTGCTTCATAGGGAGGATGAGGGCCCTTCTAGGTATCTTAAAAATTATAAACTACTATTTCTTTCTTATTTTGACTTTTTCATATTTTTGACTTACAGCTTATAAATCCTAAGAAATCTCTTTTTTTCAATTTATAAAGCATGATATTAAAATCTATGCTAGATAATGCAGACTAATTGATAGTTTCAGACATAGTAGATCTCTGTTTTGCTGATATGAAAGTTTAGTTCCGGGAAATTTTTTTTTTTTCCCCTAGGAAACTTCAATGGGAATATGTGTTTGAACAGAAAAAAAGGTCTAAAACTTAAGACTTGTTTACTCTTTGAAAAAAATGTAGGTACTTCTGTTCCTTCTTTTTAATCGTTTCTCAGACAAGCAAGGCATATTTATATCCTTCTTCATAAATTCTTTCTTCATAAATTAATCCCTCCAAACAAACCCATCAGATTTTTTTCCTTTCTTTTCCTTTAAACTCATCCTTTATGGGATTATCTGTCTCTAAGGACATGCCTAGAACTGCCCAGAGGAGTATTTTGTCAGCTTCAGGGAAAGTGAGACTACTGCTGTGTGTTATCAAAATTCAACACCACAGGCCTTTTTCACTGGCATACTCCTTTTAAAAAACTGCCTCACCTCTAATTCTTGACTGTAATATTCCCAAATTTAATAGTGTTAAACATTTTTTTATCTGAGTATTTCTTACCAATCAAGCATCTGCCTCTAAACTGAGGTTTTTTGAAACCTATTCCTTATCATAGTTCTAACAACTGTAATTCCCTTTAAAATATTTTAGTTTTATCAGTATCTCACAGCACATCATAAAGCAGATCTACTTTTAAATTTGACCAAACACATTGACCCCTTTCATATAAACATAATCAAGGATAATGAAGAATATAATCACAGTAATGAAAACAAAGTCACTCTGAGACTCTCTTGGCGATCCTTATCATCTTTCCTTTCAGAGCCTCTTATGTTTCCTTCCCACATTATTACAGTGCTTCCTTTCTATATTTTAATCTCCATTTGAATGGAGATCTGCTTCTTAAATAAGAACAGTGCAGAAGAATATACCTCAGAAGGAAAACACAAACATGGCAGAGAAAAATTCTAGCGTCTTAAGGGTTCTACATGCTGCTGCTAACGATAAAGCTTTGACAACCAAAGCTCATCCAATGAGCTGGGAAGATATACATTAAATTTCTCTCAATGTCTATGCTTTCATGGGAGTGAGATGACATATCAATGGTTGATCTTCCCAGGTCTTTGAAATTTGTGACTTGTACTCCTGACTTTATGATTTCAGCAGGGGAAGTTCAGCCATACTTCCAGTCTCTAATAGGTGCTGAGGAGAGTTTTTTCTTCCCACAATTTGAATACCTGTGTCGCAGTGCAATTAAAAGGCTCTGACTGCTATCTCACCTTAAACACAGCAAATGCTCTAGGTTGGGACAATTTCCAATCTGATCCCTTTTTTCATGTCAGAAATCATCACTTGCTGCAGGTGAGTGAGCAAACATGAATTTTAAAGAAATTAATATGCAGTTCTGCTCTAGAAATGGATATTGGAATATTGCTTTTCCCCAGCATATTCTTTTTGAGGATGTCACAGGAAAGAATGGGACTGTGATACTTTTGGCACAGATTTAAAATATAAAGCATGAAAAAGACTATAGATTCTCAATTCCTAAGACCCTTCAAGCCCTAAGTCAGAATCATTAGTCCCTTGGGGTATTTTAAACCCTTAAAGAAACCCCAACATAGCTTCAGCATTTTTGTAAATTTGCATATTTGACTACAAGATGAAATTTGAATTCTTGGTTCTGAAAGAAAAAGAGGGCTAATCCAAAAAAAGCTGAGTTAGTCCTTAAACTAAGCCAGTATGCGAAATAATACCTGAGACAGAGCATTTTTGTTCCTCAGTAGCATCATGGTACTGTGGTCTGTGTGAGGATTTTGAATACAATCATGGTTTGTGTATCACTGTCAGTGGGATGACTGCTGCAGATGATGATTGAACAAAACTTGCTTTTGCAGATGGAATTTACTATGTTTTTTTGAGAGTATGGGTTTCCATCATATTGTTCCATGAAAGAAAGCACATGACCCCAAAGGAATATAAATTTCTTAACGCAGCAAATGAGCTAATCAAATTAGACACACACCCACTTTGACATACTCAAGTGAATCTCAGAAAATTTTACGAGCACTTTGCTTGTTCCTAATGCAAATATGTGCATCTTTGCTTCCAAAAGCACTGTGAGTTCTGTTCAAAGAACAGAAGTACAATCTGCATTATTAAATATCTAACAAATAAACAAACAATAAAATTAACCTATGTGCCATAAAAATCATCAGCTGAAAAAAAGGAGAAGCTGGACAACCATAATGGAATACTTTATTTTTTCAAGTTACTACAAATGCAAAGTGACACATGGTTACAACTTAGTTAAAAACCTGGGTCTACATAAGCAAGTTCTGGTATTCCCTTTCTAAAGGAGCTTACAGTGTTACCCAGCTGCCTTTTGTCCTTGCTTCTAGAAACTTTCCATTCAACCACAGAACAGAAAGAAAACAACATGTCTGTTTTTCAAACTCTTCAGCCCACGGTGTGGTATTTCAGAACAAAACACTTTTCCTGGCAAAATGTGTTAAGTGATGAGATTTTTCTGCTGCAGTGGGTAATGTGAAGGCTTGTGCTCCCTGTCATCACCCTTACTCCCAGGACAGATGCAAGCAGCACAGTGGCCAAGAGGGAGAGACACAAGCTGCAAAACACTTAGCAGCAGATTGTTCTGTTGTAGACCTTAGTCTCCCCAGTGACTCATTTCTGGAGTTTTTCAGCTCATGTAATGCCACGTTCAGTGCAGCTTCAAATGCATTAACCTTTTCACTTGCATGTACTCCTTTGTTTTAAAAAGTCTGTTCCCAGGATATACTACCAGACATAAATTTAAGCGGTTTCTACCTGGAGAGTTATTAGGAGCTGTTCGTGACTCCAAACGTGTAAGAATTAACTAATGTGAATCGGAGAAATCTATTTCCTTTGTGAAAACAATTTAATCAATTAAAAATCACCTTTCTTGGGGAAATATGTCGGGAGGGGCTCTCTTTTTGACAAAAGGAAATTTTGCTTTTGACTATGTGTGTATCCCTGAGTATGTAACTCTTTCAAATGTTAAAGGAAAACAATTTCACAAAAGTGAAAGTCAGAAGCTAAATATTAAGATTCTGTCAGGAAAAAGAGCATTGAGATTATGTAAGCTAAATAATGTTTTGCTTACAATGTCATTAGAAAATGCATTTTCTTTTCAGGTGCAACCAGGCAAATTAAGCATTGATCCTAAAAATTTGCCCATGGCAGGGGGATTGGAACTAGATGGTGTTTAAAGTCTCTTCCAACACAAACCATTCTATGACCCTGTGATACTTTTTCCAGATTTACTCTTTGAATATGTCCCTAAAAATTAACTATGAAACAAAATCATTCTTCATGAGTGTTATGTTCTGCTTGTAACCATTTCAAAATGAGATAGATTTTCTCATAATCTCATAAAAATCCATCAAAGCCAGTGATGATTAGATTTTGTGTAGAATGCTTAAATGACAATGCACTATTCATGTGTCTCACTGTTTTTTTTCAGGTTTCTCCTTTTCCCATCAATCCACCAGTTGCCTTTAGCAACTAATTCCGTATCTTCTGGATACAGAAAGAACAGTCACTTCATTTGGGTTGATTTATCTGTGACTGCTTGATATTTGATTTATCAAAAATGGAAAAACTGACTGATGTTCCAAAAGAACAACAAAAATGATCTCCAAACCTAGTTTTTCTTTTCTGTAAGATCAGGCATGGTGATCCAAAACAATATATTTCTATCCTGTAACTGCAGCTAATAGTTATTTTTCTCACTAGAAGGATTCTGTTTCAGTGCAGGAAATTTGATAAGCTACTTTATTCTTGTATAGCCAACATCTTTACAGCAGCTTCACTAAAGAATAAAATCAATTAAAATATTTTTGAGTTTTGAGTTGAACTCCATTTCTTTACAAAAGGCTGCTTAACCTACACGATGAATGTGAAAGCTTTTCATCTACCAAATAGGAAAGTCACCATTTCTAAAGACAATAAAAGTGACAAAAGTAAGAATTTGATTTTTGTGCTTCATTAGTCATATTTTAATACACAATTGATTCAGCAAATTTATAAAGGCAATGTCTCATTTTTTCTAGTGAAAGGTCTGTATTATACAAATCTAGAAAGAAATCATCTTTATAAAAGAAAGTGGCTAAACAGTACAAAATGAATAATAAGATCATGTGAATCAAGCTTTCCCTCTTCCAGGTATTTCAGAGATACTCAAAATGAGTTGTTTGATTTTCCTGGATTTAATTTATTCTACTCTGCAAAATGAGATGAAACTGTCTTCTTTACAGGTCTCACTAAAGTGTTCTCAAATTTACTTATATGAGCCTGTTTATGCTGATGTTGCAATTCTTACATTAAGCAAATTTGACCATTTGTAGCTATGGATCAGCAACACTGTTAGATAGAAAAAAGCATGTTAAAATTGGTTGAACCTCTTCAAAGAACTGCTTTAAGGTTTCTTTGAGAGGCTGGGAAAAGGCCAACAAAGTTCCATGTGCAGACTCCTGATAAATATGTGGAACTGACACGGTGGAGGTGAGAGTTTGAACAGGAGTAGGGACTGAATTAAAATTTAAGTCTTGATTCTTATTAAAGTTTTAACCAGTAATCACTCGCAGGGTAAAGACAGATAGAAATCCATTTGTGTGTTCTCAGAAATTGCATATCGCTTTATTTACAAGAACATGATTATCTCAGCAGCAAACTTAGCACTCCCTACTCCCTCCTTAAGTCACATGCTTAAGCACAGCAGGAATCCTTGTGGTGACAGGACTAGACCTTGAGCAGTTCTCAAAAAAACCTGGTATGAAACAGGCTTGAAGAATGAATGGAGGTATCTTGGGAGAGCTCTGAGAGGATAGAAACAAAACAATTTTGCAGGAGGGAAGTAAGAAAATCTGCACAGTTGCTTACTTGTTTACTGTTGAGTGATTTCAGTCTCCAGAGCTGTCAGGCCAATACACGGCACAAATCCTAAATCCACTTAAAACAGCCAGCTGATTTTGATACAAGCATGCTTTTCCTTGACTTGCCAAAAGTGCTGAGAGAGTCACTTAATTAAGAGGCACAGTTCATTTGTTATACAAAGACTTCTGTGGTTTTTTAACACCTGCTTTGTAAAGTGTCTCTCTCTAGGGAAAATCCAGCCAAAGCATTTTGTTCATTTTGGGTTCTACTATAACAGTTTATGTATCACCTTGCAACATGCTGCAAAGTAACTTTTTTTAAGACATAAAAGTCTTCTTTCCACTCCATTCAATAAACTCCATTACAATATACTTGTTGGGGTAGTCATTAGCTAGTGGCTATATACTAGCTAGAGATCTTATCTTGGCATTTAACATTCCTACTTCGTTTGCTCATATTTTTTTTTTCTTTCTCATGCATTGAGTCTCTACTGTCATATGCATGCTTGATATAAGCATGAGAACAGGAAAGAAAATGAGGCTAAGGACATCAGTTTTCTCTTTTGATAGTTCCTCCAGATTTGCAAGGAATGTGAAAGCCATGAAGAAGTGAGCAACAGTTTAACTGAGAACACTCTCTGCTGTGAGAAACCTCCCATGTTATCTTCATTAGTAGAACCTCTTCCACATATTTGAGGATTTTGGGGGTTTATTATTACCTATTTTTTGCATATTCAATTCTGACGCTTTTAGGAATTCTGAAGTCATTATCATTTAAAACTTATTTTTGAGATGCACCAAAATTTCTCTCCCAAGGGCTATAAAATTTTGGATTAAGAGTCAAGAATCTTCTGCTTTAAGGACTCTCATCATTATCTAGGAACAAGAAGTAGTAGAAAGATGCTAACATTGATATCCAGAAGTAAAACCATCTGATTGTTGTGCTAAATGATCTTAGCTAGAAAATTAATACAATCTAAGTCTTTCATTCAACACTTCTGTTTGGAAATTCTCAGATATTTGGTCTTAGTACACTAATAAATTAATAAAAAACTTGTAATCATGCATAACTAATCATCTTAAAAAGTTACAGAATGGCATATAAAACTTGTTTTTTGTAATATAGCAAAATTTCCATGCTTATGTAGAAGGATATTCTGTCTCTATGTAAAAGAAAAAATCCCACTGGTTATTTAGGTCTCAATGCCTTTGAATGAGGCTTTGTGGACTGCCTTGAGAGTTCTGGAAAGTGTCTGAATTTATACAGTCTTTGCTATTTCAAAGAACATTTTTATGCAAGGTCTGGAAGCAAACATCTCTTGTCATCAACAGAATTTAAACTGGACTGATTTAGGCCAAAGTCAGGTTTCACAAAAGAGAGCAGAACAATTAAATACAAAAGGCAAGTACTTTTTCTTATGTCTTTGACTGATAATATGAGAGGGACATGAGAGGCAGAACTTTACTGTTAGAGACTGAACACGTGGTAAGATTTCAAATAAACATCACACAAAAGATCTATGAAGTATTTCTGCAATGTCTGATTAGCAATTCTATTTATTATGTCTAAACCTTTTTTATTTGCTCCCCAAAGTTTTTTAGAAACAACTGAAATTGGATGACTGATGTTATTTGTTGTGTACTCTGCTGGTGGATACTCCAGTAAGAAAGTGATGTCACAAAGACAAAGCTAATTAATGTTTAGAGAACCCCTAAAATTCTAAAAGCATAATTCTGCAAGATATTTCTGCAAATACACACTCCTCTCAGAAGGTGCAACTGTTGGAGGGTACTTTTAGTCACCTGTATGTCCCACAGACTTTCACTGAGGTCATAAAAATATCTGAAACATAAAATAAAAATAAAATAAACCTTGCTCCCTAATCTTTTGGGGTTCTCCCATAAGAACTTCTTGTGTACAGTTAGATGATATTAAGATATGTTCACCTGAGGTTATCTCCTACTTAAATTTATGTCTCTTCAATTGCAAACACATTTTTGTATAGCCTGAATTATCTTAATCACATTTTACTTGCATTTCCCTCCTAGTTTTGACTCTTCATAGTGCATCAATAAATATGTGTTGTTTCATTCTTAAAGTTACTTCTGTTCTAACATCTGGCTGCTCAACTGAAGTTAAGCACCAGTCATTTCGCAAGTAGCTCTACTTGGAAAGGAGAAATTTCCTCCTTCTTCAAAGGCTAAGGTTTTATCAGAGATAGATTGTCTGATTTGGATGTATACTGAGTTCCCTTTACAACACTTGTACTGTGAAGGAAAAACTGAAGAACTGCAGATACAAGAGATTTTTTTTACACTGCACAAAATCATAAGAATCAAAGGATGGTTCTTACTCCCCACTGGCCTGATGAGTAAAAAAAAAAAAATTGGAAAAGGGACAGGGAATAGAAAGAGCATAAAGCAAAAACTGCATTCATGAGCAAATAAAAAATAAGGAATTAATTCATTAATTCCAGTCAACAGGCAGACATTTTGACACTTAGAGGAAAGCAGGGTTTAATGACACAGAATGGTTATCAGAAAGACAAACACAGTAAATCTGAATCTCCACCCTGCCTCCTTTTCCCTGCATTGTTACACTGAGCATGATACCATATGTATGGAACATCCCTTTGGTCAATGGGGTCAGCTGTCATGGCTGTGTCATCTCCCAACTTCTTGCACACCCCCAAACTACTTGTTGGCAGGGGCTGTGTGAGAAACAGAAAAGGTCTTGATGTTGCATAAGTGCTGCTCAGCAGTAACAGAAGTTTCATGTATTATTGATGCTGTTTTGGTCACAAATACAAAGCACAGCACCACATAAGCTATTATGAAGAAAATTAGCTGTGTCTCAGCCCAAACCAGCACAGTGTGCCAACAGGTACCTGCATGTCCTTTCCATGGTCCTCACAGTGACTTGGACTGAGAAGGTAAAGGCCAACTTGTTCCCAGAAAAGACTCTATCAAGGTGCTGTCAATCATGGCCATGTGGTCTTCAGTTACAGATTGAGTGCTTTCATGTGTTTCAATGGAGCCTGTGTAATTTCTCCAGACTGCTAGGGTCACTTTGGCAGGCAGTTCTATCCACCATCAATCATAATGCTCTAGATAATCCTTGTCTAGGTTACCCACTCATGGAAGCAGAACTACTGCACAGAATTTTTTACAAAAAACACATCTAAATAAGAAACAAATAATTGCATTTACAATTTTAATTTATGTGTGTTTCACAGTGATTCTATGTTGTAACCTGGATAGCTGCTGAGATGGTAGGAAGTAAAGAAGCAGGAAGGGTCTTTGCATGGGTTCCACAGAGATGTTTATTTCAGCCACACACATGGACAGTCCAGGGTCAGAAGCAAGGGCAAAGGGCCACTCCTGCTGAGGGTCCAGGTTTAAGTACATGGGATGAGCGAGGCTGGGGGAGCATCAGAGACCAATTAATTACCAGGGGATATGGGGGTGGCACAAGGGTGGGGTTAGGGCATGGGAGCCATCAGGGGCACAGGGTGGGAGTGACCGAGAGACTGAGGGACAGGGAAGGGAGATGGGGCTGACCTAGGGAACAGAATGAGGCTACATTGGATGACAGAACAGGGTTTGCTATGAGAGAAGCCGCTTGTGTCTCCCTAACCAGGGAATGCCTTTCAGGGTTTCCACAATTCTAATACTCTTTGGCTACACAGAGTGATTTTAAACTGTATCAATAATTTAATTTTTCCCTCCAGAGAATTGTAGATTCCTTTGAGTAGACAGCAGGATAGATCAAAAGTATTTGGAATGTTTCATCTGGTAAAGGCACATCGAGAAAGGAATGGTATAAGCCTTGTTCACTTAAAAAAGCCTGAAAAACAAGAAGAAAAAGCCCGAAAAACAAGAAGAAGAAGAAGAAGAAGAAGAAGAAGAAGAAGAAAAAGAAGAAGAAGAAGGAGGAGGAGGAGGAGGAGGAGGAGAACAAGGAGAACAAGAAGAACAAGAACAAGATGCAGTAGAAGAGGAAGAAGATGCAGAAGGAGAAAAAGGAGCAGAAATGCATTAGAAGCAGATGCAGAATTAGCAAGAGGAGAAGAAAAAGAAGAGGCAGAATAAATAAAATAAGTAGAAGTAGAAACAAAAGAAGCAGGAGCAGATGAAGAAGAACCAGGTGCAGAAGCAGAAGCAGAAGCAGTGCATGAAGCACCATCAGAAGATGAAGAAGTGGAAGCAGAAGAAAAAGTAAAAGGAAAAAGAAAAAACAAAAGAAAAAGAAAAAATGAAAAACAGATATTGGAAATACTCCTGGAGATTGTTACATACTGGTTTTCATGTTCCCTTTACCAGACTAAATATGTATTTTGCTGATCATGTGCTCTAAGTCCTACACCATTTTAGCATCCCTCTGCCAGACCCTTTCAAAGTTTTTCTGCATCCTTCACTTATGAGTTCTTCAGCTCAAAACTGATTGAAGTTTCCCCAAGTAATTTCTCTATTTAGATATATTTTAAGTTGTTAGGAAAGCTAGGCAAGATCCTAGGGACCTAGCCTTCCAAGAGATGGATCTGGGTGCTGTACTTCATCCAAAGTAGTATGAGAAAAAGAAGTGGCTTAGCTCTGATAGGAGGGTTCTAGCTCATAGATCAAGATGGCATTTTCATAGGCTGATAGTAGCTAAAAAATGCAAGTGCCTAGCAGGGCTGTCACAGTTTCTTACAGACAGATCTACATGTTTTAACATAGAAGAGGCTTCACTTTCAAGATGGTTTTCTGGAACCAATATATGCTCCAGCAGTTAAAAGACTCTGTGATAGTAACATATATTTGTTTTTGTCAAATGAGAGAATTCTCATTGGATTTTCATGCTTTCCTAGCTTAACTAACCATCAAAGTAGAAGGTTTTGCATCATTTTCCCTTTGAAAAGCAGCATGTACAGGAAACATGGACCCCAAGTTTGGGGTTTTATCCATGTTGTGAATTTTTGATGCTTCTGCATTTTGCAATCAAACTGGACCTCTCCCCAGTTTGTACTGTTCCTGTGAAATGAAAATAATTTTATCTACAAACCTCAGTCACAAACTTAATGCACTGAAATAATCCACACTGCAAAAGCATTCCCCTTTTTTGTCAGGATCTGTTTTGTCCTGACACAAAATAGCTTATTACAGCCACAGAGTTGTCACCTAATTAAGCAAACAAGTGTCTGTAAGATAATGGTGAAATCTTTACCTTGGTTGATGCATGATTTTGTGTTCAGAGCAATGATGGCACTGTCACAGATTAACACATGTGACACACTATGAGTTGTACAAAGTAAGAGAAGGAGGTGGACATGTGGACCTCGTAGGAGGATTTTTGTGCTCACATTCAAAAAGAGTTCTGTTCCCCACCCTGGTTTGTCTATTTTGACTGTAAATTCTTCAGAGCTTGGGCTTTCTCTTACCTGGGGACAGTGTGCACTAGTATCATCTGATCTTCCTCAATAATGATTTAGAATGAATAATAAGCATAAGGAAGTATGCTTATGCAAAGTGTAGCTTGCTCAGGTAACCATACAGTGAGTGTTTTGTACAGCATGTGCTACTCCTTCAATGACTACTCTAAAGATGTGCATGATAGACACGAAGAGAATCCAAAGACAGACTTGCTGGTAGAGGAGAGAGATTCCTTCCATACTTAGCAGTGTGAGGGAGAACCTTGGAAGTTATTGGAGTACGTATGGTCTTTCTCATCTACACTGAGGAATGTTAGTGGGAAGCATCTCTTCAGGGGTAGCAAAGTTTTGGTGTCAAGCTCTGCTTCATTTATTACATTTGCTACTGATGTCAAAAAGTGAGTTTAGAACTTTTACATCAAAATTCCTCCAGGACATGGCTTGAAAAATCAAACAAGAGGACTTCACTTGTTGAAAAATAAGGATGTTACAGTAAAGAAGAAAAAGCAGAAAGGGGAAAATGGGGAACACTACCCAACCTGGAGAACATCTAGCTAATCTTAACAACATGAATTTTAATTAGAATATGATTTATTGCATTCTGTATTATTTAATTCTCAGAACAAATCCGGGGCACTTTAAAAAAATATCATTACTCCTTACAAATACTCCATGGACACAGAAACCAGGCACATGATTTACAAGTGATGCCTAAAAAATTTTGTGGACAGAAAATTGATTGTATGGTCAAAGTATAATGTAAGAGGAAAGAGGTGAAAGAATGTAATACTGAACAGCATTTTTCAAAGTATTATTTCTTACACAATTATGGACTATTTGTCTGCAAAGTTCATAAATATATGCTTAGTCTCCAGGCCCAACATAGCTTTGGCTAGAGTGGTATGTTAAAGTTTATCTGCAGTACTGAGTGCTGCAGTTTGTTTAAGAAGCAAGGAATCTTATGAGATTGAAACTCAACCACACAAAGCAAATAAACAAAATAAATATTTCATAGTGAGTGTAAGATCAGAACCCAGGCCATCACACAACCAGATAGACACTTCATGAGTAAGTTGGCTTCATTCTTGTATAATTTTGTAGAACACATAAGGGGAATTTTTTTTTGTAGAATACAGAAGAGAAAAGTGAAGCTAGAAGCATCACTGATATCACACGATAGTGATCATACCTGTCCTAAAGCTGTTAGCTATCTCCTGATTCCTGTTTCAAATGAAAAACTAAATAAGATAAACCAAACGAGAAACCCAATACAGATGAAACCAACAAAACCAACACCCAGACACATAGATACTCTCCTTGAAAACATGAATGTCACAATAACTTGAGGTTCAGAGATTCATTTTGCAATGCTCATACCACATGAACAGAGAAACAAATGATGTGATATAATCTGGTTACTATATTTTAAAGCAATGAGACTCATGACATTGGTTGAAAGAAATATGAAAAACTTGACAACTGAGAGAAGGTGGGACTTTGAAAAGATGCAAATTATCTGTCATGAAATATTAAATGTGGTTATCATCTTTTGAAAACCTCTGCATCAGTCAAGAGAAGTGCAGAGAATGTGAATTTTGATTCTACAAAAAGCTAATAGTCTAATGTTTTTAATTAAAACATTAAGATGGGCAGATATCCCCCAGTCATACGTCAGTATGTCAAGATGTTTAACGTAAGATTTCTTCTTGGCAGTTGTTTGTCACAAATTATAATGGTGAACAGCTCTTGCAGTTTACTGCAGGAAAATAGGGGCAGGCATACATGGGTGTCAGTATTTTTCCAGTCACAGTAAATGTTCACAACAACACTGTTCAGTGAGAGGAAATTCCATAGGACGTAGTGGCAAATTTGCATTTAAATGAATGCCTTCTATTTTTGCATTCTAAATAAAATGAACCATCTGCAGCTAGACAATATATCTAAAGTTAGCATGATCCAAAGAGCTCCAAGGTACAGGATAACAGCTCCCTTTGATAAAAACAAGCAGCAGACTAGGTTTGGTCAATAGTTAATATCTCTGATAGAAATGCAAAATCTGTTTGTCTGTTTCTCCTTTCTGAATGGGAGAAGAATTTTGCTCTTGAGGAACTGCTAGAAAAAAAGTCCATGAGTTTTGTAGAATATTCATAATTTGCAGATTCTCCACTAACAGCTAATAAGATTAAAACTTTGTAAGTACTGATTATATGGGATAAGGGAGAGTTAATTTTCTTCATAATAGGTTATGGTGCCATGCTTTGTATTTGTGACCAAAACAGTGTCAATAATACACCAAAATTTTCAATGCTGCTGAGTACTAATTGCACAATATTGACAATTTTTTTTGTTTCTCATATGGCCTTGCCCATGAGTAGGTAAAGAGTGTAGAAGTTGGGAGAGGACAGAGCCAGGACAGCTGACCCCAATGACCAAAGGGATGTCCATACCAAGTGGCATCATGCATGAGCAATAAGAGCTGGGGAAAGAAGGACAAATGGGAAAAGATCAGAGTGTTGGCATTTGTCTTCCCGTTATGTGTGATGGAGCACTGCTTGCCTGGAGATGGCAAAATATTTGCCTGTTGATAGGAAGTAATGAATGAACTCATTTTCACTGTGCATGCAGCCTTTGCTTTACCTATCAAGCCGTCTTTATCTCAACCTATGAGTTTTCACACTTCTACCCTTCCGTTCATCTCCCCCATCCCACTGCAGGGGATTGAGCGTGTGGCTGGGTGGTGCTTAGCTGCCTACCCAGGTTACACCACTACACTACATTTTTAGTTATCTCTTCCCCCTCAACACCAATATTTCTTTCATAACTGTTCCCAATCCTGAATTGTGTTCTTGCACCAAATATTCTTGGTATGCCACATATGCTTGGATAAGGACACTCATAAATACTGATTTATCAGATGTGCTACTGAAATTTTATCATGAAAACAAGAATCCTTCCAAATCCTCCTTCCAAGTTTATTGTATTAAGCACTGTGATTTCACAACTCCTTCTATAACTCTCTCTTCTAAGCCAAGTGGGTCTAGCAGGTTAACTGCTCCTCATAAAGGAATAATTAGCCTGTGGTTCTCAACACTCATTGTTTTTATTGCATGCCTCTAGATACTGTATATATGTTATTTTGGGGTGACTAAATAATTCCTGAGAAATGTACACCATCATACTCCAAAGAAACACTGTTGTCTCAAAGATGATCTTACAGATCAGTCCTGATTTTATGTCCCTTTGAGAGGGCAGAAGTAGAATATAACTTGAAATGCTGTGTGATCCTACATCTCCTATCTTACCAATTCCAAACCTTTACATCACATATTTTACACCTAAATAGAAATCCAAATCCATGTTCCTATCACTGCCACTCAACTCACCCAAAAGAAGAATTAACCTTATTCCCTTCTTTTATCCTGTGCTCCCCTGCTTCCATGACTGGAATACATGTTTCAATTCCATTCAGTATCACACAGTCACATGCTGCCCCCTCTTCTCTCAGCAGGATGGGGAGGGGATATGGAAAAAGGTAAAATTCACAGGTTAAGAACACTAATTACTGAAACAAAGTAAAAGTTGACAATGACGATTATAGTGAAAAATAATTTTAAAAGGGGAAAAGGAAAACAAGTGATGCACAGTACAGTCAGTCACCACCCACTGACCAATACCCTGCCCATTCCTGAGCAGCAACCAGTGGCTTGCAGCCAACTCCTTTCCATTTAAATACTGAGAATAACATTGCATAGTATGGAATGTGTCTTTGGCCAGTTTAGGTCAGCTGTTCTGGCCATGCTCCCTCCCAGCTTCTTCTGCACCTGCTTTCTGGCAGAGAATGAGAAATTGAAATGGTCTTGATTTAGAGTAAGCAATACTTAGCAACAACTGAAACATCAGTGTGTTATCAACATTATTTCACACTAAATCTGAGACACGGCACTGTGCCAGCTGCTAAGAAGGAAATTAATTCTTTCCCAGCTAAAACCTGTACTACATCACTTGTTCCATACAATGTATGTCATGCCACACTTTCAATACCCAATCATCTTCCCTGTTTTTTGCACACAGATGTATTCTCTTAGTGTATGGACCATTTATTGAGTTCATTTAGTCCATGAAATTGGGCTCCATCTGTCATAACAATCTTTCAAGGCAGCAAAGATGTTGTGTGAATTGTTGCATGTTGAAGTCAGTTCTGATTCCATCACTGCTGCGCTTGTCCAGTTTCATCAAATTTCAATTTTCAATAATGTGGCAATCAAAAGGAAGTGGGGTTCAGATCCCAGTGTGATGAGCATATAGCCACTGCACAGGTCATAATATATAGTGTTATCTACCAATTAACAACATACATTTTAATTGATCGGCTCTTCTTACCCCAGATCAAATCCCCCTGAGGCACACACCAGACCTCCTCATCCTCCCACTTCACCAAGGGCACTCAGGCTCCTGAGTAAAAGCAATCCTATACATGGGTCAGCCTTTGCCTGAGGCATGAATAACCCAGACTGTTTTCCCTGGAGTATTTTTTATGTACACTACAGGATCTTCATCTCATTCTACAGTCATAAAAGTTCCATCAGGGCCAGACAAATTGCCAGATTGTCTGGTGTTGACTAACCAGGTTGCCTTTGCCAAACGTGTAACCCAAGTTTGAAGGTTCCACCATCCATTGCTTTCAGTGTAGTCTTTAACACTCTGCTCCATTGTTCAATTTTTCCAGAGTCTGGTGCATGGGAGGGGATGTGATACACCCACTCAATGGATCATGGACCATGGATCCATAAGGTTCTGTCAGAAGTGAGTCCATTGTCTGGAGTTCTTTCTGGAGTATCGTAACACAGACATTTGCTTAACCCTAAATAGAGTCTGAACTGAATTCAACAGTATTTGAACAACAATTCAGCAGAAGGACCAGGTTTGTTTTGAGGTAATTCAAAGGATATTCAATACCTTTAAAAATCTTACACACTACTGTAAACAGCCTGGAGGGGGGGAAGGCAGAAGGACAGGTGTGAGGGATGGAGGGAGGAAGGAAGGAAGGAAGGAAGGAAGGAAGGAAGGAAGGAAGGAAGGAAGGAAGGAAGGAAGGAAGGAAGGAAGGAAGGAAGGAAGGAAGGAAGGAAGGAAGGGAAAGGTGGAAAGTGTAGTTATTACTAGTTCCCAGTAGATGGCTCCCGAAACACAGAAGTGACAGCAATGCTGAGCACATGGATCACACACCAGATTAGTTTCACAAGCAATGATCCTATCGAATCATAAGCCAGTATTTCATAGAACAACAAAATGACAACCTTAGCCCAGTCCTCAAGAAGGATAGACAGCACAACAGGGAACACATACATCAAGTGGAGTATTATATGAACACACATGCAGAAACTCTGAGAGCAAATAAATCAGCAGTGTAACCAGTGGCTATTGAACTAATAAAATGAACGCTTAAAACAATTTTGTTTTAACATGCTCTGGTCAGATCTGTTGTTTTGTCAACTCTTTTTGCCCCACACTGGGCACCAAGAAGGACTTTCATGGTTTAAGCCCTGCTGGCAACTAAGTACTACACAGCCACATGCTCATGCTTCTCCCACCCACAATGGAATAAGGAAGGGAATTGAAAAAACATAAAATTCGAGGGTTGAGAAAAGAACAATTTAATAATAGGCATGGCAAAAATAATTTAAAAAGGAAAAGGAGAAGGCAAGTTAAAACCCAAGAAAAACAAGTGATGCACAATACTCACCACCCACTGACTCCCCAGCCTACACCTGTGCAGCATTTGGTGGCTTCTGGCAAAACTCTTCCCAGTGCATGTACTGGGCATGATGTTCTCTAGTACAGAATATCCCTCGGGCCAGTTTGTGTCAGCTGTCCTGGCCATGCTCCCTCCCAACCTCTTGTGCATCTGCTCACTGACAGAGCACGGGAAAATGAAAAGTCCTTGATTTAGTGTAAGCTCTTCTCAGCAACGACAACACCAGTGTGTTATCAATATTATTCTCACACTAAATTCAAAACACAGCACTGTGCCACCTACTAAGAATATAACTCCGTCCCAGCTGAAATGAGGACAAATATCTCTCTGCCTGAACATGACCACTCTTTCCTTGCCTGGATGTTTAACACCACCTGAATTCCTGCAGAAACTTTTATGGATTTAGAGATATCAGCTCACATTGTGAAAGATTAACAATGACCAGAGACACTTCGTCTCTGAACAAGGCAACCCCTACACTTCAACAGCTGAGACAAGACCAGGTGATGGGGGACCAGGTTTGGGGGTTTTGGGACTTTTTGGACTTTTCCAGGAAAAATACCCTTGAAACAAACCAGAATTTACTTATTGCAATATTCTAACATTTTCCCTTCCTTTCCACTGACACTGTTACCCTGCACATGGGAGACATCAGTTAAAAACAAATTCACTGCATATCTTTGAAATTTCACACCAAAAACTAAACTAAAACCAACTCAATCAAACCTTTGTGAGAATTTTCTGGAATATAAATACTGGGAAAATGTAAATATTTTTGCTAACTAAGCCACTGACTAATTTTTTAGGATTTAAA
Organism: Cinclus cinclus; assembly: GCF_963662255.1. Classification (NCBI taxonomy): domain Eukaryota; kingdom Metazoa; phylum Chordata; class Aves; order Passeriformes; family Cinclidae; genus Cinclus; species Cinclus cinclus. The sequence continues at coordinate 31,081,834 of NC_085047.1, read as the reverse complement.
AAAAAATGCCTGATTTGATATTTGGTCCAATAAAGTTTTGGGCTGTTTATAGTGAAGGTAGGAGGTGTTAAAATTAGTTTCTGCGCTGAAATTCACCAACTACAGAACAAAGGATCTTTGAATTCCTAGTAAGAGTTACATTGTCAGAAAACTAGAGAAAATTCTAGCAGGAATCCCTGCATGTATTGGCAAAGTTAGGAGTGAGGAAATTTATTTGGGTCCACAGGAAAGCCTAAAAACAGACTAGAAGTTACGGACAAGAGTTTTACGTTGAATTTTGTGAGGGGAAAGCTAGAATTCCACTGACAGTTTGTTCAAATTAGACCATACAAAATCAGTTAACGTTGCAATTAATAGAAAACAGGTGAAGTCAACAAAGTGCAGAGAAATGAGGCAGACAAGCAGATTCCAAAGAGGAATATCGTATGTCTTTGAGAGTTGTATCCTTGAACAAAATAAATGCTCAAAGTTAAATATGAACAGTTTCTACCTGTCAAAAGTAGTGGGAAAGAGGAAGAATTGCATGCAGCGGTGCACTCAGGTTTTTAACTTCTGATCTAAGGCACGCAGATCAGAGAAGGCAAGTGCAAAGAGTACTTTAAGAACAAAATGCTCTCAATCTCAATGGCAATTTGTTGTTCTGCATGATTTACGTGTTATTTGAAAGAAAAAGTGCACCTTCAGTGGGCAAACAAAAACCAGAGAGCAAGCCAAACAGAGGGATAAAGAAAGAAGAGAGATACACATTTATGTTAAACTCAAGAGATGCAGAGTCTTGAGAAGTGTTCAGGGAGAGATGACAGTGCTGAAGCTGTGAAACCCTAAAAAAGTTGACAGTAAAATTGAAATTGCTACTGTAAGAACAAGGAGATATGAGGAGAGCACTCATGTTTATACTGAAAATTCAAGTGAGAATGTTGAATGTATTATTTTACATAAAAGACTTTAAATGGACATTAGGAACTTAAAGTGAGATTGTACTCACTTAACTAAAAATTGGATAACTGGATAGAATATTGGAAGTTCTATTCCAAAAGTGATTACATAAAAATTGCACCTTCCTACTCAACAGATTTGATTGCTGTGTTTATTCAGAGTCAGATCTATTTACCTCAAGAACAAAAATATGCCTTTGCCACTTTTATTCCTGTCCTGTCTCCTTGCAGAACCCACATAATTCAGCCACAGCTCTAGATGTTTTTCATTCTTGTGCAACAGCTAAATTACTTCACAAGTTTCCACCAAATACACATGTAAGAGCAATCAGAACAGATTCAGTGCACATATCAGTAAAATAATTTTACATTCTGCATTTTGGAGTAGACCACAAAAAATTTTATTGGTTCCTTCTGGTATTAAAAATCTGAGTAATTTGACTAAATATTATTTTAAAATACTGACTTCCCTAAAAGTCATGTGGTTTTCCACTGACTTCATTCAAACCTAAGTCTGTGCAGACATAAACTAATTCTCAATAATTTTCTGTCTTTTGTTGGCGTGAATACAATTGACATCTAGGAAACAAAATTCTTTGGTTGGTGCTGTTGCTGTTAAAGAGGTTTCATCCAAATTCTCAAACATCCTTCATTTTATAATGTTATAGAAAGGAATATATACATTTATATACATTTGTTATACAAATGTATTTACAGAAAATACCTAGAACTGACATCTCAGCAAGCAATTCTTAAATTCAGATTGTACTCTCATATTTAAGTTAAAACTGGATAAGATGTAAGTACTCCAACTATTTATGCAATGTGAACTATAGAGAATTAGCCCTTGATTCTCTCCATTATTCTCTGTTCAGTCTTTTAATCTTCCCAAAATCAAAAGTGAAGTCTTTCAATTCAACTTACACAAACTTCTGGTAGCATGATATAAGCTGAAATTAAAGGTGAAGAAATTTTGGCTCTTTCAGAGAAAAACTTTGGCTTAAGTCAGAACAGGTCAAAGAGAGCAAATAGAGTATCTCAAAATATTCTCCCAAGAGCTAAAAAAAAAAGCTAATAGAAAAGCAAATCTAAAAGGCAAACAGACTGTTCTCCCTCAACAGTACAGTAGAATTGTGTGCTTAAATGTAATCTATAGCCAAAGATATTATAATTTTAATGAAAAAGGAAGTTTAAGAAAATTTCAGTGAGTTTCCAGAAACAGGCATCTTTAAAGCAAAGTGAAGAAAAAACCTGTATTAAAAAGCTGTCATATAAAATAGATCTGAATTTACCTTTAAAGATATCTGAAAAGACCCTTGGTCACTGCTTCAGTGATGCAAACTGGTACAGTACTACTAGGAAGCCAATCCGTTGCTATTTTTAAATATATCCTATGTAGCGTGGTATGATCTATCACTGCTAAAGGTTTTAGGCTGTGTATAGAGAGCATATGTATGAAGGGACCACGATGACCATAATACATTTAAATGAAAATATCTTATAGCTGATAACATCTAGGCTTTAAAATACATACATATATATATATATATATATATATATATATAAATTATGAACTCAGAGAATATTCTAGTTAAAGAAGAATAGACACAAGTTCTACAGGATGGTGCAAATACACATCACAGCTAAACAGTAAACTCTGCCAGCAACATGTAGGGACACTAAATATTGTTTAATGGAAACTTTACAGTAGTAGGGCAGGAATAACAAATACCATTGTGATGTCATAGTCAAAATGGAATCTCAAAATTTTAATAATACCCTAAGATGAATTTGGGGCAAATAAAAAGGGTGATGATTTTAAACACTGTTTTAATGTCAGCACCAAGCATTTACTATTTTATAGCACTCAGTTTAGACAATAAAATCAGGGCAGTGACTCAGTCTTCTTTATCTTCAGCCATTCAATGGTGCAAAAGTTCTGTTCAAAATGCCTACAGAAAAAGGCTGAAATTGAACAAAACAGTGCTTTTTAGCTTGATTACATGCATCTCTGAAGATATATACCTTTTCAGAAAATCAAAACCAGATGAAGGAAATGAAGAGATAAAGAAAAGGAAAAAAACCTAAAAACATTCCTGTCCTAAAAATGCTATATTCTCCTTTTTAAAGCTTCTTTTTAACTGACTGCCTTAGCAACTGTTTTCATTTCATAGGGACTGAACTGGGAAACATCAGGGCTTATAGTCACCACGGATGGTATGAAAGCAGGATGTGTTTAACAAACAAAATTATTGTGGTTTAACCCCAGCCACACAGATAGATGAGGTACCACACAGCTGCCCTCTCACACCCCAGATGCCTTGGCCCCACCGTTCCCCTGGGGGAAGAAGATAAAGAAAAAATGAGATAAGAAAAGTTTTATAACTGAAACACAATGAAATTTAAACATACTACACGTGATGCACAGTACAGTCATTCACCTTGCTGATGGATGCCCAGCTCATCCCATTGGTCAGCAATCAACAGCTCCTGGCCAGCACTCCCCAGTTTGAAGGCTGAGCATGACATTCTATGGTGTGGAATATCCCTCTGGCTAATTCTGGTCAGCTGTCCTGGTCGTGCTCCTTCCAGCCTCTTGTGCATCTCCTTGTGGGCAGAGCATGGGAAGAAGAAAAGTTCTTGATTTAGAATAAACACCACATAGCAACAACTGAAACATCAGTGTGGTATTAATGCTTTTCTTATATAAATCTAAAACACAGCACTGTGCCAGCTACTGAGGGGAAAATGAACTCTTTCCCATAGGAAACCAGGACAAGAATTCATTTACAAAATGTTATACACTACTGTGGTGTTGCTGAGTAACTGAAGACATTTAATTAATAACATAATAAAGCTGAACTCTGCACATCGTTGGAATAATTTAAAGGAATTTAAAAAGAGCATAGCTTCAATCAGCAGCCTTTGGGATTGGGCAGAGATGAGTAAAAACCAGCAATTTAATCTAATACTTAAAATCCTCTCAAGTCAATAAATAATGGTCAGCGTACTGAAAAGAGTAATAGGAAGTATACTGTAGAGAAAAATGCTGTAACATTGAAGAACGGAGTAATCCTCATGGTTTTGAGTTTTTCTACATATGATTTGTGTTATTCTATATCAAATGGAATAGTGGATTCTGGATTCTTGGCCTAGAGCTGCAGCTCCTTGTAGACAATTCACTGACGCAATACAACTTCTTTGTCTCAACACATTCAACTTCCAGTACTGACCAGAAGGCATCTAAGATGCCAGGAAAGCTCAGTCTTTCTGGAGTCAGCCTGTTGCCATCTTCACACAGTAGCTCATCCAATAAGGATGAGAAGAACACGTATGCATTTTTTTTAATTATGAGGGTGGCACCAAGCTGAATATCACACACTAAGAGTGGTCAGTTGCTCATTGTTGACCTTGTGAGAAGCTACAGGTGATGTTCCAGCTACCTGTCAGAAGCAGTTCTGATGCAAACTTACACAGAAACCTTGGTTAGAAATATGTTTTCCCTGAAGACAGGTCACAGGGAAGACTGCTGTTCCTTGCTGCTGTCCCATATTCTGCAATCACCTCAAATTGTCAGTCATCATGCTCAAAATCCTGGTTCTTAGAATCATGGAGCTGTAGAACCACAAAGGTTGAAAAAGACCTTTAAGTCCATCAAGTCCAAGCCTGCACCACCACCATACTGACTATTAAAATGTGTTCTCAAGTGCCATATTCACACATTTTTGAACCCTTCCAGGAGTGGTGACTTCACCACTTCCATGGGAAGTCTGTTCCAGTGCTTTAAATCTTTTTGGTAAGGTTTTTTTTTTTTGTCACTAATATCTAGTCTAAGCCTCCCCTGATGCAACTTAAGGCCATCTCCAATAGTGGCAACACTTGCCAGTATTGCTCTTTTTCTTTTTTTAGTTCTGCTGATTTAGTATCTCGTTCTTTTGTTGGCCATAGATAAGCAAACTGCAAAAACACTCCTTGGAGGGCTCAGAGACCCTTATAATCTACACTGCCAACAGTGACAGTAAACAGATAGCTACTTCCTGTCAGCACTCTCCCTGTGCTCTCTCACAGATGGAGCACTGTTTTCACCACAAGGTATAGAAAATTCACCATATGTGAGAAAGTTTTCAGGCATGAATCATGAAGTCAGAACAAAACAAACAAACAAACAAACAAACAAAAAAGAACTTTTGCTCTTCTTTTTGTCTATTAGAAGCTTGTATGGGCAGGAACAAAATGAGTAATTTCCACTACTAGATGTGTCCAAGAGTGAGCTGTCTGCAGAGGAAGTTCCACCTGAACATGAGGAGGAACAGCTTTGCTGTGCAGGTGATCAACTGCTGGAACAGATTGCACAGAGAGATTGTGGAGTCTCTCTCACTCAAGATATTCCTGATCCATCTGGGAGCAATCCTGTGCCATGCTCTCTAGGATGACTCTGCTTAAGCAGAGTTTTGACCAGATGACCCATTCTGTTGTCCCTACCAAATTGACCCATTCTGTGATTCTGTGGTTCTTTGATTCTGTGAACCTGTGTCATTCTTGTGAAGTGACTTGTAGAATGTTCTTCTTTTGCTTTTCCATTGCCAGGCAGAATGGGTGGGAAAAGTACAGACTTCTCTCCTGGACTCTATAAAGGGCTATATGTATTGGTAATACGATACATTAACCAATATTAAAAACTACTGATTGTTTGAACTATTGTTCATAAAGCTTTGTTGTGTTCTAATTGCACAAAAAATGGATGAAGTACCAAGCTTAAGCTTTAGGTGAAAGAATAGTCAAAATAGCTTTTGCTTATAGTTTAAGTGTCACCCCCTGAAATACAATCTGGAGTGTAAGCCAAACAGAATTTCCTTTCTATTGATGCAAACAACAAAATTCTGCAGAATAAATTAGGATGCTCACTGGCATCTATGTAAATGTATTAAAGAAATGTCTTCGCTGTAAGTTTCCCACAGCAGAGTCTCAGATGTCTGATACCAGGAAGAAATAATTTAATATATGAGTGGTACAACAGTAGGGTTGGCTCAAGCTGAGTACCCCAAACAAAGGAATCCATAGGAATTAAGCTGTTACAAACTAAGTTTCCCACCCCTCATGTGACAGTTTGGTCCAATATTTGTATTAGGATCTGGGGTCTTCTTGTTCTCTGCTGGTTGTCTTCACTGCCTCTAGGCAGACCATTTTTCCTCCTATCTCTAAGGCTGCAGCCTCTGCTGATGGAGGTAGTGACCTTCCTTGCTTCCTTATCTTCCACTGTAGACTAGCTGTGGAGCCTCCCTTTACCTAAGTAGACAAAAAGCTCAGCATATTTAGGAAAAAGTTTGCAACTTGTGGCCTGAGGCTTCAGCAAGTCCACCTACTAAAGTTAATAAAATTAACTAATTAACTAAAGTTAATAAGTCATGGGAAGAGACTAATTCCCTTTCTTCCTTTACAAATGTACCGCCTCAGTCCCATTCTTGTAACAGCTCCCAGGGAATTCTATTTAGCTTCTGCAGTAATTTTCTACTAGGTCAAAAAGATTGATAACATGAAAGAAAGCATGTCATCATTCTTTCCAAGTCTTCTCATTGCTCTCTTCAGGCTTTGAAAGAAAAACAGAGATAAAAACTAGCAGTAAGCGATGTTTTAGTAAAAACAGGGAGGAAAGGAATATACACAGGGAACAAGTCTATTCAACAAGAAATCACCATCTCCACATAGACATTTATCATTTAACTGAGGGACTCTTACAATGATACAATATAATGAGGCTGGTGGGAGGTAATGATTTGTAGAGCAACCAGGATAGATATGAGCCTCAGACACCCATGTCCATGGTCTGGTATAATAGCAAAATTCCATTTTAGGCTATATTTTAGGACGACATGCTAGACCATGAGACAAAGTGACTAAAATTGTGCTCATTCATTTTTACAGACTCTGTCAGAGAATGTTAATGTCAGTCAGAGAAGCATCCTGTGTAACAATTGGCATGTCACAGCTTGTTCATGAGAATTAGGAAAGGATGTTTCAGTCCTTGTCAGATGCTTATCTTGACAAGGTAGTAATTTTAGGTAGATTACACTTGATGGGTGAAGCCAAAGTAGTGATAATTAGTCAGAAAATTACTTCTGGAACCACTTAATTTAAAAATTATCAATGATGTCTGGACTTTTAGCTGCTATGTGCCATGAAAACTGGGCATAGATTAAGAACTAAATAGGATAATAAATAAGGAACCTGGAAGGTACACTGACAAGTGATGAACAGCCATAGAGCCAACATTTTGTTGCAAACTCTTTCAACAAAAACCTTATAGTGAACTTCTTTTTCACCATTAACACATCTTCTAGATAGCTCTTTATGCAGAGATTACCACTGATTTTTTATAAACTATCTCGTATTACTCTTAAATTTCATGAATACACAACAAACCCCTTTCCCAATCCTTTGAAAAGGTTTTTAAAACTTGTATACTGATTTTGTAAATTCTTGTAGGATCTTAAGGAATGTTTCTCTCAATATCAGTCAGGCCAGAGTACTTTTCTCTCTGACAGTAGTCACTGAAATTAATCTCCTCTGAGAAGACACTTGGCACTACCAGCCCCTCAAATGGCATATGAAGTTTTTCAGAAGACTCCCCTGCCACTGTCTTGATACTCTGCTGTGCTGGGCATTGCAAGGTTGGTCCAGGGTCCCAGCAAGATTTCATAAATGGGAACACCAGTCTCCAATTTACTGTTGATTTCATAATCATCCTTAGCATAAACACTTCACATAATGAACCTCTTTACAAAAAACTTAAATATAAGCACTATGATTGCAAAGCTGTCATGTTCCTGGAATACTGACTGCCCCCCATCTCTTTAAAAATAGTAAGGGAAGCCAGATGCAGTCACATTCCTCTCTGAATTTAGTGCTTGATTTAATCATAAGCAAATCATCAGACCATGATGAGCAAACCACCCTCTATACCAAATGATGTTATAATCATCAAAGCAATGTGAAAAATTAAAATCTCAAAGCAAAGACTGACTTATTCTAGTATTTTCTAAACATGCAGGGATTGTTGATTAATGTATCTTATACAACCACCAAAAGTAGACCAAAGCATATGATTCATTAAAGTCTGCTGGCTGGAACTGCTGAGTGATTGCACTCACATTCTGAGGATCACAAACATTCTGAGGATTTATGGCAGCTGACTAACTCATTTTTTAAGTGATAATATGACAACTTTATTGGGTCAAGGAATGAATACTCGATAGGCAGGAATACCAAAACACAGGCACTGACATCCAAGTATAATGAACACATATCAGCATCAATAAAGGTACATAAAAAGATTTTTAAGCAACTGAAGTACATAAAGGGTGTAAAAAAAGCTAGACAATTGCTGGTAGAAAGTATCAGTTATATGGCATTATGACAGCTGCCTTTCAGTCACTAGACCTTCAAGATGTTGCATTGGAATAATATATATTCAGACCTATATTTGGTGTATTTCAATTGCTGCAAAATTCAAATGCAGTGTAATCAAACTATGCTTTCCAAAAAGAAATAATTCAGTAAAGTTTTATTATGATTCAAGCTATTAGGAATGATGTGCATAAAGATCTCTGGAAAAGGAAAGATTAGAAACAAAAATTTGTCAGAACTCAATGTATGAGTAGACTGCCACTTTATTGGTCAGGCTAGCCAGGTTTGATGCAAAGCTAACCAATAAAAGGGCATCACAATGTGCAGAAATATTATATATGCAAATTTTTACAGATGGACAGACCTAGGAACTCTGCAGTTTTGTAATGGCTGTAGACCAAACAAGCAAGTGACCAGAGCAGAAATATAATGCAAGATTTCTTGCACTCCATTTTTTAGAAGCCTAACCTTCAGATTACTTTATTGTTGCTTATTTTTCTTCTCAAACAAACTCTTCTTTTGGTCTTTCATCACAGATTCATGTAACAAGCATATATTCATGTATCACAGCATTCTGCACAACTGTGTTTGGGCACCAGCACTTTCATGCACTACAAGAAAGCAGTGGTTGGTTGAGAAGATCTTTTCCAGAGAAGCTTGTGTTTTCATTTTGGTTGTTTGGAACACTCCTGCTAAGGAACAATCACTAGAACTTACCACAAAAATGATGAATACTCTACATTAATTTAAGCCTGCAGTCTGAATTAATTCTTTGTATTAATTTATATTAATACCTGATATTAATTAATGCCTGCATCAGATTCCCAACAATGCTGACTATGTAACATTCTTATATTCATAGGACACCCATGCTGTCCCCCCTTGTCTCTTGCTTTTAATACTTTTTGGAACCCACTGCTGCGAACTTAATTTTATCAATGCTAGTATTTTATCAATGCTTCACCATTTCATTAAAATGCTACTTCTCTGATCCCCTGTCTCTTTGCACCTCACTCTGCCCTGATTAGGAATTGCCCAAGTGTAAAAAGTAATAGGCTGCCCACAGGTCTTGGAAGTTAGGGCTGGCTTCTGGTTTCTGCTGAGCTATAAAGAGCAATCAAGCAAGGCGAAAAATTAAGCTTGGGACCTTCTCAGACTTTTTTTCAGATGAGCATGTGGCAAAAATCTTTCTGCTTGCTGTGCATCCCTCTTTTACCCTGTTGAGGCTGGAAAATGCTACCAAACAAAAAGAAAGGGGAGTATGGGGATACAGTACTGTTCTTTCCTGATTCTTCTGAATTACAGCACAAGGGGAGTATGGGAATCAGTCACATGGCACTTTCTGTCTAGTTGATATGCTGCAGGGGTTAGAGGGAATAAACAGCTGTTCTCAAATTTTTGTTTTTAAGCATACCATCCTGAATGAAGAAAGTAGAAGCATGGAATAAAGAGCTACATGAATACACATGGAGAAACATAGTTTGCCAAAGATATGGAAGCACAGTCTCCTCAATGCACAACCCCACTTAAAAAGTATGATAGTTCTCTTGGCTCCAGAAAGTAGCTATTAAGAAAACAACTATTGAAGCTACCAGGAGAATATCCCATTAGTGATGTGCTTAAAATTAATTTCAAGTAAGGTCTCTCTGTTTCATGTGGCAAGAAAACCTAAGGCACCAAATTATCCTTTTGTTTCTGATGAATGCCTTGAATCTCATATGGCCAGGCAATTGCAAACTGCCTATGCTAGAGAGCATGGAGTTCTGGAAGTCATAAAATATTCCTAGCAGTGGTGTCTGGAGCTTTGAAGAGGATCAAAATACAGGTGTTTTCTAAACATCCCCTGGGTTAATGGATCTGAAGCACAACATAATGGTTTTCATCTGCCTTCACTGCAAACTGAACATGGGCTACCCAGATAAATGCAGCAAGAATGAATGCAATTTTGCAGCAAAATATGTTTGGTCTTTATTTGTCTTTAACTCATACTTTGATACATGAAGTGTCAGTAAAGACAGTATATTTTTTTCTGTAATTAGGATGGTAAAGGAAGTAAATGCATGTTTCTTCCACTTCTTTTCAAACCTACAGCCAACCAGAAAGAGTTCATCACATTCTAAGGATAACAGAGGAGTGATAGACTGGCCTTGAGGCCAGTACCTGGTGATTCAGAAGGAGATGCAAGAAGTCTCAGATTAAACAGCTAAAGAGTAACTTTCTCAAAGGGAAAGTTACTAGATGCCCTGCAATTTTTCTCTCATCCTGGATTAAAGATAACTTTCATCCAGAAACACATTGTTTTAAAATTCTTTTTAGTTCTGTTTCTCAAACCCTTCACATGTGTTAATCAAAGCCACTGCTTATCAAAGAAACAAATTTAGAAATCCTGTAACTCTACGTTTTAGTTTGGTGGTTTGGGGCTTTTTGGTTGTTTAGGTTTGTGGGGGTTTTTTTGCTCTTTATAGTTAAAATCTGTTTCTGCTGGTCACTCTTGGCTGCAAATCTTGTGCCTTGACACAGCCAATTTTTTGTCCCCTGAGACACAATTCCTCTGACAGTTCCCTAGAACAGCTGCAGCTGTGCATACATACCTGTGAACAGGTATGTGAATATGTAAGTACATTGGCTCTGAAGACTGTGATCTGTTTCTGTAAACATGGATATTGTCTTTGAAATATTTTCATGCTTTAAAAATAATGAAACATGGAAAGAAATTCTGAATTCACTATCAGTGTTTGTGTTCTGCACTGGTATTAATCAGCTTATCCAGACTGCTTACCTGAACTAAGAAGAGTATATTCAGCCAAGGCAGGAGACTCAATAATCCTATCTGTCTGACTGCCAGATCCTCTTGCCAGAGACGTCTGACTGAGACGCATAATAGGTTGTTTCATTATATTCTAGTTTTCCAAATTAAAGTGAGAATTACTACTATTATTATTATTAATAATACTTTTTTTTTAATTGGCACAGGCTTGGGAAAAAACACCTCCCATAACTGGAGAAATTTATGAAAACTTCTCATTTGATGCCTGAAAAAGATACCAGTCATACCTGAGCTCTAAAAAACTGAGCCAGCATACAGTGGGCTTTGATTTTGCTGCTACTTGGTCCAAGGCAGCTTCTCTTCTATATTTGTCCAGGAGAAGACAAATTCTCCATTTGTAATGGAAATCAATGGCATCAAAAGAATGATTTTTAAGTAACATCAGTGACAAGATAAATACAAATCTATTTGATGTCCGCTTCCATGAACTTTAGCCCTGTTTTAGTTTTCTTTGTCAGCCAGACAATTCAGAAGGTACACAGAGCACATGTGTGACATGACTGTAAGATTTACAGGCATGAATGTCAGATAGCTAACTGAGCAAAAACCAAAGCAAAGATTTTCTTGGCTTCTTGAATTCATTCCTCTCTGGGGCTAGCTCGCAGCAGAAGTTTCTAGTGGCTCATTAGTATAATTCAGTACATATTAATAATTTCATAAGTCTCAGGTTTCTGTGAATTCTCTGAATGAGCCCATCTTGTTTAAAATCTCCGGAAGTCATTGAGTCAGCAAGGGAAAGATCAAAGACCGTGTTCTGAGAAAAAAAAAAATGAAATGCAGTTATAAACTAGCAGGAAACTGAGAAAAGAGAAGGGAAAGCCGTTCTTAAAGAATATTTGTCAATTCTCAGTAGGAACATATAAAGAGTGTCAGTGACCACTGTCAAAATCTGCATAGCGTTCCTTAGTTACATTAAAGGACTCTGTACTCCGCCAATTTCTGGTCTCAGTTTGACAAATGTAAAATGCATGCTATGAATGCAAGACGTTGCAAACCACCTATCAAAGCATGCTCTACCTGTAACTACTAATAACAAGTTGTGGTGCTAAGTGGTAAGTTCCGCCAAAAAATCATTGGCCATGCACTTTGCCATGGAGATGCATTTTATTGGGAGAGGTGGAAATATGATTATGCAAAATAAATTACTCTAAAATAAAGATATAGTAGCAAGACAAAGTTTTCATAATCAGATGGTTTTGAGTTAAGTCCCCTCTAGCTATGGACTGCCTCTGGATCAGAAGGCTTTTGCTGCAGCCTTGAGACTAAGAGTTTCTGTGATCAGGCTCAGTCCTATGTTAACATGTGTAAATGGCTCTGGGAACAGATTTTGTTTCATGTCCTGCCAAGAGTATGGGCAAGCCAAGATAATTTTTGACCACTTACATCCAGCTGTGCAGGAAGTCCACGTGAGTTTTTGTTTCAGTAAATCACCCTCCTACTCAGAGATCATCCAGAATCAATCACTATTCAATTTTTGTTTGGTTTTCAGTTACAAACAGATCCATTTTAGCATCCAGGAATGGGGAAATAAGTAGGGTAACAGAATGTAAAGGGAACACTCCAAAGACAAGTACACCCAAAATACTACCACATTAATTTTCAAATGCAATAAAACATCATAGCAGTGGCCTTGAGCTTGCCCTGAAGCTGCAGTGTGATGCACAATAAAATATTAAGTAATCATCGCACTTAATTTAAAAAAGGCTAGAATAACATCAAGTGAAAACCCAGTGAGAGCAACTCAAATAAGAAAAGGCTCTGAAATGACAGGATGTGATCCAGAGAGTATTTTTATTCCAAAGACACTGGTGTGTTGGTCAAACTGATTAAAGTATCATCTTCCTGCCACTGGCTTCCTATGGACCTCATATAACAAAAGTTCTGCCCAATGTGTTGGGTTACAATACCATATAAATCCAATTATAGAACCTTGAAATCAATACAGAGCTGTACAGAACTGTGTTGTCCAATAAGAATGATATTTCCAAGTCCCATGAGCTCTAGCTCTTAATATAGCAATAGAAAGAGATAGGAATAATAAATACCTTTGAGCTCGTTTCCACTGTTAACTGACCTGCACTTGCAGGACTGCAAATGGATGCTTTGCCCCCTTCACAAACTGGTTCTGCCAAAGCATTGTCTTTCTGTATCTTTTTTTGTCTGACTTCTGAGAGTGTTACCCACAACCTACCTGTTGAGAATATAGACTAGCTCTAAATATTAGCCTTGCAACTCAGGATGCATGCTAGGGCTGATACAGCTTTTATACATTAAGATTACTCTTATCTTGAAGACTGAAATTGCACTGAATTTAAACTATGGTCTTATTTAAGAAAATATGCATTCCTTTGGAGGACAGGGAAAAATGTCAAAAACTGTGTCAATCTTTCTTTTTCGGTGAAATTCATAGCATCAATCTGTGTCTGTAAGACTATGTATCAACCAGACTTTTTGACTGGGATATTCTCCTTATGTGGGGTGCAGATCATGAGATGTATCCCAAAGGGGAAGGATTTATTTCGCTGAGTTCAGTAGATGCAGAGGAGTTCTAGTCCCTTAATCAATTAGGTCTAATGAACAACCTTCACTGTGCTCCTGTTGACCAAGTCATGGAGCTTGAAATAATCTCATAAACACACTCTGGGGCTTGGAGTTGTGTGGACTAGGATAAATATGACTTGAATAAGATTGTGTAAAACATTTGGTCTGTGACACAGCTGTTGAAGCCATTATCATTTAGCAATTATATCATCATAAAACTGTCAACTGTGCAGGGCTTATGGGTAGCATTCCAGATTCTGGAAGCCCATGCCAAATACTTATCTTGCTCGCTTTTCCTCCGCAACGAAAATAATTTTGTGAGACTGTTTTCATGCAGTAGTTCATGTGGGAACTGCCCAAAGATACTTTTTGAAGAGACAGTGAAAAAATAGGGAATAGAAAGGATCAGAATGGTTGAGCTAGGATTTTCATATCTATTCCCACAGAATCTTTCCTTCAAACCCATCCTGGTTTCCTATGCTGTCTTCAGGAAACAGTGAGATGAATTCTTCTCAGCTCTGTTCCCTATGGGAAAACACGTTCAACTGTTTTTATTTTCCTCAGGAATTTTGACAAGATTAAAGAGGGAAAAAATGCAGAAGAGAAACAGAAAGGTGAAGGAAGAGAGAGTTGCTTAGTGAATTAATGGTGGCCCACAGGATAACTCCTCTGTCTGTTTAGAATTCATTTAGCTTTAATGGTTGTTAAGTGGGATTTGTATAATAGGTTGTGTCTTTTAAAGCAATTGATTTACACAAGCTTACAAATTTCAGAAGTAACCATTACAGACTTAGCTGTCTCTTCTGTTTAGCTTCTTCAAGAGAAAGTAAGCAGTAAATCAGCATTAGGATTTGAGGGGGACCTATAACTTGAAGTAGTTCTGGGCTGGGATAGGCATAGGTTCCAAAATTTGATGATATCTTGTATGTCTACAGGGTCAAGGATAAGTGAAGTTTTTATTTTGCAGTGCTCTATGTCATTTTTTTATAGGAATAATGGTGACAGAAATGGCAGTCTTGCAACTAAAATGGCACATAAACTCTCTCCTAGTTGACTTCAAAGTCAGTAAATGGAATATATATTCCTGGTAGTTTCAGCAAGTAACATAACTATTCCTATGAGACTAGGACTAGGATTTGCTTCTTCCAACTTAATAGGAGTACTAGAAGAGCAAGACCTCAATCATAAACCCATATAGTTTAATGGAACAATTTTATTGTTTTAAATGTATCTTCCTTTAGTGCACTGCAGGAAGCATAACAGCAACCTCCAAAAGGAAAGTTGAAATGTAGTGCAGATACAAAGAATAAACTTATTTGATGCAGAAAAACATATCTTCCTTTTTCTTGGGTGTGTGGGAGTCAATTTAGAAATTATCATATATTTATGCAAACATCTCAAAACTTAAAAGAATATTTAAGACTCTTCAGCTTTGAGATACCATTTTTGGAATCACAGTGAATATCTTGAGTTTGGAAGGGATCTCTGGAAATCATCTAGGCTGACCTTTGCTCTTGAACAATAGTCAGCTAGAGCAGCTTGTTCAGTATTCAATCAGGTTTGAAACATCTCCAAAGGTATTCAATATCCAAAGATATTCAAGAGTCGTACAACATAGCTGGGCAACTTGTTCCTGTGTTTGACTACCCTTACAGTAAGAAAATGAGGGGGGTATGTTTAAACAGAATTTTCTGGAATTGAATTTATGTCTCTTAACACAACTGAGAATAGCTGATGTTGTTTTCTTTATTCAGACATTCATACCCATCAATAAGGTTCTTCCTGAACCTTCTTTTTTAAGGCTAAATAATCCCAGATCTCTCACCCTCTCCTAGGAAAGGTGCTCCAGTCCCTTCATGATCTTAGTGGCCCTTTGTTGGACTTGCTCCAGCATGTCCATATAATTCTTGTGCAGAACTGAATACGTATCTCAGATGTGATCTTGCTGGTGCATAATAGGGGTAATAACTTCCTTGACCTGGGAATACTTTTCTTAGTGCAGACAGAAATGCTGTCGGCCTTACTTGCTGCAAGGGCATGCTGCTGACTTCAACTTTTCCTTGAGGACTCCTACATCCTTTTTTTTTTGTGCAAAGCTGCTTTCCAACTTTGGTACATGAGGTTATTCTTTCCCACCTACAGGATGATCCCTTTCTCTCAACAAGTGTATCAATCAGTCATCCCAGTTTTGTATCATCTGCAAAGTAGCTGAGGGTGCACTCTGTCCAACTGCCCAACTCATTATTGAAAATGTTAACTTGTGCTGTACAAGAGATGGATGGCATCAATCATCATTTTCAGCCACTGCAGTGAAGAATGATAGGTAACAATGGCAAAGGTTTTCCATAACAGAGTATTTTAGCAAATCTATCACCTATTTTACTGGCAAACATGTCTTCCACAGTGACAGAATTCTCTTGGGAACAGTCTTATTTATAAGGACATGTTCCTCTCAGGAAAAAAAAAATAAAGCAAAAAAAAATCCACAAAGCAAATAGGTGGGTGCAAAATAAAGAAACTGTGATAAAGAATTTACTTTGCAGAAAACTAGGAGTCAGCAACAACTCTTCCAGGCACTGATGCCCTGTGCCTACTTATGTTATCTACACCAAAAAGGTATAAAAATTAACTAATGCTTACTCAAAATGAACTTCTCTGCAAGAGCTTCATTGCGTGAGATCGAGACAAGACTGGACTGCTGCTGGGGAAGCCTGGCTGACTCCAGACTCTGTGACATTGGTAATCTTTAAAGTGAGAGTTCTGTTCTTGATTAGCCTCACTCCTGAGAGTGTCTTGAGTGTCATACTAGTAACACCTCATATAATATATAGTAAGTAGAAAGCAATCGTCTGAGTCTTTAATTCATAGGCCTTAGAAAGTTAATAACGCATTTGGGTAGGGGGAAGAAAATAGTGAAAAGCTCTCACAAAGCCAGAATAGTTTTCTGAATTAATTAAAAGCTTAGGAAATTTGTCCTGCCGGAATTCTTCCTAACCTCTCTGCAGATTTACACGCTATAATAAATTATGAGCTGCATCTGAAAAGTCCCCTCTACAATTGTAAAATGCCATGTTATAGTTTTACTAGAACTGAGACATCAATGTTAAGTGCAAGGTCCACAAAACCCTTGAAGTTTCACCTCTAATTTATGTTGAAACCCAGAACATTTCAATGCCACATTCATTTGCTGGTCTATAGCAAGACAACTGGCTAATGAAGAGGGATCAGTCATGGGCATAAGAAGAGGCTGCGTGAATAGCATGAGAACTAAAGTGCTAAACTAGTGACCTAGAGATATGATGGGGGATGAAAAGGGGTTGGGACTACATGGTCTTTAAGGTCCATTCCAGTCCCTTAATATTCTATGATTGTATTATTCCATAATTCTATGATTCTGTGTTATGTTTCACTGGAATTTATCTGGTCCTTGATTTCAGTCAAGAACCGTACTTCCAGGCCATAATTTTTTTCACTAGAGTGAAAACTCTAGTTTTCACTTGCCCTAAGTGAGCTGGTGGCTTACTTACATTTTCCTTCAGAGACAGAGGTTCCCCTGAAGCACCTGCAGGGAAAATGCATGTGTGCTCCTCTCATTCAGATGCAGGTGTATCCAAGAGGATGGATTTTTAAATCAGCACAATACATTTCAATGAAAATCTCCTGGGCATGGTACTTGATGTGCATTTCAAGGAATGATTTAGTTTTGTGTGTGAGTAACAGTAACAACAGACTTTAGTAAATTATTTGACTCTTACCATATTGGCTAATGAAAATGATCGTACAACTGTCAAAGAATTGGGACTTGGACCTGCCCATTCTCTCATGCATTCCAAACACCAATGTTACTGGTCAACAAGCACACACTACAGAAATAATCTAATATGCTAAGATGCTGTAATTATTACTTGAAGATAAAAACCTCACATGTTCCAGGACGCTTTTACTCTACAACAATTTAAGTTTCTGGGAAAAATGCAAAATTATTCTTACCTTGCTTCCTAGGCTAAGAAAAATAGTTAAATTTCTCTTGAAACACATAAAACTAGTGAAAAGATTATCTGTCTCTTTGATAATTAAGGGCAAGATGGATCATAGACTCTTTATCATTGCTAGGTCAATAGTACATCTATTATGCCATTAGCAAAAAGTATTTTTTATCCATTTGCTGCTTGATCTGTGTTACTGACTATGATGACTAACCCCTTCTCCTCCTTATGGACAGCTGATTATTGTAAAGGGCTGAATAAAGTCCACTTTTGTTCACACTTTCCCCTCCATGCAAAAGAAGTGTCAAATACCTGAGAATTTCCAACAGATGGCCAACAAGTTGATTAGTTTCCAAGATGATTAGGTGGCACGTGACATACTAGAATAAAGAAGAGACCTGCTATTCTTCGGCTTGGAGAGAAAAAAGTTAAGGGCAGGTGGGGATAGGGGAGGTGTAATTCCAACCTTTCACTACCAAAAAAGGCAGCTTTAGAGAAATTGGGACAGTGCATGCTATAATGACAAGATGAAATGGTTACTGGTTGCAGGAATTAAATGAAAAGAATTTGCCCTTAAGGTTCCTGCTGTACCAGAACAGAGAGTGGCCAGAAAGATTGCAGAAACTCCCTCCTTGGAGGTTTCCAATTGTCAAACAGCTAAGCCCCTAAGCAACCTCTGCTAGGTTATAAACTGGAATTGCTTTAAGTTGGAGGTTGGACCACAGACCTCCACCTCCTGGATGTTCCTTCAGGCAAAAAGTATTCTGTGATTCTATGAAATCATCTCCTGATTGTCAAAGAGCACAATGCATATAGACACTAAAACTGGATATGACACTTCAGTACCACTTTTTGCTATAAACATCCCATTGTATTTCTTTCATGAAATGAAAAGTGAAATAAATATAAGTGAAAATAACTAATGTAAAATGTCCCTTGTCTTAAGACCTCCAGTATGTATAGCTAAGACACACAAAAACATCAGGAAGATAAAT
This sequence comes from Cinclus cinclus, assembly GCF_963662255.1. Taxonomy (NCBI): domain Eukaryota; kingdom Metazoa; phylum Chordata; class Aves; order Passeriformes; family Cinclidae; genus Cinclus; species Cinclus cinclus. The sequence goes on along the minus strand of NC_085047.1, from coordinate 31,063,146 downwards.
AGATAGAATGGTGAAGTTATTTACTCAAAGATCAGTGAAACAGTACAAGATTACTGTCAGAGGCAGAGTTAGGACCTGTACCACTGAGCAATATTCTAGGGGGAAAAAACTTTTTTCTTTATGCTGTTAAAAGACAACACTTCTCTCATAATTATAATTAAAAATACAAGTTTTCCAATGTAATCATTTGCCAATGAGTTGACACAGACGTTCCTATACAGTCATTAACACCTACAGTTACGATTATTGGACTTGCCAATTACAGTTTCTCTAGGATGTATTGGAAATGTAGAAGAAAATGAGGAAATTATGGAAGAGCTGGCAGAAGCAAGGAGTGGCAGCAGACAGCAGAAGGCCATGGAGGTGCAGAAGGAGGAGGCAATGGAGAAGGTGGCAAAAGAAGTTGCAAAGGGCTGCAGCAGAAGCAGACATGGAGGAGGTGACAAGAGGAAGTGATGTAAGAGAGGAGGTAGAAAAAGGTGGGAAGAGAAGAAGATGGTGAATGAGATGACAGAGTAGGTGACAGAAGAATCTGGAAGAAGGTGGTGAATAAAGGAAGGTGGAAGGAATGGAAAGTGGAGGAGGCCAAAGGTGGCAGGATACATTGGCTAAAGGGTGGAATGGTATGGTGGTGAAATGCAGAGGTAAAGGCAGTGAGACAGAAGGCAGCTTTGGCATATGGAGGCAGTGACTGATTAATTCAGCAGTGGAAGGTGGCAGTAGTAGGAGGTGGCAGAAGACAGCAACAGGAGGCAGTGACGGAATGTGACAGCAGACTGCATTGACAGGAGCTGGTGGCAACAGAAAGCAGTGGAGAAAGACAGCAGAGACAGGCAGTGCATGAAGGCAGTAGTGGTGGAAGGAGACATCGAAAAATGGTGGTGGAAGAAGACAGAAGAAGGTGGAGGTGGTAGAAGGAATGCATTTGTGTTGGAAGGTGGCTGTGGCAGATGAAGGCGACAGAACCAGGCAGAAAAATAGAAGGAGGAGGCAATGGTGGAGGGAACAATAAAAGGCAGAGAAAGAAAATCACAGAATAAAAAAGAAGGAAATAGAAGAGGTGGAAAAAAATGTAAGAAGAGAAGGAGAAGGCTACAGACAAGGCAATAAAGGAAGGTGGCAGAAGACATTGGAAGAAGAGAAAAAGGAGGCTATGCAAGAAGACAGTGAAGGAGAGGAAGGAGGAGGCTGTGAAAGTAAGGAAGGAAGAAACAACTAATGAGGAAATAGAAGACAGTGGTGCTATAGGCAATGGAAGAAGAAGCAAGAGACAACAAAGGAGGTGAAGGAAAAAGGTTACAGAAGAAGTGGAGGAGGCAATGGCAGTGGTGAAAAAATGCAGTGAAGGAAGAAAGGGCAGATGTAACAGAATGCAGCAAAAGTTTGTGATGGAAGAAGAAAAGGAGGATGTGAGAGAAGGCAATGGAAGAAGATGCTGGAATTAGGAAAGAATGAAGTGATGAAGAATGTGATGAGGTAAGTGATGGAAGAAAACACCAGAAAAAGGTGGTAGAAGAAAAGGAGGATGTGGTGGTGCAGGTGACAGAAGAAGATGGCAGAGGAAAAGAAGGTAGAGGGAACAGAGAAGGTGGTAGAATAAAGCATCGGAAGAAGACAGCAAAAAAAAAAGTGGAAAACTTGATGGAAGATGTTGGTAAAAGAGCCAGAGGCAAGGGAAGAAGCCAGCATGAGGAGAAGGCCACAGAAGAAAGCAGAGGATGAAAGTGGCAGAAGATGGTGGTGTAAGAAGAAAAGGAAGAGGAGACAGAAGAGGTAGAATAGAATAAGTCAGTGGAAGAAGATAGCAGCAGAAAGGAAGGAAGAGGCAATGGAAGAAAATGCTGGAAGATTAGGAGAAGATGAAGGAGGAGACGGAGTAGGTGACTGTCCTTATTTTGGCTGGCAGAGGTAATTTTCTTCTTAGTATCTGGTACAGCACTATGTTCTTAATATGAGAATAATATTGATAACACACTGATGTTTTGTTTGTTCCTATGTAGTGCTTATTCCAAGTAAAGGACTTTTCAGCTTTCCATGCTCTACCAGCAAGGAGGTGAATAAGAAGCCGTGGGGACTACTGACACTAACTGGCCAACAGGATATCCCACACCACAGAACATCATCCTTAGAATATAAACTGGGTGGAGTTGGACAAACAGAACTAATCACTGCCCAGGGACAGGCTGAGCAATGCTCAGCAGGTGGTAAGCAACTGCACATTGTGTTTCTTGTGTTTTCTTTTTCTGTTACTGTTATACTTCGTTTTAAGAATTAAAGAATTCTTACCTAAACCTACAAAGGTTTTTCACCTTAAAGCCTAATGATACTTATTTGGTGCCAGTGTGGGAATGAAGGGTTGAAATAACTACAGATCTGACCAAAGTGTGATGCAACAAAATAATTATTGCGTATTTTCAAAACAAAAGAGAAAAGCATCCATTTTTATCAGCTTATGATCTGATAGAATCACTAGTCTTGAAATTAATCTGATCTGTATGCTCAGCATTGCTGTCACCTCTGTGTTTTGAGAGCCATCTATTGGGAACTATTAATAATTACATGTTTTGCCTTTTCTTCTTGCAGAGCAAACATGGGGGGAAACTCCCTTCCTTCCTTCCTTCCTTCCCTTCCTTCCTTCCTTCCTTCCTTCCTTCCTTCCTTCCTTCCTTCCTTCCTTCCTTCCTTCCTTCCTTCCTTCCTTCCTTCCTTCCTTCCTTCCTTCCTTCCTTCCTCCCTCCCTCCCTCCCTCCCTCCCTCCCTCTCCCTGCCAATTACAGAAGCATTTGAGGCTCCTATCTGAAGCCTCTTCCAGAGCCTCTAGCAGACCCTCTTGCAGAAAGCATTAAGGGACACTCAAAGTTGATCTCTAGGCTTTTGGATTCAGGGATACTGATATAGCCTGTGTGCTCCACCCAAAAAAGATATACTGGCAGTAGAATAATATGAAGGAGTTACAGTGGAAGAAAGTGGCAAAAGAAGGGTAAGGAAGATGGAAGCAGTAGAAGACAACGAGAAGGGGATGAAGAACAGAGTGGAATAAGGTAGCAGAAGAACATGTCAGAAGATAGTACTGGAAGAATAGGAGGAGGAACAAGGCTGTGGATGATGTGCTGTAGAAGATGACAGAGGAAGGGACAGAAAGAGGCAGCAAAAGGAGGCAGTGGAAGAAGAAAAAGAGGAGGCAGCTGAAGAAAGTGGCAAAAGAATATGGCAGAAGAATAGAACATGGCAATGGAAAAGTTGACAGAGGATGTCAGCCAAAGGGCTGACAGTGGTGAAGAAAAGAAGCCTAACTAGGGAAGGAAGAGACAGAAAAGAAGACAGTGGAAGAAGGTAGCAGAATTTTAAAAAGAGGAGTCAATGGAATAGGTAGTGGAAGAAGATGACAGAAGAAGAAAAGGATGATTACATGACTTAAGGAGACAATAACAGGTTGTGACAGTAAATGGTAGTGCAAGAAGACAAGGAGCTCTCCTTGGGGAATGTTTCTAACCATCCCAGAGCCTCTCTTTTCTCTATGACTCTGCCCTTCCCTCTCCTATTTTCCCAATTCCTTTTCCGCCAAAACTGGACACTGTATCTTGGTCACCGCAGACTTGCTTGGCCACACTCCTCTCTAGATGCCTGGTTTCTCTGCCTTGGAGAAGGAAGCAAGAAGAGGACAGTAACAAATTACACCAAGGGAACTGGAGAATTTCCAGGACACAGGGAAATTTTCTCAAAGGCTGGAGAAGAAAATGCGCATCACCACGAGTTGCTTTCTGGATCAGATTTAAATCATGATGCAAGCAGTACAAGAACAAGCTTTAGGGGAAGGAAGACATAAGCATCTTTATCTAGGTATCCTTTCTGAGAGACAGAGAGAAGAGAAGTTGTACGGAAAGCAGTGTTCTCAGTAGCCTTTATGTTTCCCAGGAAAGACAGGTATTTTACTCCCTCAGCAAACCCTTTATAACTCAGAATCACTAGGGCAAGTGTTCCCATCATTTAAGCCCTATCTCTACTTCCATATCTGCCTGAACAAGAACAGCCCAGCAGCACTGTCAGATAAATCTGCCTTCTAACACACATCTTTGTCAGGTCAGACCTGAACTGTGTCCTCCCATCCTGCTCAAAATGGGCTCCCAAGAGATCTTCTATGCTGCAAATGTAGGCATTAATTTGGGTAACTCTCCAAACCTTTCCAGGACTTAAGCAGCTCTGACTGTCCTTCTTTGGGTGACTGGTGACACACTGGCAGAAGGGTGAGAGTCCAGAGAGAGATGTAATAATCTTTGGTCTCTTGCTGAGCTGTAGTAGCAGGGAACATTCCAACACCAGGCCATTCCTGGGAGATTGGATCAATGTCCTTCAACCTCATAGCCCACCAAGGATTTTTATTCCATGTATCCTTTCTATTTTTGAGGCCATGTAAATATTGTGCATCCACAATAACCTGTGGAAAGAACTTCATAGCTTTCCTAAAGTAGAGGAAATAGCCTTTGCTTACTCTGAACAAGCCACCCCCACCAAGTTTTGGATGCTATTCCCTAAGGGACAATAAGCAATCTATTGCTCCCCAGGCAATCCAGGCCACTCATAATTTTATAAATCCCTGTCACGTCCTACATCCTCTTTCTCTCTAGGACACTAAGAATCCATGTCTTTGGCAAGGAAAGAAATAGAAGAGAAGCATTGTGGCCATCAGTGAAAGAGAAATACAGGCATAGAGAACAAGGCAATAGGCTGTGACAGCAGTTTTGTTCAGGTGTGGAGAACTGGAGAATAAGAAGCTTAGGAAAATGTACCAGCTTCTCCCAGAAAAGAGGCAGGTGGGAAGAGAGAATCAATGCCATCCCCACCACCAAGTTCTGTGAGGTATAAAAGGACTACCCTAAGAAACTCCTCCTGATTTATGTTCCTAGGAAGCTTTATCTCTGTCAGCCCAACGTTTTAACAGGTTTCTTTTTCCCAGGATCTTGCATCAGCCTGGACAAATGTATTTCCTTTATCTGAGTCCAGTGTTGATACACCTGACTGAAATATTTGAACTAGGAACACGAAGTTCTAGAAGTATAAGCTGCCATTGCTTGTTCATAAATAATACCTAACACAGCTGCCCTTCACTCATCAGACCTCCCAATTCCTGTGCCCCTGGGGCCACCAGCTATCTACTGCAGCAACAATACATGAAAAGAGAAATTCATATCCTTAATAGTATTCTTTGAAAGACCTGGCAAAAAACATTACAATGGGTCTACTTAACGTTGAGCAGCATTCATCAACATCTGATGATATCCATTTGCCTGTGCCAATGGTAAGTTTTGGAAAAATAAATTAGAAATTTCAAACTAAACACTGTTGTAAACTGGAAAATTATCTTGCTCCACTTACTTACAATGAGATGGGACAGCTTTGGCAATTTTTGACCCTCTTAGTCCTATTATGGACATTTTCCTTTCCCACAGGAAGCTTCTAATCCTTCTTTCTTTCACAGGATAAAACGTGCTTGTAAGAAAGCTGTGCACTAATACCAATTTAAAGGCCACAGAATTCACGCATCCATTTGGAGGAGTCCCCAGCCTTGGACTTGAACTTCAACATGAACAAAAATTTCCATCTGGACAGTCACACAGTGCATATCAGTCATCCAGAGCCCACAAAAAAATTTAATCAAGAAATGGAGTAGGAAGAGTATTCCTATTTAGTCTCTCAAGTTATTCCAGCATCTCCAAACTTATGGCTTCTCTTTATGTCTCTGGAGAGAATCCTGTGTCCTTCAGGCGCTAACATGATGAAGTTGGCAGCTGCTTGGGGAAGGAACATGATTATTCAGCAAAGCATTAGGCTTTAGTATACTTTGTGTCATGACAGAAATCCCCACTCCTGCAGAAAGAGATTTCAGAAGATCTCACTATTTGTGTTCACAGGATTATTGCTCATCTACATTACACTCATAAACATCAGCACCGTACTAAAACACTTGTGCAGTAAAAGTGAGTCTCTGTAGAACATTCCAAAGATGAATAAGTCATGGTTTGGTACTTAGGCAGATATTTTAATACAGGGTAGGAGAGAGAAATTAGAAAAGGGAGATGCTGAGCATTCTCACATTGGAATTATTTTAACTTGCGAAGCAATGATGGGGAGGTACAAGATAGCTTTATTATCCACCCCTTTGAAATTACAGTGGAGGAAAATATTTATTTAGGAAAACACATGATAAAACCACACATTATTCAGGTAAAGGGATTTGCTAAAATAAACTTAACAAAGTTAACCACTGGGTTTGCTGGATTTTCATTTATTTGTCAAATAAGTGCATTGTATAATTTTGTCCACTACCTACAGTATGCAACTTCAGGTAAAAACATGCATTTTTAAGAAAGATGCAATCAGCACAGAGGAATCTGAAAGAGGCCTGAGAGTTGAGGTGCTGGGTATAAGAATGACACAAACAACTACACATCTTCCAAAGCCAAAATGTATTTTTAGGTTGAAGGCTACCTGATGGAATAATTAAAATAGCTCTCTATCTTAGCAGAGGTTTATGATTAACGAGTATGTTATTTGTACATTCTACCAATGCCTGCTAATGCCCACATTTGGATCTTCAAATTTTCCACTGTGTACTTTTTGTCTGGAGAAAACCTTGGACTAGAGATAAGGCCATTACCAAAAACGTATTTCTAGCAGCTCCCACATCCAGTCATCCACTCTGTGCTTGAGGCTGAATCAAGACCATGAAGTGTCTGCTGCTTCTCGCCTTCATTGGGGTGGCTGGTGAGTATACTTTTATTTCTATTTCTCTCATTTAATAGGAAGCTGATTTTCTGAGCAAAACTGCAAGGTAGCCTAATGAGGGAAAACCAAGTCCAGTGTCAACTTGCAGAAGATTGAAGGCAGAGCCTTGCAACTTCCATTTTCTGTCCGTTCATAATGCCTTGTGCCACAAGGTGGGGAATGAATGCCTTCACAGGGGGTCCTGACCCAGCTGTAGAGATGGGGCCATAGCTTCAGAAAAAGGCTGCCTCCATCTTCAGGACTAAGGAGTGCACAGGGAATACTTCTGGCCTAGGAAGTCCTAAAGCAACTGCAAAATTTTGGACCCTGGGTAGGTGCTCCAAGGAAATATCACTGCACACTTGCTCTTACTTTTTCCCTCAGTCAAGCCGTGACTGTTTCAGTGGACAGGATCCTGGGAAAGACACACCCGTGATCCGATCCAACAAGGACATTTCTACGTCCTTATGTTCCCTCGGCGAGTAGCCAGCAGGGCTTCAGTTACAGAAACCCGAGGCACCAGTGTAACTCTGATCCCTTCTTTCAGGCTGCAGCAAATGCACGTGCCTTAGTCCTGCCCACCACTGCTGCCCTGAGTGTCCATAGCGGGGGAACCTACAAGTGAGGGACTTCTGACAGGCAGTCACAGGGCACGGGACAGGCCACATTACCTTAGGCCAGCTGTTGACACATGGCACTGCTTGTCTCCCAGTTGCCTTCCCCACCTTTGCTGAAGAGGATGATGACAAGATTGTGGGAGGTTACCCCTGTGCAAAGAACGCTGCGCCCTATCAGGTGTCCCTGAATGCTGGATATCACTTCTGTGGAGGCTCCCTCATCAGCAACCAGTGGGTCGTGTCGGCTGCTCACTGCTACAAATCGTGAGTGCAAGAATTACATCCCTCTATAACCCACTTCACTTCTAGCAGGAATTCTGAGCTACGAGATAGAAATATGTTAAGTGCCTCCATTCTGACCGGAGACAGCCAAGGGATGGGTGGATCACTCAGGATGCTGGGACAAGGCATCCTGAGGGGTTTGCCACTTCTGCAAATGTTTCTGTGAAAGCAGAACACTTCTGAAATAACAATGGGATAATCAAGCAGCGAGTTCTGGGCTGTGATTTCTTATCAATTGCATGAATCTTGCTAAAGCATTGTCCCTGGAGAACAGGAAGAGGAATGAGGTCAGGCTAGAGCAGTTTGCCTGGTCCCAGAACATTTGAATAAAGTGCTGCTCTGTATTCAACTGCTGTCATGCATTCACAAACCTGCAGAAATTCACCACCTGTACTGGGAGTGGGTTAAAATCTCGGTGTGGATCCCCAGGGCTCCCTGCAGGACAAGAAAGATCCCCTGCCCCAGAAGGCTTCTGTGGCAGTGATGTTGGAGCGAGTGCACTCTGTGACTGGGAGCTTTCTCTCAACCTGCCAGTAGCAGTAAAGAACACGCTGTGCCTTCTCTTTTCCAGTCGCATCCAAGTGCAGCTCGGGAAATACAACCTGGGACTCACCGAATCCACCCAGCAGTTCATCAACTCTGCTAAAGTCATCCGCCACTCTGGCTACAGCCCCTACACCCTGGACAATGACATCATGCTCATCAAGCTGTCCACCCCAGCTGTGCTCAACAGTGCTGTCCAAACCATTCCTCTGCCTACCAGCTGCGCAGCCACCGGCACCACCTGCCTGATCTCCGGCTGGGGCAACACTCTCAGCAGTGGCTGTGAGTACTCTGGGGGAATGTGCAGACCCTTGGGGGTGCGGGACAGTCTCCAAGACATCGCCATTTATCCCCAGCAGGACAGGCTAAACACAGGGTAGTGCTGCGGGACAGGTTTATGAGCGATGGGTCAGTGTAGGGACTGCACAGTGGATTCAGCTAATGTCAACAGAGTTCTCCCCTCTCTGAGAATAAGGGGGAAACCCGGGACTGTGTGTGGATCTACAGTTCCTACTAGAGACCTCCATTCTCTCACACCAAAGATCAGGGATGTGCGTGGTGAGTGGTGTCTATTCCACTGAGGAGATCTAAACCTAGACAAGAGGAGAGGAAGCTTCTCCCGAGGCTCAGGTTTCTTCCAGTGTATGTATGACAAGAGTGACCCCACTCTTGCCAATTGATGAGCTTCCAGGTGCCAGGAAAGTTAAGGTGGCTGCAGTGTAGAATGGTAGGCCCATGGGTAGAATTTGTTCCATCTTTACAGAAGGAATCCATGCCATGCTTACTGTTGAGAGGAAGCAGGATGGCTGCTAGAGCAGGGTGTCCAGCATTTGCTTTTCTGCCGAGATCTTCTGCAAGCTCTGAAAAGGACTCAGCAATGCCATCAACCATCTCTCTCTATTTCCTTGTAGCTAACTACCCAGACAAATTGCAGTGCCTGAAGGCTCCAATCCTCTCTGCCTCCGACTGCTCTAATGCCTACCCTGGGCAAATTACCAAGAACATGATCTGTCTGGGATTCCTGGAGGGAGGAAAAGACTCCTGCCAGGTAAATCATCTGCCCTTCCTTTCCCAGTCATTTCTCTCCTGCCTTTTCCCAGCTGAAGCGGCCTTCACATTACAGAGTCAGCTCTACTCACTGCACTGGCAAATCTGAGTTTTTGAATGACAGCAGAGGCTTCAGGCACACATATCCGGAATGTTTGCCAAGCTCCGCATCCGGCAAAAACAGGCAGCTGGCTCACCCTTAGCTGTGCTGCCCTTGGAGCTCAAGTCAGGCCTGGTAGCATCAGGTGGAGAGTGTGAATCACAAACAGCCTTGGTAGAACTTGTGTGCACAGGAACCTGACAGGGCTTCTTCCAAAGTCAGCGATCTCCGGGATCTCTGGCTCATTGCTTAGGCTGATGCCATTGGCTGAATGTCCATATCCTTTGTGTGCACAGGGAGATTCCGGCGGTCCTGTGGTCTGCAATGGACAGCTCCAGGGCATTGTTTCCTGGGGTATTGGATGTGCCCAGAAGGGCTATCCCGGAGTTTACACCAAGGTTTGCAACTACGTCTCCTGGATCCAGTCCACCATGGCTGCCAACTGAGACGCTCGTTTGGTGTGACCTGTATTTTATCATAATTGTTTCTGTTATTTTGGATTTGGATAAGCAAAAATTATGAAAAATTAATAAAGGCTTTCAGGTACCCCTACTTGGTGCACTGTTTCTTTCGGAACTTCCATAGGCTGTGATATGGAGCACAGCAGCAGTGAACATCACTCATGGGAAAACATTTGTTTTTAGTGCCCCTCAGTTGACAGGGCCTTGGAACACTTTGCAGAGTCTTTTTTAGAAGTCCTTTATTCATTTATGTCAGCTCCTGCAAATTTCTCACAATGAAACGGCTACTTCAGGTTTCTGCCACCTCCTAGTAGCTGTCCACTCCCCCCACTACAGAGGATTGTGCTTGCTGCAAGACACAAGGCCGGCCCTAACTCACCTACACTTTATTATTCTCAGTATAAAATAGATTGAAAGACCCCATTGGAATCTAATGCTTTCATAAATTTTCGTAAAAGAACAGAAACTTTAAATCCATTCCTGCAGTGAAAAGTGCAGTCTTGGTCAGGGGAGCTGCAGCCCATGCCATAGCTGTGGGGACACAGAGATGTTGTCTGCTGCTCAGGTGGTTGTGGTTTAAGCCCAGTCAGTCACAAGCTGTTACAGCCACTCACTCAAGACCCCTTTTCCCTGGTGGGATGGGAAAAAGGGTAAAACTTACAGGTTGAGATACAAACTGAGCCATAACAGGAGTAAATAAAAAAGGAGAAGAGAGAGCTGTAAAAGTCAAGTAAATCCTTGTGAGGCACACTCCTGTCACTCACCAGCCACTGAAATGGTGCCCAGCCCGTCTCTGAGCTGTGATAGGCAGCACCTGGGCAGCTCCCCTCAGTTTCCATACTGAGCATGAGGCTGAGTGTTAGGAAATACCCTTCTAGCCAGTTTGGGTCAGCTGTCCTGGAAATGCTCCCTTCCAGCTGCTTGTGCACCTGCTCACTGACAGAGCATGAGACACTGTCAAGTCCTGGATTTGGGGTAAGCAGTGCTTAACTGCATCTAAAACACTGTTATCAACATCATTCTCTTAGTGTATTCAGAACACAGCACTGTGCCACAGTTCCACCTCGTAATCCTGCCTCCTGCTTGGCACCTGCATACCGTTCTTCTCAAGACTTCCACTGAAATTTCTCCTTCAGAGAAAGACTGAGTTGAGTGAAACCCCACAAGCGTTCTCCTCCCCAGCAGTATGAGGCAGAAGTTCCACCAGGGATCCTAGGCCATTTCCACTTGTTTCTCCTTCCCTATTGTCAGGCAGAGCTCTAGGCACAGGAAGGAGAAGGATGAGGGAAATGTGCTGCCAGCAGTCCTTGGCAGAATGGCCTGTCCCTCCTTCCCTGTGTTCCTTTCACCCTTTGCCACTGTCCCAGATGTTATCCCTGTGCTCATCGGGTTCCCCAGCTATCCCGAGCAGATTTTGTCCCATGCAGGAGAGCACACAGGGATGTTCTTGAGAGCAGAAACACCTGAGGGCGCAGTGGAGAGGCTGTGGTGGTCTGGGTCTCCTCAGCCTGTGAGCAGAGCAGCAGAAAGGTGTCACTGGCAGAGCATGAGTGAATGAAATTGCAAGGTACAGCTCCTTTTAGACGCCAGTGCTCTCACTGGCTGAATCCCAGTGGCAGCATCCATGCCCCACTGGAGGACAAGCTCAGTCCAGCCAGGAATGCAAGTCTCCTTGTAGAGGTCATTTCTCAGGGCAATGGCACAGATGCTCCCTGTCCCTGAGCAATTCCCAGATTTGCCACATGAAGTGTGTTCCTGAAGCCAAACCTCCAGAAGCACTTGTGCCACAGGCAGCACCAGCCTGAGCCACTCTGGGCTCCCCTGCTAGGTCCCAGGGAGAAGCCATCTCTGGAGGTACTTAGCCTATTTCCTGTCACCAAGGAGAGCTCACCCTGACCCCCATGCTCAGCACCTTGTCACCCTCATGGCTGTCCCGGTGGGTAACACCCTATCCCTTCTCTCCTCCCATGCCAGGCCCTGGCTGTCCCTCAGCTCTTCACAGGTATTTACCTTCCTCTCCTACAGCAACGTCCATGAGCGCCCTCACAAGTCTGAGTGCTTGGGCTGCTGTGGTGGTGTCTTTTGGAGTTCTGCCTTCTTCTCACTGATGTTATTTGCTCTGCTCCCAGTGCTGCATAGACAAAAGAGCTGTAACACAGCTGGGTGGGACATGGGGTGGCCAGGCAGGATCTGAAGCAGCCATGTCTGGGGAAGACGGGGAAAGTGCATGGGAAAATTCAAGGGACAGCTGTGTGGCCTTTATCCCTCATTGCTCCATCTCCCAAGGACTTCAGAAGCAGCAGGGGAGCAGCCAGCATTCCTCTGCCTTGGCCCCACTCAGCCTCCCGTGCAACCTCAGCACAGTTGTGTCCATACAACCCCATCCTTCCCTCCTCACCCACACACGCCCTGTCCTCCCCTTCCACCTGCTGCATCTCTGCAGGCTTTCTGCTTCCCTGCCACCGTTTGTGTCATTCCCCAGGGTTCCCAGCCAGCCAATGCCTTCTCACATTTCTTGGCCGGCCCCACCCCAAGACGTCTCACCCTCCCTCACTGCTCTCTCTTCACACATCTTTGGGCAGCTACAAGAGGCAGGTTGCTGAGAGGGTGGGGCCTTTTCTTCATGGTTCCCTGCTGTTTCTTTGTGGCCATGCTGGCCCCTCTGGGTAAGTGAACTTCACTCAGCCCTGAGCACCTCCATCCATCCCCTGACTGCCCTCCCAGCTGTGTTGCCATTTCCTGGCACTGCTTCCTTCTGCGGAGCTTCCTGGGTTGAGGATAGGCAGGGAATATGGTGGGAAGGAATCCATGAATCTTCTGCAATGGCTGTCTATTTGTCATTCTTTGTGCAGCCCACAGATGGTTCCCTGGTTTTGGACACAATCTGCCCAGGACTGCATCTTGCCTATTGAAGAGAGATTGGAAAGTCACTTGTTGGTCTAAAGAGCTTCTTTCCCAGGCCTTGAACTCCTCCCTTGGCTGTCCTATGTCTTCTCAGCCTTTCCCTACCAACCCACAGTGCCTACTTCAAAGTTTTCCCATTTTTTCCTTCTCCTCACTGCTCCTGTTTTCCTTCCCAGCGTTAGCCCTGGAACAGTCTCCAGACATGGTGATAAAGGAAGGCCAGTCCGTGAATCTGGAGTGTTCCAAAAAGAAATCCACCAGCACAGCTATGTACTGGTTCATTCTGCCTACAGAGAAGAATTCCAGCCTGACCCTACTGGCTTCTGCATTACAAGGTGGTAACGCAGCAGTGGAGAAGGGTTTTGAGAGCCATTTCAAGAGCAGCAAGATAAAAGGAGACAGTATCACCCTCTCAATAGAACATGCCTTTCTCAATCACTCTGGCACATACTACTGTGCTGAGGGCGAGCACAGTGGTGAGACTGCTGAGAGATCTGAGCACAAACTTCTCCCTGTGCATACAGGACGTGCTTTCCACTTGTTGGTTGCTGAACAAGGCAGGGTGATCACTTCTCAGTCATTAGCTCCTCTGCTTCCTAGCCCTGCCTTCCTCCTCTTCTCAGATGCTGACACTTTATTTGTCCATCTGTGTTCTCCTTGCCACTCCAGGCCTCCCTCTGCATTTAAGTCTTACTTGCACTACACTTACTTCTGCCAGCCCTTCTTCTCCTCTCTGTCTCCCTTCCCTTCCCCACCTTCTTCTTTCTGTCTTCAATCTGCACTCCACTGACTTCCACTTACTTAACTCCAGTCACCCTTGCCCATGATTCTCACTGTCAAACAGAACGAGTGCTTGTGTGGGAAGTTCTTGGTGCACCTGTAGATAAAGGCAAGGCCAGGCAGGTGTTTGAGTAGCCAGTACCATGTGGGAGCTGCCCACACGCTCCTGAGTTCCAACGACTTGGCTGTGGTTGTTCTGTGGCCAAGGAATACGTAGAGCACAGCACAAGCCTGTGCTTGCTCAGGTAAAGTGTTATGTGGATCACTAAGTCCTCCATGTGGAGTGCTCTCTGGGGCAGGATCCACCTGCCTTCCACCCTTTGATCCACATACAATTCATCTTCAGCAAACATCTTAACAAAAAATTGCAGGTGACGTGAGCAAGCTGAGCAGCTAATAGAGACTTCCCATAGGTTCCAGTGTTCTGCTCATCAGTGACTCAGATGAAAGGGGTAGAGAGTCTCCTCATCAAGTTCATTGATAACACCAAGTTGGGAAGAATTGCTGATAATGAAGAGGGCTGTGCAGCTCTTCAGAGGGACCTCAAGAGGCTGGAGAGATGGCCAGAGAGGAACCTTCTGAAATTCAGCAAAGGCAAATGCAGGGTTTGGGAGAGAACTAACCTGGGGAGAACTAACCCCATGCAGCACCAGGACCCCATGCAGCAGCAAGGGATGGGGACTGGCCCACTGGGAAGCAGCTCTTCAGAGAAGGAGCTGGGGGTCCTGGTGGACAAGAAGCTCCCCATGAGCCAGCAGTGTGTCCTGGTGGGCAAGAAGGCAGTGGTGTCCTGGGGTGCATTAGGAAGAGCATTGCCAGCAGGGCAAGGGAGGTGATCCTGCTGCTCCACTCAGCCCTGGTGAGGCACATGTGGAGTGCAGTGTCCAATTCTGGGCTCCTTGGTACAAAAGAGACATGGAGCTCCTGGAGAATGTCCAGGAGAGAAGAAAGATGAAGAGAGGAGAGCACCTCTTTTGTCAGCAAAGGCTGAGGGAGCTGGGCCTGTTTGGCCTTGAGAAGAAACAACTAAGTGGCCACCTCAACAATGTCTGCAAGTATCTGAAGGGAGCATTCCAAGATGTGGATCCAGGTTCTTCACTGTGATGCCAAGCACTAGGACAAGAGGCAGTGGGCAGAACAGGATGCACGGGAAGTTGCACCTGAATCTGAGGGAAGAGCTTTGCAGTGTTGGTGACCGTGCACTGGAAGAGATTGCCCGAAGAGTGTCTCTCTCTGGAGATCTTCCAGAACCACCTGGATACAGTCCTGTGCCATGTGCTCTGGGATGTCTCTGCTTGAGCAGGGAGGTTGTAGCAGTGACCCGCTGAGGTCCCTTCGTAGCTCACCCATTGCGTGATTCCGTCCTGCATAACACACACCTGTGTACAGCACAGGCCTGCACAGGGCACTCCAGGTGATTCCCAACCTGCAGATTCCCATGCTAATGTACAAGCTTCTCAGGACCTAAACACAGGGCCCCTACAGAGCAGCCATGCCTGTTCAACATCACTAACTCCTCAAATACCGTGTCTTCTGCAGGGCTCCCTATGCACTGCCCTGCCCTCTGCACACCCCAGGGAATTGGACAGCATTTCCAGGGATACATCAGGGCCAGCCTCCTCTGTGCTGAAGTTCTGCTGGTCTTGCAACGATTTGGGGTTTAAACGACATAGCCCACTGTCTTTGCTTTTTTCCTCCTACTTCTTTAGAAGGAATCTAGGGTCTTTGCTGAACCTGCTCTGGGCTGCTGTTGAAATGAATCCAATAGGACCTACTCAGACCTGCAGCAGCGGATTTGGGAGCTGGAGGTAGTGCTGCTCTCCTCTGCTGACAGGATACAGGGAAATATCTTCAGTGCAAAGCCCATGACAGCCTTGAGCAGATGGATCACTTGGTGCCTTGAATGGGCCAGCCTTACACTGCCGTGCATTGGAGGGCACAGAGCACAGCACGGATGTGCAGAGTCTCTGTCAGACCTCTGTACCCAAACTCGGAGCACGCAAACCACGAGTTTCTCTTTGTGCACACAGGGATTTCCCACTGCCTTGGGCAGATCAACAAGGCTGTGTGCAGAGAAGAAGAAGAAGAAGATACGATTTTCTCCAGCTTTGTCCATTTGTGTCCTGGAGCTGTTTTGCAGAGTGCCGCAATAAAGAGGCGAGGAGAGTATCCGTTCTTCTGTGACATGGAGAAGGTCAGTGTGTAGCTGCACATCCTGTGGGGCACACCCTTCTCCTCAGAAATCTCTCTGAGCTGCAGTCTCTCAAGGGGCAGTCCCAGTGCAGAGCCAAAACCAGCCAGTTCTCTCCTTAAGATCCCACCTTGGAGTTAGAGAAATACAGTTACAGAACTCTTCTCTGTCATGCTGCAAGAGGCACCAGGTTGGCAGGTCAGCAGCTTTTCCTATACCTGGCCAACACGCCAGGCCAGACTGGGATAAGCAGAGATTCCACACTGCAGCTTGCAGGGTTGAGAGTCTCTGAGCGTGAGGGTGGCTAGAGAGGAGACAAACAGGGGGACACAGACACTAGCATGCATCCCTGAGATCTCCTTCTCTTCCCACGATTTTCTGCCATTTTGTGCATTGCCGTGCACACGCTCAGGCTGCCACACAGCCCCATCCTGCTCCATGACAGCACTGAACTATGGCACCTACTGAACTCCTGCCTCCTCATGCTCGCCCACACTCACACACAGCAGGAAGCCAGAGGAGCAGAGTACAAGCACCTCATGACTGCCTGCAGGTGTCATTCCCCACCGTTCCTGGACAGCCAACTGCCTTGTGACATTTCAGACTCCCTCTCACTCCCCTGCCCACCCACAGAGAGACGTGGCTCTTCCTCTGCACCTCTCCTCTTTACACATCTCTGTGTCTGTGCTGTGCCCAGGGGCAGCTTGCTGGAAGGAGGGAGCCTTTCTCTATGGATTCCCACGGGTTCCTTGTGGCCATCCTGCTCCCTGTGGGTAAGTGGCCTTCCCTTCCTCTTGAGCAGCTGCACTGGACCTGCTGCTGCCTCCTCAGCTGCGCTCCCAGTTGCTGGGAGTGCCCTTCCCCATGGCTTCCAGAGGGAGGATGGGCAATGAACCAGGTGAGCTTTTCCACCACCTATTCAATCAGAAAACTCTGCAAAGCTGCAAATCCGTTTTTTTCCTGTCCCATTTTAATACTTCACTTGAGAGTTACAAACTTGCTCACTTCCCAAAACAGATTAACTCTGGCATTTGAAGCTGGTTTGTTTGGGGTTTTTTGATCCCATGTGTCTTTTTCAGAGAAGCAGGACACTGTCCCAAAGCTTTCGGATATCATGGTGGTATTCCATGCCATGAGATACTTCAAGGATGTGTATTTTTGTCCTCTTCAATGCATTTCACTTCCCACATTTCATCTCCTGTCTTTCCAGGCTGGGCCCTTCAGCAATCACCACATACAGTTGTCCGGGAGGGAGACCCTGTGACTCTGGAATGTTCTGCATCTGGAAAAGATTTCATATACATGTACTGGTACAAGTTAGGTGTGGAGAAGAATGCCAGTATGCAGTTGGTTGTATATTCAATGGAAGGTAGCAAAGCAGATATTGAGAAGGAATTCAAAAATCGCTTCCAGAGTAATGGGACCAAGAACAACCATTTATCTGTGAAGATAGAGCATGCCCTGCTCAATGACACAGGCACCTATTTCTGTGCTGAACAAGATCCACAGCCACTCAAAGGCTGGTGCAGCATAGCACAAACCTTTCCAGGCCAACAGGGAGCTGCCACCAGCACATACTGAGCCCTGTGTTTGACAGAAACTTGTTTCCTTCTCTTGCCCTCCAGCTCTTCAGGAAAGATGTATGGAATGATATGTCTGTCCATCAGTTCATCTGTCTGCCTTTTGCAAGGTCTCTAGCTGCTTTTCTATTCTTTCCCATTACTGAATCACCTTATGACTCTCATTTCTTAATGTTCTCAGTCTCTCACCTGATTTCTCTGCCATTCAGAGACTGCTCCTCACTTTCTTCCTTTCATGTCTTTCTGTCTGGTCCCCTGGCTTTTCTTCTCTGTCCTCTTACTCCTAGTCCTTTCCTATTTCCTCTTGCCTTCCTCATCCATCTCTCCTTCCTTTCAATCTGTTGCATCAGTCCATGCCATGGGAAGCACAACGTGGGACAGTTCACACAGCGCTTTCTCTCTCCACCTGCTGGAAAGACAAGCCCCACTAGTCCTTGGTCCCACTGGTCTCCAGGGAGTGGGCACACTGCTGTGCACCAGGGACCCCAAGTTACGCCACTACCCTGTGACCTGGACACTCTGATGTTTGAGAATTGTCCCTGCTCAGAGCAGGAGACTGCCCAGGTTGGCATCAAAATGTCCCTGGGGACCAGGACAAGGACCGGGAGGAAGAAGTCTGAGTGGAGTTTTCAGCAGGGCTTGTTGGTATTTCCGAGCATCTTGTCTGTCCCATCCACTACAACCTCTGCTGCTTGCTGCAAGACATGGAGGCTGCCTTGACTTGCTTGTTCCTCTTTATCTCCTTTAAAACAGAGTTCAGAGGCCCTGAGATTTCATAACTTTCATAATCCATCAAGAACTGTAGCTGGAAATTCCTTACTGGAGTGTGAATTGCAGGCTTGGTCAGGGGAGCTGCAGCCCATGCCATAGCTGTGGGGACACAGAGATGTTGTCTGCTGCTCAGGTGGTTGTGGTTTAAGCCCAGTCAGCCACTAGCTGTTACAGCCACTCACTCAAGACCCCTTTTCCCTGGTGGGATGGGAAAAAGGGTAAAACTTACAGGTTGAGATACAAACTGAGCCATAACAGGAGTAAATAAAAAAGGAGAAGAGAGAGCTGTAAAAGTCAAGTAAATCCTTGTGAGGCACACTCCTGTCACTCACCAGCCACTGAAATGGTGCCCAGCCCGTCTCTGAGCTGTGATAGGCAGCACCTGGGCAGCTCCCCTCAGTTTCCATACTGAGCATGAGGCTGAGTGTTAGGAAATACCCTTCTGGCCAGTTTGGGTCAGCTGTCCTGGAAATGCTCCCTTCCAGCTGCTTGTGCACCTGCTCACTGACAGAGCATGAGACGCTGTCAAGTCCTGGATTTGGGGTAAGCAGTGCTTAACTGCAACTAAAACACTGTTATCAACATCATTCTCTTAGTGTATTCAGAACACAGCACTGTGCCACAGTTCCACCTCGTAATCCTGCCTCCTGCTTGGCACCTGCATACCGTTCTTCTCAAGACTTCCACTGAAATTTCTCCTTCAGAGAAAGACTGAGTTGAGTGAAACCCCACAAGCGTTCTCCTCCCCAGCAGTATGAGGCAGAAGTTCCACCAGGGATCCTAGGCCATTTCCACTTGTTTCTCCTTCCCTATTGTCAGGCAGAGCTCTAGGCACAGGAAGGAGAAGGATGAGGGAAATGTGCTGCCAGCAGTCCTTGGCAGAATGGCCTGTCCCTCCTTCCCTGTGTTCCTTTCACCCTTTGCCACTGTCCCAGATGTTATCCCTGTGCTCATCGGGTTCCCCAGCTATCCCGAGCAGATTTTGTCCCATGCAGGAGAGCACACAGGGATGTTCTTGAGAGCAGAAACACCTGAGGGCGCAGTGGAGAGGCTGTGGTGGTTTGGGTCTCCTCAGCCTGTGAGCAGAGCAGCAGAAAGGTGTCACTGGCAGAGCATGAGTGAATGAAATTGCAAGGTACAGCTCCTTTTAGACGCCAGTGCTCTCACTGGCTGAATCCCAGTGGCAGCATCCATGCCCCACTGGAGGACAAGCTCAGTCCAGCCAGGAAAGCAAGTCTCCTTGTAGAGGTCATTTCTCAGGGCAATGGCACAGATGCTCCCTGTCCCTGAGCAATTCCCAGATTTGCCACATGAAGTGTGTTCCTGAAGCCAAACCTCCAGAAGCACTTGTGCCACAGGCAGCACCAGCCTGAGCCACTCTGGGCTCCCCTGCTAGGTCCCAGGGAGAAGCCATCTCTGGAGGTACTTAGCCTATTTCCTGTCACCAAGGAGAGCTCACCCTGACCCCCATGCTCAGCACCTTGTCACCCTCATGGCTGTCCCGGTGGGTAACACCCTATCCCTTCTCTCCTCCCATGCCAGGCCCTGGCTGTCCCTCAGCTCTTCACAGGTATTTACCTTCCTCTCCTACAGCAACGTCCATGAGCGCCCTCACAAGTCTGAGTGCTTGGGCTGCTGTGGTGGTGTCTTTTGGAGTTCTGCCTTCTTCTCACTGATGTTATTTGCTCTGCTCCCAGTGCTGCATAGACAAAAGAGCTGTAACACAGCTGGGTGGGACATGGGGTGGCCAGGCAGGATCTGAAGCAGCCATGTCTGGGGAAGACGGGGAAAGTGCATGGGAAAATTCAAGGGACAGCTGTGTGGCCTTTATCCCTCATTGCTCCATCTCCCAAGGACTTCAGAAGCAGCAGGGGAGCAGCCAGCATTCCTCTGCCTTGGCCCCACTCAGCCTCCCGTGCAACCTCAGCACAGTTGTGTCCATACAACCCCATCCTTCCCTCCTCACCCACACACGCCCTGTCCTCCCCTTCCACCTGCTGCATCTCTGCAGGCTTTCTGCTTCCCTGCCACCGTTTGTGTCATTCCCCAGGGTTCCCAGCCAGCCAATGCCTTCTCACATTTCTTGGCCGGCCCCACCCCAAGACGTCTCACCCTCCCTCACTGCTCTCTCTTCACACATCTTTGGGCAGCTACAAGAGGCAGGTTGCTGAGAGGGTGGGGCCTTTTCTTCATGGTTCCCTGCTGTTTCTTTGTGGCCATGCTGGCCCCTCTGGGTAAGTGAACTTCACTCAGCCCTGAGCACCTCCATCCATCCCCTGACTGCCCTCCCAGCTGTGTTGCCATTTCCTGGCACTGCTTCCTTCTGCGGAGCTTCCTGGGTTGAGGATAGGCAGGGAATATGGTGGGAAGGAATCCATGAATCTTCTGCAATGGCTGTCTATTTGTCATTCTTTGTGCAGCCCACAGATGGTTCCCTGGTTTTGGACACAATCTGCCCAGGACTGCATCTTGCCTATTGAAGAGAGATTGGAAATTCACTTGTTGGTCTAAAGAGCTTCTTTCCCAGGCCTTGAACTCCTCCCTTGGCTGTCCTATGTCTTCTCAGCCTTTCCCTACCAACCCACAGTGCCTACTTCAAAGTTTTCCCATTTTTTCCTTCTCCTCACTGCTCCTGTTTTCCTTCCCAGCGTTAGCCCTGGAACAGTCTCCAGACATGGTGATAAAGGAAGGCCAGTCCGTGAATCTGGAGTGTTCCAAAAAGAAATCCACCAGCACAGCTATGTACTGGTACATGCTGCCTACAGAGAAGAATTCCAGCCTGACCCTACTGGCTTCTGCATTTGAAGGTGGTAACGCAGCAGTGGAGAAGGGTTTTGAGAGCCATTTCAAGAGCAGCAAGATAAAAGGAGACAGTATCACCCTCTCAATAGAACATGCCTTTCTCAATCACTCTGGCACATACTACTGTGCTGAGAATGATCACAGTGGTGAGACTGCTGAGAGATCTGAGCACAAACTTCTCCCTGTGCATACAGGACGTGCTTTCCACTTGTTAGTTGCTGAACAAGGCAAGGTGATCACTTCTCAGTCATTAGCTCCTCTGCTTCCTAGCCCTGCCTTCTTCCACTTCTCAGATGCTGACATTTTATTTGTCCATCTGTGTTCTCCTTGCCACTCCAGGCCTCCCTCTGCATTTAAGTCTTACTTGCACTACACTTACTTCTGCCAGCCCTTCTTCTCCTCTCTGTCTCCCTTCCCTTCCCCACCTTCTTCTTTCTGTCTTCAATCTGCACTCCACTGACTTCCACTTACTTAACTCCAGTCACCCTTGCCCATGATTCTCACTGTCAAACAGAACGAGTGCTTGTGTGGGAAGTTCTTGGTGCACCTGTAGATAAAGGCAAGGCCAGGCAGGTGTTTGAGTAGCCAGTACCATGTGGGAGCTGCCCACACGCTCCTGAGTTCCAACGACTTGGCTGTGGTTGTTCTGTGGCCAAGGAATACGTAGAGCACAGCACAAGCCTGTGCTTGCTCAGGTAAAGTGTTATGTGGATCACTAAGTCCTCCATGTGGAGTGCTCTCTGGGGCAGGATCCACCTGCCTTCCACCCTTTGATCCACATACAATTCATCTTCAGCAAACATCTTAACAAAAAATTGCAGGTGACGTGAGCAAGCTGAGCAGGTAATAGAGACTTCCCATAGGTTCCAATGTTCTGTTTATCAGTGACTCAGATGAACGGGGTAGAGAGTCTCCTCATCAAGTTCATTGATAACACCAAGTTGGGAAGAATTGCTGATAATGAAGAGGGCTGTGCAGCTCTTCAGAGGGACCTCAAGAGGCTGGAGAGATGGCCAGAGAGGAACCTTCTGAAATTCAGCAAAGGCAAATGCAGGGTTTGGGAGAGAACTAACCTGGGGAGAACTAACCCCATGCAGCACCAGGACCCCATGCAGCAGCAAGGGATGGGGACTGGCCCACTGGGAAGCAGCTCTTCAGAGAAGGAGCTGGGGGTCCTGGTGGACAAGAAGCTCCCCATGAGCCAGCAGTGTGTCCTGGTGGGCAAGAAGGCAGTGGTGTCCTGGGGTGCATTAGGAAGAGCATTGCCAGCAGGGGAAGGGAGATGATCCTGCTGCTCCACTCAGCCCTGGTGAGGCACATGTGGAGTGCAGTGTCCAGTTCTGGGCTCCTTGGTACAAAAGAGACATGGAGCTCCTGGAGAAGGTCCAGGAGAGAAGAAAGATGAAGAGAGGAGAGCACCACTTTTGTCAGCAAAGGCTGAGGGAGCTGGGCCTGTTTGGCCTTGAGAAGAAACAACTAAGTGGCCACCTCAACAATGTCTGCAAGTATCTGAAGGGAGCATTCCAAGATGTGGATCCAGGTTCTTCACTGTGATGCCAAGCACTAGGACAAGAGGCAGTGGGCAGAACAGGATGCACGGGAAGTTGCACCTGAATCTGAGGGAAGAGCTTTGCAGTGTTGGTGACCGTGCACTGGAAGAGATTGCCCGAAGAGTGTCTCTCTCTGGAGATCTTCCAGAACCACCTGGATACAGTCCTGTGCCATGTGCTCTGGGATGTCTCTGCTTGAGCAGGGAGGTTGCAGCAGTGACCCGCTGAGGTCCCTTCGTAGCTCACCCATTGCGTGATTCCGTCCTGCATAACACACACCTGTGTACAGCACAGGCCTGCACAGGGCACTCCAGGTGATTCCCAACCTGCAGATTCCCATGCTAATGTACAAGCTTCTCAGGACCTAAACACAGGGCCCCTACAGAGCAGCCATGCCTGTTCAACATCACTAACTCCTCAAATACCGTGTCTTCTGCAGGGCTCCCTATGCACTGCCCTGCCCTCTGCACACCCCAGGGAATTGGACAGCATTTCCAGGGATACATCAGGGCCAGCCTCCTCTGTGCTGAAGTTCTGCTGGTCTTGCAACGATTTGGGGTTTAAACGACATAGCCCACTGTCTTTGCTTTTTTTCCCCTACTTCTTTAGAAGGAATCTAGGGTCTTTGCTGAACCTGCTCTGGGCTGCTGTTGAAATGAATCCAATAGGACCTACTCAGACCTGCAGCAGCGGATTTGGGAGCTGGAGGTAGTGCTGCTCTCCTCTGCTGACAGGATACAGGGAAATATCTTCAGTGCAAAGCCCATGACAGCCTTGAGCAGATGGATCACTTGGTGCCTTGAATGGGCCAGCCTTACACTGCCGTGCATTGGAGGGCACAGAGCACAGCATGGATGTGCAGAGTCTCTGTCAGACCTCTGTACCCAAACTCGGAGCACGCAAACCACGAGTTTCTCTTTGTGCACACAGGGATTTCCCACTGCCTTGGGCAGATCAACAAGGCTGTGTGCAGAGAAGAAGAAGAAGAAGATACGATTTTCTCCAGCTTTGTCCATTTGTGTTCTGGAGCTGTTTTGCAGAGTGCCGCAATAAAGAGGCGAGGAGAGTATCCGTTCTTCTGTGACATGGAGAAGGTCAGTGTGTAGCTGCACATCCTGTGGGGCACACCCTTCTCCTCAGAAATCTCTCTGAGCTGCAGTCTCTCAAGGGGCAGTCCCAGTGCAGAGCCAAAACCAGCCAGTTCTCTCCTTAAGATCCCACCTTGGAGTTAGAGAAATACAGTTACAGAACTCTTCTCTGTCATGCTGCAAGAGGCACCAGGTTGGCAGGTCAGCAGCTTTTCCTATACCTGGCCAACACGCCAGGCCAGACTGGGATAAGCAGAGATTCCACACTGCAGCTTGCAGGGTTGAGAGTCTCTGAGCGTGAGGGTGGCTAGAGAGGAGACAAACAGGGGGACACAGACACTAGCATGCATCCCTGAGATCTCCTTCTCTTCCCACGATTTTCTGCCATTTTGTGCATTGCCGTGCACACGCTCAGGCTGCCACACAGCCCCATCCTGCTCCATGACAGCACTGAACTATGGCACCTACTGAACTCCTGCCTCCTCATGCTCGCCCACACTCACACACAGCAGGAAGCCAGAGGAGCAGAGTACAAGCACCTCATGACTGCCTGCAGGTGTCATTCCCCACCGTTCCTGGACAGCCAACTGCCTTGTGACATTTCAGACTCCCTCTCACTCCCCTGCCCACCCACAGAGAGACGTGGCTCTTCCTCTGCACCTCTCCTCTTTACACATCTCTGTGTCTGTGCTGTGCCCAGGGGCAGCTTGCTGGAAGGAGGGAGCCTTTCTCTATGGATTCCCACGGGTTCCTTGTGGCCATCCTGCTCCCTGTGGGTAAGTGGCCTTCCCTTCCTCTTGAGCAGCTGCACTGGACCTGCTGCTGCCTCCTCAGCTGCGCTCCCAGTTGCTGGGAGTGCCCTTCCCCATGGCTTCCAGAGGGAGGATGGGCAATGAACCAGGTGAGCTTTTCCACCACCTATTCAATCAGAAAACTCTGCAAAGCTGCAAATCCGTTTTTTTCCTGTCCCATTTTAATACTTCACTTGAGAGTTACAAACTTCTCACTTCCCAAAACAGATTAACTCTGGCATTTGAAGCTGGTTTGTTTGGGGTTTTTTGATCCCATGTGACTTTTTCAGAGAAGCAGGACACTGTCCCAAAGCTTTCGGATATCATGGTGGTATTCCATGCCATGAGATACTTCAAGGATGTGTATTTTTGTCCTCTTCAATGCATTTCACTTCCCACATTTCATCTCCTGTCTTTCCAGGCTGGGCCCTTCAGCAATCACCACATACAGTTGTCCGGGAGGGAGACCCTGTGACTCTGGAATGTTCTGCATCAGCGAAAAATTATGTGAACATGTACTGGTACAAGTTAGGTGTGGAGAAGAATGCCAGTATGCAGTTGGTTGTATATTCAGTGGAAGGTAGCAAAGCAGATATTGAGAAGGAATTCAAAAATCGCTTCCAGAGTAATGGGACCAAGAACAACCATTTATCTGTGAAGATAGAGCATGCCCTGCTCAATGACACAGGCACCTATTTCTGTGCTGAACAAGATCCACAGCCACTCAAAGGCTGGTGCAGCATAGCACAAACCTTTCCAGGCCAACAGGGAGCTGCCACCAGCACATACTGAGCCCTGTGTTTGACAGAAACTTGTTTCCTTCTCTTGCCCTCCAGCTCTTCAGGAAAGGCACCTTGAATGGTATGTCTGTCCATCAGTCCATTTGTCTGCCTTTTGCAAGGTCTCTAGCTGCTTTTCTATTCTTTCCCATTACTGAATTATCTTATGACTCTCATTTCTTCAATTTCTCACCACATTTCTCTGCCATTCAAAGACTGCTTTCCACTTTCCTCCTTTTGTGTCTTTCTGTCTGTCCCCCTGACATTTGCTTCTCTGTCCTCTTACGCCTAGTCCTTGACTATTTCGTATTCAAGGTGAGAAATTTGCAGGAGCTGACATAAATGAAAGTTTTCAGAAACAACTGAAAATAAGTGAATAAAGGACTTCTAAAAATGACTCCGCAAAGTGTTCCAAGGCCCTGTCAACTGAGGGGCACTAAAAACAAATGTTTTCCCATGAGTGATGTTCACTGCTGCTGTGCTCCCTATCACAGCCTATGGAAGTTCCCAAAGAAACAGTGCACCAAGTAGGGGTACCTGAAAGCCTTTATTAATTTTTCATAATTTTTGCTTATCCAAATCCAAAATAACAGAAACAATTATGATAAAATACAGGTCACACCAAACGAGCGTCTCAGTTGGCAGCCATGGTGGACTGGATCCAGGAGACGTAGTTGCAAACCTTGGTGTAAACTCCGGGATAGCCCTTCTGGGCACATCCAATACCCCAGGAAACAATGCCCTGGAGCTGTCCATTGCAGACCACAGGACCGCCGGAATCTCCCTGTGCACACAAAGGATATGGACATTCAGCCAATGGCATCAGCCTAAGCAATGAGCCAGAGATCCCGGAGATCGCTGACTTTGGAAGAAGCCCTGTCAGGTTCCTGTGCACACAAGTTCTACCAAGGCTGTTTGTGATTCACACTCTCCACCTGATGCTACCAGGCCTGACTTGAGCTCCAAGGGCAGCACAGCTAAGGGTGAGCCAGCTGCCTGTTTTTGCCGGATGCGGAGCTTGGCAAACATTCCGGATATGTGTGCCTGAAGCCTCTGCTGTCATTCAAAAACTCAGATTTGCCAGTGCAGTGAGTAGAGCTGACTCTGTAATGTGAAGGCCGCTTCAGCTGGGAAAAGGCAGGAGAGAAATGACTGGGAAAGGAAGGGCAGATGATTTACCTGGCAGGAGTCTTTTCCTCCCTCCAGGAATCCCAGACAGATCATGTTCTTGGTAATTTGCCCAGGGTAGGCATTAGAGCAGTCGGAGGCAGAGAGGATTGGAGCCTTCAGGCACTGCAATTTGTCTGGGTAGTTAGCTACAAGGAAATAGAGAGAGATGGTTGATGGCATTGCTGAGTCCTTTTCAGAGCTTGCAGAAGATCTCGGCAGAAAAGCAAATGCTGGACACCCTGCTCTAGCAGCCATCCTGCTTCCTCTCAACAGTAAGCATGGCATGGATTCCTTCTGTAAAGATGGAACAAATTCTACCCATGGGCCTACCATTCTACACTGCAGCCACCTTAACTTTCCTGGCACCTGGAAGCTCATCAATTGGCAAGAGTGGGGTCACTCTTGTCATACATACACTGGAAGAAACCTGAGCCTCGGGAGAAGCTTCCTCTCCTCTTGTCTAGGTTTAGATCTTCTCAGTGGAATAGACACCACTCACCACGCACATCCCTGATCTTTGGTGTGAGAGAATGGAGGTCTCTAGTAGGAACTGTAGATCCACACACAGTCCCGGGTTTCCCCCTTATTCTCAGAGAGGGGAGAACTCTGTTGACATTAGCTGAATCCACTGTGCAGTCCCTACACTGACCCATCGCTCATAAACCTGTCCCGCAGCACTACCCTGTGTTTAGCCTGTCCTGCTGGGGATAAATGGCGATGTCTTGGAGACTGTCCCGCACCCCCAAGGGTCTGCACATTCCCCCAGAGTACTCACAGCCACTGCTGAGAGTGTTGCCCCAGCCGGAGATCAGGCAGGTGGTGCCGGTGGCTGCGCAGCTGGTAGGCAGAGGAATGGTTTGGACAGCACTGTTGAGCACAGCTGGGGTGGACAGCTTGATGAGCATGATGTCATTGTCCAGGGTGTAGGGGCTGTAGCCAGAGTGGCGGATGACTTTAGCAGAGTTGATGAACTGCTGGGTGGATTCGGTGAGTCCCAGGTTGTATTTCCCGAGCTGCACTTGGATGCGACTGGAAAAGAGAAGGCACAGCGTGTTCTTTACTGCTACTGGCAGGTTGAGAGAAAGCTCCCAGTCACAGAGTGCACTCGCTCCAACATCACTGCCACAGAAGCCTTCTGGGGCAGGGGATCTTTCTTGTCCTGCAGGGAGCCCTGGGGATCCACACCGAGATTTTAACCCACTCCCAGTACAGGTGGTGAATTTCTGCAGGTTTGTGAATGCATGACAGCAGTTGAATACAGAGCAGCACTTTATTCAAATGTTCTGGGACCAGGCAAACTGCTCTAGCCTGACCTCATTCCTCTTCCTGTTCTCCAGGGACAATGCTTTAGCAAGATTCATGCAATTGATAAGAAATCACAGCCCAGAACTCGCTGCTTGATTATCCCATTGTTATTTCAGAAGTGTTCTGCTTTCACAGAAACATTTGCAGAAGTGGCAAACCCCTCAGGATGCCTTGTCCCAGCATCCTGAGTGATCCACCCATCCCTTGGCTGTCTCCGGTCAGAATGGAGGCACTTAACATATTTCTATCTCGTAGCTCAGAATTCCTGCTAGAAGTGAAGTGGGTTATAGAGGGATGTAATTCTTGCACTCACGATTTGTAGCAGTGAGCAGCCGACACGACCCACTGGTTGCTGATGAGGGAGCCTCCACAGAAGTGATATCCAGCATTCAGGGACACCTGATAGGGCGCAGCGTTCTTTGCACAGGGGTAACCTCCCACAATCTTGTCATCATCCTCTTCAGCAAAGGTGGGGAAGGCAACTGGGAGACAAGCAGTGCCATGTGTCAACAGCTGGCCTAAGGTAATGTGGCCTGTCCCGTGCCCTGTGACTGCCTGTCAGAAGTCCCTCACTTGTAGGTTCCCCCGCTATGGACACTCAGGGCAGCAGTGGTGGGCAGGACTAAGGCACGTGCATTTGCTGCAGCCTGAAAGAAGGGATCAGAGTTACACTGGTGCCTCGGGTTTCTGTAACTGAAGCCCTGCTGGCTACTCGCCGAGGGAACATAAGGACGTAGAAATGTCCTTGTTGGATCGGATCACGGGTGTGTCTTTCCCAGGATCCTGTCCACTGAAACAGTCAAGGCTTGACTGAGGGAAAAAGTAAGAGCAAGTGTGCAGTGATATTTCCTTGGAGCACCTACCCAGGGTCCAAAATTTTGCAGTTGCTTTAGGACTTCCTAGGCCAGAAGTATTCCCTGTGCACTCCTTAGTCCTGAAGATGGAGGCAGCCTTTTTCTGAAGCTATGGCCCCATCTCTACAGCTGGGTCAGGACCCCCTGTGAAGGCATTCATTCCCCACCTTGTGGCACAAGGCATTATGAACGGACAGAAAATGGAAGTTGCAAGGCTCTGCCTTCAATCTTCTGCAAGTTGACACTGGACTTGGTTTTCCCTCATTAGGCTACCTTGCAGTTTTGCTCAGAAAATCAGCTTCCTATTAAATGAGAGAAATAGAAATAAAAGTATACTCACCAGCCACCCCAATGAAGGCGAGAAGCAGCAGACACTTCATGGTCTTGATTCAGCCTCAAGCACAGAGTGGATGACTGGATGTGGGAGCTGCTAGAAATACGTTTTTGGTAATGGCCTTATCTCTAGTCCAAGGTTTTCTCCAGACAAAAAGTACACAGTGGAAAATTTGAAGATCCAAATGTGGGCATTAGCAGGCATTGGTAGAATGTACAAATAACATACTCGTTAATCATAAACCTCTGCTAAGATAGAGAGCTATTTTAATTATTCCATCAGGTAGCCTTCAACCTAAAAATACATTTTGGCTTTGGAAGATGTGTAGTTGCTTGTGTCATTCTTATACCCAGCACCTCAACTCTCAGGCCTCTTTCAGATTCCTCTGTGCTGATTGCATCTTTCTTAAAAATGCATGTTTTTACCTGAAGTTGCATACTGTAGGTAGTGGACAAAATTATACAATGCACTTATTTGACAAATAAATGAAAATCCAGCAAACCCAGTGGTTAACTTTGTTAAGTTTATTTTAGCAAATCCCTTTACCTGAATAATGTGTGGTTTTATCATGTGTTTTCCTAAATAAATATTTTCCTCCACTGTAATTTCAAAGGGGTGGATAATAAAGCTATCTTGTACCTCCCCATCATTGCTTCACAAGTTAAAATAATTCCAATGTGAGAATGCTCAGCATCTCCCTTTTCTAATTTCTCTCTCCTACCCTGTATTAAAATATCTGCCTAAGTACCAAACCATGACTTATTCATCTTTGGAATGTTCTACAGAGACTCACTTTTACTGCACAAGTGTTTTAGTACGGTGCTGATGTTTATGAGTGTAATGTAGATGAGCAATAATCCTGTGAACACAAATAGTGAGATCTTCTGAAATCTCTTTCTGCAGGAGTGGGGATTTCTGTCATGACACAAAGTATACTAAAGCCTAATGCTTTGCTGAATAATCATGTTCCTTCCCCAAGCAGCTGCCAACTTCATCATGTTAGCGCCTGAAGGACACAGGATTCTCTCCAGAGACATAAAGAGAAGCCATAAGTTTGGAGATGCTGGAATAGCTTGAGAGACTAAATAGGAATACTCTTCCTACTCCATTTCTTGATTAAACTTTTTTGTGGGCCCTGGATGACTGATATGCACTGTGTGACTGTCCAGATGGTAATTTTTGCTCATGTTGAAGTTCAAGTCCAAGGCTGGGGACTCCTCCAAATGGATGCGTGAATTCTGTTGGCCTTTAAATTGGTATTAGTGCACAGCTCTCTTACAAGCACATTTTATCCTGTGAAAGAAAGAAGGATTAGAAGCTTCCTGTGGGAAAGGAAAATGTCCTAATAGGACTAAGAGGGTCAAAAATTGCCAAAGCTGTCCCATCTCATCGTAAGTAAGTGGAGCAAGAAAATTTTCCAGTTTACTATAATGTTTATTTTGACCTGTAGATTTCTAATTTATTTTTCCCAAACATACCATTGGCATAGAAGCAGACCAATGTTTTAGAACAGTGTTTTTCCTGATCTGTAACTCTCATATTCTCTAAGGTAATTTGGTTTAATATCCACACAAATTTAATGTGAATTAGCAAGTGAACTTTTGAATCAGAAAGCTTGATCATACCTCCCTTTGTCTTGAAATGTTTTATTGTTTTTCTTTGTTATTTATTTAATCTTCTCTGATCTTTAACTTGTATGTTATTAACAGGAAGTGTATCATACAGGGCTGGCTAATCACCAAGAAGAACATGATCTCTGAGGTTCCCTATGCTACTCTCTTAAATCAGGGAGAGGAGACTCCTGACCTCTTCCCAGGCTACTGCTAAAACCCACAGCCAAAGATCTGGATCCTAGTTCCTGTGGCTCTTGCGTACCTAAGGCCTTGATTGTAGGTATCTAGTGAACATGCCTCACCCAAACCCCTTTCATTCTCCTAACAGCCTCTCTGGCACCTCTTCTAGAGGTTCCCATGAAGCCCAGAACTCCATGGAGTGTGCCCTGCTCATGGGGCAAACTGATTGTCAAATGAAGTCATATGGTGTTTCTGATGCATGATTCAGAGGTCATCCAGCAAGCAGTCTCAGAGCAGCCCTTCAGGCCTTTCCACGAGAATCGTGGAGGATGAATAGACCCCTTTGAATTATAGCTGAGATTAGAACACCCTCTGATGACCTTTCTTTCTTTAGGAGGAGAAATCCCTGTCTGAAACATAACTAACTCCTGTTCAGTGCTGCTGAACATCCCACAGACCCATTGAAAGATTTTTTATATTATCCTTCAAAGTGCACAAACCATTGCTCAAATCCATTACTCAAGAGTGTACATCCATTGCTGCAAACAAGTTTCTCATTTCATGCAGTGATGATGCAGTAGAAAGCTGGTGGCCCCAGGGGCACAGGAAGGGGGAGGACTGGTGAGTGAAGGGCAGCTGTATTAAGTATTATTAATGGACAAGTAATGGCACCTTGTTTTTCTGGAACTCCATGTTCTTTGTTCAAATATTTTGGTCATCTCTATCATCACAGGACTCAGATAAAGGAAATAGATTTGTCCAGGCTGATGCAAGATCCTGGGAAAGAGAAATCTGTTGAGACTATGGGCTGACAGAGGTAAAGTTTCCATGAGCATAAAACATGAAGTTTCTTAAGTCCTTTTGCATCTCAGTCATGGGTTTGATCCCTGTATGAACCATTCACATATGAGTTGGACTTGATGATCCCTGTGGGTCCCTTCCAGCTCAGAATATTCAGCGATTCTGTAATCTCACAGAGCTTTGTGGTGGAGGAACAATTGCTCCTCTCTTCCCAAGTGTCTCCTGCCAGTAAAGTGTCCCTGGACAGGCACAGCTAGGACTGGGAACGTCAACTCCTCAGTTGCCAGGGGACAAGGAGAGTGGTTAGTGAAGGGCTGTGCATCTTCTACACTTTGCACTGAATCCATATTCAGTGACAGGCTGCTGTCTTATGATGTTCCTGTGCAGGAGTCTTCGAAGTGAGGTGCAAGACGATACACTGAGGTGTGAGGTGGAAGCATTAGAACTTTAGTGTTACACATATCTAGTTATCAGCTACTAGCTGTGCATATACTGGGCATATGTGTTTAAAAATACTTTACTGATAAGGATGTTCAGTGAAGAATTTCTGGAGAACACTGTTCTAGTACTGTCAAAAAATATTTCACATGGGGTTTCTTACATTTTGCTATAACATCCTGTGTTCAAGTGTCCAGTTCTGCAGAACCTTCTTGTCCTCTCTGATTTCTTCACTACCTTGCAGCCATTCTGGTTTTTGTTAATTTTTCGGGGGGTGAAGAAGTAAAGTTATGACTTCAGAGTGCCCAAGCTCAGGAACTGGGAAGGGATCTGGATGACTCTGGCCAGAGGCACTGAGGGAATAAAAAGTAAGAAAAGAGCATGGTACTGGGAATCAGGGTAGGAAAATCCTAAGAACATGCTCCTACATCGAGACAGATGTGGATATAAAACCTCAGCCTTTGAGGTGGGAAACAGTCTGTGTCCCAGTAATCTTCAGCAAATGGCTGGACCAGAAAGGAAGGGCCTTGAAAGCATGTACCAGATGGGGGACATCAGATTTGAAAGTATTTATTTAATCCATCTCATCCAGTGCACAATCTACAAGAGAGCAGCCTGAAGAACCTTCCCTGGAGGGCCTGTGTACCCCAAGCCTATACAAACCAGACAATTTTAACATCTTCAAACCTAGGAGCTGACTCTTTGCTATAAAAATACGGGATGGAGAGTTTGGGAAACAAAAAGGAAGACAAAGAAGGACTGGGTAATAATGTGAAAAGTTAGATGGTCTGAAAAGCTTGGGAAGACATCTAGAGGTGGCAGCCAGGAAGGCTGGCACAGTGAAATAGAATGGATGAGGAAGAGGAACTTTCATCAAACAAGCAGACAAGCTGCTTCCAGCGGAAATAGAATTCGACTGGAGTGGTTGGGGGTGAGAGCTGTAAAGGAGCAGCATGGATCTGACTGGGCAAGGGATGACAAGCCTGAGGAGGAAGGATTTCTCTAGGAATTGTCTGCATAGACTTGGCCATGGAGAAACCTTCTGTACTAGTGTAGACTACTGAAAGGAGCTGGCCTGAGATGCCTTAAATCCCCTAAAACTAAAGAGCCATCTGATACTCATAGTATCTGATACACTGGCTTGGAGGCAGTCCTAGTCCAGACCTTATGCACTAAGCCTACATGTAGGTCTGATAATGGGTTGTCAGTGCCTTCCTCTCGTTGCAACATTTTTCTCTATCATTTGGAACAGGGAAGACCACCTTTGCCTGATGCTCTGTTTCATGACATTAGTTTCCAAATCCAGCACAAACCCCTACTAAGGCAGTGCTAGAAACACCCAGTTTATGTTAAACACTCTTCAGTAGGAATCTTTTCCTTATTCCCTTGGTTCTCTTCCATGTGGCAATGTACCTCAGCCCTTTCCTCAGCGTCCTAATTCTTCTATGGTCTCTTTTACCCTTAGGGAAGAGATCTCATAGATTTCCCCCAAGGCTCACTGTTTGGCTGGGCTGACAGAGGGGAGGCTGCCACAGCTCCAGGCTCCCTGGCCCAGCTGGCAGTAAGAATGAGCATGTCTCCCCAGTCTTTATACAGATAAATACCAAGTACACATACATGTATACGCAGCTGGATCAACACAGATGCACACACAGAAACAGCACTGATGGCCTCATCTTTTGTCCCTCTCTGGCTGGGGTTCACAGTGGGAAATCAGAGTTCTATACAACGGTTCAATAGTGGGAAATGTTATGTATATACGTGTACAGTGTGCAAGCTTTCCACAGGTTTTCATGCTTGGACACTGAGTCCAGTGGCTGCCACTGGATCCCAATCACCACATGTGCCAGCCCTTGGACCTCTGAGCCCCCAGATGCTGCAGCACCACTCCAGTCACCATTATATCCACACACACACACCTCTCACACAGCTCCCTCTCCAAAAAATGCCTGGGACTTGCACGCTCCCTCTGGTTGCCAGCTCTCACTTTTCTTACCATTAGAGACATGCACCTGGAGCCCAGGTCACCTCACTTTACATGACAGGTAGTCTGGCTTCACGTTCACTAGTGATCACACACTCACATACCCTGTGTCTCCCCAGCTGCCAGCATGGGGAACACATGGCCCCTCTTTCCTATGGCCCTACTCCAGTGTCTGCTGCTTAAGTCCATCCACTCTGGTGTCTCCAGCTGCTGGTGCCTGTGGTCTGACTCCAGTTCCTTGCCCTTAGAAGTCCAGACACAAAGCACATGCACATAGAATAGTTCCTCCCTCGGGTAAATACTTAGAAATGGAGCTTAGTAAAAGAGGGATTACACTAAGCTAAGCCAGTACAAAGCATAACCAGACAGGCATACTCACTAGCATCATGTTTTTCTGTGAGTCACCCATTTTATAACTGTATTCCTTCACTTTTCTGCATCTATTCTTCCCCAAGTACAGTAGTTCAGAATCTTTCCTGGGAAGATTGACCATATCTGCCTTTACCTTGGTATTTTTTTGTTTTCCCTTGTTTAATCTTTAATCTTAAAAGAAAATAGCCTGAAAGAATTAGACATCTTGAACTGAAAAATGAAAGGGTTGTCAATTTAGCTACTCTTCTAAAGGCAATAACATATAAAGCAATTCCCAAGAGACACACTAGAGGTCCTGAGTTACATCTTCCAGATGCTTCCTTCCTTTGAAGAGACTGCAATCATCTTTTGTTTCCTGAGACAGAAAAGCTAATCTGAATAAAAATCTTCATCCTGGAATGAGTAATAAATTCTAACATAAGTGATTAAAGAAGAAGGTGTAGCCCAGCTGCACTGAAATGATTTTGCCTTGTCTGAGAGTTCTTACACAGAACAATCTTAGAATTAATTCCCACAGTCTCCACAATCTGTTTCGTTTCCCATCAAGTCTTTGAAACAGATTCTCCCTCCAGGATTTAAGGTCTGATTACTACTGGAAAAAAAGGTTTTTAACAGGTTTGTCATGACCGACAATAATCAAACTAAAAATCCTGTACTGTCTTAATGCAAAAGGCATGCATCTTGGGACATTGATCAAAGCAGCAGTGTCCTATGGAATTGTCTCAGCAGGGTCCATGCAAGTATCTAAAAGTGTCCCATCCTAGCACTAAGGTGAAAGGGCAAAATGTCATTAAAATCAAATTAAGAACAAGTAAAATCTAAATAAACCTTCCATAAAAATAAGAAAAGCTTGTGAGGAAAAAAAGCTAAAAACATGCATCAAAGAATAATCAGTATTGAAACCTAAAAGGATATGGAAGTATATTAAATTTGTTCAAGTTTATTTGCTAACTGAGGTATTGACTTTGAAAAAAGAATAAAAATTCAAAGAAAAATATAAAAGTTACGGAAAGTATTAAAAAACCAAAACGGTCCATAGCATCTGCAATTCCTTGACAAGTCACTGAAACTGTAATATCTCCAGTAAAGGGCTCAATCCCATGGCAGTACAGGTAAGGAATAATTTCTCCTGAGAAAACCCAAGAACTGGCCAAAACCCTATTTCATAGATGCAAAGTGTCCAGAACAGTGGAGATCATACAATATTTTTGTACCTCATATGAAATGAATTTTCATTTCTGACAGGGAAGAAGCTATGGCTTCTCAGGTAATTTCTGTTAACTCCCTTAAAAAGAAGGATTTAAAAATTGAGACAGTGAACATTCACTACCAAATTTTTGAGATTTCTACTGCTCTGAATCCTGGAGGATTCAGGAACTAAGCCTCAGGCCACAAGAAAGTACAATATTGCCAAGCTCATAGACAGAACATGACTTTCATATAAATGTTTAGAAGCCAAGGGAAGACATAAATCTCTCTAGACCATGAGGCAAATTTGGGAGAGGGGATAACAACAAAATGTGAAGAAAAAGAGAAAACCTCAGAAGTATCCCACAGGTTTTGGAAGCTGCAATACCAGCATAAGTGAAGGTCATTGGAATTTAATGTGTGTGTTTCATTAAAAGTACTAGGGAGAAAAGAAGCAGTTGCCATAATCATTTTGAATCTTACATATTCAGAAAAGAATGGAGAGTGAAATAGGTTCTATATAGAGAGAGCTGAATAGAATAGAATATATTCTATATATAGAATAGGGTAACTAGGATGTATCTGGCAGGCTAGAAACAAACAGAGTGTTCATGAAGTTTATGTTTAAGTACGGTTCTTGCTTTGAGAAAAAACGGCTGGCAGAGATGTCTTGTTTTTTGAAAAAGTGAATTAGAGATCCCGGGAAGCTTAACTGGCGGGGAATATGCATCCCTGGCTGGAAAAGTGAAGAAATTAAGATATGATTAGACACAATTTTAATTCATTTTGTGACCTTGATCTATCATCTTTGCTTCTGACTAACAAGTTCTGGGCTGTGAGATACCATGCTCCAGATACTAAGAGCAACTCTTCAGAATGAGACAATGCAGGTGTACTTTTGCTGGAAATCCTTCTGCAAAGATGGCCCAAGTTACATCCACTGATGTCAATGGGTCAAAGGAGCATGTATGAATCCATTGGTCCAAGGTTTCTGTCTGACCTCCAACACCCAGACCCTCTCAGCCATGGAATGGCAACTCAGCATTCAGCCAGCAACATACTGACTGGTCTGCAAGAAATTCCACATTTGTGTCAGGAGCTCAGAACTCTGTCTTGTGGGAAAGCTAAAGCAGAACATGGAGGCACGTGAATTTTTAGCTTTGCTATTACTGGCTCATCAAAGAAAGTATCAAAGCTGGACAGTCCCTTCTCTCTTCTCTGCCCAAGCTTGACAGACAAATGTGGGCAAGGGGAGGGGCATCGGTCTCTCTTAACTCTTACCTCACAGTGAGCAGGAGCACACTGTCCTGGGAGAGCTGGAGGGCCATGCTGGCTGTTGTGCTTGTTCTTTTACCTGGTGAGAGACAACAGATCTGTCTGCAGCAGGGCTTTCATCCAGGCCATGCATGGCTAATGTTAGTACCCTCTGTACTCCTGCTCCTCACTGTCTCTTGTTATCTCTTATTATTACAGGTGTTGGGATTGGTGCTTACATTGCACAGTGGCCAGACAGAATCCATCAGAGAACTGGA
Organism: Cinclus cinclus; assembly: GCF_963662255.1. NCBI lineage: Eukaryota > Metazoa > Chordata > Aves > Passeriformes > Cinclidae > Cinclus > Cinclus cinclus. The sequence continues at coordinate 31,026,327 of NC_085047.1, read as the reverse complement.
GACTCTGTGACCATCTCCTGCTACCAGAGTTATAGTAAACTTGGCTATATGTTCTGGTATCAGCAGCCTCCAAGAAGCAGTTTAAAGTTAGTAGTCAGTAGTACTTCATGGAATTATAACTCTTATGAGGATGGTTACAGTGAGGCCAAGTTTGAAGTAAACAGACAGAATACTGATTACTCTCTGATGACAATCAAGAATCTGACACCCAAGGATGAAGCCACGTATTTCTGTGCTGCGAGTGAACACACGGTGCAGCGAGGGGGTTGAACACTAAGATAAGATCCCTACCTCTCTGAGTGAGAGATGGAGTCTTTGAAAAATGTGAGACAGTCAGGAGAGGCATAGAGGAATAGGAGGAAGAAGACTAGGTAGAAGTTGGGGCAATAGTCCTAGGATGTTTTGAAGGGGAGACAGACAGAGCATTGCAGCAGCCTCTGTCTTCGAAGGCGAAGACCTTCAGAAATACAAACCCATTATCAGCATAAAGAATTGAGGCATGGCTGGTATGGTTTGATAAAGCAGCAGGTATTTCTGATGATCAGTACTACAGAAGCACAGTCATCTTCCAGGCCACTAGATCCTCATGAATACCCCTACAGCATCAGGAAAAGGGTACAAAGCAGCCAGAGAATTAAAAGTTCTTCCATATAGTCATGATCCACACAGAACTGAAGTGCCCAGTGAGAAATTGATTGGTGTGTGAGGACAGAGTTCACTGATTATGGACTTTGGAGGACGGGACCAATAACAGTGGAAGAAGACACACCCAGGGGACCAGGAATAGCTCCCTTTGTGGATGGAACATGTTTGGCATCTTTACAAGCAACAGTGTGCACTGCAGCATTTTATTCTTCCCACACTGCTTAATTGCAGAGTGCCTTTCTTCCCTGCAACAGGAATGCATACAGTTCTGAGATGGACCCAGGCATCCCTTCAGGGCAAAAGCTCATAGGCAGAGAAAAAAAACCACAAAGAGCTGCTGTTACTTGTGAGGAATAGCTGAAGGCACAAATTTCCTCCTATTGTATCTCTGTCTCCATTGCTTTCAGAGCTGAACTTTTGATGAACTGATTGTTCTTCTGTGATGGACATGGGAAAGCTGAGGGCAGGGTATTATTAGGATTCCCTCACCTGCCATTGCCTGTCCATGCTCCTGTTTTTATTGCATAATCTAGGACTTACCTTTTCTTCAAAGGAAGGCAAACAGCACATAAAAGAGCAAAAGGTGTTTTTAAGAAAAGTGTGGCTATACACCTGTGTATTTTGGGTTCTGTTTTTAGGCTGTGGCCCTGACCGTCTGCATTCCTACCACTGAGCATGAGCCGACTCTCATGTGTTCGTGTGGACAGCACGGCACTTGGCTATCACAGGTAGCAAATGTACTGTGCTGCTCCATGGTGTGGCAAAGCTGGATATGCTGAAATGACACACACTGTGTGATTGCAGCAAAAAGAAAGGAGTGGGAGCTGATAACAATGGCTGGTGAGAGCAAGGAGCAGGAATCAGCTGGGAGCATGTCCTGTTAGAAGATCCTCACACTCCACGTCACCAACATTGCTGGGAGACTTCTGCAGTGCCAAGATTGATAACTCAGTTTCCTGGTGGCATCTAAGTCTCCTGATCAACCATGTTAAATAAATATACCTGTGCTCTGAAAGACAGTACAGTGTTCTGGGCCAGGGAAATCCAGACGTGTGACACCATTGTAGCCAATATTCTCCTGACTTCAGGGACTGCTCAGCAGCAGATGTAACACACCACTCCTTGCTCTCAAGGAGCACTCCTCTGCTCCTCAGAACACCCTCAGGTCCATGATTTCCTCCCTGTTCATGTCAGTCTACTGACAAACAGCAGGAAAGCATGGGGCAAGTGTTGTCGCTCATATAGCAGAGACATCATGAGTTCCTTTTTTTCTCCAGCCTCCGATCATTTGTAGAAATCATCTTCCTAAAGCACATTCATATTGATGTTGTCTGGAATTATTGAATTACTACTGCTGATCCAAGTGCTCTCTGAAAGTTTCCAGAAAACTAGTTCATTGTGGAATCATGAAGGAATATAAACAATATAGTGGTCATTTTTGGGTAATTTTTTAAAATTTTATTTTATTTTTAGTATTTTATTTGTGTTGTTTTTTGAAAATTCTCTTTCAGTAAGTTACCTGTTTCTGAAAATCATGATACAGTCCTAGCTCAGACCTTTTTCATAAGCACTGCAAAGCATCTTTTCAGCCCTGGTAATACAACAGAGGAACGATCCTTTCTATTTCTCAGCTCCTGAGCACTTTTAGTTTTGAGTGGCAAAGACAATTTTTAGGCCTTGTGGTAATGAACTTAGCAGTCACCTTCAACACACAGAAGTTTAATGAGATAGCTATTGAGTGCTCACAGCTGTGCAATTTCCAAGTGGCAACAGCAAACCAGAGATCTCTAGGTTTATTGGCATTGTGAATTCTGTGGTTACAGTCCCCTGTCCTAGCTCTAAGGGACATTTTTCGCCGATGCAGTACTTCTTTGGACAGCCTGAACTGTGTCTGCACAAAAGGCCACTATTCCAAGGAGTTTCTCATGAAACAGCTACTCTCCTTCCTTTCTCATTGCTTGTCCTCAGATTTGTTCAGATCATTAACCAGAATCCTCCTTCCACTGTCTTAACTTTTCAGAGCAAAGATAGACTGTTAGAAAAACAAAGTGAGAAAAAGAGAAAAAGGGGATGAAGAGAAAACCTCAGAAGTATCCCACAGTTTTTGGAAGCTGCAATACCAGCATAAGTGAAGGTCATTGGAATTTAATGTGTGTGTTTCATTAAAAGTACTAGGGAGAAAAGAAGCAGTTGCCATAATCATTTTGAATCTTACATATTCAGAAAAGAATGGAGAGTGGAATAGGTTCTATATAGAGAGAGCTGAATAGAATAGAATATATTCTATATATAGAATAGGGTAACTAGGATGTATCTGGCAGGCTAGAAACAAACAGAGTGTTCATGAAGTTTATGTTTAAGTACGGTTCTTGCTTTGAGAAAAAATGGCTGGCAGAGATGTCTTGTTTTTTGAAAAAGTGAATTAGAGATCCCGGGAAGCTTAACTGGCGGGGAATATGCATCCCTGGCTGGAAAAGTGAAGAAATTAAGATATGATTAGACACAATTTTAATTCATTTTGTGACCTTGATCTATCATCTTTGCTTCTGACTAACAAGTTCTGGGCTGTGAGATACCATGCTCCAGATACTAAGAGCAACTCTTCAGAATGAGACAATGCAGGTGTACTTTTGCTGGAAATCCTTCGGCAAAGATGGCCCAAGTTACATCCACTGATGTCAATGGGTCAAAGGAGCATGTATGAATCCATTGGTCCAAGGTTTCTGTCTGACCTCCAACACCCAGACCCTCTCAGCCATGGAACGGCAACTCAGCATTCAGCCAGCAACATACTGACTGGTCTGCAAGAAATTCCACATTTGTGTCAGGAGCTCAGAACTCTGTCTTGTGGGAAAGCTAAAGCAGAACATGGAGGCACGTGAATTTTTAGCTTTGCTATTACTGGCTCATCAAAGAAAGTATCAAAGCTGGACAGTCCCTTCTCTCTTCTCTGCCCAAGCTTGACAGACAAATGTGGGCAAGGGGAGGGGCATCGGTCTCTCTTAACTCTTACCTCACAGTGAGCAGGAGCACACTGTCCTGGGAGAGCTGGAGGGCCATGCTGGCTGTTGTGCTTGTTCTTTTACCTGGTGAGAGACAACAGATCTGTCTGCAGCAGGGCTTTCATCCAGGCCATGCATGGCTAATGTTAGTACCCTCTGTACTCCTGCTCCTCACTGTCTCTTGTTATCTCTTATTATTACAGGTGTTGGGATTGGTGCTTACATTGCACAGTGGCCAGACAGAATCCATCAGAGAACTGGAGACTCTGTGACCATCTCCTGCTACCTGAATTATAGTAAACTTGGCTATATGTTCTGGTATCAGCAGCCTCCAAGAAGCGGTTTAAAGTTAATAGTCAGTAGTAGTACATGGAGTCATAATGTTTATGAGGATGGTTACAGTGAGGCCAAGTTTGAAGTAAACAGACAGAATACTGATTACTCTCTGATGACAATCAAGAATCTGACACCCAAGGATGAAGCCACGTATTTCTGTGCTGCGAGTGATCACACGGTGCAGCGAGGGGGTTGAACACTAAGATAAGATCCCTACCTCTCTGAGTGAGAGATGGAGTCTTTGAAAAATGTGAGACAGTCAGGAGAGGCATAGAGTAAGAGGAGGAAGAAGACTAGGTAGAAGTTGGGGCAATAGTCCTAGGATGTTTTGAAGGGGAGACAGACAGAGCATTGCAGCAGCCTCTGTCTTCAAAGCCAAATTATTGGTCGGATCCCTCCTTCCACCATCATATCTTTTCAGTGCCTGGATATGCCCTGAAGAATAGTTTATTCTTAACTTTATGGGGTTGTGGTCAAAAGCACTGGATTATGGGGTTGTTTCAAAAGCACTGGAAAGCTACCTAGTGTCTCTAAGAAAAAAATCTGTAAATCTCAGTGTAGTAAATTTCTGTAGTATGGCCCGCTTCTTTGTACTTGGTGCTTGTGTAACTCCAAAGAATGCAGGACAGGTATAACTGTTGTGATCTCTAATTTCCTGTGAAATTCTCCCCTTAAATGAATATAATCATTAGAAAATATATCCCTAAATCTTCCTTATATGTTCTTGTTTTTCTTTGTCTGAAGTTTTACGAAGCTTGGCCTCCGAAGCCCAAGAAACCTCCTATGAATGACTTGGAAATGAAAGTCAAGGACCTGTCTCCCTTTTTTCTCTCACTCACATTTATTTGAATTCATGGCCTGCAAGTCCTTTCCTTTTGAGAGGTTACAAAGAAACATTAAGGTGCGACAAGACTGGTCTCTGCTGGCATGTATTAGAAATTGCCTTTTGAACATGACCTGAGGAGCTGATAGCACCACATACTCCTTCAAATCTAGTAGAGAGGTGATTACCTTGTTTTTAAATGAAAGACACCTCATGGAAGAGTCTGTAAGTGACAGTAAGGACACTAATGGACTACAGATGAAGACAGAATAATCTTAAATGAATTTTAGTCCAATGGGTAAGACCCATGTTGAGATCACAGGCAGACTAAGACCAAGGCAGGAACATAATATTCCTCTATTAGTTTTTTATTATTTAGGCAGTGATAGCCGAAAAAACCACCAAAATCTAGATGTATTTTTTGAAATAATTCTATATATGCAAACAAATATTCTGTATAAACAGGCATAATTAGTGACTTAAGTACTCTGTTCAACTTCTGTTGTAGAAGAGAAGACAACCTAGGGGCATTGTGAGATTACCTGTCTGAGATCTTGTGTTCTGTTGTTCAGTCTCTTGGTGCTGCATTTTACACCTTAGTCTATGTTTCTAATTCCCTTCTCTGGGACACTAACAGCTTTTTCCAGCTAAACAGGCTGTATCAGAAAATATGTGTACTTCCCTAATATCTGAAAAATAACAGAAAAAAATGTGTTTTTGCTAGCAGCATAACCTTGTTTTGAAGGATTTTGTCCTGTGTTTCAGTCTATTTTTCATTTCAATAAAGATTTGAATGAGGCCATTAAAGAGCAATATAAAAAACGTGTTTACTGAAGGTACTTGGTTAGGTTAGCAGCTATATGGTGACATTTTGTGAGAGAAGGCTATGCTACTTATATGTAAGGGAGGGAGAAAAATGTAGCCTGTTACCTCTCCCCATCAGTTGCCATCCCTTCAGATAATCTGCAAAATAAAGGTTTGCTCTTACTCCTAGATGAAGACAATTCATAGGCAGAGTCACAAGCCATGGGAGGATGGTCTCAAACACCAAGCTACAAACACCAAGCCCATAGTAAAAAAATTACTCTGTTTTCAAACCAAAAATTGCAAACTGTGAGCTTGACGTTTGTTTGCCATCCTGGGGGCAGAAGAGAGAAAGAGAAGGGGAAAAGCAGCATGGGCACTGCCATGATACTACCAAGTAAAAAATTACTGTGTTTAAAGTCAACCTACAAAACAAACAAACAAAAAACAAAAGTGTTACCTTTTTGGGTATAAGAAAAAAATCCTGAGATTATAAATTGAGGGATAATGGGCACACTGAGAGGTAATTGGACTATCCCATAGAAACAGCAATGGCAAAGGAAGGATGTGGTCTGTGGTTTTGTCATGGTTTAGCCCCAGCCAGGATCAAGCCCCACACAGCTGCTTGCTCATCCCCCAGCAGCAGGACTGGAGAGAGAATAGGAAAAGCACAAGTGAAAAACTCATGTCTTGAGATAAAGACAGTTTAAGAGGTAAAGCAAAAGCTGTGCACACAAGCAAAGCATGACAAGGAATTCATTCGCCACTTCCCATAGGTGGGCAGGTGTTCAGTCATTCCCAGGATGGCAGGGCCCCATCACACGTAACAGTGACTAGGGAAGACAAACACCATCACTCCAAATATCTCTCTCTTCCTTCTTCTTCCCCCTTCTCGCCCCTTTCACATACTGAGCATGATGCCATAGGATATGGAATATCCCTTGGACCAGTTGGAATCAGCTGCCCTCCCGTCCCTCCTCCCAGGTTCCCATGCATCACCAGCCTCCTTGCTGGCACAGTGGTATGAGAAGCAGAAAAGCCCTTGAATGCTGGGTAAGCACTAAAGCAATAACAAAACCATTCCTATCTTGCCAACAGTATTTCTATCTTGTCTTAGTAGCCTCTGTGAAGGAAATTAGTCCAAACCAGCACAGGTACTCATGGCAACCCTTCCTGGTTGACAAAAATGAGGAGGTGGAGTCAGGGGTGGTATTGTTTTTGTAGGAGATTGTATCATTGTGGGGACAGGGGGATCCACGATGATACATTCCCCAGGAAGCCTTTACAAAAACCCATATGTGCATGAGCCTTGTGGCAGAGTGTGTTAAGGCAGCTGCAGAGAATTCTGCAGCAGAGCAGATGTGCTCTGCCTTGCTTTCTCTTGACAGTCCTTGTATGCTGGGACTTACTTTCAGCATCTGAGAACTGAGCCTGGCCTCTGTGGGAAGCCAGCTAGGAAATTCTGAGATATTGAAATTAATTTTCAGCAACCAAACTGGCTGCAGGTGCACCTAAAGCCTATCAGCTATGCAAAGCTGGAATTACTAATTTTTCCTGATGCACCAATGCCTGCAATAGGTGACAAAATGGTTCTTTCTGAATTTGATACAAGTGTAAGCAAAAGAATTCTGACGTGTAGCAGGTGTCTCTCAGAGGCACTACATGGAATGTGTTGGGATTCTCTCTCTTAAAAAATAATCCTCCAATATCTGCTGACTGCCTCATGCCTGTGAGAACAAGGCTTGCCTCTAATCTTTCTCCCCAGTCTCATTGCAGTTCTTCCTAAGGGCTATGAAGGGTTTGTCTGGGACCAGTCAACAGATTCTTCTGTGCTCTCCTTGTGTGGATTATTTTAACCTGTTAGAAAATTGAACGGGATCCTGTAAGACTGTTGAAGACAGCTGTGTTTCCATAGAAGTGAAAACAAAGGGATTTGTTTTAGTTTGCTGCCAAAGTTGAACCACCTGCATTTGACTATGAAAACCACAAAGCAAGTATCACTTGATTATTAACTTCACAAGTTACAGAAAAGAAGGCGTCACAATGTTTGGAATACAAGACTGATAGTGAGGAAGTTCTAGTTACAGAGGAGTTCTATTCCTAGATAATGACAACCTTTGGGTGTGTTAGCTTGTTTTCAAGGTGTGCAAAATGAGAATAGCAGATAAGATCGGTGATATAACATGGAGATTAGAGAAAGGTGGCAAAAACAACTTGGGGTGAAATGTAGACAAAATATCAAACAAACCTTTGAAATGTTTTTTTATGAATTCTACATGTTATACAACTGATTTCAAGCTGGTTTTCTGTCAAAAAACATCTCTTTAGACAGAGATTGAGTGACGCTTGGAATTCCAAATGCAGAAATTATTTCTTAGGCTTCTGCTTGTAGCAAGCCAGCTTCAGTGCATCCCTTCTCATAACTTATGATACAACACTTCTTCACTGTGAAACTCTGGTTTGTCCTTCGGCAGTGGCACAAAACTTACAGTAATGGGTAAGAAAAATTTTTTTCCTCCTTTAAGTCACTTCTAATGCTATGTGTTCTCTTTAGAGAATTGAATTATTATTCTCTCTTTCATTATTAAGCTGGTATTCTCCTGGTGTGCTAGTAACTCTGTCTACTTCAGAGAATAGACTAAGTTGGGTCCTCTAGTAGGGGTACACCTTTCATTTGGGAGAATTGAACGAATGCATTTTCAGTAAAGAAAAAGCTGTCCCTAGAAAGAATTGGGCTAAGAAATTAATTTAAATATGTGTGCATGACATAGAAAACAGTTTTCCTAATAAACCAACACATGCAAAATCCTTGTTTCCCAAAGTATAGCTGGTCTCTATAATGCTGGTTCTGCTGGGGCTACACATGATTAAGGACAAGTCAGTGAAAAGATGTCTATCTATCTGGAAAGAACTGACTTAGTGTTACACTTAGAAAACAAAATCAAGATGATACAAACTCAAATGGGTTGTCCTGGGTAAATTTAAGAATGTGTTATCTCAGATATCCGGAGAAAAAACAGGTGTTCTAGCATTTTTTGGTTGATAAAACTGAAGGCACAAATAAATACTCAACTTTATGACAAGCAATACTAAAATCTCTCTGCAGCTTTTTAAGTCCTTGTTGTTATAGAAAGTAGCTCTCCACAGCACAGCCAATTTATTTCCACTGAGCAGGCTCACCAGGATGGTGATACGAAGATCATTAAGGACAACAGTCTTAACTATTTCAGAATAGATGCTCAACATCCACTGAAAATTACAAAAGAAGAATATAAGATTTGTTTTGAAGGAAAGGAGCTTTCAGGGAATTTTTCTTTCTGAGCCACATTTATGGATTTGGACTGTCCAAATCTGGGGAAAACAAGGCTGCTGCTCAGACATTATTAAATGATGATTATTTCTTCTTGTGCTGCTCCTGGAGTTCAAAAAATTGGTACCTCATATATTTATACCGCTACAGAATAAATTGATAAGAAGTGCTAAAATTCAGTCTCCATAGGAAAAAAATCAGTGACCAGCAGACTTTTTGAAATCCAAAGTTTCTCTGAGGAGCCTGAGCTTATGAAAATGAACACACTACCCCTCATTGACCATAGTCATTTATGCAGTGAACTTCAATAATCACCAAGGGACCACAGACAATAAAAACAGTTACTTCCTTCCAAGGAAAGCCTTCCAGGGAAATGGAAAGGGAAAGGGAAAGGGAAAGGGAAAGGGAAAGGGAAAGGGAAAGGGAAAGGGAAAGGGAAAGGGAGCATGTTTAGGAACTTCTACAAAGGGCAGAGTGGACCAGGACGCTGTGCTACATATTAAAAATTATTTTGCAAATTAAAAAATACATTTATATTACAAGGGAAAAATATTCAAAATGTTGAAAAGAAATTAAGAGGAAATGTGTCTATTTACCTAAGAATAAGAAATTACTCAGTCTGCATATGGGAAATATTTTCTAATATTTTAATATGACACCTGGATAAATAGATAAATATCCTCTAAAGACATGGTGGAAGCTCCAACAACTGATTGAGCCTGAAGCTAAAGGGCTCTGGATGGGGTATTTCTGATGTTGATCTCAGCTCTTTAGACACAGATTTGGTGGTATTCCCCTACACATGCGTTTTTCTGGGAATTTGAGTACCTGATGTTTCTTCTTTTGCTGGTACCACATGAGGGGAGGGCTAGTCCACAGGCTTGGCTCAGAGGTCTGGGAGTAGAGGAGAGGTTTTTCTGCAGCTGCAAAACGGTGTGAATACTGAGAAATTATTCTTTGGCAGTGGGACAAAACTTACGGTCATAGGTAAGTAAGAAGTCAGTTCTCTGTGATCTATGTGATACTGGTTTAGGGGACAAGAACATTCTTAATTAAAAGCTTAATAATGAAAATTTTTAATGCAGCCATGAGAAAAGGATTAATGCTTTATGGGTCGCTTATTAAAATGAGATGTGACAATATGGAAGTGTAGGATTTACAGGCATAACTCTCTATGTTATACAATCTCTAATGTAATATATGGAAAACCCCCTGGCTTGTAGGGTCACTGCCTGGCTTCTGAGTAACTTCTCATGGCTGTCCTGTACAATCTTTAGACTGAAGTCTGCTCTCATTAATCTTACAAGTAGGTATCAAACATGAGAGGACAGGGAACGTTTTTTGATTTGTGATCATATAGAACCTTGCATCATTTTGGGAAGGCAGGGATCAGAACTTCTCATACCTACAATAACCTAAAAATTAAGTTACATAAAGACATGGCTAATGTTATTAAAAATGGATGTCAAGTTAAGACCCAAGGCAAAAGCTGTCCCTGGCATATTCAAGTTACCTGCCTCAAGTGTTTTTCACTTCAGACAGTGAGAAGGATCAGCTCCTTCCTTCCTTCCGGGTCATCTCGTAGATGGGGGGCCAAGTAGAGTATCCCATGACAGTATAATTCTGAACACAGGAATGACCACCACGTCTTAACTCCATTTCCAGGAATGTAACTCAGTTTGTTGAAGATATTTGTGCCTTAGAAGAGATCCCTCATCTGTTAATACAGTATTACAAAGGCAGGCCTTACAGCAAAACTGGGGACTTTTCTGCTTGCCTCTTTGCTCAGCCTCTTTTTAGCTTTCTGTTCTTCTGACAGAGGCAATGCAAGAAATTCATGTGCTCATGCACTCCTGTGGCCAGACCCTTCATGTTTGTGCGTAACGAGTGAAAACAAAACCTTCCACTTTGCTGGTGTGTCATATCCACTAGACATTAATTGTCCGATAGGCAGCTGTTAGAACGCCAGGCTTTTTAGGAGTAACGCGGCACAAACTCGGGACCATTTTCAGGGGTTCCTGACTGAACAGAGGGATGGAGGCTCTGGAGCATGTTGCTTTGTCTTTCAGGGAAGAATGATGAAATCATACCTCCAGCTGTGGCCATCTTTTCCCCATCAAAGCAGGAGATCCAGCAGAAGAGCAAGGCCACGCTGGTGTGCCTGGCCTCTGGTTTCTACCCTGACCACCTGACTGTGGTCTGGAGGGTGAATGGCGTGAAAAGGACCGAAGGGGTGGGGACAGACGAGTCCTCCACACAGAATGGGAGCACCTACTCACTGACCAGCCGCCTGAGGATGCCAGCCTGGGAATGGTTCAACCCTTTGAATCGCTTTGAGTGTGTTGCCAATTTTTTTCAGAACGGAACAACGCAATCAATAAGCAAATTTATCCATGGTGATGCTGGTGAGTAAAAGACATCTCTCACCACGCTGTGTAAGATAGAAATCACAAATCCAAAGAGCATGTATTATGGTATAAACCACATCTACGTGTAGATTCCATTCAGGGTGTTCTTGTGGCACAACTACATACCTGAATATGTAGATATTAGCATATGTCTCTTCCCATTCCTGGGCCTTTGCACCTACATTACCACTATACATCTGGAGTTTCTTCAGGCTTTCCACTGCAAAATCTCTGTAGTAGAGTAACCTGTGCAGTGTGGTAAAACACCTAGTAGGGTCAAGTGAATGAGGCAGTGTTTTGTAAACTGAAACCTCTCCAATCGATATTCTATCTGTTTTGAAGAGAAACATGACTTTCAGTTCACTTTTGTCTTTCAGGTTGTGCGCTCACAGAAGGTACGTGTGGCTTCTCACGAAAAGAGAATTTTGCCTCTTCTCTCAGGCAATTATCAGTGTGTATTTTAATTCCAGCGTTACTGATGCTAAGTACAACGTGTGGGAGAGGTCTGCTGTATGAATAGCTTCTCCTTTCTCACCTAAGCGTTTTGTAGGTGACATTAAGAAACAAAAAAGGAGAGGAAGAAATGTTTTTGGAGGGTTGTTTGTGCATAGTGTATGTAGACTGCTTTGGAGGTTAGCTCTCCTATATGATTCCATTTTGAAAAGAGAAGAAATCATGATACCTTCCTGTAGACTGTGATTTGCTCTTCATTGTCTCCTCCAGTCCTAGAAACTGACTTCCATTGGGAATATTCTTGCTCAGCCAGGAAAGAAATGATCCTTACTTATCCAAGTGATTCTGACCTCAAGATTCAGGATATGTTATTCTGAGTATTTCTTAGTATCAAACTCAGAACACTTCTCTTGACAAGTCACCTTCCCTTCCCCACTGCTGTCATGTATGGAGGATATCTGTATAAAAAATTACATTTCCTTCCTCTTTGTATACATATTTGCACACTCCTGTTTTTCAACAACTTCTTTCATGCTTCGGGAATCTTAAGTCTGAACCAAGACAGAGCTGGTATCTCAATACTATGGCAACCCCTTAAGAGTGAAAACTCTACAGGAACAAAATTTTGAGAAGCCATGTTATTCTGGGCTTGTAAAACTTTCCTGATACATCAGCAGCACTCATAAGGCCACTGACAATTATGAGACAAAATAAAAAAGTTGTATTCTTGTGATTCAGCCTATTTTGTGTCCTTAAGAGGGAGCTCAGATGAACAGCTCACTTCATCAGTAAGTGTGGCAACTCAGTACTTTCCTAGCATAAAGCCAATCTCTGCCTTTCCTTGACTTGCTTTCACTTTCAGTGCTTGGAGTCCCTATCCTCTGTCCCATCCCCTGCACTCTTGTGTCAACAGAGCCACTCATTTGGCTCTAGGTCCTTTATGTCACTTAGCTAAAGATTTCAAGGGCTCTCATTTCATGAAAGCTCCATTAGAACCAGCATCTCGTGATGATGATGATGGTAATTGGATACACAAATGGTGTTTGACTTGCAGAGTCGTATTTGCGGTATGGAAATTCTCTGAAGCTCACTTACCTCATCCTGTGTGGCAAAGCCTTGGTCTACGCAGTTTTGGTGAGTGGTCTGGTGTGGACAGCCAAGGTAAGTCAGAGTGCCCTGGAAGGCTGGGCTTAGTCACTACTCAAGGATCAGTGGATGCAGGATAAACCTGTTCTCAGAGGTGTGGTTGTTCTGCGGGAGCTCTGCCAGGCTTTGTGCAGTCCGGCTTGAAAAATCACAAGTGGTGGCTTTTCTATTACTGTTTTCCCAGAACTCAAATACCATCAATGCTACCTAGCTGAGAAATTCCGACTCACAATCCTCTTTAAACACATGAAAAAGATGAGAATTAAGTACAAGTTGCCCAGAGAGTGAATAAGGGCAACATCAGATATATCATGCATTTGTGGAACCATTGTAAAGGAGTTTATGCCTGCAGTGAAAATAATAAGCGGGTTTTTTGAGGTGATGCAGGGGATAAATCTGATCAAACATTTACAAAGATTGACAAAGAACAGTGGGAACAATCTGAGAAAATGGGATAAATTGAACTAACTGCCAGGAAATGCTTTTTATTAGTAAATATTTCCTATGGCTGAAAGATACACCCAGTGAGAGCAGCGGAAGCCTCAGCACTTGTCCCTTTAAAAGCAGAACTGGGAGATGTGTTTGAAAAGTGACCTTGAAAAGTAGAGTTGAGGGCAAGGATCAAGGCAATCTCAATTCTATTTTTTTATCTTTTTGCGTGCGTATACTGGAGGGGTAGATTTGTCCTTTTTGGCATCATAATCATGGAGTCACTTGGACTGCTTAGGTTAGAAAGAACATTGAAGGATAATCTAGATCCATCCCCCCACTGAAATGGGCAGGGACACCTCTCACTAGACCAGGTTGCTCAAAGCCCCATGGAACCCGGCCTTAAACACTTCCAGGGGTGGGACATCCACCTCAGGCTTCTCTGGGAAACCTGTTCCACTGCCTCAGCACCCTCACCTGGACAAATTTCTTTGTTTAATCTGAAGCTACCCCGTATGAGTTTAAAAGCCGTGCCCTTTGTCCCGTCACTGCAGGCCTTGGTAAAACATCTCTGTTTTTCTTAGAAGTCCCGCAGTGCCATGTATTGAAAGCTCTCAGGCAGCCTCTCCAGAGGCTTCTCTGCTCCCCTGTGAAGATGGGTTGCTCCCTAAGCCTGTCTTCATAGCCTGAAGCCCTGTGACTATTTCTTGTGGCCTCCTCTTGACGTGCTCTCGCACACCCATGAGTTTCCTGTGCTGGCATCCAGGGCTGGACACAAAACTGCGGGTGGGATTGGTGGGGGTCGCATGGGCTCTCTCTCTAAGTCTGTCCACGTCCCTCTGGATGCCATCCCTTCCCTCAAGCACATCAATGGCCACTCAGCTTTGTGTCATCTGTCAATTTGCTGAGGCTACATTTGATCCCAGTATCTATCAATGACATACTGATGAAAGATGAAAAAATGCTTTTGCTCCCAATACAGACCCTTGAGGGAAACAATTTGTTACTGGCTACCACTTGAACATTCCACCACTGATGGTAACTCTTCGGGCAAGGTCATCCTGCCAATTCCTGTATTTGCTTCTGTCCTTTGGTGGTTGTTGTTGTCATCGTTGTCATTATTATTTTATCGTTCTTATTATTTTATTCCATTTTGTCTTCAATTAGACTGGTGTCAAGTTATCTAGAGAATAAATGAAGAGCCCTTGGCATCACATCAGCAGGAGCACAACTAATCCTCTGGCTTTCCACAGCAAAGTATCGGTGCTTTTAAGAACTCCTGAATACAATTTTTTAAATAATTGTCTCTTGCCATCCTGTTCTTCACTCTGTTGTAATCACTGCTGAGCTTTTCCTGTACTTCTGTATCAAAATGTATCATACTGTCTTGTAATATATGTTTAAAACTAGCACTTTCTTAATGCTCAGAAGCTGAGAGCTCATCTCCTCGATTTCGGAATAAAGTTTTCACTTCTTTTCTTCTGAAAAAGCATGATCTGTTGTTTTTAAATTTGGTCTTCTGTAGTAATAATGTCCTACCACACAACTTTCCGTGATGAATAGTGCCATAAGCAACTCTCATTAAAGATCATTCAGTGACAATCCCTGTAGGAATAACTTATCTCTTATGGGAACAGTAGAGACCCATCCAGTACTTACACTGTGTAGCAACAAGTGGAGCAAGGCTGCAGGCTTTGGAGGCTTGCCCTCACCTGGGGCTGATTTTGAGCCAAAATAGATGCATAATTCAAAGGTGGTAGAGAAGGAAACAGCACTCCAGCCAGATGGGAAGTGACACTATCTGGGGAGAGGCCTGGGAGCTGCTTTTTTTTCCACTTTGTTCTTCTGTGGGATTATCATGGTGATGACACCAGACTCACTGTGGTAGTGAGGAAAAATGTGTTGAATAGATTAAAAGTCACCTGACACTCAATGTGTTTGTTTCCAAAGGATCCAATGACAAACTTGGGAGGAATCTGTCATATCTCTTTTAATGTCATTAAAGAAAAAGCTGTATCTTAGTGCTAGAGGATAGATTGGTATAATGATGTAAAATGGAGTTATTTTTTCTGCTCTGTGCTTGTCACTCCTTTAATCTCCTCAAAACACTTCAGAACACGAGAAAACATCCTACTCAGTGAAGTAATTTATTTGGTGTTCTGAGTACAGAAATTACTTAAGTAGTCTTTTGACTAGTTCAAACAAAGTGGAGAACTGTTTACTGGGAAATACCTTTTGCAATAGTGCTTCAAAAGGTCTTGCTTTCCTAAGATATGAACAACGTGGTGTGGGTATAGGTGTCCCCTTCCACTTTGGTGAAAATCCAAAAGTAACAGTTCTCAGCAGGTGGAAATCATGAGAAGGTTGTACAAATGGGCATATTTCAGGGTGTGTGACAAAGATAATCAAAGAGAGATGGCTTTGGATTCAGATGATGGGCTCTTTTCCCAATATGTGTCATTATTCATGCTCTATGAAGTTAGAATAGACTGGAACACAGCAGAATTGAATATTAAAACATAATTCTAGCTCAGTCTGAAACACGTTAGTATGAATATAATTTATTAGGACATTTGATGAATATGGCTGCATTTATCAGGGCTGTCAGAAAAAACCCAGATCAATCTTGTCCTCATATACAGAGACTTTCTGAGTGGTCATGGCAGAACTTGCTTAAAGTGAACAAAGGACAAACTTAGGCATAGGCGTTTTGGAGCAGGCAAGCTACGTAAGAAAAGAATTTGGCAAATGATAGACACTTCCCTTTTGATTCCTCAATAAGAAGATTGTTCCCACACTGAATTCATAACTCTCAGTCACTGGAAATTGAGACCAAGCACAGCAATCCAATCCTGTTCTTTTCCAAGTTTTCCAGCTTTCCAATTGTAAGTAATGTAATTCTCATGCACACGCACTCCCACTATTACACAGGTGATTGTGCAAAGAGAGCACTTTAAAAGAGAGACAGATACATATCTGGGCTCATATAATATCTGCCTTTTTTTTTCCCCTTTTGGATTGAAGTGTGTTAAAGGGAAAACTTTTGTCCAACAAGCTCTTTTTCAAGAGTGATTTGGACAGAGGATGTTTGTGATGGGGCTGATGTTTAGGTCCAAGGATATAAGCAGAATTCTGCTCTGCACACATTTGTTGTCACTCATTTGAGCCATACAGGAGATGACATTGAACAAAGTGATGTCTTCAGGGTGATATTTATGCAAGTCTATTTTATTACAATTACACTGTATCTCTTAAAATTTTCAAGAGAACCAGCTAGTGAGAAGGAAGAAGAAAGTTTAGGAAAAAAAGAAGTGAAATTTCAAGGGAAATACTGCATAAGAGAATCAATGAAGTATGATTAAATTATGTTGACCTTTTAAAGAAAAAAGTAAAAAGTAAAAATAGGTAGAGTAGAAAATAAGAAAATAAAGACCAAGAAAACAAACCAAGAATGAAAACAAAGACACAATAGAGAAATAGGGTAAAAAGGGCATAAGGACAAAAAAAAAAAGCCGTAGTAAGCCAATTACTCTCATTGCAAACCAGTTACTGTAGGCCTGAAGTTTTTGTCAACCTGGGGGCAGAAGAGAGAAAGAGTAGGAGAAAAGCAGCATGGGCACTGCCATGATGCTACCAAGTAAAAAATTACTGTGTTTAAAGTCAACCAATAAAACAAACAAACAAACAAAAAAAAGTGTTACCTTTTTAGGTATAAGAAAAAAATCCTGAGATTATAAATTGAGGGATAATGGGCACACTGAGAGGTAATTGGACTATCCCATAGAAACAGCAATGGCAAAGGAAGGATGTGGTCTGTGGTTTTGTCATGGTTTAGCCCCAGCCAGGATCAAGCCCCACACAGCTGCTTGCTCATCCCCCAGCAGCAGGACTGGAGAGAGAATAGGAAAAGCACAAGTGAAAAACTCATGTCTTGAGATAAAGACAGTTTAAGAGGTAAAGCAAAAGCTGTGCACACAAGCAAAGCATGACAAGGAATTCATTCACCACTTCCCATAGGTGGGCAGGTGTTCAGTCATTCCCAGGATGGCAGGGCCCCATCACACGTAACAGTGACTAGGGAAGACAAACACCATCACTCCAAATATCTCTCTCTTCCTTCTTCTTCCCCCTTCTCGCCCCTTTCACATACTGAGCATGATGCCATAGGATATGGACTATCCCTTGGACCAGTTGGAATCAGCTGCCCTCCCGTCCCTCCTCCCAGGTTCCCATGCATCACCAGCCTCCTTGCTGGCACAGTGGTATGAGAAGCAGAAAAGCCCTTGAATGCTGGGTAAGCACTAAAGCAATAACAAAACCATTCCTATCTTGCCAACAGTATTTCTATCTTGTCTTAGTAGCCTCTGTGAAGGAAATTAGTCCAAACCAGCACAGGTACTCATGGCAACCCTTCCTGGTTGACAAAAATGAGGAGGTAGAATCATGCGTGGTATTGTTTTTGTAGGAGATTGTATCATCGTGGCTCAACAGTGGGGGGGGGCCACGATGATACATTCCCCAGGAAGCCTTTACAAAATCCCATATGTGCATGAGCCTTGTGGCAGAGTGTGTTAAGGCAGCTGCAGAGAATTCTGCAGCAGAGCAGATGTGCTCTGCCTTGCTTTCTCTTGACAGTCCTTGTATGCTGGGACTTACTTTCAGCATCTGAGAACTGAGCCTGGCCTCTGTGGGAAGCCAGCTAGGAAATTCTGAGATATTGAAATTAATTTTCAGCAACCAAACTGGCTGCAGGTGCACCTAAAGCCTATCAGCTATGCAAAGCTGGAATTACTAATTTTTCCTGATGCACCAATGCCTGCAATAGGTGACAAAATGGTTCTTTCTGAATTTGATACGAGTGTAAGCAAAAGAATTCTGATGTGTAGCAGGTGTCTCTCAGAGGCACTACATGGAATGTGTTGGGATTCTCTCTCTTAAAAAATAATCCTCCAATATCTGCTGACTGCCTCATGTCTGTGAGAACAAGGCTTGCCTCTAATCTTTCTCCCCAGTCTCATTGCAGTTCTTCCTAAGGGCTATGAAGGGTTTGTCTGGGACCAGTCAACAGATTCTTCTGTGCTCTCCTTGTGTGGATTATTTTAACCTGTTAGAAAATTGAACGGGATCCTGTAAGACTGTTGAAGACAGCTGTGTTTCCATAGAAGTGAAAACAAAGGGATTTGTTTTAGTTTGCTGCCACAGGTGAACCACCTCAAGTAGAGAATGAGTGATAATTGGTATTCCAAAAACACTAGTGTTTTCTAAAGCTTGTGCTTGTTGTAAGCCAGCTGCAGTGCATCCCTTCTCTTAGCTTATGATACGTCACTTTGTCACTGTGAACAGTGCTGATATGCGTTTCGGCAGTGGAACAAAACTTACAGTAATGGGTAAGAAAATTGTTTTTCCTCTTTTAATTCACTTCAAATGCTATGTGTTCTCTTAAGAGAGTTTCATAGTTACTCTCCCTTGCATTATTTAACTGGTGTTCTCCTGGTGTGCTAGTAACCCTGTCTACTTCAGAAAATAGACTAAGTTTAATAGTCTAGGTAGGGACACACCTTTCATTTTGAAGAACTGAATGAATGCATTTTCAGTAAAGAAAAAGCGGTCCCTAGAACTAATTGGGATAAGAAATTAATTTAAAAATGTGTGCATGACATAGAAAACCATTGTCCAAATGAATCAAAACATGCAAAAAATTCCCCAAAAGTGTAACTAGAATCTATAATGCTGGCTCTGCTGGGACTACAGATGATTAAGGACAAGTCAGTTAAAAAAAAAAAGTCTGTCTATCTGTCTGGAACGAACTGATTTACACTTTGAAGGGATCTAGAAAACAAAATCAAGATGACACAAATTTAAATTACCCTGGATCGTCCCAGGGTAAATTGAAGAATGTGTCATCTCAGATTACTGGGGAAAACAAGTCTGCTAGCATTTTTAATTTATAAAAAAGAAGGCAAAAATGAATACTCAGTTATATAATAAACAATACTAATAACATCTCTCTGCAGCTTTTTAAGTCCTTGTTGTTATAGAAAGTAGCTCTCCACAGCACAGCCAGTTTCTTTGCACTGAACAGGCTCACCAGGATGGTGATACAAAGATCATTAAGGACAACAGTCTTAACTATTTCAGGTGCTAAACAGCCACTGAAAACCACAGAAAATAAAATATGAGTAAAATATGATTCATTTCAAATAGAAGGAGATCTTAAGGAATATCCACGTATGGGAAATATTTTCTAATATTCTAATATGACAGCTAGATAAATAGATAAATATCCTCTAAAGACATGGTGGAAGCTCCAACAACTGATTGAGCCTGAAGCTAAAGGGCTCTGGATGGGGTATTTCTGATGTTGATCTCAGCTCTTTAGACACAGATTTGGTGGTATTCCCTTACACACTTTTTTTTTTTCTGGGGACCTAAGTACTTGGTGTTTCTTCTTTTGCTGGTACCACATGAGGGGAGGGCTAGTCCACAGGCTTGGCTCAGAGGTCTGGGAGTAGAGGAGAGGTTTTTCTGCAGCTGCAAAACGGTGTGAATAATAATCGACTGAACTTTGGAAGTGGGACAAAACTTACGGTCATAGGTAAGTAAGAAGTCAGATCTCTGTGATACTGGTTTAGGGGACAAGAACATTCTTAATTAAAAGCTTAATAATGATAATTTTTAATGCAGCCATGAGAAAAGGATTAATGGTTTATGGGTTGCTTATTAAAACGAGATGTGACAATATGGAAGTGTAGGATTTACAGGCACAACACTGAGGTCCTTGTGTCTGCAGCCTTTGTCTTTCATTTCTGGGAACTTCATGAAGGAAGAAGGGAATAAATAATTTTGTTTTCATCCATTCGCCAAGGAAAATATTGTAGAGGTTGGGAATGAGAAATGCTTCTCTGGTCTGCAGGATTTTGCCCTTCATCTATGTAATGATCCAAAGCAATGTTTTGGAGGTAGTGTCTGGATTCTCTCGTGTGCTGAATCATGGAGAAAGACTAATTTTGCTGGCACTTTGCTTGCCTCTCCATCAATGGTTGGAAGGCTGTCTAAAGTTGTTTTGGAATGCTGGGTTCTGCTAACAGTCATTCTCCCAGCTTCTACTGCTCAGCTTGAAATGTATTATTTTTCTGTCAGCATATCTTTTTCCTCTAGTCTTTTTCTTTTTCCCCATTTTCTTTCTCGGTTCTCTCCCATCCCAGAAAAGGATTTAATACCATTAATATCAGGCTATATTGGAATCACAGGGCAAAGTTTTTCCACCTCTTACTTCCCCATCTGCTAGGAAACTGTAGAAACACTCACTGGTGCCTGCTCCTTTAAACAGAACTATTTTAAGGATCTATATGGCTGGCGGGGAGAGCATAATGACACTGGGGTTACAGCCTGACTTTGTACAGCTGTGCAAACCAGCAGCTTAATTTTGGAGTCGGCACTGTGCTCAGAGTTATAGGTAAGGAGCTATTCTTAACCCAAGTGCTCAGTGTGGAGGGCACTTGAAAATTTCCCTTGAGTTAATGATTTGTAGCATATATACAGGTGATTTAAAACTGAGAGTAGGAGTGAAATATAACAAGAAATTATGAAACTGATCTTGCCATGATGGGAATGGAGGAACTGTGGCACCTTTTCTTTCAGGTGGGTGATATCTGTGTGACAGGGAATGCGTGAGTTTATGCATGGAAGTGATCAAATTTTGTGTAAGTGTCCACAATGGGCAGCGTGGAAGAACACAATGGGCTGCTGATTAGACTTTTTTTTTTCTAGTTCTGGCTTTTACCAATCCCTTTATTCCATTTCAAGCATGCTAATTTTCCTCTAGTTTCAGTAGTTCTATCATTTTTTCTTTCTATCTCCACTTTTCACCTACCTTCCTCTCTTTCTTCCTTTCTTCCTTTCTTCCTTTCTTCCTTTCTTCCTTTCTTCCTTTCTTCCTTTCTTCCTTTCTTCCTTCCTTTCTTCCTTTCTTCCTTTCTTTCTCTCTCTCTCTTTCTTCTATTAAATCTCTCCCTTTTCATTTGTCTTCCTATCTGTTTCCATCTCTCCACTCATTAGCCATTAAGGCTATTAGCCAAATAATTTGTCAGAGATTCTTCTAGGATAGGAAAAAAATCATAAGACCAAATGCTAGAAGGGAGACGTACTAACCATCAACCTCTCTTCATACCCACCAAAAGGAAAGCAGAGCAGTGTTAAATCCTCTAGGGAGTTATCTCTATTTAATACCCAAGTCATCTAAAGTCTGTGCAAGCTCATACAGAAGCAGCCCCGGGATCTTTGCAGAGCAAGCATTGGAGGTCACAATTAAGGCATCAATTGAATGCAAACACAAGGGCTGAGGAGACCAGACCTCTGAAAGATACTAATTTCTGCTAATTCGGCTACCTCTCTTCCTCTGCAAAGGAGAGTCACCAGGCAGCACATCTACAATTCATAGTGCCTTCATACAACAAAAGCAACCTGGAGTAAAAATTTTCTCTTTGGCTCCATAGTTTACTCTGCATTTCTTTTCTCAGCAGCACTCTACCTCATGGGTTTCTCATGCTAGATGAGCAAAAAAGGCACTCTAATGTAATATATGGAAAACCCCCTGGCTTGTAGGGTCACTGCCTGGCTTCTGAGTAACTTCTCATGGCTGTCCTGTACAATCTTTAGACTGAAGTCTGCTCTCATTAATCTTACAAGTAGGTATCAAACATGAGAGGACAGGGAACGTTTTTTGATTTGTGATCATATAGAACCTTGCATCATTTTGGGAAGGCAGGGATCAGAACTTCTCATACCTACAATAACCTAAAAATTAAGTTACATAAAGACATGGCTAATGTTATTAAAAATGGATGTCAAGTTAAGACCCAAGGCAAAAGCTGTCCCTGGCATATTCAAGTTACCTGCCTCAAGTGTTTTTCACTTCAGACAGTGAGAAGGATCAGCTCCTTCCTTCCTTCCGGGTCATCTCGTAGATGGGGGGCCAAGTAGAGTATCCCATGACAGTATAATTCTGAACACAGGAATGACCACCACGTCTTAACTCCATTTCCAGGAATGTAACTCAGTTTGTTGAAGATATTTGTGCCTTAGAAGAGATCCCTCATCTGTTAATACAGTATTACAAAGGCAGGCCTTACAGCAAAACTGGGGACTTTTCTGCTTGCCTCTTTGCTCAGCCTCTTTTTAGCTTTCTGTTCTTCTGACAGAGGCAATGCAAGAAATTCATGTGCTCATGCACTCCTGTGGCCAGACCCTTCATGTTTGTGCGTAACGAGCGAAAACAAAACCTTCCACTTTGCTGGTGTGTCATATCCACTAGACATTAATTGTCCGATAGGCAGCTGTTAGAACGCCAGGCTTTTTAGGAGTAACGCGGCACAAACTCGGGACCATTTTCAGGGGTTCCTGACTGAACAGAGGGATGGAGGCTCTGGAGCATGTTGCTTTGTCTTTCAGGGAAGAATGATGAAATCATACCTCCAGCTGTGGCCATCTTTTCCCCATCAAAGCAGGAGATCCAGCAGAAGAGCAAGGCCACGCTGGTGTGCCTGGCCTCTGGTTTCTACCCTGACCACCTGACTGTGGTCTGGAGGGTGAATGGCGTGAAAAGGACCGAAGGGGTGGGGACAGACGAGTCCTCCACACAGAATGGGAGCACCTACTCACTGACCAGCCGCCTGAGGATGCCAGCCTGGGAATGGTTCAACCCTTTGAATCGCTTTGAGTGTGTTGCCAATTTTTTTCAGAACGGAACAACGCAATCAATAAGCAAATTTATCCATGGTGATGCTGGTGAGTAAAAGACATCTCTCACCACGCTGTGTAAGATAGAAATCACAAATCCAAAGAGCATGTATTATGGTATAAACCACATCTACGTGTAGATTCCATTCAGGGTGTTCTTGTGGCACAACTACATACCTGAATATGTAGATATTAGCATATGTCTCTTCCCATTCCTGGGCCTTTGCACCTACATTACCACTATACATCTGGAGTTTCTTCAGGCTTTCCACTGCAAAATCTCTGTAGTAGAGTAACCTGTGCAGTGTGGTAAAACACCTAGTAGGGTCAAGTGAATGAGGCAGTGTTTTGTAAACTGAAACCTCTCCAATCGATATTCTATCTGTTTTGAAGAGAAACATGACTTTCAGTTCACTTTTGTCTTTCAGGTTGTGCGCTCACAGAAGGTACGTGTGGCTTCTCACGAAAAGAGAATTTTGCCTCTTCTCTCAGGCAATTATCAGTGTGTATTTTAATTCCAGCGTTACTGATGCTAAGTACAACGTGTGGGAGAGGTCTGCTGTATGAATAGCTTCTCCTTTCTCACCTAAGCGTTTTGTAGGTGACATTAAGAAACAAAAAAGGAGAGGAAGAAATGTTTTTGGAGGGTTGTTTGTGCATAGTGTATGTAGACTGCTTTGGAGGTTAGCTCTCCTATATGATTCCATTTTGAAAAGAGAAGAAATCATGATACCTTCCTGTAGACTGTAATTTGCTCTTCATCGTCTCCTCCAGTCCTAGAAACTGACTTCCATTGGGAATATTCTTGCTCAGCCAGGAAAGAAATGATCCTTACTTATCCAAGTGATTCTGACCTCAAGATTCAGGATATGTTATTCTGAGTATTTCTTAGTATCAAACTCAGAACACTTCTCTTGACAAGTCACCTTCCCTTCCCCACTGCTGTCATGTATGGAGGATATCTGTATAAAAAATTACATTTCCTTCCTCTTTGTATACATATTTGCACACTCCTGTTTTTCAACAACTTCTTTCATGCTTCGGGAATCTTAAGTCTGAACCAAGACAGAGCTGGTATCTCAATACTATGGCAACCCCTTAAGAGTGAAAACTCTACAGGAACAAAATTTTGAGAAGCCATGTTATTCTGGGCTTGTAAAACTTTCCTGATACATCAGCAGCACTCATAAGGCCACTGACAATTATGAGACAAAATAAAAAAGTTGTATTCTTGTGATTCAGCCTATTTTGTGTCCTTAAGAGGGAGCTCAGATGAACAGCTCACTTCATCAGTAAGTGTGGCAACTCAGTACTTTCCTAGCATAAAGCCAATCTCTGCCTTTCCTTGACTCGCTTTCACTTTCAGTGCTTGGAGTCCCTATCCTCTGTCCCATCCCCTGCACTCTTGTGTCAACAGAGCCACTCATTTGGCTCTAGGTCCTTTATGTCACTTAGCTAAAGATTTCAAGGGCTCTCATTTCATGAAAGCTCCATTAGAACCAGCATCTCGTGATGATGATGATGATGATGGTAATTGGATACACAAATGGTGTTTGACTTGCAGAGTCGTATTTGCGGTATGGAAATTCTCTGAAGCTCACTTACCTCATCCTGTGTGGCAAAGCCTTGGTCTACGCAGTTTTGGTGAGTGGTCTGGTGTGGACAGCCAAGGTAAGTCAGAGTGCCCTGGAAGGCTGGGCTTAGTCACTACTCAAGGATCAGTGGATGCAGGATAAACCTGTTCTCAGAGGTGTGGTTGTTCTGCGGGAGCTCTGCCAGGCTTTGTGCAGTCCGGCTTGAAAAATCACAAGTGGTGGCTTTTCTATTACTGTTTTCCCAGAACTCAAATACCATCAATGCTACCTAGCTGAGAAATTCCGACTCACAATCCTCTTTAAACACATGAAAAAGATGAGAATTAAGTACAAGTTGCCCAGAGAGTGAATAAGGGCAACATCAGATATATCATGCATTTGTGGAACCATTGTAAAGGAGTTTATGCCTGCAGTGAAAATAATAAGCGGGTTTTTTGAGGTGATGCAGGGGATAAATCTGATCAAACATTTACAAAGATTGACAAAGAACAGTGGGAACAATCTGAGAAAATGGGATAAATTGAACTAACTGCCAGGAAATGCTTTTTATTAGTAAATATTTCCTATGGCTGAAAGATACACCCAGTGAGAGCAGCGGAAGCCTCAGCACTTGTCCCTTTAAAAGCAGAACTGGGAGATGTGTTTGAAAAGTGACCTTGAAAAGTAGAGTTGAGGGCAAGGATCAAGGCAATCTCAATTCTATTTTTTTATCTTTTTGCGTGCGTATACTGGAGGGGTAGATTTGTCCTTTTTGGCATCATAATCATGGAGTCACTTGGACTGCTTAGGTTAGAAAGAACATTGAAGGATAATCTAGATCCATCCCCCCACTGAAATGGGCAGGGACACCTCTCACTAGACCAGGTTGCTCAAAGCCCCATGGAACCCGGCCTTAAACACTTCCAGGGGTGGGACATCCACCTCAGGCTTCTCTGGGAAACCTGTTCCACTGCCTCAGCACCCTCACCTGGACAAATTTCTTTGTTTAATCTGAAGCTACCCCGTATGAGTTTAAAAGCCGTGCCCTTTGTCCCGTCACTTCAGGCCTTGGTAAAACATCTCTGTTTTTCTTAGAAGTCCCGCAGTGCCATGTATTGAAAGCTCTCAGGCAGCCTCTCCAGAGGCTTCTCTGCTCCCCTGTGAAGATGGGTTGCTCCCTAAGCCTGTCTTCATAGCCTGAAGCCCTGTGACTATTTCTTGTGGCCTCCTCTTGACGTGCTCTTGCACACCCATGAGTTTCCTGTGCTGGCATCCAGGGCTGGACACAAAACTGCGGGTGGGATTGGTGGGGGTCGCATGGGCTCTCTCTCTAAGTCTGTCCACGTCCCTCTGGATGCCATCCCTTCCCTCAAGCACATCAATGGCCACTCAGCTTTGTGTCATCTGTCAATTTGCTGAGGCTACATTTGATCCCAGTATCTATCAATGACATACTGATGAAAGATGAAAAAATTCTTTTGCTCCCAATACAGACCCTTGAGGGAAACAATTTGTTACTGGCTACCACTTGAACATTCCACCACTGATGGTAACTCTTCGGGCAAGGTCATCCTGCCAATTCCTGTATTTGCTTCTGTCCTTTGGTGGTTGTTGTTGTCATCGTTGTCATTATTATTTTATCGTTCTTATTATTTTATTCCATTTTGTCTTCAATTAGACTGGTGTCAAGTTATCTAGAGAATAAATGAAGAGCCCTTGGCATCACATCAGCAGGAGCACAACTAATCCTCTGGCTTTCCACAGCAAAGTATCGGTGCTTTTAAGAACTCCTGAATACAATTTTTTAAATAATTGTCTCTTGCCATCCTGTTCTTCACTCTGTTGTAATCACTGCTGAGCTTTTCCTGTACTTCTGTATCAAAATGTATCATACTGTCTTGTAATATATGTTTAAAACTAGCACTTTCTTAATGCTCAGAAGCTGAGAGCTCATCTCCTCGATTTCGGAATAAAGTTTTCACTTCTTTTCTTCTGAAAAAGCATGATCTGTTGTTTTTAAATTTGGTCTTCTGTAGTAATAATGTCCTACCACACAACTTTCCGTGATGAATAGTGCCATAAGCAACTCTCATTAAAGATCATTCAGTGACAATCCCTGTAGGAATAACTTATCTCTTATGGGAACAGTAGAGACCCATCCAGTACTTATACTGTGTAGCAACAAGTGGAGCAAGGCTGCAGGCTTTGGAGGCTTGCCCTCACCTGGGGCTGATTTTGAGCCAAAATAGATGCATAATTCAAAGGTGGTAGAGAAGGAAACAGCACTCCAGCCAGATGGGAAGTGACACTATCTGGGGAGAGGCCTGGGAGCTGCTTTTTTTTCCACTTTGTTCTTCTGTGGGATTATCATGGTGATGACACCAGACTCACTGTGGTAGTGAGGAAAAATGTGTTGAATAGATTAAAAGTCACCTGACACTCAATGTGTTTGTTTCCAAAGGATCCAATGACAAACTTGGGAGGAATCTGTCATATCTCTTTTAATGTCATTAAAGAAAAAGCTGTATCTTAGTGCTAGAGGATAGATGGGTATAATGATGTAAAATGGAGTTATTTTTTCTGCTCTGTGCTTGTCACTCCTTTAATCTCCTCAAAACACTTCAGAACATGAGAAAACATCCTACTCAGTGAAGTAATTTATTTGGTGTTCTGAGTACAGAAATTACTTAAGTAGTCTTTTGACTAGTTCAAACAAAGTGGAGAACTGTTTACTGGGAAATACCTTTTGCAATAGTGCTTCAAAAGGTCTTGCTTTCCTAAGATATGAACAACGTGGTGTGGGTATAGGTGTCCCCTTCCACTTTGGTGAAAATCCAAAAGTAACAGTTCTCAGCAGGTGGAAATCATGAGAAGGTTGTACAAATGGGCACATTTCAGGGTGTGTGACAAAGATAATCAAAGAGAGATGGCTTTGGATTCAGATGATGGGCTCTTTTCCCAATATGTGTCATTATTCATGCTCTATGAAGTTAGAATAGACTGGAACACAGCAGAATTGAATATTAAAACATAATTCTAGCTCAGTCTGAAACACGTTAGTATGAATATAATTTATTAGGACATTTGATGAATATGGCTGCATTTATCAGGGCTGTCAGAAAAAACCCAGATCAATCTTGTCCTCATATACAGAGACTTTCTGAGTGGTCATGGCAGAACCTGCTTAAAGTGAACAAAGGACAAACTTAGGCATAGGCGTTTTGGAGCAGGCAAGCTACGTAAGAAAAGAATTTGGCAAATGATAGACACTTCCCTTTTGATTCCTCAATAAGAAGATTGTTCCCACACTGAATTCATAACTCTCAGTCACTGGAAATTGAGACCAAGCACAGCAATCCAATCCTGTTCTTTTCCAAGTTTTCCAGCTTTCCAATTGTAAGTAATGTAATTCTCATGCACACGCACTCCCACTATTACACAGGTGATTGTGCAAAGAGAGCACTTTAAAAGAGAGACAGATACATATCTGGGCTCATATAATATCTGCCTTTTTTTTTCCCCTTTTGGATTGAAGTGTGTTAAAGGGAAAACTTTTGTCCAACAAGCTCTTTTTCAAGAGTGATTTGGACAGAGGATGTTTGTGATGGGGCTGATGTTTAGGTCCAAGGATATAAGCAGAATTCTGCTCTGCACACATTTGTTGTCACTCATTTGAGCCATACAGGAGATGACATTGAACAAAGTGATGTCTTCAGGGTGATATTTATGCAAGTCTATTTTATTACAATTACACTGTATCTCTTAAAATTTTCAAGAGAACCAGCTAGTGAGAAGGAAGAAGAAAGTTTAGGAAAAAAAGAAGTGAAATTTCAAGGGAAATACTGCATAAGAGAATCAATGAAGTATGATTAAATTATGTTGACCTTTTAAAGAAAAAAGTAAAAAGTAAAAATAGGTAGAGTAGAAAATAAGAAAATAAAGACCAAGAAAACAAACCAAGAATGAAAACAAAGACACAATAGAGAAATAGGGTAAAAAGGGCATAAGGACAAAAAAAAAAAGCCGTAGTAAGCCAATTACTCTCATTGCAAACCAGTTACTGTAGGCCTGAAGTTTTTGTCAACCTGGGGGCAGAAGAGAGAAAGAGTAGGAGAAAAGCAGCATGGGCACTGCCATGATGCTACCAAGTAAAAAATTACTGTGTTTAAAGTCAACCAATAAAACAAACAAACAAACAAAAAAAAGTGTTACCTTTTTAGGTATAAGAAAAAAATCCTGAGATTATAAATTGAGGGATAATGGGCACACTGAGAGGTAATTGGACTATCCCATAGAAACAGCAATGGCAAAGGAAGGATGTGGTCTGTGGTTTTGTCATGGTTTAGCCCCAGCCAGGATCAAGCCCCACACAGCTGCTTGCTCATCCCCCAGCAGCAGGACTGGAGAGAGAATAGGAAAAGCACAAGTGAAAAACTCGTGTCTTGAGATAAAGACAGTTTAAGAGGTAAAGCAAAAGCTGTGCACACAAGCAAAGCATGACAAGGAATTCATTCACCACTTCCCATAGGTGGGCAGGTGTTCAGTCATTCCCAGGATGGCAGGGCCCCATCACACGTAACAGTGACTAGGGAAGACAAACACCATCACTCCAAATATCTCTCTCTTCCTTCTTCTTCCCCCTTCTCGCCCCTTTCACATACTGAGCATGATGCCATAGGATATGGACTATCCCTTGGACCAGTTGGAATCAGCTGCCCTCCCGTCCCTCCTCCCAGGTTCCCATGCATCACCAGCCTCCTTGCTGGCACAGTGGTATGAGAAGCAGAAAAGCCCTTGAATGCTGGGTAAGCACTAAAGCAATAACAAAACCATTCCTATCTTGCCAACAGTATTTCTATCTTGTCTTAGTAGCCTCTGTGAAGGAAATTAGTCCAAACCAGCACAGGTACTCATGGCAACCCTTCCTGGTTGACAAAAATGAGGAGGTAGAATCATGCGTGGTATTGTTTTTGTAGGAGATTGTATCATCGTGGCTCAACAGTGGGGGGGGGCCACGATGATACATTCCCCAGGAAGCCTTTACAAAAACCCATATGTGCATGAGCCTTGTGGCAGAGTGTGTTAAGGCAGCTGCAGAGAATTCTGCAGCAGAGCAGATGTGCTCTGCCTTGCTTTCTCTTGACAGTCCTTGTATGCTGGGACTTACTTTCAGCATCTGAGAACTGAGCCTGGCCTCTGTGGGAAGCCAGCTAGGAAATTCTGAGATATTGAAATTAATTTTCAGCAACCAAACTGGCTGCAGGTGCACCTAAAGCCTATCAGCTATGCAAAGCTGGAATTACTAATTTTTCCTGATGCACCAATGCCTGCAATAGGTGACAAAATGGTTCTTTCTGAATTTGATACGAGTGTAAGCAAAAGAATTCTGACGTGTAGCAGGTGTCTCTCAGAGGCACTACATGGAATGTGTTGGGATTCTCTCTCTTAAAAAATAATCCTCCAATATCTGCTGACTGCCTCATGTCTGTGAGAACAAGGCTTGCCTCTAATCTTTCTCTCCAGTCTCATTGCAGTTCTTCCTAAGGGCTATGAAGGGTTTGTCTGGGACCAGTCAACAGATTCTTCTGTGCTCTCCTTGTGTGGATTATTTTAACCTGTTAGAAAATTGAACGGGATCCTGTAAGACTGTTGAAGACAGCTGTGTTTCCATAGAAGTGAAAACAAAGGGATTTGTTTTAATTTGCTGCCACAGGTGAACCACCTCAAGTAGAGAATGAGTGATAATTGGTATTCCAAAAACACTAGTGTTTTCTAAAGCTTGTGCTTGTTGTAAGCCAGCTGCAGTGCATCCCTTCTCTTAGCTTATGATACGTCACTTTGTCACTGTGAACAGTGCTGA
This sequence comes from Cinclus cinclus, assembly GCF_963662255.1. Classification (NCBI taxonomy): domain Eukaryota; kingdom Metazoa; phylum Chordata; class Aves; order Passeriformes; family Cinclidae; genus Cinclus; species Cinclus cinclus. Next base: position 30,995,799 of record NC_085047.1, on the reverse strand, counting down.
TATGCGTTTCGGCAGTGGAACAAAACTTACAGTAATGGGTAAGAAAATTGTTTTTCCTCTTTTAATTCACTTCAAATGCTATGTGTTCTCTTCAGAGAGTTTCATAGTTACTCTCCCTTGCATTATTTAACTGGTGTTCTCCTGGTGTGCTAGTAACCCTGTCTACTTCAGAAAATAGACTAAGTTTAATAGTCTAGGTAGGGACACACCTTTCATTTTGAAGAACTGAATGAATGCATTTTCAGTAAAGAAAAAGCGGTCCCTAGAACTAATTGGGATAAGAAATTAATTTAAAAATGTGTGCATGACATAGAAAACCATTGTCCAAATGAATCAAAACATGCAAAAAATTCCCCAAAAGTGTAACTAGAATCTATAATGCTGGCTCTGCTGGGACTACAGATGATTAAGGACAAGTCAGTTAAAAAAAAAAGTCTGTCTATCTGTCTGGAACGAACTGATTTACACTTTGAAGGGATCTAGAAAACAAAATCAAGATGACACAAATTTAAATTACCCTGGATCGTCCCAGGGTAAATTGAAGAATGTGTCATCTCAGATTACTGGGGAAAACAAGTCTGCTAGCATTTTTAATTTATAAAAAAGAAGGCAAAAATGAATACTCAGTTATATAATAAACAATACTAATAACATCTCTCTGCAGCTTTTTAAGTCCTTGTTGTTATAGAAAGTAGCTCTCCACAGCACAGCCAGTTTCTTTGCACTGAACAGGCTCACCAGGATGGTGATACAAAGATCATTAAGGACAACAGTCTTAACTATTTCAGGTGCTAAACAGCCACTGAAAACCACAGAAAATAAAATATGAGTAAAATATGATTCATTTCAAATAGAAGGAGATCTTAAGGAATATCCACGTATGGGAAATATTTTCTAATATTCTAATATGACAGCTAGATAAATAGATAAATATCCTCTAAAGAGATGGTGGAAGCTCCAACAACTGATTGAGCCTGAAGCTAAAGGGCTCTGGATGGGGTATTTCTGATGTTGATCTCAGCTCTTTAGACACAGATTTGGTGGTATTCCCTTACACACTTTTTTTTTTTCTGGGGACCTAAGTACTTGGTGTTTCTTCTTTTGCTGGTACCACATGAGGGGAGGGCTAGTCCACAGGCTTGGCTCAGAGGTCTGGGAGTAGAGGAGAGGTTTTTCTGCAGCTGTAAAACGGTGTGAATAATAATCGACTGAACTTTGGAAGTGGGACAAAACTTACGGTCATAGGTAAGTAAGAAGTCAGATCTCTGTGATACTGGTTTAGGGGACAAGAACATTCTTAATTAAAAGCTTAATAATGATAATTTTTAATGCAGCCATGAGAAAAGGATTAATGGTTTATGGGTTGCTTATTAAAACGAGATGTGACAATATGGAAGTGTAGGATTTACAGGCACAACACTGAGGTCCTTGTGTCTGCAGCCTTTGTCTTTCATTTCTGGGAACTTCATGAAGGAAGAAGGGAATAAATAATTTTGTTTTCATCCATTCGCCAAGGAAAATATTGTAGAGGTTGGGAATGAGAAATGCTTCTCTGGTCTGCAGGATTTTGCCCTTCATCTATGTAATGATCCAAAGCAATGTTTTGGAGATAGTGTCTGGATTCTCTCGTGTGCTGAATCATGGAGAAAGACTAATTTTGCTGGCACTTTGCTTGCCTCTCCATCAATGGTTGGAAGGCTGTCTAAAGTTGTTTTGGAATGCTGGGTTCTGCTAACAGTCATTCTCCCAGCTTCTACTGCTCAGCTAGAAATGTATTATTTTTCTGTCAGCATATCTTTTTCCTCTAGTCTTTTTCTTTTTCCCCATTTTCTTTCTCGGTTCTCTCCCATCCCAGAAAAGGATTTAATACCATTAATATCAGGCTATATTGGAATCACAGGGCAAAGTTTTTCCACCTCTTACTTCCCCATCTGCTAGGAAACTGTAGAAACACTCACTGGTGCCTGCTCCTTTAAACAGAACTATTTTAAGGATCTATATGGCTGGCGGGGAGAGCATAATGACACTGGGGTTACAGCCTGACTTTGTACAGCTGTGCAAACCAGCAGCTTAATTTTGGAGTCGGCACTGTGCTCAGAGTTATAGGTAAGGAGCTATTCTTAACCCAAGTGCTCAGTGTGGAGGGCACTTGAAAATTTCCCTTGAGTTAATGATTTGTAGCATATATACAGGTGATTTAAAACTGAGAGTAGGAGTGAAATATAACAAGAAATTATGAAACTGATCTTGCCATGATGGGAATGGAGGAACTGTGGTACCTTTTCTTTCAGGTGGGTGATATCTGTGTGACAGGGAATGCGTGAGTTTATGCATGGAAGTGATCAAATTTTGTGTAAGTGTCCACAATGGGCAGCGTGGAAGAACACAATGGGCTGCTGATTAGACTTTTTTTTTTCTAGTTCTGGCTTTTACCAATCCCTTTATTCCATTTCAAGCATGCTAATTTTCCTCTAGTTTCAGTAGTTCTATCATTTTTTCTTTCTATCTCCACTTTTCACCTACCTTCCTCTCTTTCTTCCTTTCTTCCTTTCTTCCTTTCTTCCTTTCTTCCTTTCTTCCTTTCTTCCTTTCTTCCTTTCTTCCTTTCTTCCTTTCTTCCTTTCTTCCTTTCTTCCTTTCTTCCTTTCTTCCTTTCTTCCTTTCTTCCTTTCTTTCTCTCTCTCTCTTTCTTCTATTAAATCTCTCCCTTTTCATTTGTCTTCCTATCTGTTTCCATCTCTCCACTCATTAGCCATTAAGGCTATTAGCCAAATAATTTGTCAGAGATTCTTCTAGGATAGGAAAAAAATCATAAGACCAAATGCTAGAAGGGAGACGTACTAACCATCAACCTCTCTTCATACCCACCAAAAGGAAAGCAGAGCAGTGTTAAATCCTCTAGGGAGTTATCTCTATTTAATACCCAAGTCATCTAAAGTCTGTGCAAGCTCATACAGAAGCAGCCCCGGGATCTTTGCAGAGCAAGCATTGGAGGTCACAATTAAGGCATCAATTGAATGCAAACACAAGGGCTGAGGAGACCAGACCTCTGAAAGATACTAATTTCTGCTAATTCGGCTACCTCTCTTCCTCTGCAAAGGAGAGAGTCACCAGGCAGCACATCTATAATTCCTAGTGCCTTCATACAACAAAAGCAACCTGGAGTAAAAATTTTCTCTTTGGCTCCATAGTTTACTCTGCATTTCTTTTCTCAGCAGCACTCTACCTCATGGGTTTCTCATGCTAGATGAGCAAAAAAGGCACTCTAATGTAATATATGGAAAACCCCCTGGCTTGTAGGGTCACTGCCTGGCTTCTGAGTAACTTCTCATGGCTGTCCTGTACAATCTTTAAACTGAAGTCTGCTCTCATTAATCTTACAAGTAGGTATCAAACATGAGAGGACAGGGAACGTTTTTTGATTTGTGATCATATAGAACCTTGCATCATTTTGGGAAGGCAGGGATCAGAACTTCTCATACCTACAATAACCTAAAAATTAAGTTACATAAAGACATGGCTAATGTTATTAAAAATGGATGTCAAGTTAAGACCCAAGGCAAAAGCTGTCCCTGGCATATTCAAGTTACCTGCCTCAAGTGTTTTTCACTTCAGACAGTGAGAAGGATCAGCTCCTTCCTTCCTTCCGGGTCATCTCGTAGATGGGGGGCCAAGTAGAGTATCCCATGACAGTATAATTCTGAACACAGGAATGACCACCACGTCTTAACTCCATTTCCAGGAATGTAACTCAGTTTGTTGAAGATATTTGTGCCTTAGAAGAGATCCCTCATCTGTTAATACAGTATTACAAAGGCAGGCCTTACAGCAAAACTGGGGACTTTTCTGCTTGCCTCTTTGCTCAGCCTCTTTTTAGCTTTCTGTTCTTCTGACAGAGGCAATGCAAGAAATTCATGTGCTCATGCACTCCTGTGGCCAGACCCTTCCTGTTTGTGCGTAACGAGTGAAAACAAAACCTTCCACTTTGCTGGTGTGTCATATCCACTAGACATTAATTGTCCGATAGGCAGCTGTTAGAACGCCAGGCTTTTTAGGAGTAACGCGGCACAAACTCGGGACCATTTTCAGGGGTTCCTGACTGAACAGAGGGATGGAGGCTCTGGAGCATGTTGCTTTGTCTTTCAGGGAAGAATGATGAAATCATACCTCCAGCTGTGGCCATCTTTTCCCCATCAAAGCAGGAGATCCAGCAGAAGAGCAAGGCCACGCTGGTGTGCCTGGCCTCTGGTTTCTACCCTGACCACCTGACTGTGGTCTGGAGGGTGAATGGCGTGAAAAGGACCGAAGGGGTGGGGACAGACGAGTCCTCCACACAGAATGGGAGCACCTACTCACTGACCAGCCGCCTGAGGATGCCAGCCTGGGAATGGTTCAACCCTTTGAATCGCTTTGAGTGTGTTGCCAATTTTTTTCAGAACGGAACAACGCAATCAATAAGCAAATTTATCCATGGTGATGCTGGTGAGTAAAAGACATCTCTCACCACGCTGTGTAAGATAGAAATCACAAATCCAAAGAGCATGTATTATGGTATAAACCACATCTACGTGTAGATTCCATTCAGGGTGTTCTTGTGGCACAACTACATACCTGAATATGTAGATATTAGCATATGTCTCTTCCCATTCCTGGGCCTTTGCACCTACATTACCACTATACATCTGGAGTTTCTTCAGGCTTTCCACTGCAAAATCTCTGTAGTAGAGTAACCTGTGCAGTGTGGTAAAACACCTAGTAGGGTCAAGTGAATGAGGCAGTGTTTTGTAAACTGAAACCTCTCCAATCGATATTCTATCTGTTTTGAAGAGAAACATGACTTTCAGTTCACTTTTGTCTTTCAGGTTGTGCGCTCACAGAAGGTACGTGTGGCTTCTCACGAAAAGAGAATTTTGCCTCTTCTCTCAGGCAATTATCAGTGTGTATTTTAATTCCAGCGTTACTGATGCTAAGTACAACGTGTGGGAGAGGTCTGCTGTATGAATAGCTTCTCCTTTCTCACCTAAGCGTTTTGTAGGTGACATTAAGAAACAAAAAAGGAGAGGAAGAAATGTTTTTGGAGGGTTGTTTGTGCATAGTGTATGTAGACTGCTTTGGAGGTTAGCTCTCCTATATGATTCCATTTTGAAAAGAGAAGAAATCATGATACCTTCCTGTAGACTGTGATTTGCTCTTCATCGTCTCCTCCAGTCCTAGAAACTGACTTCCATTGGGAATATTCTTGCTCAGCCAGGAAAGAAATGATCCTTACTTATCCAAGTGATTCTGACCTCAAGATTCAGGATATGTTATTCTGAGTATTTCTTAGTATCAAACTCAGAACACTTCTCTTGACAAGTCACCTTCCCTTCCCCACTGCTGTCATGTATGGAGGATATCTGTATAAAAAATTACATTTCCTTCCTCTTTGTATACATATTTGCACACTCCTGTTTTTCAACAACTTCTTTCATGCTTCGGGAATCTTAAGTCTGAACCAAGACAGAGCTGGTATCTCAATACTATGGCAACCCCTTAAGAGTGAAAACTCTACAGGAACAAAATTTTGAGAAGCCATGTTATTCTGGGCTTGTAAAACTTTCCTGATACATCAGCAGCACTCATAAGGCCACTGACAATTATGAGACAAAATAAAAAAGTTGTATTCTTGTGATTCAGCCTATTTTGTGTCCTTAAGAGGGAGCTCAGATGAACAGCTCACTTCATCAGTAAGTGTGGCAACTCAGTACTTTCCTAGCATAAAGCCAATCTCTGCCTTTCCTTGACTCGCTTTCACTTTCAGTGCTTGGAGTCCCTATCCTCTGTCCCATCCCCTGCACTCTTGTGTCAACAGAGCCACTCATTTGGCTCTAGGTCCTTTATGTCACTTAGCTAAAGATTTCAAGGGCTCTCATTTCATGAAAGCTCCATTAGAACCAGCATCTCGTGATGATGATGATGGTAATTGGATACACAAATGGTGTTTGACTTGCAGAGTCGTATTTGCGGTATGGAAATTCTCTGAAGCTCACTTACCTCATCCTGTGTGGCAAAGCCTTGGTCTACGCAGTTTTGGTGAGTGGTCTGGTGTGGACAGCCAAGGTAAGTCAGAGTGCCCTGGAAGGCTGGGCTTAGTCACTACTCAAGGATCAGTGGATGCAGGATAAACCTGTTCTCAGAGGTGTGGTTGTTCTGCGGGAGCTCTGCCAGGCTTTGTGCAGTCCGGCTTGAAAAATCACAAGTGGTGGCTTTTCTATTACTGTTTTCCCAGAACTCAAATACCATCAATGCTACCTAGCTGAGAAATTCCGACTCACAATCCTCTTTAAACACATGAAAAAGATGAGAATTAAGTACAAGTTGCCCAGAGAGTGAATAAGGGCAACATCAGATATATCATGCATTTGTGGAACCATTGTAAAGGAGTTTATGCCTGCAGTGAAAATAATAAGCGGGTTTTTTGAGGTGATGCAGGGGATAAATCTGATCAAACATTTACAAAGATTGACAAAGAACAGTGGGAACAATCTGAGAAAATGGGATAAATTGAACTAACTGCCAGGAAATGCTTTTTATTAGTAAATATTTCCTATGGCTGAAAGATACACCCAGTGAGAGCAGCGGAAGCCTCAGCACTTGTCCCTTTAAAAGCAGAACTGGGAGATGTGTTTGAAAAGTGACCTTGAAAAGTAGAGTTGAGGGCAAGGATCAAGGCAATCTCAATTCTATTTTTTTATCTTTTTGCGTGCGTATACTGGAGGGGTAGATTTGTCCTTTTTGGCATCATAATCATGGAGTCACTTGGACTGCTTAGGTTAGAAAGAACATTGAAGGATAATCTAGATCCATCCCCCCACTGAAATGGGCAGGGACACCTCTCACTAGACCAGGTTGCTCAAAGCCCCATGGAACCCGGCCTTAAACACTTCCAGGGGTGGGACATCCACCTCAGGCTTCTCTGGGAAACCTGTTCCACTGCCTCAGCACCCTCACCTGGACAAATTTCTTTGTTTAATCTGAAGCTACCCCGTATGAGTTTAAAAGCCGTGCCCTTTGTCCCGTCACTGCAGGCCTTGGTAAAACATCTCTGTTTTTCTTAGAAGTCCCGCAGTGCCATGTATTGAAAGCTCTCAGGCAGCCTCTCCAGAGGCTTCTCTGCTCCCCTGTGAAGATGGGTTGCTCCCTAAGCCTGTCTTCATAGCCTGAAGCCCTGTGACTATTTCTTGTGGCCTCCTCTTGACGTGCTCTCGCACACCCATGAGTTTCCTGTGCTGGCATCCAGGGCTGGACACAAAACTGCGGGTGGGATTGGTGGGGGTCGCATGGGCTCTCTCTCTAAGTCTGTCCACGTCCCTCTGGATGCCATCCCTTCCCTCAAGCACATCAATGGCCACTCAGCTTTGTGTCATCTGTCAATTTGCTGAGGCTACATTTGATCCCAGTATCTATCAATGACATACTGATGAAAGATGAAAAAATGCTTTTGCTCCCAATACAGACCCTTGAGGGAAACAATTTGTTACTGGCTACCACTTGAACATTCCACCACTGATGGTAACTCTTCGGGCAAGGTCATCCTGCCAATTCCTGTATTTGCTTCTGTCCTTTGGTGGTTGTTGTTGTCATCGTTGTCATTATTATTTTATCGTTCTTATTATTTTATTCCATTTTGTCTTCAATTAGACTGGTGTCAAGTTATCTAGAGAATAAATGAAGAGCCCTTGGCATCACATCAGCAGGAGCACAACTAATCCTCTGGCTTTCCACAGCAAAGTATCGGTGCTTTTAAGAACTCCTGAATACAATTTTTTAAATAATTGTCTCTTGCCATCCTGTTCTTCACTCTGTTGTAATCACTGCTGAGCTTTTCCTGTACTTCTGTATCAAAATGTATCATACTGTCTTGTAATATATGTTTAAAACTAGCACTTTCTTAATGCTCAGAAGCTGAGAGCTCATCTCCTCGATTTCGGAATAAAGTTTTCACTTCTTTTCTTCTGAAAAAGCATGATCTGTTGTTTTTAAATTTGGTCTTCTGTAGTAATAATGTCCTACCACACAACTTTCCGTGATGAATAGTGCCATAAGCAACTCTCATTAAAGATCATTCAGTGACAATCCCTGTAGGAATAACTTATCTCTTATGGGAACAGTAGAGACCCATCCAGTACTTACACTGTGTAGCAACAAGTGGAGCAAGGCTGCAGGCTTTGGAGGCTTGACCTCACCTGGGGCTGATTTTGAGCCAAAATAGATGCATAATTCAAAGGTGGTAGAGAAGGAAACAGCACTCCAGCCAGATGGGAAGTGACACTATCTGGGGAGAGGCCTGGGAGCTGCTTTTTTTTCCACTTTGTTCTTCTGTGGGATTATCATGGTGATGACACCAGACTCACTGTGGTAGTGAGGAAAAATGTGTTGAATAGATTAAAAGTCACCTGACACTCAATGTGTTTGTTTCCAAAGGATCCAATGACAAACTTGGGAGGAATCTGTCATATCTCTTTTAATGTCATTAAAGAAAAAAACTGTATCTTAGTGCTAGAGGATAGATGGGTATAATGATGTAAAATGGAGTTACTTTTTCTGCTCTGTGCATGTCACTCCTTTAATCTCCTCAAAACACTTCAGAACATGAGAAAATGATGTGTTCAGTGTGATATTTATGTAAGTACCCTTCTCTGCAATAACATTGTGTCTCCTTTAATTTTCAAGAGAACCAGATAGTAAGAATGAAGGGGAGGTCTTTAGACAAAAAAGAAAGAAAGAATTCTATGTGCACTAGACAATGTATGATAATGTTGTGACCTGTCAGAGAAAAGAGTAAAACGTAAAATTAGGAGGTGTAAGAGAACAAGACAATAAAGACCATGGACATCAAACTAAGAATGAAAATAGAGACACAATTTATGAGATAGGGAAGAAAGGATACGATTGAGAGATAGGAAAGAAAATCTAATCTGTGAAGGAGGAGCAAAGGGAGCCAGGGTGTGTTTCTATCAAACTGTGTTTTTGGGACCTTTTCTGTACACCATGAGCTATAAACCCATGGGATTAGTGAATGTGGAAAGTTTTTCTGGAGATGTTTCCTCCATTTTGCCTATGATTTTTATCTCACACCACAAATTATACCATTGGTATTTCAGTGGGAGCTCACACAGTATTAAATGAAGAATGGAGTCATACATTTTATGTGTTAATGTTTCTTGCATAGATGCAGCAAAAATGCAGACCAAAGTAGGGGAGCACTTTTGGAGCTTTGGAAGCAGAAGACCTGAGAATGTACTAGCAAGGCAGGAGTAGGTGGCTTAGAGCAGAGGCCCTAAAAGGAGTTTCTGTCTTCAACTCTATGTTGACATAGAGTCAACAGCAGAGGAAAACGTCTTTGAAGGCCTCAGCAGAAAATGGTGCCTCAGAATGAGAGCAGGTGATGTGCCAAAACGTGCTGGAAAATATCTCTTTAAGGGAACAGCAGTTAAATTTTAGCAAAACAGGATGTGGTTTGACATTTACTCAACAAACCATTTTGGTAATGCATCTGCCTCTCTTGCCACAACACCACCCCATGCTTCTCGGGACGAGGCACAGGATGTGGCTTTCTCCTTCACCATTTTACAGTTGGGCAGAAAAAGTGACACATAAACGGTCTCATGAAAGCTGTTGGGTTTTCTGCCTCAAGTTATCACACAATCTTCTTGTTACTCAAGTCTGCAGATGGGTCCTGCATGTGCAGCTGCTCTTTCTGTTGTGCCACATACCAAAAAAAAAAAAGAGAAAAGATTTGTGTTTTTGGGGGAGTTGCTGACCTGCTTTTACGAATTTAAAAAACTCTAATACTTTTTTTTTTTCTAGAGATCTCAAATCAACAAAGGAAGATAATAAAAATCATAGTCTTATAAAAAAATTGATGGGGGGGTGGGGGGGGGGGACTTCTGGAGGTGTCTCAATACAAATTCCTATTCAAAACAGGCCTAACTCCAGTGCTCCAACTCATGTTGCTCAGAGCTTTGTCCTGGTGATTTCTGAATATCTTCAAGACAGAGATTTGCCAAGATCTCCAAGAAACATGTTCCAGTGTAGAAGCATCATCAAGAGAAAGTACTTTTTGTTTTGTCGAATCAGAGTTTATCTTGATGCAGCTTGTTTCCACTTGATTTCACTGTGGCTCTCTAAGACTACAGCTCTGGTTAGGCATTTGGATTCATGCAATTACTAATCTTTTAGCCTTCTTCTGTCCATGATGAACAAAATAAATTCCTTCTACTTCTCTTATGTTTCTGCTCCAGTCCCTTGATCATCTTAGTGACCAACTCTCTGCTGCACTCTACAGTTTTTGATATCTCTGTTGTACTGGGGCTGGGGCAGGGCAGGAATGTGTGTGGACTAGAGAGGTGGTATTCCAGATGTAGTCTCAAGATTGCTTTAACATGCTAACTGCACCCTTGGTAATGCAACCAAAAATACAACTAGCCTTCATTGCTGAAAGAGCTTGCTGCCTATTCATGCTGATTTACTTTTCTGCAAAGTTGTTCTCCTAGCCAGTCAGCTGATATTTAAAGGATTCTCATGAAAGTTCTTTCATCTTTTCTCCAGGGATGTGCCTGTAGTCCAATTATTCCCATCCCAATGAAGAAACACTGCACAGTAGTAACAAATTTAAAATTTCCTTTGAAGATCAGCATGGTTATCCTGCATGTGTGGCAATACTCCTTTGCCCTAAAACATTTACAATGTAATCTGACATGGTTCAGTCTGGGATAAGAATAATATGACAGTGTAGATTCTATGTCTAATTATGGAATGTTCCCACTCTACATCCTTTATTTAAACCTTTCCAAAACTGGAAACACATTATTATTCTTTATTTCAGAACTACCAAATTTTGCAGGTAACTTTTATACAAAACAAGAACCTTGCTTAGTGCTTTTTTGGTTTAGAACAATTTGAGACAATTATCATCATGAAAGGCTTACACCAAAGAGTTTCTCAGGCTATAACTACTCCCACTGCATCAATTAAACTGTCTGGAAGAATGGTGGTGATGGAAAGACACTGGTAAGTCTTTTTGTGTGACATGAAAGAGTCTTCATGCTAAACCAGAAATATCCTGTCAAGGAGGGGATATGCAGTATATAAATTTACATTCACATCCTGTTTGTTCATCCCTCTATATTTTTGTCTTCAAAATACTGATGCCCTCTGAAGCAGTGTTCATATCATGACTTAGCTCACAGTCAGAAAGATTTACAAGGCCTTGCAAAGTTGCCTTGGATAAAAAAACCCCTCAGAACTCAGCCACAGATAAAAGGAATCAACCAGGTTAATACTGAATATTGCTGCCTATTGAGTTGTGAGAGAGACAGTTAAAGAGGTAGATGTGACACGCATCTAGTGGTGGTATGGGATTCACTATGCAGCCAGAAATAAACTCCATAGTCAGAACAATTTCTGAACAAATGAAAATCTGCATGCTCTTTTTTCTTGAATGTGAATTCATTCCACGTTTCATACTACTTTGACTACCTGCCTTTCCACTTTATATCCTCCATATACATACAGCTTTTCAGGATTATTACTATGTACTTGCAGGCCATGGTAATGACTCTTTTGTCATTTTAATCCAGTCAGCTGGATATTAGATTCTATTTAATTTAGATTCTTTAGATTCTATTCCTGCATCATCTTTTGTTCAGACTCCTTTTCATCACCGTTGAAACTGGTAATTCTACAGTTTTCCCGTGATTAGGGTAACCTTTCCAAGCATAGTGAAAAACATCATGTCTCAGGAAGGAATGAGAGTGCACATAGAAATCACTATCTCTAAAGTATTTCAGACTTGTATATGTCAAGCAACTGTTCTGTGTCAGGTAAGAAAATGTCTTAGGGGACAATAACTTGTGGCTGTGTCAACTACAATATAAATTTCCATTATTTTATATCTGCATTTGGTTAACTGTTTTTATTGATTGTTCTGATGAGATGAAAGATAAATGGCAGATCAGGAAAGAGGAGTTCAGCAAGTAGCTTGCATTTCAAATACCTATTTTGCCTAGGTCTTCTTTCTACCTATTCTTGTTCCACCTTCTCAGTAACATCTGGTTTGTCAGTAAGTGATTGCCCTACACACCCTTTTCCTGTGCTGAGAGCAGCTGCCTTCGGAGGGAACGTGCTGAAAGGGGAGAGGTTTATGTAAAGAAAGCAAGTGACTTTGAAGTGTTGTGTCCAAACTACTGGCACAGAAATAGATGGCTGAGTTGTTCAACTTCACAGGCAAAATATCCAAATAGAAATCTGCAAGATTTGGCCGGTTAACTTGGAATCCAGCTGGAATGTCACCCACTTGCTTTTGATTGACACCAAAGGAATAATAAATCAATTGCATCGCCTTCCCTGGCTGCTGCAGATACCAGTACATAGAATTGTGATTATCATTTTGACTGCATTTTAGAGTAACATTCTCATCTTCTCGCACCACAAGACCTGGGGTTTGGGTGATTTCAGCTCCTGCAAAACAGAACAAAATGAAAACACAGTAAAACAAATAAGCCACATTCCCCCAGCAGCAGAGCAGATATTATGGCTCTACTGATTCCTTACTTGTTCTGAAGAAGAGCATTGCCACACACAGAGTCGTCCACATCCTCATTTCTGCCTCAGGAGTCAGTGGACCTCCCCTATACAGAACTTATATAGATCCGTTTCACCTGCTTCCCCTAAACCAATAGCAGATATCTCTGCAACAGCTACATCTACGCTGAAAAACAAGCGCCTTCCTGCAAGGTTTCAAGCAGACACTTTATATGAAGTGCATGTGTTGAAAACACGCAGAAAATTTTAAACTGACTCATCTGGAAGCTTTTCATACTGTACCAATGACAATTATGGTTTTATTTACCCTTGCATGTCTTTTTTTACCTTTTGATATTTTGTTTCCAGAATGAACCAGAAAATGTTTAGTGCAACCAAATAATGTGGTTTCATTTTGTATTGGTAACTGATGGATCTTTTCTTTCGGGAAAAATACAATACCTATGCTCAGACCTTATTTTATTTTTTTTCCTTCTCCACCTGTTAGAGCAAGCGTGCATGATGTTATTTTGGGAAGAGATTTATATGGGACCCTGTTGCAGCCTTTGCACGCAGCAAAAATGAAGGAAAACTGGGTTATTCCTGAAGCAAAGACCTAACAACTTCTTGGCCAGCAGTACCTGTACTAATTATAAGTGCATCTTGCAGGATCCAGAGTGATGCCACTGATTCTGACACAATCTTTTAACCTGTATTAAGAAGACTGATTACTGTCCCACCATGGTGTTTTGGGAGCACAATGGGAGCCATCACACTCCTCATAATTTGCCATTTATGCTCTGAAGTGTGACCCCAGAGGCCAATGTTCATATCAAACAACACAAGACCTGTGCCACTGAAAATATTCTTTCTTATTTAAGTGAAAGGATACCATCTGGTGGAGTGAGGGGGTGTTTACAGTGATCCTTAGAAGATTATTCTTCACAGATCTTTATTTTTGCATTGGCAGATATTAATGGAAAAGGGACTGGAACTAATGTACTAGAGATATATATGTCTGTCGTTAAATGATGAATTGAAAGCATTGACTCACAAGTACACAGGTTCTTTATCTGGACAAGAAAAATCTCACAGATGATATTGAGAATGGGATTCCAGAAACATAATGCAGATGAGGAGGGGAACTAGTGTGTGTAGTAGCTAATAAAGTTCCTTACTAGATATGCTGTAAAAATTGTCCTAAGATGCAGGTAAATGGGATGGGAAGAGAAACCTCTTTTCACTCAGAACACAGTTTTCCTCTGGGTTATACAGGGTACAGGGGGAAGAGGAGGGGTCTACAGCAATGTTACAGGTAAAACCTTTCAGAACAATATCTAGATTCAAATCCCATATTGTTTTGAGACAGGATCTGAATCCAGGCAAACCAGCTCTCTAGTGCACTACAGCACTGTGCTGTAGGGTATCACAAAGTGATTAATGACTAATGCTTTTCTACTGTATAAAAAGCACAAATTTACAGCTTAGACTTCAGATTCTATGTTCGATCAATAAGTATTTGAGTATTTAATACAAAGAGAAAGAAATTCAGGAGGAAAATCTGACTCACAATGTGCTGTCGCACACCAGTGGCTAAGTGTAAGTGATTAAGTGAGGGCAGTTGGAGGGAGAGACCTCATCACCTAATCCTGGCAGTGAGATTGGTGGGAGGTTGGCCTTCCTGATGAAGCTGTAAAAATAAAGGCATCAAAATGTCTTGCTGGTACTCTGAGCATAACATGGCTGATAACCTATCCACCTAATCATCAGCTCAGTGCTGTGATAGACTTACTTTCTTCTTAATGGAAATGAATACTGGTAACACAGGCTTCACTCTCAACAAATGTCATGATTAACCTTTAATCATGTTTTTTTTATTTAATTTTCGTGTGACACTGAAATCACAAGATGTGAAAAAAGTTATTACTAGCAATATTAATAGAAATGATCCAGTAAATACAAATACATATTTCAGGAAAAATATTACAGTATTAATTTTTAAAAATTAAATTTAGGAAAAGTGCTGCCCTGGGTTTTTTCTTCTCTTTTCTTCTTTTTTCTTCTTTTTTTTTTCTTTTTGGTGGGGAAAAATTGTTTGCTCAAATGCCCTGACTATTATCCTGTCAGGAAAAAAAAAGACGAAATAAAATGTAGAAAACAGTTTTTTCTCAATCTGTCAAATTTATTTAAAAATTAGTTACATTTGTCAACTTCCAGTCATGAGTATCAGGAACATTTAACATGAGAGAATATTCCCTCCTATCTGTAAGACAGCTGTTTCAGACTTGTGCTGTGACATTATTTTTATTTGAAGATACTATAATAGTATTTAGCATAATTTACATGTTCCATAATCTCTTCTCTGGTCAGTTCAATTTCACACAGCACTTTTGGTGAGGATGAGTTACACAGAGAATGATTTCAGTGTGGGTTTCAGAGTAGATTTCATAACATCCAGAGGTGATGCAAAAATATTTATCACATAAATCAGAGGTCTCTTAGCTCTTTTCACTGTCAGAAATTTGAATGTTACTATTATTCAGGGCTGAATGATAGCTTTTCTTTCAGGGGATCCCAAACTCCTTGGTGGTGTCTCTGTTTCAGAACCCTGTGTGTTGCTCAGTGAGGGTGGTGGAAGTTTCAGCACAATACAACATTGTTGTCATTGCAGTTAAGCCACTGGCAATGTGGGTTTGGTACTCTAGACCTCCTGCTCAGGCCTAGAATTTCAATTTTTTTAGGAGGGCTTCTTTGTTTTTTTCAATTTGAATCAGTTCTGAATTCTTATTACAAATATAACAGAATTAAGGAATGGACTCTTTATTACAAGAACATCCATGGGTGAGGGTGGAAGGGAAAGAACCTGGCCTATTCAGAAAGTTAGTTTGTTCAGCTGATTACAGTGAAAGTAAAGATTATTTTTTTGTTGCAGGACCTGCATGTGTTAGGTCATACTGAAGGCTCCTGGCATGGTAGTGCACCCCTGTGTTTTGGGCTTTCCTTTATTTCTGATAAAGCGTTTTTATGCTCAGTCTAAACTTCCTCTTCTTTTGCTGCCTTCACTAAAACATGCTGGTTCAACTCCCTGAACTGGTTGTTGGAAGCAGTAAATGGAAGATTGTCTCTGTGCCCCTCCTGGTGGAGAATAAGAGAATCCGCCTCAAGAAGGAAGGAAGGAAGGAAGGAGAAGAAAGAAAGAAAGAAAGAAAGAAAGAAAGAAAGAAAGAAAGAAAGAAAGAAAGAAAGAAAGAAAGAAAGAAAGAAAGAAAGAAAGAAAGAAAGAAAGAAAGAAAGAAAGAAAGAAAGAAAGAAAGAAAGAAAGAAAGAGTAAAACAAACAAAACCAGAGAAAGGAGAAAGTCCTCTCTTGCACAGCAGATCATTTCTGTTCACGTATTAAATGAATGTCATGATAAAAAAAAAGAAGCAATGGCTACCCAGGTATCTTTCTTTCCTTAAACATTGCTGATCTCAGATAATTTTCCTGCCTTCAGGCAGGTAAAAGCTACAGACCAGTTGAATAACATACCATTTCAGACTTGCTATCTTCCACTGCCATTTATCTTAACCTTAAGCTATCCCTTATTTCCTCCAAAATTCGCATATAACACTCTTACAGGTTACTTCCATTCTCCTCTCTTCCCATCTCCTTCCTTTTCCTCTTCCTCAATTAAAACTCATAATTTCTAAACAAGTTTGCTGTGCCTATGCCAGCTACATGGCCCTTTTGCATCAAGGCCTGCCAAACCTCACAGCAGTGATCAGACTGCACTTTTGTTAGTCTCCAGATAACAAAGCAGCCTTTTAAAATTTCCCTTACTAGACCTTCAGATGACAACCTTCTGTCATTTTGTAGGTGTTCAAGAACACAAGAAACTCTCAGGCTACTCCCACCCACTCATCTGGTCTACACAACCTTGTCGTGCAAATTCTACTCTCTGTTCTTTCAAACACACAAACAGAGTGAGAAGAATTATACTGAAGGTCTTCTTCTGTTTGGCAATCAACACCAGAATAAAGCACATTCTCATGTTCATCCAGGTTTAGTCCAGGTTTAGTCAGAAGCCATGAATATCCTGTCCTGCAGGACTGATGACTCCTTGGGCAGCTGATCACAACTCTCATTAGTCTGCCTCCTATTTTTGCTGCCAGCATGAAGCATGTTGCAGCACTACTGATCTTTTGCTTCTCACTAATAAAACAGCTTGTGAGTGCTTTAGGAAGGAGAGCCAGTGGGAGAACAGGCAGCATTAGGAGTAAAATAATAAAAGAGAAAGGCTGGCATAAAGGTAAGTCTTGTCTATTAACAATGCAATTACTTTGGGGAGAGGGAGGATAGAACTGGAAATAGCAAACAGGAGACCAACAGATGTATTACCTCAGCCAGAAGAGACATAGGTGGAGGCTGAAATAAAGAGAATAGAAAGTCAAGGAAAGGATGTTTAGTCTGCTTGCAGTGCTGAAGACCAAGATGCAGCACTTAACAGCTGCTTGTCCTTGCCTAAGCAATGCCTAACATTCAAGGTATTGATTTTGAGTATATTTGCTGTCAATGCAGTCAATAAAATACTTTGCAGAGAAAGCAAAAGCTATAGACCTCTAAATTCTCATGTAAGTAAAGAAGCATGCTTTACAGCACAGCTGCAAATAAAACCTAAAGGATGCTAGCTGCCACACATTTTTGAGTAGAAGATACTGCTCATTAACTATTCAACAGTTTGCTGAAAAACCAAGGAAAGAAGACAAGTCAGCAAAACCTTAAAACCAGCCTGAAACTATATTTTATCACATGGTGATAAAAGTATTTAATTGCAGGGTTTTCTTTCTGGCACATCTGTAGAAAATATCACATATAGCCACCAAATGAAATTAATTTCTGTGCTGCCAATCTTATCCATATGATTAAAAAAAAAAAGAAAAACAAAAAGAGAAAAAAAAAAACAAAAAAACCCAACAAAAAACCCCCACAAAAACTAAAAAAAAAAAAATCCCAAAGCATTTGACTTTGCAAACAACATAAAAAATAAAGTGGCATTTTTTATAATAATTTTTATTATTATAAAAAATAATAGCCAAGCACTGAATAAAGTGAGAGTTACATATTGACAGGACCAAGAAACTCAGCTTGCATTTTACAATGCTAGCAGGACTGTATGGAAGAAGGAAGAAATCTTTCTGGATGATAATATTACAACACAGAGGTATAACCTTATATTAGTAGTTTTAATTAATGATATAACTATATATTCAGTAATAGGATGTGATTGAGAAAGAGAACTACTATGTCTACATCTGTCTATCCATTTTTTCACTGTTCAGATTATTTAAAGAATACATACTGGCTAAAATTGACTAGATGCTGATTCTGTGAACAGTTAAACATGGAGGGGAAATGGGGCTGAATCTGAGTGACATTAATTACTTTTTGTAGTTTGAGGAGTATGATCTATCAGGCTACTTTCACTGTGCAACAATGTACACAAACCCTGTTATATATCATAATTTTTGTCACATCCTGAGAAAAGAACTCATGCAGTTATTTATACTTCTTTGAACACACTTCTTCTCTGGGAAAGAAGATGGGAACCATAGATAACAGGTCCATAAACACCCTTACTTCTGGTGATATTTGAAGTTTTGTTGGTAATCAAAGTACTTCTTGCAAGGAAAAAAAAATCTCACAACACTCTGGTTGGATCTGTCCTTATCTCAACCCTTCATGCCCCACTTTGGTGAAAAGGACTGTTGTGAGTTTAAGCTCAACTGGAGATGAAACAGCACATGGCCACTCACCCCCACACCTCCCCCCGTGGAATGGGGAGGAGAATCAAAGTAAAACTTGTTTATTGAGATAAGAACAGTTTAATAAAGTAATTTAATTTTAAATAATTTAATTTAAAATATAATAATAATAATAATAATAATAATAATAATAATAATAAACAAACTAGTGATGCACAATACAATTTCTCACCACCCTCTGACCAAATGCCAGACCTCACTTCCCAACCCAGACTGGCTATGGTTCCATGAACTTCCCCCTGTTTAAATACTGGGCACTCTGTGGTGTCAAATATCCCTCTGGTCAGTTTGGGTCCACTGTGTACAGATGTGCTCCCTCCCAGTTTCTTTTGTGTATTTTTTCATTGGCAGAGCATGAGACATGGAAAAAGAAAGAAGTCCTTTACTCAGGATGAACACGACTTGGCAAAAAAACAAAACATGAATGTGTTACCAACACCATTCTCTTTCCAAATCCAAAATGAAGCACTGCTAAAGCTAGGAAGGAAATTAACTCTATCTCACCTGAAACCGGGACAATAAAGAATAAATGAAATTTACTATTCCATTTGAAAACTTGAGTATCTAGACTTTCTCATAGAGAAAGATAAAGGATAAGCTTTTATAAACTTCCATAATTAAGATATATGTGAACTTCTCCATTGCTTTAACAATATTGACTTTAACAAATATACTTGAATCCACAGAAAACTCTTATTACATTTTCTTTACAAACTTTTGAAGCTGTTTAATGAAGCTGCAAAAGGGTTTGGGGAGCAATGTGATTATAGGAATGAACTTATGTAGAGGTGCATTCAAAATGTGATAACACAATTTCTCTCAAACCATGATATAAAGTTGGCATCAAATATATGTCAATACATTAGCATATGCAGACAAATAGGAATATAAAAGACTGGAAATCAATTAATCTTGTATTTCTGCAATTACATAAGATGATTTAAGAAGAACTAGGCTGAATTTCTACCAGCAGTAAGGCTAAAGGATGTTTTCCTATTCGTATTATTCATCATAGTTAAATTTGTATTAAGATACTCTAAAAGAAAGCAGAAGACAAAGTTTATTTATGTTTAAAAACTGTTATAATTTTCAGGAAAATCCACAAACGCCAGAGGTTTATGTCCAAAACAGAGACAAAGGAATCCTGCAGCTTTATTTGAATAAAGGGAGAGAGTCCTCTGGGGCAGACGGGGTTTTCTCTCTCGAGGTTTCAGAGGGCACAGCCTCCTTTGATCCTAAACTCCTGGCTTCATGCTGCCTCTTCCCCATTGCTGAGGCACTGGGAAGGTACAGCCTTCCCGAACCTCCTGCCGCATATTCCCCCGTGAGCCTCCTGTTTAACCCCAAAGCTCACAAGTCCAGGCCGTGCAGACCCTTGTCTGTTCCAGGAGCCGGGGTGTCAGGGCTCTGCAATAAAGGCAGGAGAGACATTGAGAGCCATTTCAAACACCTTAACACCATCCCTTCACCCATCAAACTGTTGGTAAAGGCATCAGCTTTCCTCTCATAATGCAGAACAGGGAAGATGTTATTTATAGACTTGTTTTTTCTACTTGAAAATTCTCAACATTCTTCTGCCCCTTAAACAAGTTCTTACACATCATTTACCCTTTTGTTTTCCTCGACCTGAGGGAAGATGTCAAAATCTCTAGAAAAGACTGCAGATGGAGCAGCATTAGGATATACTCAGTGTTTTCAGATGCTGTCAAATTAAATGCCTGGCCATGGTCCACTGGGATACCTCAAATTTACAGGATAACATACCTGTGATCTAAACTTTATTTCATGAGCTCATAAAGAAATACAGCCAGTCTGATAAACAGGGGCCCAACCCCCTTTTGCCTAGACTAGTCTATCACAGGAATTCACTTATTCAGCATTCAAATCACGCGGTCTCATATCTTAGAACCCAAAATTGTTAATTCATGCCCTTACAAGGCGAAAAAAAAATAAATTAGTCATCTAGCAGACAGTGAATGTTCATCCTTCCTCTTCCATCACACTTTGGGCATCCCTTGTGAAACACCGGGAAGCACGAAAGTCTCAGCAATCCAGCTGCTATTGTGTCTGTTCCAAGTGCATTCTGAGTAAGCTGATGGTTTTGCATCTTCCAGCCTGAAGGTTTGGTCTAAATAATTTTCATAAATTAGCAGACTGTGCAGAAAGTGGCAGAAGGAGAGGATGGCTGCAGGTGCCAGAGATCTACAGGTGACAATGGCTGCATCACGGCCCTTTGCACCTTTCTGGGCATCTGTCCTGCCTACTGTGATCTCTCTTTGACCCAGTGTCTGCCTCCAGCATTCATCAGGCCTCACAACGAGCTGTGCCAGCCAGCCCCTGAGCAGGATTTTAGTGAACAGGCACAGCGCCTAAACAAGATTTGAAAACAACCTGCTCCCTGTTCATTAATAAAATCTCAGTGCAGGGTGAGTCAAAAGTAATTGTACCTCGCATACGTAATTAAACTGACTGTGAGCTGATCCTATTTCCCCTCCCCCTAGGGCATGAACACACTTGAGGGCTCACTTTTCCGTGGATTTCTCACTGATGAGCATCCCTTAGACTGAAGTGGTTGAACCACATTCCATACATCCTGAAAAATGCAGATTTTAAGAGCACTCTCAAGGAGAAGGCGGTTTTATATTTCCCAGTGAGTCTTATTTTTATATGTAAAATAGCAACGAAAAATGTACAAAACTTCTCAGAGATATTGGGGGAGGGGGGAAATCAATAAAAAGCCTTTTGATTAACTCAGGATTTTCTTTGGAACTTGGGAGTAATGGTACTCGTGATCTGAAATAAAACCTCTGAAAAGGCTTCACTAATGAGGAGTTCCTTTTCCATTCGGCTTCCAGGATTAACAAAAGGTAAACAGCCTGTGTTTATCAGGAAGCAGAGTCCGGGGCACCTCCCTTCAGAGAGGGTGGGAAGTGCCAGCTGAACCCAGCACAGCTCTGCCCAGCTGGTAAAGGGCCCTGTGCTTTGTGAGAAAGAGCTGTGCTTGCGGGGCTCAGCGTGATGCTCCAGGCACCGCTGACACACCTCTTGTGGCACCGCTGATCCAACTCCTTGTGCTCTCTGGGAGATGCTGCCTCTTCTGCAGGATGCCCGCAACTATCCTGAGCAACACACGCCACCAGCGCTGGGAAAGCTTCCTCCAGGGATGGCTGCCGGTTCATGGGAACATCGCTGCTGCAGCTTCCCAAGAAGCTGGACTGATGATCCCTGGAGCTGAAAAAACTAAACAGGGAGGCTACCAAGATGTCTGAGAGAGCCCATCTGAAAGGAGGAGGGGGAAAAAAGAGAAGACACAACTCTTGGTCCTGACAGCTCCAGTGTGTTCTTACATTCAGCAGCTGTAAAGGCAAACAACAACAACCATGTCAGCATTTTCCTGTCCTGCAACTGCACTGATGTCAGCAAGACATATCAGGCACTCTGAAGCCAGATGTTCTATCTGTTGCCTGGATTTTATTTTTTCCCTACAAAACCATGCTTTTTCCAGTCTCCATTAATTCCTTAATCTGGATTTGTTATTTGGTCATGCTGTGGCTTTTCCTTTCCCTCCCCTTATTCTCAAGTTCCCCTCTTTAATTATTTTTATAATTTCCTGAAAATCTGAAGTTAATACTTTTCTTATGGTGCTTTATTCAACATTCTACTTCCACAGAATCGTTCTACCAGAGAATTACTGAAAAATTGGTTATGAAATCAGTCCCATTTTCCTGTGGTATTTCTTTTAATGAGTTATTGAAAGAAAAGATAAATGCACCTTAAACATTAATTTCTCACATTAATTTCTGTTGTTTACATATGAACTTGAGTATAGGATGCTGAACCCTGAACTTACTATGTGAACCTCTTTGCATGTGGCAACTTCCTCTCCTCTTAAATGATTGGCTCAAAACATTTATTGATTTAGTTTTGCTCAGGCAGTAGCACAGTCCACAAAAATGAAAAATTTCAGCAGTTCATTAAAAAGCACTTCATATCAAGGGAATGACAGAAAGTCAGTAGGTAGAAATATCAGACTGCCTGATTAGGCTATCACAGACTCGTTGTAAGGCAGGCTAAAACACAGGCTGTGTTTTAGGAGAAATGTGAATGAGAAAGAAAAATTGACTTGTAGAAAGCAAAAGACAGGTAATTTGGGATTAAGGTCTGTCCCTAGAATGCTGAGGTAGAAGCAAGGCATTACACTAGTTTATTTATGGAGAAAAAAGCAAACCCACCTTACTGTGGACAAAACAGCCTTACTTTATTTACAGGCCACAGTCTAAGAACTGACCCTCAAAATCAGACTTGCATTTATCTGAACCCACAGTGTTTTCTTGAAGCTATTTTTTTTTCTCTTAGCTAGAGAATTCTTAGTCAAGGACACAAACTTTCAGTTACAGACAAATCTTTCAACCACATCCTTGTTCATCTTGCTGAATGTGAAACCAGAAAGCACCTCACTGCAAGCAGCCTACACTAGCTGCTTTGGGAGAGGTGTCCTCTTCCTCACCTGCATTTTGTGCCCAGACAAGCTGTTTGCTATGTTGTCTCAGAGCAGACACATAATCAACTGTAACAAAACAACAGCTTTACCACATGTTTTGCCTGCACACAGCATATTTCATTTATTTATTTATTTATTCATTTATTTGGATGGCCTGTCCAATCTTGCTGCAAAGTACAGCAGCAAGTTCCCCATCTTTTTTTCTTTTTTGTTTTCTTTTTTGTTCACTTCGTTATGCAGTGAGCTGCAGTACAGGTGAGATCGAAGTACATATGGGTCCTCACAAGCCTGACCCTAACTGATAGACCTTGCAGAAGTAGTTCCATGACACTTTCCATAAAACATATGGGTTTTCTGTTATTTTTTTAAGATGATATTTCCCTGCTCTTGCCTGTAAAAGGGCTGATTCATTGTCTCCATAATACTAATGAGATCTGAAAAAGAAAAACAGTCTGCATTTTGGCAAAGTAACATAGCCATTTGTGTCAGTGGCAAAAACCTTAACCTGGCATTTCCTGAATGACACTCTGCCTTTAAGATGCTCCCAAGCATTTATGCATCCGTCCAGTGGTCACTAAGTAGGAGAGAAAGCCTTTAGATATGCCAGCAGAAGACTGCCTACATGAGAACAGGCAATTTGTAAATATGGTCCATAAAAGATCTCTGGAGCTTTTTCTGACAACAAATGCAAGGCAGGATCCATAGGTCAGTGGTGCATTTCACCCATCTTACCAACAACACAGGTGAAGACTTGCTCACAACATAGCTTAGACAAGGAACGTGTGCTGACCTTTGGGTTTAAATATAGCTTTTGGGGCAAGAGACAGAAAACTGCATTGTTGGAGAGTACAGGTGAGCTTGTCTGGAACAATTAAAGCTTATTGGTGCATCCAGGACCCTGACTGTCTTGGATGAAGGAGTACAGCTTCAACAAGCATCACAGAGGGGAAGACAGACTCAGAAAAGACAGACTTACCTAAACCACATGTAAGCATCACACTGTGCCAGTAGCATAATGATTAAACAGCAAGCACCCATTGCTTTGAGATACTTTCTGCAGCAGAGAAAAACCCATCAGGGTAGTAGTTAATGATTAGTGATCACTTAGAATTCATGAAATGCTAGACATTAGGTAGTAGTTTCAAGTTTCTTTCCCTGCCAAGTCCAGTACCCTGAACTGTGCAGTGCCAGTAAGGACCCAGAAAAGGAGAGGGTTAGTACTTTCCCATGGGGGTTTTTTGTGTTTTTGATGTTTTTTTGTTGTTGTTGTTGTTGTTTGTTTGTGGGGCTTTTTGTTTGTTTGTTTGCTTTTCTTGTGAGTTTGGGGGTTTTTTGTTTGTTTGATTTCTTTTTCTTATTTCATGGAATTTCTAACACATGAGTATGCAATGGTTTTGGACCGCTGGCTCTGGTAAGCTCCAGGGATGAGCCAGAGTGAGGGGTTTGGGGGATGAGCCGGAGTGAGGGATCTGGGGGATGAGCCGGAGTGAGGGGTTTGGGGATGAGCTGGAGTGAGGGGTTTGGGGGAGGAGCCGGAGTGAGGGGTTTGGGGATGAGCCGGAGTGAGGGGTTTGGGGATGAGCCGGAGTGAGGGGTTTGGGGGATGAGCCGGAGTGAGGGGTCTGGGGGATGAGCCGGAGTGAGGGGTTTGGGGGATGAGCCGGAGTGAGGGGTCTGGGGGATGAGCCGGAGTGAGGGGTTTGGGGGATGAGCCGGAGTGAGGGGTTTGGGGATGAGCCGGAGTGAGGGGTTTGGGGATGAGCCGGAGTGAGGGGTTTGGGGGATGAGCCGGAGTGAGGGGTTTGGGGATGAGCCGGAGTGAGGGGTTTGGGGATGAGCCGGAGTGAGGGGTTTGGGGGATGAGCCGGAGTGAGGGGTTTGGGGGATGAGCCGCCGGTTCGGGGGCTCGGGTGTTCCGGCCGGTGGTCAGTACCAGCCCTGGCCACAGGGCGGCGCTGTCCACCCGCAGACCGGCGAGGCCGCAGCCTCGGGAAGGGGAGTCCCGACCTCGCCGGACACGGTGATTTTACACCCGCCCCAAACAACGTTCCCTGCCTCCTTCTCCTGAGAGAACCGGGGAAACGCTGGGCCCTCCACCTAGTATCTTCACCCTGTGTTCAGACTTCAGCGAGAGGAAACATTTGTTACTCGTTCTCGAACACGTTCGCCGCGTCTCTACTCTCCTGAGCTCTAGTTCAGAGTAACCCTCCCTATTTCCTGGTTTTCTTCAATTCTTTCCTCGTAGCTTTTTCACAAATCTTAGTCCTCTCTGTTCGCAGCTTGAGCCCCAATACGTGCAAAGTAGGAGATGAGAGGCTGGAGAGCCCTGTGGAAAGGGATGTGGGGGTTTGTGTTGATGGCAAGTGGAACACGATTCAGCGCTGCCCCGGCAGCTAAAAGGGTTAACTGTGCCCAGGGGTGCATCCAGTGCAGCATCACCAGCCAGGCAAGGAACGTGATTGTCCTGCTCTGCTCTGCATTGATGTCACTTCACCTCAAATTCCCTGTGCAGTTTTGGGCACCGCAATGTATCAGGAACATCAGATTGTTAGGGTGTGTCCAGAGAAAGGCGACCAAGATGATGAGAGGTCTCCAGAAGAAGAGGTCACTTGGTTTGTTCAGCCTGAAGAAGGCTGAGGGGTGACCTGCAGCTTCCTCACTAGGTAAATAGAATGGGAGGTGCTGATCTGCTCTCTCTGGTGACCAAAAATAGGACACAAGGAAATCTAGAATAATTAAGGTTGAAAAAGACCTTTAAGATCATCAAATCCAACCATAAACCCAACACTGGCAAGTCTGTCTCTAAGACATGTCCCTAATTGCCACATTTGCACGTCTTTTAAATGCCTCCAGGGATGGTGACTCATCCACTTTCCTGGACAGACTGTTCCAGTGTTTGATAAACCTTTTGGTGTACAAATCTTCCTTAATTTCCAATCTAAACCTGCCCTGGCACAATTCAAGGTTGTTTCCTCTTGCCCTGTTGCTTGTTGCATGGAAAAATAGACTCACCCCCACCTGGCTACACCCTGCTTTCAGGTAGTTGTGGAGTGTGACAAGGTACCCCTGAGCCTCCTTTTTTCCAGGCCGAACACCCCCAGCTGCCTCAGCAGCTCCTCACAGGACTTGTGCTGCAGACCCTTCCCCAGCTCTGTTGCCCTTGTCTGGACTCGCTCCAGCCCCTCAATGTTTTTCTTGTAGTCAGGGGCCCAGAACTGAACATAGGATTTGAGGTGTGGCCTCAGCAGTGCCAAGGAGATAGGGGATGATCACTGCCCTGGTCCTGCTGGCCACAGTATTGATCATACAAGCCAGGTGCCATTCTTGGCCGCCTGGGCACACTGCCAGTTCCTTCCTGTTCAGCCACACCCTCAGGTCCTTTCACACACTGGGTCACATTCCTTTCACTTTGTTACAAGCCTGTAACTCTGCATGTAGTGACCGAAGGGCAGGACCCAGCATTTTACCTTACTGAACTTCACACAATTGGCCCCAACCCATGGATCCAGCCTGTCCAGATCCCTCTGCAGAGCCCTCCTGCCCTCCAGCAGATCAACACTCCCACACAGCTTGGTGTCATTTGCCAGCTGACTGAGGGTGCCCTTAATTCCTTTGTCCAGATCATCAGTAAAGATATTAAATGTCCTGGCTCTGATACTGAGCTCTGGGGAACACCACTAATGACGAACTGCCAATTGACACAACTCCATTCACCACCACTTCCTGGGCCCAGCCATCCAGCCAGTTTCTAACCCCGTGAAAAGTACACCTATCCAACTGATAAGCAGCCAGTTTCCCCCTCAAAAAAATGTTGTGGGAAATGGTGTCAAAGGCTTTACTGAAATCTGGATAGAAGATAACCTCCAAAGCCTTTCCGTCATCCATTAAGCAGGTCACCCTGTTGTGGAAGGAGATCAGGTTGGTCAAGCAGGACCTGCCACTCCTGAATCCATCCTGGCTGGGCTTGAGCCCCTGGTTGCCCTGCACATGCTGTCTGATGGCACTGAGGATGAGCTGTTCCATGACCTTCCCAGGCACTGAGCTCAGCCTGACAGTCTGTAGTTCCCTGGATCTTCCTTCTGGTCCTTCTTTTGGATGGCCATCACATTTGTCAACGTCCAGTCAACTGGGCCTTCCCTGGTGATCCAGGTCTGTCAGGTGGATCCCGTCTGGATCCAAAGACCTGTGTGTGTCTGAGTGGTGCAGCAGGTCACTGAGCATTTCCATTGATTATGGGGAGTGCATTCTGCTCCCTGTCCCTGTCTTCCATCTCAGAGAGCTGGGTACCTGAAGAACAAATGGTCTTGCTATTAAGGACTGAGGCAAGGAAGGTCTATTATTACCTTTTCCTCATCCCTTGTCACTGTGTTTGCCCCTGCAGCATCCAGTAATGGATAGAGATTCTCCTTAGCCCTCCGTTTGTTGTTGATGTTTTTATAAAGACATTTTTACTGTCTTTTCATTCCACTGAAATTATATGAAGCTGTGTTAGGGGAAGTTTACATTGGACATTAGGGAGAATTCCTTCACTGAGAGCACTGTTGATCACTGGAACATGCTCCCCAGGGAAGTGGTCTTGGCCCCAGGCTTGTTGGAGTTCAAGGAGCACTTAAGTCATATGGTTTAGATTTAGGCAGTCCTGAAGAGCAGGAGATTGGAGTCAAGGATCCTTATAGGTCCCTTTCACAGAACAGAATCAAGATATCCTGTGATTCTATAATTCTATGATTCAGGGTGATAAGCAGGAGAGCTGATGTGATTGCAATAGATTACTTATTCCCAACAATCTGAAAAGAAGCAGTTGTTCACTGCTTTTGTTACCTTCAAGGTGCTTACTCACCTTCTGCAGCTGTGCTGCCTAATGCATAGGGGGTTTACTCTTTGCATGTTACCCTGTGGCTAAATCTGTGTGACTTCACGCCTCCACACCCTCAGTGTTTTCCAGATTTACTCAACAAGGGAATTTCAACAACTTCTGGAGGCATTTTCAGGTTTAGCTTTATTTTCTTGCATAGTTTCTTAGTGATTTTCTTTCTTTCTTTTTGCAGTTTTATTTTTGGTGGGAAGAGAACAGTTTCATACACAGACCGCAACAGCAAGGGGTACTGAAAACACATCCCTGTTATGGGATACTCAATTTCAAAGGCCTCATACTCTGGGGACTGGCATATGTCCACGTCAAACAAACATTAACTCCCTTGACTATCCCTCCCCAACCTGCACACCCTTTGCCTTCCCATGCATCTTCTAGCTGAAGCATTTTATTCAATTCCATAAAGTTGCCTACCTCTGCACCAAAACTGTGCATTTAATTTTTGGTGAATTAGTTTTCAAGGAGATCAGGTCCTTGATCCAGATCACTGCACAAATCTTTGCTGATCACTGGGAAGGTGATGAGGAAAGGGCAGAGAAAAAAAAGTGTAAGGTTATCTGTCTCAGTAGAGGTTCATATTCTTGTGGAGTTGAAATATCTGTGTGGCTACAGCCTTAGAAGTGAATTCCCATTTTGCACTACAGTGCTTTTAAACTGTTTTCTATAAATATGTTGTCACCTCTGGGCTCCTGAATATGCCAGTCTGTGCATGGGAGATTGAATGAGGCATTAATTTTTCTGTTGGGATGTTTCCATACCTTACAAGTAATTCAGCATTCCTTGGGGAAGACACCCAGGCAACAGACTGAGACCGAGGAACTGCCAGGATACAGACAGGTTCTGTTCATGAAACCCTTTTTCTGTCAGGAGATGTATCCAGCCATTCATTCCTTTCTCTGAAAAACTCTTGAAATAATTACATTAAGTGGAGTTTCATGCTAAACAAAATTGTTTTAACACTTCCCACGTTCTTTTTCTCTCTGAACAAAAATAAATCATTTTATTCCCAACTAAATTTGTAGTTGTCCTTTCCTACTCACTTTTCAGCCAAGAGCTAAATGAAAAAAGCAGTCATTTATGTAACCCCTTGCTGCAAGTTTGAGCAGGTTCACAGATATTTACTGATGGATCTGGACATAGGGTGGCACCAGTTACCCTCTCTGGCAGCCAAAAAGAAAAATCTTGTGGGTACCTTATGTTTTCTCACAGAAGCTCAGCTCCATTCCTTTCAGCTTCCTTAGGATGTCAAGCCTTCACCTCTCTGCCTTTCAATGCCAGTAACTTAATGTCCTTATTTTTCTACTGGGCTTCCAAGAATAAGTTGTATGTTATGTGATCTTTTTAGCAGGATGACTTTGCTTAAATCCCAGGGCACTTAGGAAGTACAACTTCCCTTTCCATCTATGTAACTGTTGGTCCATTTTTTTCCACTGGAGCATAAGCATGCAACTGAAAACAGAGCTTTTTGGAATCTTCTGCTGCTTTCTGGAGTCATTCTTTGGATAAGCAACAGTCACCCAAATCTAGAACAGACCTCCTTAAAGTATGGAATATTTCCAAATACTCTTATGGAAGCAACAGAAGAGTTTACTTGAGTCCTTCTTCCTTCCGAGTCAAAGATAAAACACTGAAAAAAAATACAGTGGTACTTTGTCTGTGCTGTTCCAAAAGGAGTTTGCAGTTTCTGGTTTTCACAAGGAGAAAGTAGAAATTTCAAGCTTGGTCAAGAACTGCAGCGCACAACCAAAGGAAGTGAGTGAAGCTTGGATCAACTCAGATCAGCAGATAGACAGGGCTAGTCTCAGGTGCTTGACAGAATAGAGGAGACTGCAAAACATTCAAGTTCACAACTTCAATACCTTTATAAAAGATATACCTATGCATTCTTACTTTCTAGGGAATTCATAGGACTTAATAACAATATATAAAAAATATATATACATCCTTCGAACTGCACATTTCTGTTCCTGGGCCATGGCTTCAGCTCTCATGAATTTTACTTTTTCTCCCTTTGGCAGCTTCAGAAACCCTGTAGTGTCTCATGTTCCAGTAAGCAAAAAATTAATTTACAAGGCCTGGGCATTCAGGTAAAACCTAGTAGCAGTATTGAACTTACACAGCTGGATTGCAGGTCTGCACAGAATTGACTAAATAGTGTCCAGTCCCAGCAGGGAACAAGGCTTAGTGTAAAACCAGTCATGGATTCCCAGGCAGCCACTTCTCTTTTTAAAGATGCCCCAAATCCTGGTCTACAGTGTAAATGACTATTTTTCCACTGGGTGTTAGCATGGTGAACACTGGCACTCAGTCAGTGTGATGAGTGTGTCAGAACGCTCAGGTTGCATGGGTAGGATGCTGGAAAATGGATGGATAAGCAGACATTTAGACTGTAGCTCTGGTGAACTGGCACAAGTCTAGTTGTTTCTTCGCCTTTGAGACTGTCATGAAAATTTGCAACTGGTCTGTGCCAAGTGAGGAGAGAGGTTAGGATGCAAAGCATAGAATTACAATGGGCAAATGTTAATTCACGTGCAAGAGGTGTCCCAGCCAAATTGGGGCAACCTGAATGTGGTTTTACACACAATTCTTATACCCTTCAAACATTCAGGTAATACAAGATTTGACTAATCACTTACACCCACACTACTGATTATTAATAACAGTAAATCTCTGCAAAGTACCTGCATTTTTGCAGATTTCTTACTGCTTATCTGTTGATCCAGACATCCCTGGAGTCAGTCTTGCTATAATTACTTGCTCTGATGCCAGAAGATGCTGGGAAGATGTGGTCTAGGATGCTGCTGTAATCTTGGCTGTCAAAATCTGTATTTCCTGGACTAGGTTACCTTTTGGTTTCTTTTACTTAAGCAGGAGCAACACTAACTTCAGTAAAATTTCACAACTTTGTGATGATACAGTGTATAATGTGAACAAATATATGCTAACAAAATTAATACCCTGTTACACTATAAAGATTGGTTGATATAGTAGTCAAGGAAGATAATTTTCGTAACAAGTGATACACATACTTAATGAAAATAATAATTAAAAATACAGGTAGGTGAGTAGTCAGCTAATGTATATTGGGGTTTTTCTCCTCTATGACATTTATTTCCATTAAAGCTCATAAGCAAAGCCCTAAGCAGAAATGAATGATGGCAAAGAAGGAACAAGGCAGAGAATAAGCCTGGTCTGTAAGCAGAAGAACACTGCTTGCGTCAAGGGAGAACTGCGATTCAGAGGCCTTCTTACTAGTAAAAAAATCTCATTATTTGTGATAAATGTTTAAAAAAAAAAATAAAAGCATGACTGTATGCTGGTGGTTGCCAGGTAAAGTTGCAAGATCTGGTTTTTCACATTCCATCTTGAGCTGCTCCTCAGCCCTTTGCACTTCTGTGCTTCCCCAAATTATCTTCAGTTATCTCTTATGAATTTTCTGTAAGCTTCTCCTCTTTCTGTGCCAGGCTTCCTTAGGGAGAAAATACCTTTGTACTTCACCAAACACAGCAACAAACAAAACAACAAGTCTTTGGATGTAGGGTATCCAGAAGGATATTACAAGGTTTTAGTTTACTGATCTGTATGATTATTTTTCAGAAATCTGTGAAGGAAAATGTGCTATTTCAAACAGTTGAAGTGATAAATCTGCCCTTGAAAAAAATCTTCTTGAAGATTTTATCCACTAAATATTTCTGCTTCAAAACTGCTTGTCAAACATGTCCTCTCATGTATAAATAGTACCCTTCTTATTCTTTCCTCTGCCTGCTATTCTATTTGCTGTTCCCAGCTCCTCCCTTTCTTCTTCATATCCCTTTCTTTCCTTGTCTGTCTTTTATAGTCGCTCTGTGTGTATCTTGCTTTCTCTACCTCTGTCTCCCACCTCTCTCACTCTTACCCTCCTTCTTCTCTCCTTTTTCTTTGAAACTCTATTCCCCTTGTCTTAGCCTCACCCCTCCCTTTTATCCTCCTCAGCTATTCTCTCATGGGTGGTTTTCTTCTGTTTGGTTTGTGTGGTCTGCCCTGCACATTCCAATTCTTTTCTCTTCAAGACCTAACATGTTTCATACAGTGAGAAGAGTATTTGATAAATGAATTATGCTTTGCTGCTCTGACCATTGTTTTAATAACTGCAACTTTAAATATTAAGATACCTGTGTGTGTGTCTGGACATTTGAAACTCACTATTGTGTGGAATTGTGTCTATAAAATGAATGTCTGTCTGTGTAATTTGGAGTGCCTAATTGTCTTTATCAGTGTCTCCAAACTTTCTTGATCACTCATCGCTCTTGGTAAAAGGCTTTAGCATACACCCCTGTTATACATATATTTACTTAGTTATAAATTATGTACCACTGAAGTTCTATTACTTTCCTCCTGCACACCAATGGATTGCCTTGCAAACCCCTAGGGGTGCATGCAGCCATCTTTGGAGATCACAGCTCTGTATCATGCCAGCCACACTGCTGCATGAGATACGCTGATTTTGTCACATTTAAGATTCTCCTCAGAATCCGATCCATGCATGGTAGTTTGGGATTGAGAGCTTTTTCTTCTCTGTTTCTGTCATGTCAGCTGTGGTTGTTTATATATTGGGAGGGCTGAGGTTTTTTTGGTAGGGTGTGATAATTTGCCTAGCAGAGGGAGATTTCAGAAACTGGATTTTTTTTTTTTTTTAAGATACAAATTCTGCAGCATTGTAAAATGCTGTAACATTGGAGAAGAAACATTTAAACGCTGATGTAAAAATTAATCCCTCATAAAATATAGACTGTCAGCTCGCCTTTTACCAGGTGAGGTTTTAAAGAGGGCTTGGATGTTGCATGTGCACGCGTGCACAGGAACTTTTCTCAGACTTCCCCATTCAGTGTAGCAGTTTGCTCATGCTTGGCTTTCATTCCACAAGAAGGAGGAGGAGGAGGTTTTGGGGGGAATATTCCGTTACCATAAAGGGGAGGAAGTGTTTCTGCAGCTATTGAACAAAGCAGCTAGTTAACCTCTTTCCCGACCCCGGTGCAATGGTACAGTCCCACTGCTCCTTTCTAGGGGCCAGATGCTCCTCATAGCAGTAAAAATGGGGAAGAAAGGAAAACATATGTGCAAAAATTTACTACCCAGCTGAGTAAGGACCAGATTCTGGGAGGAGCTGAATACCTGCAATTTCTCTTAAAGTAAATTTCTTTTAGAAACAGATGGGGGGTAGGAGAGGGAGGGAAGTTGGAAGGAAAGAGGTCTGTTGTAATTGGTGTCTAGAAACCCCCACAGAGAGGATTAAGAAAGAAACTATGCTGTCTGGGAAGAAGTAGGTATTTGTGCTACTCTGCATATATACAGAACTGCTAGAAAAGGCTGTGCTCTGTGGAAACTAGCCCTAGCTTTTTGAACACTGAGATGTGTCAGTGTCTGCTGATCGTACTTCTTTAAAGCAGAACTTTACTCAATGTGCTTTTCCTTTTGTATGTGTACCAGTGTCTTACACTGAAGGGAATCATGGTCAGTTTCTATTGTGCGTATTGTGAAGCTCATACTTCAAACCAAAGGAAGTTACTTTGGGAACAGAAGCCCAAAATTCTGCTGTGTTATCACAGAAGTATTTATGAATTGTAAGACGCAGAGTTTTGATATCTTTTCCATTCAGTCCTAATGCGCGCTGTGTTTAGCTCAAGGCACCCTCCCTCATTTTCTGCCACTCGGCTATGTACCTCACTGAATGGTAGGAACCAGCAGAGGGGAATGCTGTATGCCTCATCTGCTAGCATTTCTCTGTATTCAGCCCGGTGACATTTGCAGAATGAGTACACAGACTTTTGCTCTTACACTGGCAGGAAACAGGAGAAGCCCAGAAAGATGCTTCAAGAAACATGCTTTCATTCCTTTGTTTCCACATTGGAAGGTGAAGTTCTCCTTTGGAAGAACTGAGAAACCCTGTTTGATTCACCCACACAGCTGAGGTTTGTCAGTACCTAGAATCAAGGAAGCGCCTCACCTCTGCGACATTTTGCAGAATTACAGCATGGGTCAGCTTGGAAGGGATCATGGGAGGGGTCACCTGCTCCCACCTCCCTGCTCAAGTAGGGTCACCTCAGAGCACGTGGCACAAGACTGTGTCCAGATCTCATTGCATGTATCTCGAGAGAGGGAGACTCCACAACCTCTTTGGGCAATCCACTCCAGTGGTTAGTTACCCACACAGTGAAGAAATTCTTTCTCATATTCAGGTGGAACGTCCTGTGCATCAGTTTCTGCCCATTGCCCTGTATCCTAGTGCTTGGCACCGCGGGGAAGAGCCTGGATCCACCCTCGACACCCTCCCTGCAGATACTTCAAGACACTGGTGAGCCCCCTCTCAGCCATCTCTTTTGAAGGCTAAACAGGCCCAGCTCCCTCAGCCTTTCCTCATAAGAGAGGTGCTCCAGTCTGTTAATGATCGTTGTAGCTCCCCCACTGGACCTGCTCCAGGAGCTCCATGTCTCTCTTGGATTGAGGAGCCCAGAACTGGATTCAGCGCTGCAGAGGCACCTCACCAGGGATGAGTAGAGAGGAAGCATTGGAGATGGAGCACAAGCACTCACGATGCACGAACTTTGGGCTGGGTTATGCAGACCAACAGGAGAAGGCACACAGTAACATGGATTTCAACAATGTCAAGGGAGATTGATCGAGGATCAATCTTGTGCAGCCACACTTGTCCTTCCTGACCTGAACCTGGCAGGGGTAGGAGCTTGGGCAGAGCTTAGGGCAGGCACAGCTGCGGCCACGCTCGGCATCCCCAGAGAGCAGGCGGTGAGGGAAGACCCTTTTGGAAAATCCCTCTCTGGAAGGGGCCGGGTGGGGGAAGCGGGAAGAGCTCGGCAGCACAGCCCGGGATCGCGGAGGGAAACCGGTGCCGCCCAGCGACCCGCCCAGCGGAGCGGCTCCGAGGGGAAGCTGCCGGGAGAGCCGCGGGGCGTGCGGCACGGAGGATGGCGATGGCCGCGGAAGTGACAGGAGTGGCTGCAGCCGCCTCCGAGTTCGGGATCCCGCAGCGCCCCCACCCCCATTTGCCGTCGCTGGGCTTCTGCGAAGGAAAGCAGGTCGGGGGGGCGGAGAGAGAATGGAGGAGGGGCACGGCGAGGAAGGGAGGGAGGGAGGGAGGGACGGGGGAGAGAAAGCGAGCGAGAGAGAGGAGCCCGGAGAAAGGGATAAGGCAGATCCTGGGAAGCGAGAGACTCGTGCAGGAGGGACAACCTGGGCGGGGAGACGACGTTGCCAGTGAAGGGCCTGGAGGGGAGCGCAAGGATCGGGACTGCTCGCAAGCATCCGACTTGGTGAAAGACGTCGAGCGAGGCCAGAGGCTGTGCCCTGGGCCGAGGGACAAAGCGGCGCTGGGCGCGGAGCGAGAGGGAGCTGGCGCTGGCCCGCCGGGATGGTGCAACTCGCGCGGTGAAAATGGTCTTTGTCCAACTTTTCTGATGCCGGGAGGCCGGGCGGCACGGCTGTAGCGGGAAGGGCTCCTGCGAACACCGCTCGAGTAATGCTGGGAAGTGGAGGGGGTGTTGCTGGAGTCCTGCACAAGGTACCGTGGCGGGCGGGCGAGGACGGGCATTGTGAGTCCGGCCGGAGCGCTCGGAGCGAGCGGGACGCGGTCGAGGGTACCCGCGGGTCTGTGCCGTCCGGGGGAGGGGACACAGAACAAGAGGGGACTACTTCGAAAGGGGTCAAAACTCCTCATGTGATGGATTTTTCCTCCTTTCCCGGTGTGTGCCGTTCAAAACTAAGGCTGCGTTACCGGGACCTCCCCCGAGCGCTCCTCTGCTGTCAGGTGCCGGCCGTGGGCACGGAGGGCACGGATGTGGGGAATGGGGTCACGGCCCCTCCGCTCACGGAGATTACCATCACACCCAGAACCCTTCCACACGGCCGTGGTGCGTTTGGTCTGCTCCCGCGAGCGGTGTTTCCCCTCTCTCTAGCCCCCTGAAGAACCACAGGGAAATGCTGCCTTTGAAGTCTCTGAAGCAGGGCTTGATGGATGCTGGTGTGGGTTCCCGATCCTCGTGGAACGGCACAAGGGAGGTTGTGTGGCCTTGTCTGTGGGTAGGGTTGCTCAGCGCTCTTGCGGGGGATAGATGGCTCTATGAGTGCTTGTGGCAGAGAAAAGCCATGTTAGGCTATTTTTCAAGGAGATGATGCAAGTTACTACTACTCAAGCTAAATAAATCTGTGAATGTGGGAGGGGCCGTTGTGATGGGTAATTTCAATTTTGCCTTTTGTGGGATCCACTGAGATGATTTCACTTACTCTGAAGTTTCTCTTGCTATTACCACACTCATTTGGCTGGGGAGGAGCGTGAGTATCACCTGCCTTTCCTACAAGTTCCAGAAATCAGAGAGTGAAGACGGGGAAGCAAATCTCCCAAGGGGCATCCTTCACTAGCACTGATACCAAATCATGCAGATACATGATGAAGTAGAGTGAGAGGGCAAATGGAAACAACAAAGTCAAGGAGAGTTAGCTGCCACCAGACACATCTGTTATAGAGACAAATCTGCAGCTTCAGCTGCAATGAAGGAGGAGGCTTCCTTTTTCATTGTTCCATAGGTCCTAATCCAAAATGTGGAACTGGATGTGGGTGCACCTCTTGTTTAGTCACAGCTTATCCACCTGCCCTAAGCCATTAATACAAGATTTATTGGCTATTTTTAGGTATTTCTTCATTCCCTGTTTGAAATAATTCCAATGCTGATGTTCCTTTGGGAAAAGGAAAGGAAAGGATAGCCCACAATCTAATAATCCTTCTCTTTTGATGCCACCCCATCTCATTGCAAATAAACATACTGTTTTGCTCTAGAAGTTCATTCCCTGAATTTTAACACCTTGCACTACTTCAGATTACTTTACTAATGTACTGGCAAGCCTCAGATAACTGCACATAATTGCATTCTTTCCTTTATTGCCTTTTGCATATATGCTCTCTTAGCCAAATAATGCATGTGCAGTTTTTAATTCCTTGACTTGTGTGCCCTTCTAAACACTAAACATTTCATCCTGTCCTCTGGGTTCTCTCCTGTTCGACATTCTTGCACTTGCATTGAGCTGCTCAGAATTGTTTGCATGGCCTTGTGTCTTGATGCTTGGAAATAGCATCACTTTGGGACACTGGATATTGTATGAAGTAGGATTGTATCTCTTTCTAATTTATTCACTGAAATCCCACAGAAAGCAATGTTTCCCTGCATTGTTCTAATGTTTTTCCGAGCTGTTATCTGTGGCAAAAGAGCATCTTAGGTTGTGGAGACTTTTTGGAGGGGGTTGGGGAGGAGATGTCTGTTCTCTTTTCTTTTGCCCAAGGCTGCTACTGTCTTTGCCTTCTGTATTTTACTTGGAGGCTGACCAATGGCACAGTGTAAATCCTTTTTGGGGGGAAGGCAGCTGGTGGCTCCAAGAAGACAGCTGCTTATTCTCCAGCTTGCTCCCATAGGCTGCCAGCAGATGTGTCTGACAAGGGAGCTGAAACCTCAGTCCATTGAGAATTGTCTTCTTTATGCCTGTACAGAATCACTGTGTGCATCCCTCTTTGTGCCCAGGTGCAGATGGCTTCGTCTTCTCCCCTCTGATATTGCATGTGCCATATGCAGAGAATCATGTAAGAGATGAGTGTATTTTCTCCCCCCCTTGTCCTGTGTTCCTCCAATTATGACAGTTTTGTTTTTTGGCCAACTTTCCTTCCCTGGAGTGTCAGGAGATTTATGCATGCTTTTCCTCTGGTTCAGGAATGCTCCTCTTTCCAGGTCTGCTCTCCCTAAAACCTTTGTTTCCTTGTATTTCATTATCCATCAGCAGTCCCTGTGCAGAGCGTTAACCTGTAGTCCCTACAGATTAGCACAGAGTACTTTGGGAGCACACTTAAGGTTACACAATATATTTTTGTTTTCCATTTCTGTGGCCATATTGCCTATGTTTACTGCACACATAAACAATAGAAGGTGGAAGAAGTACAAATTGGTGTGTGTGGTCAAGCTAGAGCTTTATAATGTAATTCAGCCACCAAACAAGAGGGCAGTATATTCTAAAAAGAGTGCTGTCATGAAGAAGTTTTTATTAAGAATATTCCAGATTGGCTGGTTTTGACCATAAACATGTGATGATTTTTTTTCAAAAAGCTCAAAGACTTATTTCTGTGAAAAGGTGACTAAAGGTTTAAGGGGAAACTGATGAGCCCATATAATACTGTCAGTATTTAGTCTTGTTTGCTGTTGTTTTTTTCCTTAAACCTGATTTAATATTATATTACTCTTATATCTTGCTGTTGATTTTGTTAGCAAGTTTTGTATCACCTTACAGAAATACAGGTAAGATATTTTTTCCAGCTGCAGACTCCACACATTCAGCAGTTTTCCAACTCTTTATGACCTTATACTTTAGCTTCTACTTGATAAATCTTGGGCTGGATATCACTCTTTTCTCCATATCTGCTCTTTGGCAACCATGAAATCTCAGGGGTGTACACAAGTGTAACACGGGTGTATTTTGTAAATAATTCTGTAGATGTTGTACTACAGCAAACTAGTTCACTTTCTACTGTGCTGCCAACTGTGCTAGGTAAACAGACCCCCAAAAGGATAAAAGCTTCTTAATTGCTCTTGTCAGCCATAGCAGTCAAACATGTGAGCAGCAAGTCTGAGTAAAAAAAAAAGCCATTTCATTTTGTCACTCTTCTCACACTTGATTTATACAAGGAGTTTTAAACTTAACAAAGAACTACACTAGTGCTTCCTTCTCAGAGGCATGTGTTGGCTTTCAAGGAATACTCCTCTGCCACCAGAAACAGGATTTTATCGGAACTGTACTGTTAATATATGCCATGTTTTAAGAAATGCAATTTAAATGTGTGTACTTTTTGGAGATCCTGGCATGTTATTTTATACTGAAGGCGCTGTCTTGCCTCTTAAAAAGTCACCATGGAGCAACTGATGGTTCTGTTACAGAGGTCCTACTTAAAGATTGTTCTTGAGACCGCTTCTGAGAAAAGCTCTTCTAGTCACCAGTTTCAGTTTTCCATGCCTCCAGAGGCCCCTGTGCAGTAGCATTCTGCTACTCAGGCCTGCTTGTCAAGAAGATTTTTGTTCAGACGTTTCACGTGCACACCCCCACTCCCGTACGCATGTGCGTGCGCGCACGCTTGTGTGTGCACACAGCTATGGGCAAAGAGTGGAAAGAAGG
This sequence comes from Cinclus cinclus, assembly GCF_963662255.1. Taxonomy (NCBI): domain Eukaryota; kingdom Metazoa; phylum Chordata; class Aves; order Passeriformes; family Cinclidae; genus Cinclus; species Cinclus cinclus. The sequence goes on along the minus strand of NC_085047.1, from coordinate 30,956,864 downwards.
GCTGTCCTGGCAGTGGAGAAGATGCTGAATACTGTAGGAACACGGCCTATCCAGCCTGAAAACTACAGTCTTACATATGAAAGATGAATCCTTAAGGTCTTGATTCACCTTAGGATGGAAATTCTCGCCAGCCCAGACCTGCACATTGAAACATACATGACTTCATTTTCAGACAGGCTTTTTTTTTCCCCTGTCTCCTTAAGCTTGCCAAGTAAATGATTCCTCTGCTGATTCTGCAGTTTCCAAGTACAGTTTTTTGCTCTGTGCCATGTCTCTGGAAAATATCCAGCATGTCTAAATCATGTAATTAAACCCTAGAAGCTAAAGGCTGAGAACTACTGACTCTTTGTAAGATATTTCTGTTTTAGCATACTGATGTTTCTCCAAGTTACTGTAAAGCTTTCAAAGCTCCCTAAATGACCTGATCTCTCTCCCACTTACTGCAAAACACTCACATGATATGAATCTGTTTGGCCCAGCTGACCACTTCAGAGGCAGTGTGTAGGATACAGACGCCTGTGTGGAAGCCTTTAGGATCAGGCTTACCACAGGTTCTCGCTGAAGCATGGTTCCTTGGCAGAACTATCTTATCTTCATAACTATTCTCCTAAGAAGAGAGTGGGATGTCACAATAGGGACAGTATTACAGAGATTTCTGGGCATGTTTTGAATAATTTCAAATTGGAAATTCAAACTGGACTGTTTGAATTTCTAAATGTTAGGTTTCGCTTGCAGCTAGGATCAATTTCATTCCGGTATGCAGAATCTGGAATGCTTTCTGCATCTGAAAGATGTTTGAAATGACTCCTTTTTGGGTTTGAGCCAGGAAGAAGCTGCTGGAAGCACAGCTGGATTGGGATGCATGCCTGCAGTTGTCTCCCAGATGGTCCCTTCCCTTGCTAATAATGTCAGTAGGCTTTCAGCTGGTGCCAGCAGCAATGGGGATGCAAATATGTACTGACATTTTCACTTTTCAGTGAGTTTGCTAATCCCATTTGGTGCATGTGTTGTCCATAAAGGGGCTACCATATCAGCAGTTATCATTGCTGTCACTATGGTATCAGGAATGGAATAGTTCTGTTTAGGAATGTTTGTTTTCTTGCTAGTGCAGAGAGGACCTTAGTGGTCTTCTCCTCTTCCAGTATCTAACCGTGTTAGAAATACATAAAGATGGAGTAGCACGTGATGTGAGAACAAATTCTGGTGACTTGAGTAAAAATCAGCAGCCTGTTAAAATCCAGGGGATAGATAGAGGCTCAAGAGAGGGAATTTTCTTGGTTTGCACGTGCCTTGTTCTGCTGGGACATGTATGGAGTCAGATGCTGAAGAGTAATTAGTCTTCATTTTGAGCCTTACTGGAGTTACCTTTTTGCTTGGGGCCCCAGGCTGAGCACCAGAAAGACATTTGGTGAAATAATGTAATGGGAATGATGCATTACTTATGCTCCTTGTTTCAGTCAGAAGTCAACTCAGACTGCAAGGATGGTGTTGACAGTTGTGTGTTTCTCATGGATAATTTTACCAGTCTTGAATTCAAAGTGGCTCTGGATGGTTTCAGAGAGCTGCCGGTTCTTGGCAGAAATAAGGACATCTTTGTGTAGAAGGTGGATGGCCATGAGGAGAGCACCAGAGAAGGTCAGGAAGACGGGTGAAGCACTTCTCTTGAAGACAAGCTGAGAGAGCTGGGATTGTTCAGACTGGAGAAGAAGACTCCATTTTAAAGACTCTGGAGTGACATCATTGTGGCCTTCCAGTACCTAAAGGGGATATAAGAGATGTGGAGAGGGACTTTTTGCAAGGGGATGTGAGCAATACAACATTCGAGAAGGACTTCACACTTGAAGAGCTGATGTAGAGGAAGGAGTTCTTTACTCAATGAGTGGTGAGGCACTGGAACAGATTTCCTGGAGAAGCTGTGCATGCCCCATCCCTGGAAGTGTTCAAGACCAGGCTGGATGGGGCTTGAACCAACCTGGTCTAGTGGAAGATGTCCCTGCCCATGGCAGGGGGATCAGAATTGAATGGTCTTTAAGGTCCCCTGCAACTCAAATTAGTCTGCAATTTTGTGAAATCAAATTAGTGACTAGATCCCTCTTACTTGAAAAAATAGCTTAAAAATTGTCTCCTAAATAAATTCTTTTGATTATGTCTAGTGGGTTACTCCCAGGAAAGTGTGCATGATGACAAAGTGTAACAAAATCAAATCTGTCTTTGGAAACAAAGGGAAAATAAAAATAGTAAATTCTTTTAAAGAATCAAGCTAGAAAGGTTCTTACTGGGTTCAGTAAATCAACACCTACTGGACAGTCCTAACTGAAAGGATCAGAATAGGCTAGGTTGAATAGTTGTACATTTCCTGCTTCTCTTGGCTCTTAGTCTGTACCAGGCTACTGTGTCTAATAATGTTGAAAAGAGTTGTGTGTGTGGAAATCCGAGTGGAAAGGGGAAACTTGCCCGAAACCCTCAGAAATTTATTTTAAAACTAGTTTTTAGATTATTTTTTTTAAAGGCTTAGCTTTCCCCTCCTCCACCCAGATCATAGCAGATCAGCCTGACATTTTCTGCTTTTTTCCTTTTGTGCCTCTGAACCTGTGGTGTTGAAATTGAACAGTCCCTGACTTTATGGCACTAATGCAGATGTACAGAGACTATTTGTGTTTGACTGCGTGAACTTCTCTGCCAGAACACTGATGAACTGGGAGCTCAGTGAAGAGCAACAGAAGTGATTAGGTGACTATAGGGAATTTTTAAAATGCTATTAAAAAGCACTAGCTTACTGATGAGTGAAAGGGTTTGCTCTGGAGTAGCTAGAGTATCTAAAAGATTACTGACAGGATCCTAGGCAATGTGCTGGCCAAAGTAAGAGGGCTGGCTCGTATTGCCCAAGGTAGGTGGGTTTGGGTTTAGTATTAAGGTGTGCTTTCTTCCAGCCAAGGTCCACACAGATTGCAGAGTCATGGAAGACCTATTGCTAATGACATTTAAAAATACGACTAGGGAAGCTTAAATAAATACACGGACAAAAATCCTGCAATTGACCAGGGATTGTAGGCCAGATGTTGTCTAAATAAAGGTGCCCATCCCCCTCATTTAATTTCTATTATTATAGTCCTGCCAACAATTGAGGGAGGGACTACCTCACTGACAGAAAATGTATCTTGGATCTGCTCTGTTAGGACCAAGACTGGTGGATATCCAAGGAAAGGAAGTGGTGTATTGTACTCACTCCATTTTAAATATTATCCTTTGGCTTTGAGGTTGGACGTGGTTGTAACAAGAGCAGTGAGCCCCAGCATCCACACTGACATAAAAATAAGCCTTTGAGACACTGAGGAGGCAGGATGAACTCTGAGATTTATGTGTTGTTGCTTTCATCTCTGGCACGAAAAATAATACAAACATGCATTAGAAAGAGATGCTATGAGCCTGAAATATCTTTCTACCGTAACCTGCTTGGCCTTCCCTCTTCCTCTTAAGACTATTTCTGTTCTGCTGAAGTATTAGTGGCACATAATGTTCCCATTTCCTGAGGGTGGAAACATCGAACTGGAAATGCAGGATGGAGAAGGAGGGAAGGACCTGAGAACAAAGTTGTCTGCTCTTCAGGCTCTGCCAGTGGCAAGTTCAAATTTTTGGTGGAGCTCTCTAACCCACTTTTGCTACAGATGGGCTCCTTGTGATGCTTCACTGAACTCAGGTAATTGTTCCAAGCAGTCATTGCCATTCAGATCATCTCTTCTTTGCAGCCTTCATCTGACTTCTTTTCTTCAAGCTACCATTTCTGCTTCATTTCCCTCTCAATTGTCTCGTAGATGAGAGCCAGTTTTGGGCAACCTGATTCCCAGAATCAAAGTGAAAACCTGGTCAAAGCCTTGAATAAGCATGAATCATTAATGTTGTTCTCTAATAAATACCTAGATGTTGACAAAAGTTAAAATAAAGTGGGTGTTAAAGACCAAGTGAGATGTTTCTGAGGTCCAGTGGGACTTCTGTAGTGTCTTGTTGCTCAGTTCAGTCACTTTTAACACTGAGACCAAGGCACTAAGAGGAAAGACAGCTGAGTCTTAATGAATGTTATGGAATTCAAGATTAGAACTGAAAATGGAAAAACTGAAGAAACCATCTATTTTCTCTAAGTCTTTCCAGAATAAGTTATAGGTGTCATAGTTCTTTTCTCTGTCTTCTGGAGAGATTGCTGTCAAGGTAGCTCCCTAATTGCCTGTTACTGCACAGTGAAATAACACCTTGTGCAAAAATGGTTGTAGACAGAATGTCGTAAGTGTTTGTGTGCACTTCTCAGCGTATGACCTGTGCAGTGCAGGGCTGTTTTGTGATGTTTTAGTTCCTAACATGAACGTGAGACTCCAACTAATGGCAGAACGGACAGAATTCCCATCTCGGCGAACAGTGGTCATAAAAGAATGAGGCTGTGTGGTAGAGCTCTTCTCTGAGCCATTTTCTCCCTCCCTCGTAGCTTCCTAGTTTTGTGCATATATTTCCACATCAAACGCTCTAATTTATGTGCTGGAGCTAAAGCTTGTGCATCGTACAGCCTGTTGGCGCAGTCAGGAAAATGTAAGGGAAACGGCTTGAGTGAATATAATTTTTTATTCTCAATACCATTCGGGAAGTAAGTTATGTTAGAGCCCTCTGTTGGGGCAAACTTATGAACTGAAAAACTGGTATTTGCGATTCTGTGGGGTTATAACTAGATGGAAGGTACCTGGTAATCATCTGCTTGGAGTGAAGGTGGGAGAGTAGGTTTGGACAGCCGGGTCAAGGCAGTGAAAAAGTCAGTGGAGTGATGGTGCTTCAGTGCTTTTCTGCCTTGTTTTACAAAGCATTCTTGCTTCTCTTAACAGGAATAAAAACAGTGATGATAAATAATGCTAGTAATTAAATTGTTTTAAAAGTAGCCTCTATCTGCAAATGCATGAAGCCAACAATTTGTGAACCAAGCTCTATGACAGCCCAAGGCTGTGAAACTGATTAAAATGGAAAAAAGTAGTTTTAATTAACCCTTAGATTATGAAGCGCATTCTCTGAAAACCCAAGCTACCTCACTGAAGCCAGAAAGGAGGTTAATAAAAAGACCTGCACTTAAATAAAGGTGCTTTAATATTATTATTCCTTTCTGTAATCTGTTTTGAAATGACAGTTTCTCTCATGGAATGAAAGGCAATTTCAAAATGATGGGAATTCCCATAGAAGAGGAGCATTATCTTTTAACTGGCTGTCAGTGCTGTCACTATATCCCAATAGACAACATAACCCTGGATAATGTGAATACGAATAACATGCATTTTCTGCTTATGCTAAATATTTCTTACTGTAAAACCCTCATGAAGTGAAAAGCAAAATTAGAGATGAAGACAGTAAGCATATTTTTGCAAAAAATGAAGTTCTTTACTGCAGCTGAGGAAAATATTAATCCTTACTAAAGGATTTTTCAAACTGGTCCACAATGAACAGTTTAAGAAAAGTATTTTCAGCTTGTTCTTTTTTTCCCCCTCCATTGTATCTTTTGAGTGTTTGTATGTGGATCTTGGTTCATGTATTTCTAGACATGCCATTCTTAAGTTACAAAGGGAAAGAGTATTAGTTTAAAACATCTCTTTCCTCAGACTTACACATATCTTAGTTTTGCAAGCCACTCTCACTTTTGCTCCTGCCCAGCCCTTTAGGGTCTTGATTTCTTTCTGAGTGTCCTAAGAGTGCATTTAAGACTGTTTTACAGTCTGTGTTTGGGTTGCCTGTGCAGATTTGCAGTTGCATTTGCAGACTTGGTCAGCAAATGTCAAGGTTGTTTTTCTGATTTGGGACATTGCTTGTCTGGCCATTGCAAATACTGTGTTTGCCTTCTTTACCACTTTCCATCCATTAGCAATCGGAAATTGGTCTATAATAACTTTAATTTTACTTGAATAAAAAAGCATGATCAGCATTGCTGAGTAGATGAGAATCTGATTTTAGTGACATACTCTTTACGTCACTGTCATGGTTTAACCCCAGCTGGCAGCTAAGCAGCACACAGCTGCTTGCTTAGCCCCTACCCTCCCACTTCTCAGTGGGATGGGAGGGAGACTTGGAAAAAGGTAAAAGACGTGGGTTGAGATAGCCACAATAGGAACAGTTTAATCATTGGAATAAAATAATAACAATAATAATGGTGATGATGATGGTGGTGATGGAAAAGAAAGAAGGAGAAAGGCATAAACCCCAAGAAACACAAGTGATGCATGGTAAAGTCACTCACCACCCATCACATCCCTGACCAGTGATCAGCAGATCCTGGCCACCTCCCCTCCGTTTATGTACTGAGCATGACATTCCATAGTGTGGAATATCTCCTCAGCCTGTTCAGGTCAGCAGTCCCTGGCCATGCTCCCTCCCAGTTTCTTGTCCATCTCCTCACTGGCAGAACATGGGAAATTGAAAAGTTCTTGATTTAGAGTAAGCTCTACTTAGCAACAACTAAAAACATCTGTGTTATTGAGAGTATTCTCAATCCAAAACACAGCCCTGTGCCAGTTCCTCAGGGAAAATTTAACTCTATCCCAGCCAAAACCAGGACAGTAACACATCCTTTGTTTAATAACCATGTGTGAAAATGTGTTATTTCCCTTCCCCTTTTAAATGCCAAAATAGGATGCATCTTTTTTTCTTGTTTTCGGATGTCTTCTATAATAAAATTTCAGTGAATTTTGGGGTCTTTGTTTAAACTTAAGTTGTATCAGAGAAGGAAAAGGAAGTGTCAATTTTCCAAGAATTTTTAGTACCATAGATTATTTTTATCTAGAAGTTAATAATGTGCCAATCTTCAGGGATACTCAAGTCTAGTATTCTAAACTTAAAATTCTGTGCTTAGAATTTTGGAAACAACATTTTTCACAGTGCTTGACAAAAGTTTCCTGCTGTGCCCTAGAGTTTGTGAATTATTTATTTTTTTTCCTTGCTGAAGCCTTATGTCTTCCCTTTGTACAGATGAAAGTATAATTATCAAAGATAAATTATAATTGAAGTTGGTAACATCATGTTTATTTCCACATGGATACAAGTGCAGAGATCTGTGCACAGTTGTACTGAGAGAAGTATCCTGAGAAATTAGAGTAAAATCAATAGCAGGACAGTGAAACCATACCTAGTGGATACAGTTGTCATCTTCTCTTTCAGTCAAAGAAGATAAATGTGATGGACAGCTGTTAATTCATTTCTCCCTGTTTACATGGTCTCCTTAATTTACTGTATGAAAATTCAAAAGGAGTTATTTTTGTATCACTTCAATTCCTGTTATATTTTGGAAGAGTTTCTATTAGGCAAGTAATGGATAACATAAATAACAATTAATTTCTTCACATTTTTCATTCTATAATGCTGTTAATATTCTAGAGCTGGGATTTTGCATCCAGGTGTTAATGTTAGAAACTTGACTATAATTGCCAATGTTTCTTTGAAAACTACACAAATAACCATAAAAATTGTCAGTGAAGTCAAATCTTGTGAGGTGGGAAGAGTTTTTTTTCAGGAACTTAATTTTGTTCAATATGTATGTAATTCAAGTACGTAATCGACGGAAGAAAGTATCTGTATCTTTAATTAGAGTATTTTTAAAATTGCCATAGTTTCAAGAGGTCAGTGTCCATCTTTGTTAGGCAAAGCAAAACATTATGTGGAGGCATTGAGAAAGTGTCCAGAAGCGCAGGCAGCTGTGAATGAATTTTGCTTAGGAAGAAAGACTGGATTTACAAGCTAAGCTGTAAAGCTGCTCTAGCCAAGTGTATGTCATGGCAGAGAAGAAAGATTTGAGGGAAAGCACTGTAGTTATCTAAAGAGATGCTAACCTGGCCTTGTGTGTGGGTTGGGAGATTGCACAGAGGCTCAGAATCTCCCCAGATACCTTTGGGCTGTACCTAGGGAGTCATGGGGAGGGAGCTGTTCAACTGTCCATGGCTCCCTTTTTTAATTAGTGCCCATCTTAGCTACCTGAACATGATTCAGCTCAGTTCACTGACTGCAGAGGTTATTTGAGTGATTATGCTTTTAAGTTGGGCACTCTATTCAGGCCTCAAGGGTTTAATAAAAATTCATGAAAATAAGCATCTCTTTCTTCCCTTTAAGAGCTATGGAAGTTCTTAATTTGGATCCCACTAGGAAATGTAAGATCAGAGCATGGAAGATCAGCTTCAAGACTCCTGGTGTTTCCATGGTAAACAAGGAAATAAAGGCCTTTCTTTGGAGAACCTTCACAGTCAGCTTTTGGAGTGTCATTGTAAACTTAAGGGATCCCAGGAGACACAGACTTTATCTAGATAATCTGTAAGAAACAAGTGATCAAGCCAGCAGAAGAAATACTTTATGACGTATGCTGTTGAGGAAGTATTCCTTGAAACTTAGTTATGCATTTCATCTAGAGCATTTCCCTCAAAATTAAATGAATCAACTGAACAGACTGTAAAAAATCCACAGGGCTTTTTTCAATAAATTCTGCTCTCCTTTCAGATACTTTCAAAGTAGTTTGGAGTAATTAAAAATAATCTCATTTAGTAACAGAGGATAAAAGGATATACAGCAACTATTGAAATTATCTATTTATTTCATCAATCATTCTTCTGTGGTGCTTTATGTGCCCCAGTAATAGAATTTTTGAAGAAAACACATTAACTTCATTATATTAAAACCCTCAGCCATAAATTATTTGTTGCTCCCCCCCATTCACTTCCTGTTTGGGGCGTAGAAAGATTTCTATGAATAGCAGTTATTGTAATTATTGTCTAAGAAAGAAGGTAGGCAATATTATGTCATGCTCAGAGTGCTGGACAGGCACTGAGTGACAGCTTTTCACAACAGCATTGTGAGATTTATCCCAGTGAGATGCGTGACCATTGCTGCAAGGGCATCCCAGTGGCAAAGGAGCAATTATAGTAGGACAGAACTGGGGGCAACAAAGAAGGGGGGGGAGGCCTTTTGCTTGATGTGTAACACTGTCATGATTCCCTATTTATCATGAATGAGAGGTGTTAATTCCACTTTCTGTACTCTGCCTAAACGTGATGAATCAGTGTGCAGCACAAATTAATTGGAATAGTAGTTTATTGACTCTCCCAGATGTTGTGCTCATTTATCTTTTTAATGGTTCTTGCTGAGAGATAATATTAAGCTGATATGAGTCACAGTGCAAAATGTGCACAGTGCAGGAGGAGGGAAGACTGTGTTTGCAAAGGTACAACATTTTCTCTACCCTGGAGAATTTTTTGAGGTGCATTTATTTTGCATTCAGATCTTTTGTATGAGGAAGAAGTATGAGAAATATGGGGAAAATTTGTGGACTCAAATGTAGCAGAGGGAAGTTAGACGCATATAATGATTTCTACTGTGAAATAAGCCTAGAGGAGTCAGTTAACAATGAACGAGGAAGAGGCATTGTTCCAGTGGGAGGAAACAAGATGATTTGGAAAAGTTCTTGGAACAGATAAGAAGAATTGAAAACATAAAACATTTGGCACTGTTACGATTTCAGCTTCTATTAGTAGAACAATTTAAAATACGTAAAAATACTTTGTTGCATGAGGATAGATATCTTTCCAAATCTATTAGAAGTTCAAAACAGGGACTGGATGAATTCCTAAAGAGATACTAAAGGGAATGAATTGGGGGATATTCTCTAGTAATCTTTGTCTTATATTTGTGGATACCGGAGGAAGAGTGGGGAAGTGGGTCACATAGAGGCCAGGCTTGCAAGCCATCTGCACACAGCACCTCTTCCTGGCAGTGGAGACACCAAGAAAACTTGGCTTAGCTGGACATTCATCTGCTGCTGAGTTTTCCTGTGTTTTGAAACTCAAAGAAACAGCTTTATTCAGGCCCTCATCTTTTCTCCAGAAAGCTTGTGCACTACCTGAACATTCCTAGCTTTCTCCTTAATCCTAAATGCATGCCTGAATTCCTCCCTTGGAAGCCAGACAGATGCATGGTTCAGATGAGTGTTTAATGCTATTTGATGTTGGGTTCTGCAGGTGGTATCTGTCAGAGGGAAATGGGGTCACTGTACATTACTTTACATTGCAAAAAGGTTGAGAAGAGGAGGGATTTTGTTCAAAGCTTAGGTCCAGAAGAACCTGTGGTCAGCACAGAATTAACACAGTTTATCAACCCCAGAAGAATAAAAAAGCAGTCCATTCTAAGGAGACCCCTCTTAGGTTTGTCATATGTATGACCACCTCCATCAAGACTCCAGACCTATACCACTGGGGTACTCTAAAATAAGTGACTGCACAAACCTTGGATCAAACTTGCTTCCTTGCTAACAAAAACACATGCAATGATGGAAGGGAATTCTCAATTAAATGCTGACCTGTTTAGCAGCACTGGTGCCCTATGGCTTTTCATTGTTCGTCGCTGACAGTGCTTGAACTCTGAGAGAATCTTTTATTTGCATAAAGAAGCTGCTGCAGAGGTACTGGCTGCATGAAATGCTTTGCCACAGCTTGGGTACAGCACAGGCAGACAGCAGCCCTCTTTGTGACAGATATCTCACAATCACAGAACTGTACTACTGTCAGTTGTTTTAGCACATGTGGGAGCACTATCACTATCTCTTCTGTAGCACTGAGCATCATTGCCTGGAGATGGTACTGAAGTGTTCCCACTTCAAGATTGAGTTCAGAAAAAGTGAGAAATTACAGCACTGGCCCTGTCTGGTGAGAATAAACAGGACTTAAACAGTGACAGTCAAGCCAGGCATGCTGTTTCACATTCAAGGCTTTCCAGCTGAAATGGCTTGTGTTTTCAGTCTTGGGTAGAAGAAGCTTTGAGGTGCTTCGCAAGAGCTGACTCTCTTCTGTTGAGATAGAAAACATAAGAGAGCAAAGGAGATTCTGACTACATATAAGGAAGAAAAAAAATTGCAGTAAAAAGAATTTTTAAAAATTATCCAGGTCAACACAGCTACAGAAGCCCAAAATTGTGTAAGAATCTCCTTCCTTGTTGATGTTCAAAACTCACCTTGACAAACTTCCCAAAAAACTCTTCTCCCTTGCTGGTTGTCCTGCTAAGAAACCAGGATTCTTGAAAATAGTGGTGGTAATTGTGTTTATCTCTCTAACTGGGATTTCACACTTAAATTTTGGTAATCTGGATACTACAGTGATGGTGGCAAAGTAAACAGGCCTGATAGCTTTGGTGAATAATGTAAGGAGACAACCCAGGAACTTCCATCTCCCATCTCTTGGAGCTTGGTATTACTGTAAAAGTAAATGTGACTGGTCTTTTCTGACTGCTTGGGATCTTCACAGTTTTATAGGGTTGAATCATTAAAAGACATTTTGGTCCTCAGAAACTATCACTTCTCAGGTGCTTTAAAATTTTCAGGAGAACATTCCACTTGCTAAGGAAATACATGCCTAAAAATAGGTTAGTCTAAGAGAATTGACAGCTGGTGCATGAGTGGCAAGTTCATGTACTTGGAGAAGAGAGAGATTCAGAAGGGGTATTTAAGGAAGGTTATCAAAGAATCCTGTGCACAGATGTATTGCTTTGCAGTTGGATTTGGAGGAGAGTGGGGAATAGGGGATTCCATAGCAATGAGAAGTAATCTTGCTGAAAGCAGTTTTGGAAGAAGTAACTAGCTGAGAAGGCCATGGAAAGGTGCTTGTGTGGACAAGAGAAGAGGGTGGTTTGAAAGTTGGGATGGTTTGAGGTTTCTGTTTACGTAGTTTGGTGTAGGGTAGAAGTAGTAGGAGAACTGAAGAATGAAAGATGAGCGTCTTTGGGTGTAGTCAGATTCTGTACACATCAAGTGCTAGGAGGAAGGGCAGGGCAGTGGTTAGCAATTTAGGGGCTTGGTACTCTTTAATTCACAGAGGCTAGTGCTTCCCTCCTACTCTCCCTTAAATGCTTCCATAATATTCTCTCTGTCCTTCATTGTGGAGTAAGCATTTTTGATTGAGGTGTGGAAGAGGCAGAATAAAAATTAAAAAAAAAAAAATTACCTTTTTTATCTACTAAATCACAACCAGCATTTTGATTTAGCTACGGTTTATTTCACGGAAAATCATTGCCAGTCTAATCCAGGCAAAGGCTGTATGATTCCTCTTGAAGAGTAGTGTTACTTTGGTGGGATATAGAGTCAACCAGGATAAGGCAAACAGATGTTGTAAGAGAGGTGCAGGTGAGGAGGGCAGCAGAAGAACAGTTGGTTTCCTTGGAGCCAGAAATTGTTTTGTATCTGGTTTTGTGCATGAGGGTTTTTTTAGCTATATCTGTATTGTGGTAATTTCAATGCTTTGGCCTGAGATCCAGCAGCCAAAGTATATTTGGGTTCTGTTATCTGCTCTGTGACTCAGAAGTTGTGTGACATGAGAAAATCTGAATTGTGAGCAATTTTCGAGCTTTCTGCAGATAAATGACATCACATTGACTGAAATTAAAGTATTCTTCAGTTTGTTTGACCTCTCTTTCTGCATTTGTTTGCCTTCATTATGAATGCTTGAAAGTCCCCATCTCTTAGGATTTTACTGGCCTAATAAAAACTTTTAGATATTATAAAATTATAGATTGGCAGTACGAATGGTGAGTATTTATGTCTCCATGTAGAAGTGTTGTGCAGGCTTGATTTTGGTGTACCCAGTTTTAGTTTTGGTGGCTCAGACAGCAGTCTTCACTCCTGTTCCAGAAGAACACTGCCATGTGCTTTGGTAGTTCTTTCTGTAAAGAACTTTTTGATCTTTCACCCTGAAATTTTCTCCTTTTTGCAGTTGCATTCAGTGGTGTTTTTATTCTGTGACATGTTGTGTTGTATACATGCTTCATAAACTAATAAGCAGTACCTGTATTATATCCATCCTCACATTTAATCTTAATTTTTTCCTCTGTCATACTTAACAGTCTTTATTTTTCTCTTTCCTTGGTAGTCATGAATCAAAATTTTTGCCTTCTTCTGAGATCCCTTTAGTTTCCTTACATTTAAAGATGCCCAATGTGTCTTTGGTTCATCTGTCTTGGGTGCTCTAGGTTCTCAATGGGAGCAGCAGAAGAGAGAACTGGTCCATCCTATCCAGAATTTCTCTCCCTCTCCAGTAAAGCAAATCTAATTGCACACCACTGCCGTTTCGCATACTCCCCAGGCTGCTTTTTCTCTGCTATGCCCAACTTGCTCAAATCCCCTATTGCAAGGTTTTCAGATAATTGCACTGAGGCTGCCCCTTTTAATTACAACTCTTCCCTCTCCTCTTTCAGCCAAGTTATTGAGCCATTTCTGTATATTGCCTGAGATATTTTTCTTTCTCCTTAGCTACGCTTCACTGTCTCACTGAAGACATTGGAGCATTTTCAATGCTCTGCTCAAAGAGCACCTGAAGAAACAAAACGTACTGGCTTTTTGCATGCAACCTACATATTACTGTGATATCTCTCTGGTGGAATGAGAATTGGACAGATGGAGCTAGAATTACCTTGCTTAGCAAGATTGTTATGCTGTATTGATCTAATGCAATGCTGGATTAGGCTACATGCTGCTCCCTTTCTCTAAGTTAAGCTTTTATGTCAGGTTCTTAATGGTGGTGGTAGAGTTTTGTTTGGATTTTTTCCCACTTAAGATAATAAACTTAGACTTGTGTGCTTTTTCTGGCTGTAATGCAGGCTCCCTATTTGACCTTAAATATCACAACGTTTACTTCCTCACGTATGACATATCAATAGGAAAAATACTGTCCAACTTAGTAGTGTTGTGCAGTCGCATGCTTAAAGGGACAAATGCCTGCATCTGAAATGCAGTTACAAGTGTGTCAGCTGTGCAGATTTGTGTTGGCAAAAACTCCCCTGTCATGGCTACTGCCCTGCAAAGTCCTTAAAAGGCAAAGTGTAAATTGCAGGAGACAGAATTTGAAAAGCGTACAGGGAAATGGAATGGACACCTTCCAAGAAACATTGCCAAAGATGCAGAAAGGATCGGGACTTAAGTAATAGTACAGCCCATACTGTGGTAGAGATTAATGTTGATTTGGGAACCACACTGTCACTGATGCCATGAAAAGTCTCAAAATCTGTGTGTACTGGCAGTGCACAAAACACCTGTTACTGACTGAAGTCTTGAGGGGTGGGTGTATCGTAAATATGGGGCCTGTGCTACTCCTTTTCACCCTTATCTTGGAAGTAGTAAATGATGGAATGGGTGTATAAAAACTGCCACTTTTGTGTTGGAGTGACCTGATTTCTGTTTCTACCTTCTGCTTTTTCTTAAACAGTATTTCTCTCTGAGGACCTCTGTACTTTAATTTGGGAAGATATTAAAATACTCCAGGAAATCTCAGGCCATTTAAAGGGAGTGGTGTGTCCTTGTTGAAGATGGTGATATTTACAGAGAATCTTCATGGATTCTAATGCTGGCATCAGTGCAAGAAGAGTGTCGGGAATGGGTCGGCTCTGGATGGTCTTCTTCTTTCATCTAGTCACCTCATTAGAAGGTAAGAACAGATGTTTTGCAACAACTTGAAACAGTTTTCTGTGGAGGTTGAAAAAAAAAAAAAGAGTGTGCTTTCCAGTATGCTTATATCCTAGTCCAGATGAGCATCGAGCACATGTCTTTCTGTTTGATGGTTGATCGCTATCTCTTGGGATTTAAAAGTTATTAGTATTGTTTCTGGTGGGAGAGGCAAACCCTCTTATGAGGGATCATTAGTGAACATTACTATTAACTATCTCAGAAGTGACTCCTCCAAGAATATATTTTTTTCTCCAGGAATAAGCTCCTTGTTTATACTTGGAGTGTATTTGATTCTTGTGTTCCTGTTCTTGCACCATGTTTGCTTTGTGAAACGATCTCTGGACCTTCATACTGTTCAAGAAGACAGCACCCAGTGGGCTGAAATCAGGAGTTTTTGTCTTACCTCTGAAAAACTTGCCTCAAATAATATATATGGAGAGAATATTTTGCATTAACAAGAAGAGGCAGTTCACATTCAGCCAGCAGAGAGAGAAGGGAGAAAGCACTGGAGGCAGGGTAAGGAAAAGGTAGGCAGGGGAAAAGAGGTGCCAAGAAAATGGTAGAAGAAAGAATAGATGATAGAAAGGAGGGCGATGTGAACAGGAGATAAGATGAGAGCAATGGAAAAGAGTTAGAGAAGGGCAGAGGTACTGTAAACAGTCCCCTTGTTTGTTCCAAGAATATCCTTGCAGCTACATGTGCTCAGTGAGCTGTGCTGCTTTGTGATGAATGTTCATCTCTTGCATTTCTGAGAGCCGTGAAAGAGGAGAGGAGGGAGAGATGGAATCAAAGGCAAGCAAGGAAAGACCTAGAGGAAAGGAAGGGAGAATAGTGTGAGATCTAATGAAAAGAGGAAAGCTTGTTAAAGCATCCCTTCTCTTAATAGGAGGGGAATGCAACGTGTGTGGGAAGTTCTGAGACTAAATAATTGATGTAAGGTTATAATACAAATTCATAAATCTCTCAAATTCTCTGAATTACTGATTTTAAATGGTATTACAAATTACTGTGTAATTCCTTGTGTTACTGGTAGAGAAAAAGGGGGAAAATGTAGATTATCTCTTCAGATTTGAAGTAACTGTGATGCCTGTACAAATGAACATTTTTTAAATTCAGTACTCACTCCTGAAAGATTGTAGAGAGAAAAGAGTTTTGAAAGTACTGTGTGATACAGCTTCACAGATCACACAGTTGCCCTGCCGAGATTAAAATAGGACAGTAAAATTCTGCCTATGGAGAGGAAGCAGTAAAGGTGTCCATAAGCCAAACTTTAACTCTCAATTCAGGGTCAGGGGAGTCAGCATCTTCATTGTGACTGTACTGCATGGTCCTAAGTTTGCACTCCAAAGCTGATTTGCATCTCAGAGGTAAGTATTTTTGTTGTGGTCAAAAGTCAAAGAAAAATTATATGGTAAGGGAGGAAAGTCTGATGATAGCTATGTAGAAAGCTTTACGTTAGTGCAGAGTTGTCCATAAGGAAGAAAAAAGGCCCATGGCTTGTTTGTTGACTCATTATTATATATAGCAGAAACTTGAAATTCAGGTTTCATATTTAAGTTGAAAAATATAGGGAATATCCAGTTTGGTCTTTAGTTTTTGTAGAACTTCTTAGAAGTTTTAGATGGTGTTTAGAATACATTTCACCTCCAGCGAAAGAGAATTGACTGAGTGGGAAAGTCAATCAATCAATTCTTCCTAGTGTTTCTCAGACATTTGGGTTAGATTTAAAGTCTGGATGTAATCAGATTTTGTCTCAAACTAAATGTTGTTCAAAGTTTGAGATTTTCTAAACCGTGGTGTTAATCATTATGAAAAGAGGGAGAAGCTGTAGAGAGGAGGAGAAGTAGTCAAAATATTCAGACCATCTTTATATGCATTATGAAGAGAGCAAATACTTCTTAGGCAGAATGCCTCTCAGATAGAAAGAAGGCAGCATGCTTTTACAGGACCTAATGGGACTTTAAACTCCCTCATGACTCAGAAGTAAAGAAGTTCTTGTAAGCAGTTGAAATTACTTTGTTGGTACTGGGTTTAATGCATAAAAAGGAGACATTAGGCTGAATTTATTCAATACAGCTCTAGTATTTGGGCACACTGATTTCACTAGGCATGAGCATGTCTGTGCAAAGTTTTCCAGACATGATTTTTACACCAAAAAAAGTGTGAATGGAAACCTGAGGGAAGATTGCTTTGCAAACAGAACACATTTATGTACTTGTTATTTTAGTTTTCTAGAAGAAAACACAATTGCACAAAAGTTTCCACCAAGATCACATTTCTCATTGTTTATGGCTTTGCAAGAGTTTTTGAGGATTTAGTTTTGAAAGCATTACTTTTGAGCTACATGCTTGGTGAAGTAATGGATTTTTCCTTTTTCTCAAAGCTACATAAAGAAATACAGTAATTTTATATCTTTCAAAGTCTATACATGTATGTAATTACAGTTTATCACTGAATATTTAAGTTACCATTTTAGGTTAACATCTCTGATATTAAAAGTTTGTGAAGCATAGAATTTAAGAATGCTTGATGGGCTGCAGTCAAGTCAGGTGAGAGCAAGTGATAACTTGTTAATGAAATAGCCCTTGCTAGGGCACTGAGATCAATTTTATGTGGAGTGTTGGTTTTTGCTTTGATGGAGTTATAAATGTCTACATCTGTAAACACAAGCAGAGTTCATTTTGCAGAACTCATTAAATATGGTCCAAAAGAATGATATGTTCTGTATGTAAGTGACTGCATTTATTTTATAACAAGCTCTGAAGCCTGCAGAATAGCTGGACAATCTTTATAAGTATCTTCCTGAAATTCTGCATATAGAGAATAATTTTTCTGCTTTGATAAAACCTCTTTGCATTAAGAGTGTCTCTCTGGCAAAAAGGAATATGGAAGAAAAAAGGTAGTGAGGTCAGATACTCTTATTTGATTTTTCCCCTCTTTTTTCTACTAACTGGTTGTTGTCTTGGGCTGTTGAAAGTAATGTATTGATTACTCAAATTGGCTTGTCTTTGAAGTGGAGGGAAATATACCTTCCTCAGAGGAAATCTTATGAGTGAAAAATACCACTACCTTTTGATTTATTACATGCAGTTTAGTATATACAAAGAAAGGCTTAAATTAGTGTCATTTTAATTCAGGGGAAAAAAAAAAGTTAACTTTTTAGTTTGGTTGCTTGTGTTTCACATGAGTTATTAAAATCCTAACAAACATTTTCTTAACAGTTCTTTCCTGACACTCTCTTGCATGCCAGAAACTTTGCCACATGCTTGGTAAGCCCAGGGCAGATGAATATCCTGTTGTGGACATGCAGAAGGTGAATGAGACTGGGCTGGATGCATATTTGTAAAGGGGGAGTAGACAAGGGGCTATCCTTTTGGTCAGTTTCAGCAGCTCCATTTGATTCATTTTCTTCCATAATAGATTCTTGTGTAGTTCCTGTGCTAGGGACATCCCTGATCCCAGGTTTGTACCATGGCCTGTGTTGAATCTGTTCCCAAACTGCTGCTTGGAGGCCATTAGGACAGGAGAGACCATTCATGCTGCAGCTAACACTGTTTATATTCAGAGATAATTAAAGCTTCAAAGAAAATGAATGGCATTCTTGTAGTGTAGGGTCTCTGGGACTTTCAGGGTATGCTTCGGTAAAACTTTGGAAGACATTAGCTCACTTTTTAGTGTCTATGAAAAAAAGGCAAGCAGGAAAACTTAGACAAGCAATAAAAGTCACTCACACTGTGCTGTCATCGAAAGTAGCTGGTTTAATGGCAGTGGCAGTTGCACCCAAGTTCTAGACTTAATGGTGTGTGTTTGGAGAATGAACTTCTTAAGCTGTAGAAGAGTAGGTATTATATTGTATCACTAGGAAAGTTGTAGATAGTAATTTAACTGGATTTCATATGCAAAGTTGGAACTTTTAAAATTTTAATTTCTTGATGTCTGCATTTTCTGACATCAGTAGTAGTGCAACATGCTAATCCTGACAGTTTCCTTAGAGCTTTAACAAAAGAAAGGGGCTGGGAAAGAGAAAAATACACAATCATTCATAAAGCTTAAAAACTGTGTTACCTTGCAAAAAGCTGTGTATTTCCATATCCTACACTATTTGGCTGTCATTTCTCTCTTTCACAGATGGTACATAACTCCTGGTTGGAGTGTGAGAATTCCTCCTTGCAGATGACAACTTTGATGTACTGATAGTGTCAGCATTTTGCTCTGACATACCAAGCAGTTAAATTACATTATACTTCATGAAACTTAATAAACACATATCCCATTGATTCCAAATAGCTTTTCTAAAATTAATTGCATTTCAGAAGTAGCATTGCAGGAATAATACAGGATCATTCATTGCAGGATTGACAGTATAGCTTTATACAAAAAAAAATTCAAACTCATTTGTCTCATATAGATTAGATTTGTCTCATATGATTCTCTTATATTAGGAGGCATATTCTATAAGTCTGTAGCTTGTTTTTTCGTGTTAAGTCATAGCCAAATTTTAAGACATTTTCTTTTAAAAAATAACAGGAACATTTGTGTTGGATAGTTATGAACAAGTAGGATTTTTTGGCTATTTTTGTTTGGTTTTTTACTTGTTTCATCAACTCATTTTTGAAAAACAGAACACGTATTACAGTTGCATATGTCATTAGTTATTGATATATTATTTATTTTACCACAATTGCTGTTTTGTTTTGGAAGAAGTTCTGGTATGTTTAAGGCTTCTGAAAGGTTTCACTGTATTTTGTCTCCAGGTTATATAGACCATGCATAAATGTATTTGTTTATATGAGTGATAGAAGGTTCCTGATAAAAGGCCCTCTGCTCATGCTCAAAGGAGCACAGAGGAACAGTGAAAGGCAGGGGAACCCAACAGAGAAATAAATGCCCTGACCCAGCTTCTCCCAGAGCTATCACAGGAGTGTGATCAGTCCATGGGATGGGAATGGAACCCATGAAGTTAAATGGAAGTGCTCTCTGGAAGGCCTTTTAGATTGAAGGAGATTATTGCCAGGGGAGGGGGGGGGGGGCATGGGATTTATTATAGGATGTAGGGAAGATAATCTGCCAAATGTGCTGCTGGTTCTTAGGGGAGTAACCATAGGTGTGGAAAGGGAGTATTAAGTGTGAGAAAGTAGAGAGATAAGGGGCCAGTCACATACAGCAGCTGCAGGTCAGTATGGCTGTCAGGCATCTGATCACCACAGTCTATCTCATCTTCTTAGTAAATTCCATTTTTCACCAGTTACCTGCGTGAGGGGGCTTTGTTTCATGTATGTGTGTGTGTGTGTGTGTGTGTATGCACCTTTATATACCAGCAGCTGGAGTTGAACCACAGGTCAGAGAGGCCCATGAGTCAGTGCTACCAGCAGCTGCAGATCATGGAATGGATGAAAATCAAGCGCTGGGAACTCAAGGTGGACCACAGGTCATAGGATCTGTGCATCTGTGATGCAAGCAGCTGAAGTGAGTGAGCTTGTATTAGTGAGTCTGTGATCTCTATATCAAGCCAGGCTAGCTTGATGGTGGAGTTAGTGGATTGGGAAGCCAGGGATAGAGCTGAGTCTGGAGGAGGAATGAGACCCCAGTTTGAATATGTGTGTCTCTATGAGTGAGACAAATGGAGGGGTTTATCTAGTGAGGGAAGGCCAACTATTCTGGTAGGCATAAATTCTGGGGGTTCTTTGAGTGTACTGTCTATGTGCTGCGTATCTCAGTGCAGCCAGAGAAACGATCATCCCAAGGCCAACTCCTGGGTAGGCTAAATATCAAAGACCACTTCATGGAGAGATCCACAGAATAGCAACCCAGGAGAGCAAACACCCAGGGCTAGCTACTGGGTAGGCTGCACCCTTAAAGGCAGTTAGTACAGGGTCCATAGCATAGTAGAGGATACATAGCCTCTGTGTGTGTGTGAAGGGATGCATCAGTGAGTGAGGCTGTCTGACCGCTCACACCAGGAGTGGGCTGAGAGCTTCAGGTGCCAGCAGATGGAGAGACCATGGAGCCAGAGGTCAGGAGGCTAAACCTTTAAGGACAGTTATTGCAGAGATCTGCATTGTATATAAATGCATACGTATTTCCCACAAACAGACCTTAATCCTGACCAGCCAGAAAGGGGAGCAGGATGAGGTCGTTGGTGGTGCTGTTTCTGTTTGCATGCCTGGTGAGTGCTTCTGTCCGTGCTGATCTTTGTGGCTTGCCATTCATAGATGTGCAGTGCCTGCATGTGTCTGTGTGTGTCCCTGTTGGGAAATACCCACTTAACCCTGCTATTGGTTGTACCTGGGGCCATGGAGCTGCAGCAGCCTGGCTTGTGTGAGGCTACTGGATTTGACAACTCCTAACACTTTTTTTTGCACAAGCCAAGGGAATGGTTTCTCTTCCTGGCCTTCTTAGAGAGTATTCACACTCTTCTTACTTGTTCAAGGCATGATCATAGAAGGCAGAGTAAACTCAGAAATGTTTCAGTTCTTTTCAAGTCTGTTAAGTGAGCAAGTTTTGCTGCTTAGGGCATTCAGCTGCATAGCAAAGCAAACTCTCTAAATGTTACCTTTAACTATAGTGCCCGTTGCCTTCTACCAGTGTACATTTGGATATATTCAGAATTCAGCTGGACAAGGTTTGGAACAACCTACTGTAATTTAGCCTGGCCTTAAGTGGGGTGTTGATCAAGATGACCTCTGTACCTCCCTTCCAGCTTGCTTCATTCTGTGATTCTACAGTTTTAGTACCAGATTTTCATCACACATTTAAAGGGGTTTTTTATCTCTCTTCTCGGGATTGACTCTCTTGTCCGTGGCTGCAGTTTGCAAGGCTTTTGTTGTATAATTCCCTCTTGCACCACTGCACTGTTAAGACACTGAGGGCAAATGTTCTTCAATCCAGAAAGCTGTTGGGCCATCTCTGCCTCCATGAAGGTTGTCTAAGGGTCAATCATCCTTGGGTGAATTGTCATCCTCTTGCATCAGGGGATCATTTTCTCTGTAACACAAACGCTTAATAGTCTTGCTTGGAAGTAAGTACAGGCACACCTAATTCTGAAAATTACTAACGTGCCTATTCTGAACTGCCTGATCTCTAATAGCAGCTTCCAGCCTCTGCCCAGTTTTTCTGGATGTTGACATTATAGCATAATGTAGCCCAAGAGATTGGTTTGTGATGTAAATATAGAATAGTACTAGCTGAAGTATTTGGGGTTTTTATTTCACTCTTTCTGACCTGCAAGAACTGAGGATACTCAAACGAGAATTTAATTTTTGCAGAGAGCAATGAACCCATTTAACTCTACTATAAAAAGTGATTTTTTTTTTCTTTTTAGTTTAGGGAAGAGAAATACTGGAGAATCTCTCATAAGTTATTTTTATCTTCCTTGAACTAAAATAACAGTTGCAATATGAAAGTGGAATATTATTCTTTAAAACTGAGATTGAACCAGGAGTGAAAGGAGAATTGTAGAATTGTCAAAAAGTCATGTATTTGAAAGTCTCTAGATTGCTCAGATATCTTGGCTATTCCTCATTTTTAATGCAGAGTGGATTATTGCTTCAATGATACCCTGAGATACCTCAATCAATGTTGCCTCTAGCAGCATCATGGGCTGGACTGAGTCTGGGTCCAACCTTATCTTGCAAGACCCTTGATTTTGAGCAATGTTGAAAGGATGTAAGCCATTTTCTTCCAGGGTGGTAAATTCAGCTGAACAGATCATTTCTATGTGCACTGAAGAGCAGCAGAATACTGGTCTGGCCCAGCACAGTGAGGATGTGGAATGCTACATCAGTCATCAGTGCTAATAAAGTGTCATAGTAAAGGTTTATACCTGTACACATGGAGTCATTCATGCTGTTAAATTATGAGCACAGACATGGGTTTGTTTGGCCCATGCCAAATAATCTTATCACAAACAGGGCCGACACATAGGTCAGAGGTTAGGGTGTTCTGAGGACCATTCCTGGGAGGTGGTTTGGAGGCAGCCATGCACTTCTGTGAGGTTGGAGTTTTTAGCCATGGGAACATGAACCATGGTGTTCCTGTTGTCCTCAGAGCTAGAGAGCAGTTTAACAGCTTGTTAGATTTATAAGTGTGCATGCATCTAGTGTGACAGGAGATGTGATTCAAGGTGTATAGCCAGTAGGAGAGGGAGGAAGAAGAAAAATAGTGAGGGACTTTTGGTTGTCGGTTGCAAAACAAGATTTATGCACACAAAATTCTTGTGTACTTTTCTTATTTTTCTAGTGGTTTCTGACTTAAAGTATTCACTGTGAAAGGGACAGTTCTGTCTGCTTCAGGCTGTCTATTTCTGTTTGCTAGTAAAATACTCACATACTTGGTAAATATTACCTTGATCACTGGTGAGAAGTTGTCTGGAGAATGTGTTTGACATGACAGAGCACAGGCTGCTGAGCAGGTCTTCTCTATTTTCTTTCTTCTTCATTCCTTTCTAACTTTCTGCATGGCTTTCCATGCCCTGATTAACTTTTCTCTGTTTTACTTTCTTCTCAAGTTTCCATGAGGTAGAAGCATTGTCCTTTGGTAAACAGAAGACTCGGGTCTGATTAGAAAAAAAAGTTCTTTCTGTGTTGAAAAATGGCCTTGTATATTATTTCAGCATATCAAGGCCATATCTGGGATCCCAATGGCAAAGTAATGACATGACACAGTGCAATCCCTGTGCCAGACTGTGCAATTGAGAAGGTAATGGGCATGGGGGAATGCCAGATCCTCTGCTGCCAGCTCAGCCTGGGGAATATTGTGCCTCGGGGAGGCATAGGCCTTTTGCAGATGTTCTGCTGCTCAGAGGGGCTGTCTGAGCTGAGCCATCCTTGAGAACTGAACAGCTCAGCATTTCCTGAGATCTGTTCCATAATTTTGGTGGGGCTGTACTTTAGCTGTAACCAGTAGTTCTTTCCAGTTTTGGCAAGCTAGCCCAGGTATTTTGCACTGTGTTTTGAATCAAGAAACTGCATCCTCAGGGAAGTCTAAAAAGTATAAAATGTCCTGTAGGAATATAGGGACTATAGTTCAGGGTCATTGGTGAAGGCTGAGGTCTGTATAAACTTGCTCACTTGATCATGTCTGCTTTAGGATGAGCCTAGTCTTTCCATTGATTACTGTGGAGTCATTCCCCAGGTGTATTGGTGGGGATAGTGACATAAGCAATCCATAAACTGGAAATAAAAATCATTGAGGATCTCTCTCCTGCATAAAGCATGGAACAATTATATTATTAAACTTCTGCAAGGTTTAATAATGGATAATGAATCTTACTTGTAAGTAAGCTGGCTGTTGCTGTTAGGTTTTGGGTTGGTTTTTTTAATCTGTTTTTAAGGGTTTTTTAAAAGCAGTAAGAGAGAAATATGAAAATCAAAATAAGCAAATAAAGCTTCCCAGAATTTAAGAAAAGCCAGTTTATTTACACAGTATATATCAACACATATAAATACCTATTCAACTGTGTCATTTTCTTATTCTGTGTCCTATATAGAAGACCACGTTTGCATACCACAGTGGTATTCTCTTCTCTGTTTCCTTGTACCCAAGCAGAGAATTTCGTGTCCAAGGGAAGTCAAGGCTAGCATCCGTCTCCAGTGTAGATTCAATAACAATGGAAATGCAGATTACCTGTGGAAATAAACTAGGCCTATGAAGTTCTGCACATACCCTACTCTTGATCAGTGTAATGCAGCAGATTATTTAATACTGGGATTCCTACACAGGCCTGCAATGTAATGCCCAGCTCCAGAACAAGGTGAATCCATTACAGGATCTGCTGGGTCATAGTTTTAAACTCCCAAAGAAATTTGGCTCCAGATCTGTGAACAAACATCTCTTGGCCTCTTGTCCACATTTATATGTGCAAATAAAATGGGCAGTCATAGCTCTAAGGAGACTGGCCTGCATTCATGTAGCTCATCATGTGTCTCACCTTTTCCTTTCCAAAAAGAGAGTGGCCTCATCTGAACTGCTCATTATGAGAACTCTGTTCAAGCTGTCAGTGTGCTTATACTTTGCCTAGAAAGTCTGGTGAGAATATTGCCAAGCAACTTGAGAATCATGAGTTAGCATGATTATGTTCCTAGTGCCTCTGCCCTTGTGTTGGCCTTTCTTAATTTACTAGTATGGACATAACTTGTCATATTTAATCTCAAAACATGAATTATTTTTGGTGTATGGAAACCCTCAACAAGAAAATATTGTGAGGAACAGGTAAGATTTTAGTCTGATGTGGAATAGCACAAAATATTTTTTTAATTTAATTTTTTAAAATACAAACAGAAATACTTCTGGATACAACTCAAGAGACCTCTGAGATTGGCTGGACAGCACACCCTTCTGATGGGGTAAGTATTTTTCTTGTCCTCTACTGTATCTCTGCTGGGAAGACATTCATGGATCTGATTAAGAAAGGGAAACTGGAAGCATTGAGACTTGGTTTATAGATTTTGTACATATGAACAATTTGAACACAGTGTGTTATGCAAAGCCAGATTGTTAAGAGAGAAGGATGCTGAGTGGGATGCTATTGCCACCTCCTTATCCTTTTCTTTTCACTCTGCTCCAGAGATACTAAAGAGTTCTCCAGACACACCTTGAATAGAATAGAATAGAATAGAATAGAATAGAATAGAATAGAATAGAATAGAATAGAATAGAATAGAATAGAGTTAGAATAGAATAGAATAGAATAGAATAGAATAGAATAGAATAGAATAGAATAGAATAGAATAGAATAGAATAGAATGTTTCAGTTGGAAGGTACCTACAACATTCACCTGGTCAAGCTGCCTAACCACTTAAGGGCCAAACAAAAGTTGAAGCATGTTATAAAGGGCACTTTCAAATGTCTCTTACACACTGACAGGCTTGGGGTATTGACCACGTCTCTAGGAAGCTGCAGAGAGCAAGGGGGTCAACCCTCAGCCTCTCTTTTCTCCAGAAGATCAACCCAGATCCCTCAGCCACTCCTCCCAGGACACACCTTCCAGCCCTTCCACCAGCTTTGTTTCCCTCCTCTGCACACATGCAAAGACTTTCCCACCCCTCTGAAGTGGTGGTGCCCAGAAGTGCTGCCAGCGCTCCGGGTGAGGCTGCCCCAGTGCTGAGCACAGTGGATGGTCCCCCCTGTGCCCGGCTGTGCTGCCGTGTTTGATGCCCCCAGGACACGGTTTGTGCCCTCTGGGCTGCCCGGGCACACCCTGCTGACTCTCACTGAGCTGCTGCCCACCAGCACCCCCAGGGCCCTCCCTGCAGGGACCTCCTCAGACATTCCTCTCCCAATTTGTACCTGTGCCTGCAGTTACTCCATCCCAGGTGCAAGATCTGGCAGTTGTTTTGTGCCATGAATTATTGCCCAATGCTCCCATGGTGTGCAAACATTTCAGTTGTGCTCCTGAGCCCTCCATGCTCCCAGGAGCAGCATACATAATCCCAACTAGCACTGCCATCCTAAGTCTGTGCCTTGCCATCCCTTGGTTTACCTTCAGGTCTCCTGCTGGTATGCCCTTCCTCCATCAATTAGAGATTAAATCCCTCAGTCGGTCCCTCCAGTTTGTGAGCAAAGATACACTTCTTCCATCAGAACATTGGATCCTGTCATGTCCCAGCACACCCTGTGTCTCAGAGATTCTTCAGTGGTTACAAACCCAAGCATTTTGGCAGAGGCACCAGTTCTGAAGCCAGTATTGATGTCTTGGTATCATTTGTTCCTTCCAAAGTGCCTTACTGCTACTGAAAAGATTGAGAAAACCACTACCCATGCTCCTGAATTTTTTTAACATTCTTCCCAGGGCCCTGAAAACTCTCTGGATCAACTTTGCACTTTTTGCTGGGACATTGTAGCCATGTGAAAAAGCAGGTGTGCATAGTAGTCTGAAGGCTCAACTAAGATCTTCCATAATCTGGTGACATAGCTAAGATGGGTCCCAGGGAGGCTGCAAATTTGCCTAAAGAAATTCTGGTCTGCAAATGGGTGATTCTGTTTCACACTGGAGAAAGTAATGGGTCACCATAACTTGCTGTTGTTTCTTCTTGGCAAATGGTCTTAATTCAGATCTTATTGTGAGGAGTTGGTTGGTCAGACCTCCATAAGAATGCTTGAGCAAGTTCCTTCTCTTCTGTCTCACTGTGCATGTCCTCTGTCATATCCAGGGCCTTGTACCTATTCTGTAAAGCTTGTTGAGAGGATAAAGGAGGGTTTTGTCCTACAGCTTTGTACAGGAACCTGCTTCCACCTCTCTTTATCCCTCCATTGTGCATTCCTCCAGGCACAAACCAGATCTGGACCTGCCCCTGTAGTGGCCATGCTGAATGGTTTATGTGCATAGGAGATGTCAGAGCACAACTCCCACTGTGGTAAAACTGGATAGAAGGGACTTCTGCTTTAATGTGTTTTCCAGAGAACAGTGTCTTGTTGCTCTGTCTCATTTGTTTGTGTCTTTTGTTTTGTCTCTGGAGATAAGGGATGGGAAAACAGGAAGGAAGAAAGTGTGACACTCACATTTAAAGATTCTCTATGTCGTGTCACCAAGTTTGCATGATTTATGTTTTCTGTCACAACAGTTCTTACTTCAGAGCTTTGACTGCTCTTCTTTACTGGGTCATACTCTGTCTAGAATACTCTGCTGCACATAGCATCAACAAGTTCAAATCTTGACCCAGACACGGCAAGGAGAAGGGGAAGACAAAGACCTGTCCTGTATTTTTTGGTGCAGTTGAATACTGAATCAATTTTTTTTTACTGTTTCTTTTTAATCCTCTATATCCATTGTAGTGGGATGAGGTAAGTGTCCTGGACGACAAGAAGCGCCTGATCCGAACCTTTCAAGTGTGCAACGTGGCTGAACCAGGTCAGAATAACTGGCTGCGCACTCACTTCATAGAGCGGCGCGGAGCCCACCGAGTGCACGTCCGCCTCCGTTTCTCAGTGAGGGACTGTGCCAGCATGCGCACCGTGGCCTCTTCCTGCAAGGAGACTTTCACACTCTACTACCACCAGTCGGAGGCTGACATAGCCTCTCAGGACATGCCAGAGTGGCGTGAGGGCCCCTGGACCAAAGTGGATACGATTGCAGCTGATGAAAGCTTTTCCCAGGTGGACAGCACTGGGAAGGTGGTCAAGATGAATGTTAAAGTGCGTAGCTTTGGTCCACTCACCAAGCATGGCTTCTACCTGGCCTTCCAGGATTCAGGAGCCTGCATGTCCTTGGTGGCAGTCCAAGTCTTTTTCTACAAGTGCCCAGCTGTGGTGAAAGGATTTGCCTCCTTTCCTGAAACGTTTGCTGGCGGGGAGAGGACCTCGCTGGTGGAGTCCCCAGGGACATGTGTACCCAACGCTGAAGAGACGAGCACGACGGGGTCCTCGAGTGTTCGGCTGCACTGCAATGGGGAAGGGGAGTGGATGGTGGCCATTGGACGATGTACCTGCAAGGCTGGCTACCAGCCTGTGGATGATGAACGAGCCTGCCAAGGTGAGAGAACCTTTTTTCCCCTCCCCCTTAGGCAGCCGTTCTTTCATTGGTTCTCTGTGTCAGCAATATTTGGCCCTAGCCAACATTTCACAGAGCTGGGAGAGTGAATAATTTCTCACAGAGACCACCTTGTAGCAGCCTCTTCTCACACATTTAACTCCTCCGACTGGAGCTGGAGTGACGACCGCTTATGTCTTAGGAGTTCTCTAGTTTGGTATTGCCACGGAAACCACTGCTGCCACTCCTTCCCCCTCCAATTGGAAGCACAAAAGGCAAAGATCATCGGTTAAGATAGGAACTATTTACTGGAAACAGCAAAGAGATAATAAAATGAACAGTAACAGCAACAATATTAACAACAAAAGGTGTAAGGCAGGTGATTTACATGGGAAGTGACAATAAACAAAGCTCTTTCCAAAGTTTTCTCCCAACAGAAAGGAATGTCCTTTTCCTTGGAATGTGGATGCCTTCCCCCCACCCCTGTCAATAAGAGGTGGTGTAGAGTAACATCTGGTCGTGGTTACACCCCCACAGCCACACCCACTCCCAGCTAATGCAAAAAATTGTCCTTGTCCTGGCCAAAACCAGGACACTGCTGCTTGCTGCTAAGAACATGGCTGGAAACTTCATTCAGGCCTTAGTTACAGCTGCCACCAGACACAGCCTCTCAGGGTGCTTATACAGAACTAGCAGGAACTGTCACTAGCCAGATCTGCCATAATTCCACTTCTTTACCAAGAGGCAGGAGCATTAGAAGAAGGATACCACATAGAGGAGAGCTGAGCCTAGAGCTAATACACTTTCTGTCCCAGTTATTTCTGGCCCTTTTGCTAGTGTATGGTAATGAAATAAAAAAGGGGAAACAGCAGCAGCCTGGTCATGGGACACAGAAAGTGTGGCTCTGTGAACCTGTCCTAAATAGAAAAAGCAGTCATAATAGTATCATCATTACCAATAATGTACTCTCTGCCCCAGGGCCAGTGGTATTTCTGTGAAATGTTTGTAGGAGGAAGTAGAGCACAATACTACCACCCAGAAGTGATATTGGGCTAAATTCTGGCCAAGCCTGAACACCCAGTCTGATGTCATGACTGTGTTCCTATCTCAGGCTTAGGACAGTCCATTAGAGCAAACTGTTTATGTTGGTTATATAATTTGTGTATTATGTTGTTCTGGTGCTTCCTTTGTTTCAATACACATCTACTCAGAATCTCTCAGCAGTGTAAAATGTTGCTGCACTACACTTAGTAGGCTAGAAAATAAATGTCATGTGAAACTCAGTTTTGGCTGCAGACACAATTTAAAAGTTGGATTTATTCAAACAAGAGTTCAGCTTGGACTTCAACTTTGGAGATGGAACGTACAAATACTCTGGTTAACACTGAGTGCAAATGCAATGAATGATTAATGGTCGTCAATATGTTGCCTTAAATTCCTGCTTCATGGAGTGATTTGGGTCATGCAAAATAGCTTTATTAAAATACAGGCCATTTTGCTGGAGACTTAAAAGGCAATTAAAATTGGTAAGTGCTTTTCATTTGTTTAAACTTTGAGAATAGTTAAAATATGTGTGCCTTTTATCCTGCTCATTCTGAGAGAAATGTAACTACATTCGTTTAGTGCTGCTCCAGAGACAGTAAGCTCTGATGTAGAGCAGCTCTGTCTGACATTAAACTTGTTGGCTGCATCAGCAGCATAACTAGTTCACAATCTAGGTAAACTGCCAGTCAATAATTTAGTTTCAGATAGTAGTCTTAAGCAGTCAAAAAAAAAAAAAAAAGAAATTTGGCTTGCGAAATAAAAAGAAGGATATTTTAAAAAATCTGTCTTCCATTTTTTGTGTATTCAGTGAAAGCTGATACTTCCTTGCAACCTCATTTTTACTGAAGCTGGAGATAGATGAACAAGGAATAACTGAAATAATGACAGTCTATCAAGCTATAAAAGTTGGTTCCTATCATGTACTTCCTGAGATTCCATGAGCAGCCTAGAGCAGCCAACAACAACCAAATATGAATCGCAATGTGAAAGGGTATTCATTTTTTCTCATGCTGCTTGTAAACTCTGGCTTGATCATCATCCCCATCTCTTCTCCTGCTAACAACATGTTGCTGTCCTGTCTGAATTAAGCCACATTCAGCTCGTGTCCCCTTGCTTGGTGTTTCTCTGCGTGGAGTCCTCTTCAGCCCTTCTCCTCTGTACATGTTCTCCCTTCCTAAGAACAGACATACACCACAGTACAGAGCTGCCAGGGTGTTCTAGATGAAACACAGAACAAAAGCAATAGCTCCAGGGCAGATTTCTGCTGATGATAATGCAGAGAGGTGTTCTTAGTAAGACTGAAGAATCAACCAAGGATAAGAAGGAGAAGCAAGTTTCCTTCTTACACTTTGGAGTGTGTGGGCATTGCCTTCCCCCTCACCATATGCAAGCCTGTGGAGTCCTTCCTGGACCAGCTGTTACCACTTTATTTAGAACAACGAATCTGCCAAGAGCCATTCTGGGTAGATATATAGAAAGCCCTTTTTTCTCCCCTGCCCCCATCATGATTTAAGGTATTTTCTTCTTTCATAAGACTGCCAGCTCTATGTTACTATATGGCAGATTTATCCAGCTAAATAGAAGAGTGAAACAGCAACCTTTAGGAAGCCCTTTGGCTGATGTGGGGTGCAGTCTGTGTGGGATTCACTTTTGACTTTATCTGAGTAGACTTGTCATGCTGAACAGTCAGAAAAGAGAATGGCAGCTTACAAAAGAAAAAAAAAGGTAGGGACCTTAGTTCCTTTTCTTTCTGTAGATGCATACACACAGGGTGCCTTGCCTTGCAAAATCATATAGGATTTAAATTACCAGGTGCTTTTGAAAATAGTATTTAGAATTTATGACTGCGACATATTTTAAAATATTTCAAAATTTAAAAAATGACGATGTAGACCAAGAAAAGAAGAGGAATGACTGCCTGATAAAGTGCTAAGCTGACTTCCAAATAAAGAGGGACAGAGCTCAGGACAGAGCTGAGCTGATTAGCCATGTGTGTGGCACCTCTGTACAAACATACTTAACCAGAGGCAGAAAACACCAGCAAGAAAGAGGAGGAGGGAACAAGTTTGGAGTGAAAAGCATTAAGCTGAACTTAGGAGAGGGAGGAGGAAAGGTGCTGGTTTAATGTTTGTTTTTGTTTTCTCATTACCCAAATCTATGTTAATCAGCAATAAATTAAATTTCCCCAAGCCAAGTCTGTTTTGCCTGTGATAGTAATTGGTAAACAAGCTCCCTGTCTTTATAACTTCTTTACCTCTGCCCACGAGCTTTCTCATCCAATCTCCCTATGTCTTGCTGAGGAGGGAGAGTACAAGGGTGGCTGGGTAGGCATTTGGGTGTTTATCAAGGTTAGCCATCCACATGGCTGCCTCTCCTCTCTTCTTTCTCTAGATGTTTGTTTCTAAGAGAATTTAGCAAGCAAAAGGTCTGCCTATCATCTGTAGTAGCTGTAAGGATTCCATGAAATTGCCCATGTCCTTTGGCTATATGCAATCCCTTCTGATTGCAGAAGGAATCACATCTGATAACTACAGGAGCAAGCTACTGTGCCTGGAACTGTTGGAAGACTCATTTGGGAAGAATATTACGTGATTATTTTTGTGTTATTAAAAAATGTCCTTTCTCGCCAGCTTGGATAAACCTTTTTCATTGTATGAGGCTTAGAGAATGTTAAGATTTAGATTAAAGGAAAAGATTCAATAATCTGCTAAAAATACACACATACTAGTAGCAAAGTTAAAAAAGAACACAATAAGCTCTTCTTAAATTTTAATCACTTAAAGGATGTTTCCTTTAAAACCACAGAATCATTTACATTGCAGGGACTTGTGAAAGTCATCTGCTCCAACCCCATGCTCAAAGCAGGACCAAATTGGGTTAGGTCACTCAAGGCCTGTTCTACTCTAGTTTTAGTTATTACTGAAGATGAAGATTACACAATGTCCCTGGGCAACTGTTCCAATATTTGACAACACCCATGGTGAAATTACTTTTTCCTATGTAGAAGAAGAGTTTAGTAAGATGTAGTAAGAGGTTATTATGACTTCTGTCTGTTATCTCATGTTCTGCCACCTCGCTCCTAAACCTTCTTCATATCCTCCCATTAGGTGGCTGATGACAGCCATAAGGTCCTGCCCCACAGCCTGCTCTGCTTCAAAATTAACAAGCCCATTGTATTAGCCTCTCCTGGGTAAGAGCTTTATTTTCAAGGTAAACTCACAGTTTGACAGTAATGATTAGTCCTTGATCTAGATTACCTTTATCAATTTTTTTTCTTCCATATTGCTCCTTTCGTTAGCTTCTCCAGCCTTCTTCTGCTACTTGCACATACATTTTGATGCTTTTCAAGTAGTTTGCTTCTTTTCCTATATCAAGTGCTTGCTGTCTACTCATATTCTGTCCTACCCTGCCCAAATATTTCCTCTTGAGTTTTTGCCTTTTTTTCCTCACACAACCCATTCCCTGGCAGTTCTCCCACATATAATTAGCCAGTAATTGCTTCAGCTCCACCTCTTTTACCAAAAAAATCCCTTACTCAACTGATCTCCTATCAACAGTTAAGCAGGAAAGAGTTCTTAGTCACTTCATTTATTTTATCTCAGTTGATGCTCTTCTTTAGGACTCAAAAGGCACACTTTTCTCTCCTTATGTTTCTTTCATTTTCCATTCTGTCTTCCCCACCCAAACAGTTGTAGTAACTGTGAAACTCTAGATCAACCCAGAGCCCCACTGCATCACTGTGCCTTGCTTCTATCACTGACTGATCCCACCTTATTCAGAACAAGATGCAAGATGCACAGTAGTAGTCACTGTGGAATAGCCTGATACAGTAGGAATTTACTGCCACCATAACATAGCCATAGATGTATTCATGGGGGCAGGCAGGGGGAAGATATGCTTCATCTAAAAGACACTACAAATTTTCTTTTCTAGTGTGTTTTCTGCATGCTAATTATGCTATCTTTCTAGCAGTTTGAGAAATGTAATGCCTAAATGTCTACATACTTCTACAGTATTATCAGTTGCTAACTTCTTTCCATCAACCTGCCCTCTAAGTGCCAAACTCCATCCTTTTGCCTAGAGTCATTCTTATTTGAGGACCTCTGCACATCCAGTTTTCCCTAGGCCTCAAAATCATCTGTGTCCATTCATCCTTCCCAGTTTGACTCCAGTGCCAGCTTTGACACTGTTCATTTTCAATACTCTCCCATCTAGTATTTATTGTTGCTGCCCCACAATACACCTGGGAGCAGAACTCCCATATAAGAAACAGATCACTTGTTTCAGTCAAGAGAGAGCAATTTTATGCTCTTTCAAATGTCTTCTTGTGTCCCAGTTCAGTTCCAAGTCATATCTGCATACAAATAGTCGATGTCACCTGTATCACATTCGCTGAAGTCACTTCTGCGTGTGCCTAAAGCTCTGTTGAAGTTCCCAACTGCCTTTCTTGGTCCATTTTCCCTTGCTGCATTTTGTTTAATTCTCCAAATATTTGCTCTCTGCCCTTACTGTTTGAGTGAGCTTTTTAATGCCTCTTTCTCTCTAGCTTTTTAGTTCTTGGTCTGTCTTCTCTTCATATTTGTTTTCTTTGCCCCTCTCTCCACTGTCACTCCATTATTTCAGGACTTTTCTCTGCTGGTTTAACTGTCTGTTATTGCTAGAAGTCTGTCAGAAGCTGCTCCTCTGGCCTCCCGGGTGGACTTGTCTCCAGCAAGCAGTGAGGCAAACACAGGCTGAGCGTTGTAAGGGGGAGCTGAGGAAAACTGGGTCAGTGCCTGGGATGAGCTGTGCCCAGCTGAACTATTGTGGCATTCTGACACTGTGCCAAGATAAGAAAAATGACTGAGACAAGCTGAAGGAAAAGCGCTTGCGCACCCCAAACTCTGCCTTCTCCTTTCATGGTAGGCTTGACTTGATGGGAAGTGGCAGCTTGCTCTGCCCCCTGAGGTGCTGGCTTTACAACCCTCTGTCCTTGCATTGGATGTTGTGAATCAATCAGGGCTAGGTCTGTGTTTTCTTGGAAAGTCCTGGTGCCGGGTGATGATAAGTCGTACTATCACCCGCAACAAGGTTTGCAGCTTAGCTGGTGTTCGTGTTCTGTGTGAAGTTGTTCTGCAGGAACACAGTAGAGGTGTTTCAGGAGAAGCCGCTCTTGTTCAGGCTATCTCTTAGGTAGTCCTGAAGTGGTAGTGTTCACTAAAGGAAAACATCCTAGTCCTGGTGACAGTGGCCCTGCTTCAGTCTCAGTATTTGTTACGACTCTCTCCAGTGAGTGCAGTCATCTGCAGAGGCTGTAGGACCACAGCAAGCGGACCTGATGCCATGAGCTGCAGTAAGAAAGGAATGCAAGGTAAGATCATTCAGAAACAAATGAGAGATGGATTCTGTCTGTGTGTGCAAAGACAGCCCTAGGCTCACTGTAACTGCTTGAGTAAAAGGAAGTGGCTTTTGCTTATTTAAATTGCCAGAAAATTTTTTTTCTCTTTCCTCCTGACTCAACCTTCGATATACTATTTATAGTGAACTGGACAGAGGCAATGCCAGGAAAAGCTCCATGTCCTGGGAACAATTATTACTGTTATCTGTGGGCTAAAGTCCTTAGTGCTATGGACAGCTTATCTTAGGCAGTTTTGGAAAGGGATAAAGGTGCTTGTGGATGTAAGCAGCTCTCTAACTGGATGCAGAGGAAGACTTAAGATGGAAACAGAAAGTTTGTTATAGCTGCAGTGCCTGCGTTTGGAGGCCATTCTTTAGCTTCTTGTAGCTAGAGGCCAGTTAGTGTCTGCTTTATTCAGTCCAGCTGTTTTGGCCAAAATTACAGATGTAAAATATAAGCAACAACGAAATTTAGACCATAGTATTCTTTTTCCAACGATATTTTTTTAGGAAGGTGAGAGAGATGTGAATCATGTTTAATCACTGTAAATCTGCTTTGCTTGCAGTATGCTATATGATTTCATTTTGCTGTTTTTCTTCTGGAAGTAGAAATACCCAGGGGCAGAATGAGAGTTACAAAGCATGATTGTTTCTCTGTATCTGCCATCCCTTCTGGAAATAACAACATGAGATTATAGATTTATGTAGTAATTATTTTTTTTCACTAGGCAATAAAAAATTATCACTGTGGAGAGATCTTCCCTCCTAAGTTGCTCAGTATTCCACTCCATAGTTCTTCAGGTGCAATTTCTGTAATGTGAGTTGAACCAGACAGGTGAATCTCTTCCTTACTGCTTTTCTTTCCACTTTTCTGTCTGATTAAAGTCTTTTCTCAGGCCCCTCCCTCAGAGGGAACCTTACAATCCTATTCTCATTTCACTTCTGAATATCTGAAATGAGATGTAGTCTAGTGTCAAGAACTTGAAATTCATTTTTCCCTGTCCACCCACCCACAATCATGTATGTGATGAATGATCTGGCAGTGAGGCAACCAAGACCACAAGGTTCTATCCACACATTTTAATTGGATTATGTTTAAGGGAAAACACAGGATAGCTGAACTTGGAAGAGATCTCTGGAGTACACCTTAATTCCCACCCTGCACAAGCAGGGTCATCTCTAGCAAGTAGCCCAGCACTAGGTCCAGACTATTTTTTAATTTTTCTAGGGAAAGAGATTCTACAACCCCTCTGGATAACCTGCTTCAGTGCTCACGGTAAAAAATTGTTTTCTTGTGTTCAGAGGGAACCTTCTGTGTTTCAGTTTGTGCTATTCACCTCTAGGCTCTTCACTGAGAAACTGAAAAGAGCCTGGCTCTGTCCTCTTTGCTTCCACCCTTCAACTATTTCTCCTCATTCATGAGACTGCTGGAAGCCTTCTCTCCAGGCTGAGCAGTCCTATCTCTATCAGCCTCTCCTCCTGTGGGAAGTGCTCCATACCCTTCACCATCTTTATCCTCTGCTGGATTCTCTCCAGTATGTTGATGTCTCTAGTGTACTGGGGAGCCCAGTACACGGGACTCAGAGTGTACCCTCACCAAAGCTGAGTAGAAGGCAGAGATCATCTTCCTTGCTGCAGAATTCTCGCCAAGGTCTCCAGGACCTAGAGTTCCTAAAGGTTGGTCTTGCTAGTAAAGACTGATGTGAGGAACTTGTCCCAAGTCCCACCCAGCAGTTGAGCCACATTTTCTCTACTCTTCCTTGCCTTGAGCCACTTCTGTTCTTAGGAAAACCCTTCACACTTTTGACATCCTGTGCCAGATGTGATTCCAGGTAGGCTCTGGCTTTCCTAGCCGTGTGTCTACATGTTTGGACAATTCCTCCATGTTCCTCTCAGGCTACCTGTCCATGCTTCTGCCTCCATGTACTTCCTTTCTGTGTCTGAGTTTAGGTGGGAGCTCCTTGTTCAAACATGCAGGCCTATTGGCATTTTTTGCCTGAATTTATGCTTGTTGGGATGGACTGCTTTTGCACCTGGAAATGGTAATCCTTGCACATGAA
Source organism: Cinclus cinclus (assembly GCF_963662255.1). Taxonomy (NCBI): domain Eukaryota; kingdom Metazoa; phylum Chordata; class Aves; order Passeriformes; family Cinclidae; genus Cinclus; species Cinclus cinclus. Next base: position 30,920,439 of record NC_085047.1, on the reverse strand, counting down.
ATAGCTGTTTTTGAGTCACTCTTCCCTTCAGGGTGTTATCCCGCAGGAGTCCTCCAGATCACCCAGTTGGTCACATCTGCTCTCCCAGAGTTCAGTGTTGTGAGCTTGCTTTTTGCTCTGGTCACTGCACTCTGGATCCTGAATTCCACCATGTCATGGTCATTGTAGCCAAGTCTGCCTTCAGCCTTCACATCACCAGTGATGCCTTCCTTGTTTGTGAGCATCAGATCCAGGGGCCACCTCCCCTCATTGCCTCTATTGCTTGGGTCAGGAAGTAGATACCAATCCCTTCCAGGAGCTTCCTGGAATGTTTATACCCTGATGTGCTCCTCCTCCAGTGTAGTAATGTGGCTGTAGTCCCCCTTGAAGATCAGTGCCTCTGAATGGGAGGCTAATTCCAGCTGTCAGCTCTGAGCTCCATCCAGTTTTTCACAGGTAAATCTCAAAACCCTATGAGACATGCCAGTGTAGCCAAGACATCAATCTACTGTGGTCTAGCACATAGGACATGTGAGCATATTACTGAAATTTGTTTCACTGGGGGAACAGCTGCAGTGAAGTTTTATTTCTTCAGTTTACTCAGCTCTAGTGGAGTGCTTATTAATGAGCCTCTGAGTCTATTTCGTTCTGCTTAAGTTAAATAAAGGACAAGGGAATATATGACCTGGAGAGGTTGGAAGATATATGTTTATATTAATTCTGCTACTTCACTTTAAATGACGACTGTATCAAAATCACAAACAGGCCAGGTTCCTTCTTAAATGTGGTTAGGCTTTTTTCTTTTTCTTTTTTTTTTTTTTTGTCTGCTGCTCATACTTGAAGTTTTTCTCAGAAGCCTGCTACTTTAGTTGGTGGAAATACTCTTCTTGTTTGAACCTGTAATTTACTGTAAAGTCACCTGTTCTCATGGTGTCATTATGCTTGAGCCTAAATAAACAATTCTTCATTGAGTGACTCTTAGAGTTCTGGGATTGCATTCAAGAATAGATGCTGCCTCAGTGAGTAAGAGATCTCTTAGGTAGCAAGGCATCAGCTCAGTGTGACAAAACAAAAGGCACTGGCCACTGGGCCATGCTTGGGGAGGCAGCAATAACCTACCTTTGCATATGGTTCAGGCATATAATGCCAAGCACAGTGCATGGACAGTGAAATTAGGTTTTCTGAGGCAGTTAAGAAGAGGTGTAAGTATTTGATCACTAGTTTTTGTTACACATGGCTATTCCAGAGTGTTGTCTCTATGGTAGCATACTGCATCAGTGATATATATGAGCAGAAAATGTTGTTATCCATTAGCTCACACCACATCCCTGTCCAGAGTCTTGTGTTCTTTCTTTGTGTATTGGTTGGTTGGTTTTTATAAGCAGCTTTTGAATGTTTATGGTCGCTTGAAGTGACTGCCTATAGCATTGAGGAAATCTTCCATGGCCTTTTAAGCAGTAGAGGTGTTCTTACTTAAACTGCCTTTCTTCACTGAGGAGGTGCTGCACCATTTTGTTCCATTGCATAAAACCTGCAGCACTGCTGTGCTTGTGCTTACTACCTTTGGCTAATTCTTCAACAGTGTGCTATCTCTGCACACCTCATACCTGCATCCCCAGGCTCAACAGCAAGTTGCCAGTAGACTTCAAAGAACTGTGTGAAAATAAATGTTTATTTATTTTAACACAGCATGTTTATTTTAAAATTGATTTTATTTACTAAATACCAGACAAATTCTTCATTTACAGCTTTGCTAGCTTTCCATATCATTTGCAATTGGGCTAAAGGTAAATTTACCTGAAATCTTTTTGCTGTCTCCTTGTAGGATAAATACGGTTTTGTACTTCAGGGGTAAAGTCTGTACCCTCTATGGATTTCCCTTTAGCATCACATACATGGCAGACATTACCATTACCTGTTCGTTTTCACTATTGTGACTAGCAGCAGGGTCATTGTCCTACTTGGTATCAGGCTGTAATACTGAATTAAAGAAAAGAACCATTCTGCAGAGTCTGCCTTGACAAGTGGAATGAATGTGTCATTAGTTCTAAGCCTCAACAAAAGCTCAAGAAGGAGTTTGATGCAAGAAAAAATAGATGAGATAAAATTATTTTTAAGAAAATAAAGACACTCACACTGAGTTCAGCATTCTCAAACTTGAAATAAAGAAAGGTCCCTGAAATTTTGGTTGAATGACTATGCAGTGTATTGGATGAGAACTCCCTGTTCATGCTACTCATAGTTTCAGTACAGGTGCATTTGCCAAGAATTGTGAATATTATATTCTACATCTGTGGCTGTTAAGAGGGCCTGAAATTGAGGGAAAGGTGAATAATTTATGAAGTGGATAAAATCTTACATACTCCTTTTTGTCCATACAAACATATGGATGTATCTCTCCACATGGGAATAATTTGATTTTCTGCTGGATAAAGGCCTGAAGGCAAAGAGAGTTGCTATTTTCTTACCATCATCCAATGCATGAAAAATTACAGTCTCTTCTTCCCCTTTCCTTTCCAAATGGCAATGTATCACACACTGAATTTTGTCATTTTTTGAGCTGGAAAGAAACAGTGTTCCCCTATCTAATAGCTATCATTCAGAGTTACTGAAGTCTGCTTTATGGTCTGAATTGTTCCTGGACTTACCACTCTTTTCTGTGTACATGTGGAGGTTGCTCTGCATCCAAGAAGAATTTTGACAGAGAAGATGAAGTAATACAAGAGGCATAAACCTGATGGGACTCCACAGATGTTATTGGCTGTTCTTTCTGGACTGCGCCTGTAGCCACAAAGGGGATTGAACACATATGATCCTAATTTCATATAATATCTCTGCACCATTTTCTTCTCTTACTTGTTTTGCTTTTTTAGGTAACTTTTTGCCATCCTCAATCCTTTGGAATATAACCACTAGGACAGTTCTGTTCTTGAGGGTGTCCCTTGTGTCTTTTAACATCAAATGCTGATCTGGGGCCTATCTGAAACTTTCCCATTCCCTGTAAACGCTCTTTATTGTGAAGTTAATGAACCAAATATCATCTGCAAATGAACTTTCACTTGCTCTTGTTAGTCCATAAAATCTAGAGGAACTGCATCTATTTATATAGAAAATCAGATTTAGCAAACTTACATAAAAGTAGTAAAAGCTGTATCCTAGCACTTCAATATAAGGTCCAAGCACCTCCTATTAGGCATCTTTGCCAAACCTAGAATGTGCCGTAGTCCCATATGGTTAATAAATTATTTTTTTTGTTTTCTTTCCCTGTAGGATAGATTTCCATCCTTGTTTCAGCTTGTTGCATATACATGTTCCTATGCATTTTCAGATTAAATTTGACAATTAACATGCTTTTACCTATTACTGGGAAGTTTTTGGACCTAAAGGAAAAGAATGGGAGTGCCAGTCTTAGTGTCTGCTCTTAGTTTTAATGCAAAATCAGCAGTGGTAGTGTATATTACTTTAAGCAATAAAAGTGTTGTAGGCAGCATAAAAAAAACAATTTTGTGGCTGTGTTGGGTGGGGGGAAGGAGGTGTGCGTCACTGTTTGATACTTCAAGCCAAATCACTTGCCTGGGCTCCTTGGTTTCTCCAATTTAAAAGCTCTTTGAGTGAATAATGAGAAGACAATTATTCAAGGTGGCCAAAGCTGTCTCAGGACTGGTTCTCTTTTATCTGCCAGTGAATCAATTTAAGAACTTGCATATAGAATAAAATCAACTGTTTTGAAATGGCAACTTGAACAAAATATGCTCTCTAAAGAACCAGAACCAGTAGTGCCTCTATGCAATAACTTCTCCCAGCAGTAGGAGCACAAGTTAAATATAAATAAGATTACAGTGTTCCTGAAATCTGAATTAATGATTTTACTGCTTTTGCCTCTCTTATTTTCCTCCTCTTAGCCTGTGCCCCTGGTTTCTTCAAAGTATCTGTGGGAGATGACCCCTGCCATCTGTGCCCTGCCCACAGCCACGCTCCACTGCCAGGTTCCCGGGAATGTGTGTGTCAGAACCGGTACTATCGGTCTGCTTCAGACAATTCTGATGCTCCCTGCACTGGTAAGTGTTTGGATGAAGTGTTTGAAAGTGAGAAGGGCAGTTAATGATAGAGAATGTGCCCAAATGATTTGGGGAGATTTGCAGTTCCCATCTTCTCAAGACCTTTGAAATAACCCAGAACTTCCCTTTGCTCCTGCACCTGACTGGATGGTGAGAATGAGGATTCTTGGGTTTCCTTACATCATTCAGAGGGAAATGTTCTGCAAATAATGTTTCCCTTACCCGTCCCTGTTACTGAGCTCACAGCTTCTCTGTCCCTCCCCTTCCCATATTGCTTTGTGTCTGTGCCCAGGCTTAGCAGTGAAATTCTGCTGCCTACTTCTACCTTTCTGACCTTTTCACTTCTTAGCTGCAGTGTCTTGTCCCATTCTCATCTCCATGCCTTCTTCTCACCCTCTGCATTTTCCTTCTGCTCTTCACTTTCTCTGTGCCATCAAGGGAATTGTTGGATGCCCAGAATGGGCAGTTTCTCAGCAGAGTCTACCTCTGATGCCATTGAGGAATTTGGCTGGCACCAGGAAGAATTGCAGGCAAAACTGATGTCCAGTTCCTGGAACAGATGCAGCAGGTTAACTGAAGTCTGAGAATGTTCAGAGATATTAGGTGCCAAAGGAGAGTATTACAGGTCTCAGTAGGGAGAAATCTTTACTAAGCTTCCGTAAAGTTTAAAATTTTAAGGGATTGACGCTTCCCTAAACAATGGCTGTTCTTTTAGGAAAATGAAAAACTCACACCTTTGAAACAAAAACTCCTCTTTGTAATTTTGTTTGTCTAAAATGTGCTAATACAGTTGTTCCTTTGTTAATGTGTGTGCTTGGTGTAGCAAAGAGTGTTTTTCTTAGCCTCGCTCAAAGAAACAACTAAAGAGGAGTAAGAATGAGAAGAAGCAACTTCTTCTGTTCTTTTGCCTTTGCTTTGCCTCCTGCCTTTCCTCACCTCTCTTCCATTCTTTCATGGGATTTTGATCCTTCGTTCTGTTTTCTAGGCATCCCCTCTGCTCCTCGCGACCTCAGCTATGAAATCATTGGCTCCAACGTGCTGCTGACCTGGCGCCTTCCGAAGGACCTGGGCGGCCGCAAGGACGTTTTCTTCAACGTGATCTGCAAGGTGTGCCCGGCGGGGTCGGCGGGGCCGTGCGTGCGCTGCGGGGACAGCGTGCAGTTCGAGCCGCGCCAGGTGGGGCTGACCGAGAGCCGCGTCCAGGTCTCCAACCTCCTGGCCCGTGTGCACTACACCTTCGAGATCCAGGCCGTCAACTTGGTGACCGAGCTGAGTTCAGAAGCACCCCACTTTGCCACCATCAATGTTAGCACCAGCCAGTCAGGTGAGGAGACCCCTGCATCCAAGTCCTGAAGTTTCTACTTCTCTCTCTCTCATTCCATTTGCTTTTATCTTTTGAATCCTGGAGTTTTGACATTTTACTCATGTGTCATGCCTGTTTTTTTTATCCTGCCCTGCTAGTTCCACGGTTTCACTTTTGCCCTTCTCATTCCTGACTTACCTTAATGGGCTTTCCATTCTTCCCTCTTGGCAGAAAAACTCACTTTTAGCAGCTGATGTGATTGTTGGGGAAGAAGCTGCCCTGGAGAGGATTCCAATGGGCGACATAGCAGTGTGGGTCAGACAAAGCACATTGTTTCATTGTACAGGACAGGGGACACTATCAGGGTTTGACGAGGGTTTTGTGAGCATCAGTTTACCAGAGAAGCTATTCATTTTCTCTGTCCCCTACTCTTCTCCATTTCATCTTCTTACTTTTTTGTTAATAAGAAACTATTTTTCTTTTTTACTCTTTACACTCTACTCTTTTAGTAGAAATACTAAAATGTGTTGTGCAGTTATATTCAAAGATGTCATGATCCATGTAACTAGAAACCAAACAGTGAGGATGACTAAACTAAGATACTACTGAGTTGTGTGGGCAGTCAGAGGAGTTCTATTTCCTGTAAATACCATTTACAAGGACTGGAGCTGGAGAGAGACACATACATGGAGGCATAGAGCTCTGCTAAATGTCAGCATTAAGAGACTGGGCATATGTTGTTCTTCACAAGCATGTATAAGCTAATATGGAGAGGAATTATACACAGCTTGTTAAAGAGGACATAATGAGGAGAAATGTGATGAAGAGGAGAACGAGGGGGAACATTTTGAACTGAGTGATAGAAAATGTCTGCAAACATTTAGAGTTGTGTAAATGTTAAACTGAAACAAATCCCATATGAGATTCCAGAACGTAGTGTGGAAACCCCTGCAAAACAAGGTTTTGGTAAAGCTCCAGAAAAGTGCTGTGAAACCAGATGTGGCATCAAGGGCTTGGTTAAATCACATCTTATCATTTCTGTTTCTGTTATATGGAAAGAAAGGGAATATATATATATACCCCCCAACTAATTTCCTACTGTTAACAAATGCCAGGGGGTTGATCTGTTTGTTCCCTTTGAAATGTTACCTGACAGACGTCAAGTAGCAAAGCACCTCTAGGATCCCTGGTCCCCTTAAGAGGCTGGCTGCAAGTGGGTGATTGTCTTTTGTTTACAGTAAAATGTGGCTGGGTAATTTGTATGGTAATTCCAGGCAGTTCCTTTGGCTTGTCTAGAGAAAGGTGGGTGTTCTATTAACATCTTACAGAATTCTCTTTCTTCATGCTTCTCATCTCAATATTCTTTATCTATATCAGAGATAACTTAATTGAGCAGCTGCTTCCTCCTCCTCCTTCCCGGAATCACCAAATCTACCGTCTTCTTCTGTTTCTGTTTGAATTTCCTGACCACTCCTCTTCCAGGTGTCTCCTCGTGTCTCTGGGCGTCTTGGGTATGTTGGGTGCTTCTCTCTAAGATGCCTCTCTTATGCAGTAAAGCTGTTTCGGGGAAGACAACTTTCTTAAACAGCAGCGTGTACTGAGTGGCTTCTTTTTTATTTGGTCGCAGTTTTTCTTTCCTTGCTCTTTCTTGGGATCATTAGGAATGAGCTTGAGATGAGCTGCCCTCGATTTGTACTGACAGCTCATACTAACAAGGCCCTGCTTCCTCCATCACATGGTCTGTCTTGTCCATACCCCCTCCTTTTGATCCCTTCAGTAGCTTTTCACTTTAGCATTGCTTGTTGATGTTGTGCTATTGTAACAATTATTATTATTTCTGTTATTATTATTATACAAGCAGAGATAGGACTTTCAGGATTTTACATGGTGAGAAAAAAAAAAGAGTACAGGAGAACATTAAGGGTACAAAAAAAAAGCAAAAGAGAAAAAGGTTTTAATGTCAGAATAAAGCATAGCAAAAATTTTCTCTCCATTGAATTAAAGATGACCTAAAAAAAGACCCTCTAGTCCTGGCATTCTGAAGATTCTGCTTACTCATGCATAATTTGAGTTCTCTCTCTTCTAATTGCTGGTCTAAAAAATACTCCTGCCCCTTTGTTAGATGTATTTTAGGCAATATTCTGTGTGGAAACAGTTCTACTTTTTCTTCTTCCCATGATACCTATTCACCCTTCATCTTTGTCTCCAAAACACTGTTCCTCTAAGAGTTTGCTTACCCCTCCCAGTCTTCTGGGCCCTTCTTCAGAGCCATGATGGGATCCTTTGGTTACAACATCACATTTTTCTGTGGCAGACTGATTATGATGTTCCTACTCTTCAGTGACCCTGTGCCTGAAGTCAGAATGAGAAGGGCTGGCACTGAAAGACCTCCTTTACTGTAAGACTAAACCTGAAACATGAGACCTGTTTGGATAGCAGTAATAAAACCTGTTTGGATAGTAATAGTGTGAAATGCAAATATGATATGCTAATCACCGGAAGAACTGTACAGAGATGAGACAAGAGAAGGGAATTGCTTTCAGCTCAGGTTTGAAGTGTTGAGGGTGAATACCTAAATAACTGTCAGGATGTATAGAGAGATGTTGGAAGGCTGTTCCACATAGCAGGAACCACATGATGAAAGGCAGTTATGTAATTCTAATGAAGTTATACCTCTTCACAGGTGTGAACCTGACACACAAAAATGCAAAGAACTTAAACTCCTACCATACTTTTCAAAAAATAAAACTGACTAAATTTTTATTCATTGTTTTAACATTTTCAAATGTACTTATCAGGGTAAACAAGTATCTCTTCTCATGTCTTAGGACAGAAGTCAGGGTTTCATTTAAAGGACTGTGAAGAAATGTTTTCTATGCAGACCTGTAACTACCATTTTTTTCCCCTGCAACTTTCACTGAAGCATATAGTAATGTCTGTTGCCAGAGAAATGCTACTGAACTTATTTGTTCAGGCAGTTGTTACATTCCTAGAAAGAAGAGGAAAAAAGAAAGGCAGCAGATATTTAAATGTTGGAACAAATCAATGCAGACTTTTAAAAGCAAATGTATTGGGGCTTTTTCAGCTGAGTCCAGAAATTCTGAGATCTAATAGAGGTATGTGAAGATAAAGGTTACTTGACCGGGTTGCCTTGTACCTGTGAAAATACATGTAGCAGCCTTCTGCATCAGTGGGAATCAGAGCAGTGGGACCTGGCAATACCAAAAATCTGTAGTGCTGCAGAAATGTGTGCTAGACAGTCTGAAGGCTTGTGTAAGAGGCTGAGTGGGGACAAGGACACTTCTGGGTAGTGCCAGGAAGTTTAAGAGGACCTGACAGAAGATTTTCGCATGAAATAATGTGAGAAGAGGAAAGGAATTAAATGCCAGGTATGATTATGAGATTGTGAAGGGAAGTGATGATTTGCTTGAAGATGTTTGCTTTACCAAAGAGGGCCAAAAGAGTACAGTAGACTTAGTTGGCAAAAGCAGGGACAAAGGCATTTTTTAGTTCAAAACAAGAAAGAAATAAGAAGAGAGCTGTCAAAAGCTACATGCTGTTGTGTTTTGCCAGGCTAAAGCCTGCAGGTACAGCAGGTGGAGGGTGAGTGTTCAGTGTCCTCTGAATGAAATACATTGGTTTTCAAAGTCATTAGCTGTTTGCTTATTTATGATCTAATTGCCAACCCTGAGCACTCACCAAAGTTCTCTAAGAATTCAGCATTTTTGTTTTCTATTCATGTAGGAAAAACAAAAATCCCCTTTTAAGATTTTTTTTCCTTAGTGACATTAATGACATTTGTCAACTTAGCCAACTTTAATGGATTTTCCCAGCTATGACTGGGAATTAATAACAATTTCTCTGGTCACTCCACAAAAAGGAACTATTCCAGTTTCTCTCTTTATTATGCCCAATCTCTTCAGTATGAGCAGACACCAAATGTGTTTGTTTTCAAAATTCAAGTCTCACTAACTGTTTAAATGAAGCCAGAAACCTTTTGAGCAAGTATAAAATACGAAGTAAAACATAGCATGTTGTGTCATAAAGGCTGTTTTCCTTTTTATTAAGCATGAATGGAATGCATACACAATAACTAATGATAAGAGAGGGAAGTTAAAATAACTGACTTATTTGCCCTTTTAAAGCACTCTTCATCCACAGGGAGCAAAAGAACAAGGTTATGACAGAAGACAATCCAAAATACTCTTGAAGGATTTTTGGGTATTTAGAAAAAGGGCCAGAACTAAACTGAAATGTGTTGAAAAATGTAGGATATTTTCAAAATAAATATAAGATAATAAACACATCAAGAAGGGAATTTCTGTGCTGCATTCAGACTGATCTTCCCAGAGGATGATATTTGGGAAGCTGGAACAAAGCTAGGAACAAATGTTAGGCCTACATGTTATCTGCTTGGAATATGAGGAGAATAGGATACCTGAAGAGGTAACGGAAGTGAAATAACTGTGAGAGAAGGTAGAGGCATGTTAGTGAACATTAGAGGCCTAGCTGAGGTTAATCAAACTGTGTAACTTCAGAAGACTGTGGGACAAGATGGAAGGGGAAGAAAACAAATAACTAGGTACAACACACAGGACTTGGCAGGGTTTAATTTGGATCCTGGATGAATGATGACCCACAAGCCAGTTGTCTGAACTCCTATTGTGCTCCATGGATATCTAGTCAGTACTGCTGAATGAGTGTCTCCTCAGAATCAGAAAAGGACTAATCTTGGAAGATACCTCTGGAGAACATATTCTCCAACCCATCTGCTCATCAGGGTCACCTCAAGCAAATTGCCCCTGACCACACCCAGGACACCTTTGAATATCACCAAGATTGGAGACTCAACAGCTCCCTGGGATGAAGGTGAGCCTTAGCTGCCTGTGTATCCTCTTTCTTTCCCTTATTGAGGAAAGGAGTGGCATTTCTTTTCCACTAGTCCTCAGGCACCTCTCACAGTCATGAAGATGATGCTAAGATTATCAAAAGTGCCCTCAAAATGACATCAGCCCGAAGGATGCATCCCATCAAGGCCCATGGAATGATGCAGTTTGCCTAAATATTCAGTCACCTGATCTGGCATGAGGAAGAAGATCTTCCCAGCTGCAGACTTCATAAGGTCTGCAGGACCTGGTGTTCCTAAAGGCAAGACTTGCTGGTAAAGACTGATGTGAAGAAGACACCCTGTGTCAGCAGGACCCATGTCCCACCCAGCAGTTGGGCCACATTCTCCTTCTTCCTTGAGCCACCTCTGTACTTAGAGAAATCCTTCTCACTTTTGGCGTCCTGTGCCAGATGTGATTCCAGGTAGGCTCTGGCTTTCCTAGCCATGTGTCTACGTGTTTGGACAATGCCTCTGTGTTTCTCTCAGGCTACCTGTCTATGCTTCTGCCTCCATGTACTTCCTTTCTGTGTCTGAGTTTAGGTAGGAGCTCTTTGTTCAAACATGCAGGCCTATTGGCATTTTTTGCCTGAATTTATGCATATTGGGATGGACTGCTTTTGCACCTGGAAGAGGTAGTCCTTGCACATGACCTTGCCTTTTTGAGTCATTCTTCCCTCCAGGGCATCATCCTGCAGGAATCCTCCAGGTAGAACCACAAAGGGGTCACATTGGTTCTCCTGAAATATCTTCATGGAATGGAATATGGATTGAATGTCAATGCCAGAAATGCTCAAGATCTCCTGAGAGTGGCACTTGGCTGTGCTCTGCATAAGTGGGGATTGCCATGTATTATTACACGAGTCTGCACTTCTTTCACATTCCTTACTTACCTGGTCTGTTGACTGAGATGGATTTTTAGTCTTGCAGGCAAGTGTCTGCTGCCAGGAAAGAATTTGTCCTGCAATGTGGAAGGGTTGCAACTGACAACCCACAAAATATAGAATCTGGGAGTTCTATTTAACTGGTGTTTGGACTTCTTTACAGCTCTAACTGGGTTTATGTGGGCAAGAATTTTCCATACATTTGCTGTTATTTAAATTGCATATAAAGAGAACTGCTTTTCCAGTCTTAATTAAAGATCTGATCTCACAGCATATTTTTTGCTCTCAGTGAATAGAATAGAATAGAATAGAATAGAATAGAATAGAATAGAATAGAATAGAATAGAATAGAATAGAATAGAATAGTTGAAAATTAACAATGATCATCTAGTTCAACTGCCCAGATTGGATTGAATCAGGCACTGTGATTTCATCTGCCATTAGACAGGGACCTAACATGTCTGTGTCTATAAACCTCATGTAAAAAGAAAAGAATAAAACTGACAAATCAATATAGACCTGGACACATTTGTGTACACAAAAGGAAGCTTTGAAAACAAAGTTCTGTTAAAAACCTTTTTAATGGTTGGCATGAAAACAAGGGAAAATACTCAGGTAGCACTTCTGTGGCAGCTGAGGTATGGTACTTTGACTGTCCATAGACATAAAATCTTGAACTTTATATTTCCTAATGTATTAACACTGAGAGAATAAACTTATTATACACTTCTGACAGGAAATACATACTTATTCCACCAACAATTATGTTTGCATTGCACATCACCTGAGTATTAGTATTCATATCACGTTAGTATGAAATTTTTCAAAGGAGAAATCTTGATACGTGTTTTACTTCAAGTGAAGGAAGAAGTCCTTGGCCAGTGTTTCACAATTTTTTAGGTCCTTAAAGGGGAGGCAAATATGTATCAAAATCTAAACTCTGTCTCAGAGAGGCAGATTAAAGACAACCTGCCTTGTGGTAGTTCATAACTGGCTTTATTTCTGAGAGTTTAAATGGCTTTTGCTCTACGTATGTCTGTGTATTAGGTGCAAATCACTGAAATTGCTATTTTTAATACAACAGACTGAAATATTCTGATTGTCTCCCCCCCACCACCATCTGATTACCCTGAGTGCTGGACATATTTGGATAATAGGAACATTCTAGAATGCTGTGGTACATGGTCAAGAGATACACTTGAGTGAGGTGTTTTCTGTTTCTTTGTTTGATTAATTCTTCCAGGTAGGGAAAAAATGTGGGATCGGGAAGAAATGAGAAACAAGAGAATAATAACTGTTAGAGGTGGGAAGGAGAGGAATTGACGGAAGATTTAACTCTGATCATTCTGTAAAATCTTAGACCTGTTCTCTGGCAGTGTAGCTGTGCATTTAGGTTTGCACCTCTCCTGTGTGTTTGCTTGGTGTCTCAATGGAAGAGAGTTTAACTTTTTGGAATATTAAACGTAGCAGAATCTGTCTTGGTCAAATGGGAACTGACAAGTTACCTCCTGACAGTTTAATACAGTGTTATTCATGTTCATCTTAAATTCTATATATGGTCTTGGTTAATTGTTGCTCTCTTCCATTCTTGTCACAACATTCTCATTGGCAGGTGAAGCAGTTGTGTCATCTTGTTGGAAGGACAAGCAATGGTAAAAATAAAGGAGTAACAAGGAGAGAAAGCATTTTATTGCTTAGACTCTTATTTTGTTTCATTTACATTTTTAAATTGTTCCCACTTGCCTGAGTTGTTTGAAGCCCATCTGAAATATGTTTTTCAGAATAATTTTATCTTGTTATTAAAAACAATCCTTTTATCTTTTTCACGATTAATGAGGGAAGAAAATGCTACTCTGCAGGTTTTGATCATTTGCCAAATGTCTCTGCTTCATTCTTCACATCAAGGAAGTTTACAACTGTTTTCTAAAACCTGTGGGGTTTGGTGGCAGCTTTTTATTGGCATGCTTTTCCTGGAAAATTTAAATGTTGCTGAAAATGCTGCATCCATTAGGAAAATGAGGATACCCTAGCTGCTTACCTGTAGGTTTCTTGGCAACATGACATTTTCTTTGCAGAGAGAAAGCAAAACTTGAGAAGAGCTTTGTGGAAAGACAGCCGGCAGGCTGAAAGATCCTTTTAAAATTGTCTGAAATTTTTGCTTGGAAATCTTTTCCCAAGATGAAACTCATACACTCTTAGTTTTTGCACAAACTCAGAGAGAGAGAGAGAGTGTGTGTGTGTGTGTGTGTGTGTGTGTGTTTGTGTGCGTGTGTGTGTGTGTGCGCACATGCGTTCATGAATGGTTTTGGTAGAAGTGGATTTCTGTTCTCCAGAATGCTTCATATGCAAGGCCTCCATTACTCTGGTAGCCCATACTTGATTTCCCCCAAGCCAGGAAAAGAATTGCAGTCTAGGGGAGAAGCAGAAGAGAAGTAATGGGTTTTGCCTTTGTTCTGACCACTATCAGTATTCTTTGTCCAAACATGATCTTAAAACAAGGCAGTGGCACGGAGCACCTTCTCATCTTGCATGTAAAAATTGCACATTTGAAGATCAGAGTGATATTCCAGCTATAATACAGATAATTTCTTAACTACTGTGCATAATCAGTTGGATATGTATTTTTTCACTTTCTTTCCATCTGAGTTGTCAATAACCGTATCTCCCAGTGGAGTAGTATTGTGTCTGGATTTCTTCTGGTTATTTTATGAAGTATTTCACAATTCTATTTAAGGAAAATTAAAGGAAGAGCTGGCCTAACTTACTAACTCATCTTAAGAAATATTCAATTATAATTATTTTTTATACTTATCCCTTTGCAATTTCTCCTTTTTGTCTTTTATTCCAGTTCCCTCTGCTGTGCCTATGATGCATCAGGTGAGTCGTACTACCAATAGCATCACATTGTCTTGGCCTCAGCCAGACCAGCCCAATGGGATCATCCTGGATTACCAGCTACGCTATTTTGACAAGGTGAGCAGAAAGTGATACTGAGCACTTTCTGTCTGGGAGATACACCCCTACATCAGGACGAACAAGATGGAAAAAAATGCTTCAGTTATGAGGATGGAGGAAACTTTAGCAACACCAAAAGTTTGTGATGTCATCTGACATCAGTCCATCTGCATTTCCCGAATTGGAAACATCTAAGCAGAAGGCAGATTTTAAGAAAAGAGAAGGCACTTGTTTAAGCTTAAAAACTGTGGCTAACAATAAGTTTAGTATCAGCTGATACAGGTAACAGTGAAAGGAGCTGAAGTTTCTAAATATGTTTACTGGAATTGGATTTACTGCAAGTCTGTCATTTGTTTGTGAGAAGTCTTGTGTCCCCATTTATGCCTGGACAGACAGCTCTAAGAAATTTTATGAGGAGTAATGCACTCTTTCATTCACTAAGTGGCAAATACCTCTTTGTGTGCTGGAAATACAAGGTGGCAAATACAAATTTGTCCTCCATGCATGTCTTGTGACATTCATGTCTTGTGACTGCTAATCCATCTGACTTGAGGGGAAGAGATGTGTAGGTAGGGCTGTTCAGACAAACTCCCATTCAATATTACTGTTCTTTTACATAACAAAAATCCTTTTGCAGGATTTTGCAGGGCTACTATTTTTTAGTGGTAAAAAGGAGTTCTATTTGTGATAACTTGTGTAGCAGCTTCCTGGATACAGCTTTGCATGTGTTCTTGCTCTGAATTCTCCTAGGAGAGTACACGAGTTTGGAATTTATAGGAAGCGAACCATAGAGCAAAGTTTTGTCTTTCATTTTTGTTAAAATTGAGAGTCTTTAGCAGAGCTTTGTGGGAAGCCCAGTCCTGGGGGAATGAAAAGCAGCAGTGAGGAATGAGTAGTGTGCAAGGAAGTAAGGTCTGGAATAGCAGCTGTTGTTGGGAGGCTCTGTAAAGGTTCAAAGAATATTGGGTTGACATGGAAACTGTCACGCCTTGATGAGGAGAGTGAGCAGTGTAGGCGGAAGTTTCACATTCCTTTTTGGTCATTGACATTCACAGGCAGAAGATGAGGATAATTCATTGACCTTAACTAGTGAGACCAACATGGCCACGATACCAAGTCTGAGCCCAGGCAAGATCTATGCCTTCCAAGTGCGTGCTAGGACAGCAGTTGGCTACGGCCCTTACAGTGGGAAGATGTATTTCCAGACTTCAACGGGAGGTAAGTGCTGCCATTTTGTGCTGAGGTCTGCACATGATCAGCTTCCACTCGCCTGTGTCCCTGAGTGCGTTGGCTTATCCTCTGGAGGACTGCTACCAGACACTCCTACTCAACTTGCATTTCTCTTTATAATAACTTGCATATGTAGATTTTTTCACTCGGAGAAGCTTCATGCTGTCAGAGCATATTGTTTATGCTACTGCCATACTGCCATACTGCTGTTCCTTGTTACCTCTGTGCCTCTGGCCAGCAGGTGCAAAGTGTGCCAGTAAAAATCTCTTCAGGGGGATGTGGCAGTAAATAGCACCATACACTGCTGTGGTTTGGGCCCCAGCTGTCATGGGACATCTTACAGCTGAAAGCTCTGTGAATGTCTGAAAGAGAGGTGGGACACAGGACACAGGCATACGTGCAGAAGCTTGCCTTCCAGCAAGGTCCCCATCCTTTTGGTATGGATCAAAGGTACTCAAGTATGTCATCAGCAAGCTGCATTAACAGGGGACAGCCGGATTACAGCCCAGGTGTAGAGCTAGCCTGTGCTTAAGTGGCTTGATAGCTGTCAGTGGAGCAGGGGAAGAGAAAGTGGATTTGGAGGGAGCACTGGCTTTTCAGTGCAGGAAGGAAGGCACTGGAGAAGCACAGTGACTGGGGAGTGAAGGGCTGGTAGGGATGGAATTACAGGTGAGATCTAGGTGAGCAGAAGGGAAACTGCAGTTCCAGTCCTCTGCATCCGTATGTGTGTGTGTCTTTGCTGGCAGGGGAGCGCTCGGAGATGGTGCAGGACCGACTGCCGCTGTTCGTGGGCTCAGCTCTCGGGGGTCTGGCCTTCTTGGTAATTGCTGCCATTGCCATCCTTGCCATCATCTTCAAGAGGTGAATTCCTTGACCTGCTCATGTGCACTTCAGACAGTGGAACTTCCTTGTCCCTGCAACATTACCCAGTCCCAAGGGAATCAGCCTGATCTGCATTTATCCAGATGTCCTTGAGATGCCATTCTCTATTTAAGGAAAGATCCTGCCCCATTACTCCTATCTGAGGAGCCTCTCCTTTGGTAAACCACTCATGTACTTAGCTGATATTTGGCTAGTTAGCAATATGAGCACAAGGAAAGCATTTCAAAGCTGGTACTCAAAAGGTATTTAAATGCATTTTTGTGAATGAGGAGCTGTAAATTGCATTTTAGGCAATCAAGTGGAGAATGAAACAATGTAGTGGAGAAGGCTTGGTGGAATAAGTATGCATATCCAGTTGTTTAGAGGGTGAAAAATACCCTTTCACCAAGAACCAAGAGACAAGGGCTCATTTGCTGAAGAATAAAATCTATACAACCCAAATGCTTCCATGGAATGCTAGCTCATAAAATACAGGTTAAAGAGAGTAAATACCACTTTCCATTTTGGAAAGAATAAAGTGCACATAAAAGATTGCAGAGATAATCTGTTACAGAAAGGAAACGAAAAAAAAAATTAAAGAGAAAAAAGTAGGGTTGCTATTTTTGTAGAGGTACAAAAGTAAACAATGGCGTTTTGTTATTTGAAGAAAAGAAACAGTCATTACCCGCTCCTTGAATTTACTGAGGTTTGGACTTAATCCCCTAGATTGTCAGTAATGGATTTCTGTATCTTTGCTCTACTGTGCCTTTGCACAAGAGGGACTTTTTTAACTTTTTCTGCTGACCTAAAAAAATGTATAAACTACTTAACTTTAGAAAGTGACATCTAGTTTTAATGATTTCTTTTTTGCTCTCTTTCTTCCATTTTCTGCATTTGTTTTCTCCTTTTGTGTATATTCTCTTTTAATATTTTTCTTTCTGGAAAGAAAAGAACTATCAAATATTGTTAAATTTGAAATGTTGCCTCCTTTTGTTGCTTTGAACTGTTAAAAATACAATCTCTTGTTACAGCTGAAAATGTGATATTATATGCACAACTCAATAAAGCATATATTTTTCTAAAAAACATCAACCCAACCCCGAATAAGTTAATATTACTGAAACTGTGCTGGAGAAAGACATGAATGGCATCTGTAAATATACATATGAGAAAATACCATAAAAAATACATTCATTTATAGTTAAAGAATTATGTCAAGTTAGTAGGCAGTTTTTCAGAAAAAGTGAAGATAACAAATTTCTATTTTAAATCTGTCCTTGATAAGAAAAGTAAGTTTGAAGATGCAGAAAATGAGGAACACCAGATGAAATGAGTAGTTCTTTAAAAGCTTGAACATATGTAGAGTCAAATGCCATGACTTTAACTTGTTTTTATAAATTGTTGGTACATATTTTTCAGGCAATATGCACTGTGAAACACCTATTTTAACTAATTGTTTTGTTGACTTTTTATGTGGAAAACTATTCATTTGTTAGATAACATATTAAAAACATTATTATAGACCTGGCTTCCAGGTTCAACAACAGAGTTAGAGCTCTTAGGTGTAGGCCCCCATCAAAGCAAATTTCTTTGCACAAGAGAAAAAAATTTGAGGGTAAAACTGTGGTTTTGAAAGAGAATTTAAAGAGATAAGACTGACAAGTAAGAATAATATGGTTAGCTGTTAGAATGTCAGAATTACTTATGTTCATAAAGAAAAATAACATAATGTTTCATGATACTTTGCCTTCAAATGCTAATTGAATCAGCAGCTAAAAGGTCTCATGCTGAAACAGCAAAACATGAGTTGACACAAATCCATGCAGACAGCAGAGATACTGCAGGATACTGTAGGGTTTGAGGTACAATCTGGTCTAATTAATAGGATGATTGGAAACTAGCATGACATGTACTTTTTTTTTTAATTAACATTGCTTGGAACAAAGGAAGTAGCTTGAAAATGGCAAATAGATTTAGTACAAACAAAGAATAGAATGTAACTTCTAAAATAATTAGTCTGTGTGGGAAATAAATGATTGAATCATACATATTCAGAAGGAGAATGAAATCTGAGAAATGCCTATGCTGAGAAGGACCTATGCTCACTGGAAATTAGATGCTTATATGCAATAAACCTCACAATAATAAAGACCATACCTGTTTTGATCTGCACATGCAAAAATTATATCAAGGGACAGATTTCCATCTGTTTGGGTCTGTGTGGTTTGGTTTGGGTACCATACTTAAAAATAGAATGGCCAAAGTAAATGCTGTTAAACAAAGCCATAAGGAAAAGTAATTGGGGGAGATCTATACATATTAAGCATTAGAGTAAATGGCTCTTAGAATGTTTTTGAAGAACTTAAAAGGCATTACAGAAGAAGGTATACATTGTAATTGAAAAGAATAATTTGTTGTAATTAAATTAAATTAAAATGCAAATTTAGTCTGAATAGCAAGAAAACTTCCAAAGCAGTAATGTTAAACTGTAATATTCTTTTTCAGGATAGTCTTGGAAGCCCTATCATTTGTCATTTCTAAAGTGGGAATGCCAACAGTATTATAAAAACCACCACATAGAAAACAAGCTTGCACTGGTTACCAGGAGATGGGCAGGATCTTAACATCCATTTTCTACCCCTAATTTCAAGGATTCTCTGAGCCTTGCACTGAGAAGCCTACCCCAGCATCTGATGAGAGACTCTTTTGTGTGTTTTGACTTTCCTTTCCTTTGTGTCCTGCAGTAAAAGGCGAGAGACTCCATACACAGACCGCCTGCAGCAGTACATCGGTGCACGAGGTAGGTGTGTTTGAGCAACAGATGGCAAGGGCCTGTCTCTTTTCAGGACTCATTAACACCTGTGTGTCTCAGGGTTTGATTCTGGTGATGTTTTGGGCTGTTTCCCCCACTGCAGGACTCGGAGTGAAGTATTACATTGATCCTTCAACCTATGAAGATCCCAATGAAGCTATTCGAGAATTTGCCAAGGAGATTGATGTGTCCCTCATCAAGATTGAGGAGGTCATTGGATCAGGTAGTGTGAGAATCTGCAGATTATTTAGAGTGCCTTCTTGTTTACCTTGAGACCTGGCACGCTACTGGCCTGAAATGGACCCATGGGTCCGTGGTGCATCAAGTGTCCTGGGATATCTAAACCTTCATTTTTACCAACATTCATTTTAACTCACTAACCTTTACTTGCTGGCTCAAAACCAAGTTGAAAACACCCTTTGAAGACTCAGAACTCTTTGTTTGAGCCCTGAAGATGTCGTAGTCTCCAACCTTCTCCAGAAACTTTGCCTTAATCTAAACATTCCCATAACGCTATTTCCAAGCATCACCCAAAGTCGTCCACAGTAGAATGCTTTAGTACATCTGACTAAAATCCTTTGCTGTGTTTCCTTACTTGAGGTGTGTTTCTTCTCTCCCTGACAGGAGAGTTTGGAGAGGTGTGCTTTGGGCGCCTGAAACACCCAGGAAAGCGTGAATACATGGTAGCTATTAAAACCTTGAAGTCAGGTTACACAGAGGAACAGCGGCGGGAGTTCCTGAGCGAGGCCAGCATCATGGGGCAGTTTGAGCATCCCAATGTCATCCACTTGGAGGGTGTGGTCACCAAGAGCCGACCAGTCATGATTGTCACAGAGTTCATGGAGAATGGATCGCTGGATTCCTTCCTCAGGGTACAACAGTCTCCCACAGCCATTAACCTCTTCATCTCACTGTGTGCCAGTCTCAGACCTGATAATTTTGCCTGTTCTTCCTCTTCACTCCTGTCTCCCTAAGTCTTCCAGTGCAATAGAAATGATAGCAAATAGCCACAGTAAGTGGTTTCAGGCCAACATGGTGAAAATACTCCAAGGGCTCAACAACCATATAAAATTTCAGTATTCTAGACTTCTTCAACTCCAGTAATTAATGTACACACCCTTTCAGTTGCTTATGTGTGTGTTCCAAATTTATCCTTTCTAATAATATTTTTCAGACTTCACAGAATATTTTCAAGTTCCAACATTGTAATGAAGTAACAAAACTTGCAGTTATTTTTGGATTTTGAGTTTTCTAGTAATGAAACAAAAATATGGATAATCTCTGTAGTACAGCTGCTTCACTTTCCCTTTCTTACTGATTTATGTGCTTATTCAGCCACAAATGCTTTGGCAGGTACAATATGAAGAGCACATGAACCAGTTGAATAGAATTGCATAGATGCCATGGTAAAGATCTTACAAGTAAAAACAGATTTGTCTTCTCACCTTCATTTAACCATTTTAGTAGTTAGTGAGGTTAGGTGTAGGATGCTAAAGGGAGATGTAGCCACAAGAGGAGGAAAAGGTCACCAATGTCAGATTTTATTTGAGGTCCATTGCTTTAAACCCACCCTCCTTTGTTATTTGTTTTCCTTGAACCTTCAGATTTGGGCTGAAATTAAGATGTGTTCTCTAACTTCATAAATCCACCTTGTTACCTTGCTCTTTGTTAGTCTCCCCTGTTGGCTTCATGTTCTGTGGCCATGAGAGCCTGTGTTTGCCTCCCCCCTTGCAGCAGAAGGAAGGGCAGTTCAGTGTGCTGCAGCTGGTGGGAATGCTGCGGGGGATTGCAGCCGGCATGCGCTACCTGTCAGACATGAACTATGTGCATCGTGACCTGGCAGCACGAAACATCCTGGTCAACAGTAACCTGGTGTGCAAGGTGTCAGACTTTGGCTTGTCCCGCTTCCTGGAGGATGATGCTTCCAATCCCACCTACACTGGGGGTCTGGTGAGTCACTGCTGTGGTGGGAGTTACTGTAGTGTTGACAGCCACAATTTTTTCCTGTGTTCCTCCTTGGTTTGGTGTACCCTCTTTAGACAATCTTGAGACCACAGAGAAGCCTTCTCTATGTGGAATGGAGTAGGGCTTTCTATCTTGTGGGCTATTTGTTCCAAAACAGTAAAAATTAGAAATAACTGAGTGTCTGAGTCTCCCTGCTGTATGAAGTCTCAGTGCTGTTCTTTGTGGCATGATGGTGAATAGGTCAAACCTCACGGCCTGATGTATCTATTATCTTCTCCCTTTCATTAGATTTTTATAGGAAGGATAAAGGACTAAAGGAGAGATTACAATCCTGTACTACCACTCTTTGAAGAAAGAGTTATTTTTTTTCTGACAGAAGAGATAAATGGCCTAAGCATATTTATGAGCTTACAACCAACTGTCAAATGAGCTTATTGCTTATGAAGTTGTGACACCTGTCACACATACTACAAAAGGGGTGGGAGTATAACAGGTGGATTGAAAAAGAAGATGAGGAATTCAGTCACTGAAAACTGAAACAGTTTTTAGATCTGTGAATTTTGTAGAACCAGCACCTGAATGATATTTCATCTTACAGATCATACCTGCTGTTAGAGAGGTCAAGATGGAAAGAGAAAGGAGTTAATGCTAGCTACTCAGTGTATCTGTCCCTAGTGCTGCAATTTGGCATTATTTAAATTACTCTAGGTTTCCAAATGTTTGTGAATCAGGAGGATTTTTCTATATGCCACTTTCAAATACTGTAAAGTAAAGCTGTGAAAGTACAAAATTTTGGGATTTGTAGCAGCAAGGAGGTATGATTCTCTCTTTTCACTAATACTTGTCAGTAAAACAAGGTGAAAACCTTGAACATAGTATGAATTTGAACCAGCAATGTTTCCAAGACAGAATCAATGGGACTGTCACCCCGTGTTCCAGGTTGTGTTATGCTGCTAACACCTGGTTATTTCAGTGATATTGTTTTCACAAGCAGTCCATATCTCACTACATTCTGGTTGCTTTCTGTCTGCTTCCCAGGGCTGCAAAATCCCCATCCGCTGGACTGCCCCTGAAGCCATCCAGTACCGCAAGTTCACCTCCTCCAGTGATGTCTGGAGCTACGGCATTGTCATGTGGGAGGTGATGTCCTACGGTGAGAGGCCTTACTGGGACATGTCCAATCAGGATGTAAGTTTTAGAAGTGGTGAGGATGTACATCTGCCTCTCTGTCCTGTGTCAATTCAAGCAGAAGAAAGCCAGACACACTGAGTGATTGAAGCTCTTTTATTTTCCCAGTTGTCATAAAGCTTTGTTGTTCTTTTCCTGCAGGTAATTAATGCCATTGACCAGGACTATCGCCTGCCACCACCTCCAGACTGCCCCACTGTTTTGCACCTGCTCATGCTTGACTGCTGGCAGAAGGAAAGGGTCCAGAGACCCAAATTTGAGCAAATAGTCAGTGCCCTGGATAAAATGATTCGCAAGCCATCAGCCCTCAAAGCCATTGGCACTGGGACCAGCAGGTGAGATGGGGATTTAATGCAAAATAATAAGACTTGTCTCTCAGAAGGCATCATGAGGAAAAGAAAGCCATAAATCAGTCTATATAGGGTTTTTTTTTCTAACCCTCTCATTTGGGACTGGGAACAAACAGGAAGCGGAAAGAAAGAGAGGAAGCAGGTTGGGAGAACTGTATATCCTGACTGAGTTAATGGCAAGCTCTGAGTGCCAAATGTGATGGGGATAACTCTTGATTGGTTGCACTGAGGATGAATGACTGAGGGGCCATAGGGAATGAAGGGAGGTACACATCTGGGTGCAGCAGCACAAGGTATTCTGTGATCACACCATACTGTGTGATCACAAGAGATGAGGAAGAAAAAGAAGACCTTATCTTATGGAGAAAAGGAAGTCTCTACATACAAATAATTAGAACTGCAGATTACATCACATATTTTCCCAACTGCATTTTGCAGTCTGATGGAACAAGAGGCAGGAGGTCAGCAAATAAGAAGTCTCTGGAGGGATAAATGGTGCCAAGGTTAGTTGGCTGCTGGGCTGATGACGAAATTACATCCTGCTGGCCTGGAGGGTTTTTCCCTGTGGTTATAAATCTTGTCTCAGTGGAATGTACTCCACAGCTGGGGGAGGGGAAAAGTATCTAGTGATGCCCAGTTTACTAAAAACAGTCTATAAAAAGTGTTATAGCTTTGGGACAGAAAAGAGCAAATGCCATATGTAAACAGTCATCTCTTTGGCCTTTTACTGCAATTCTTTTATCTGGTGGGTGGCAATCTGACCAAAAGAGCACATTTAGGAGAGGGAGACCTAGTCACAAAGGTAAAAAGTTGTATAAGGTCTCACAACTCTTTCAGAAACCTCCTCACTGCAGCTCTTTGCCCAGCTAATAGGTCTAGGCCAAGGAAGTGTGGAAAGATCTTGGGCAACAAGAAGAGAATGTGCCTGAGAAAATATGGGCAATGGGAAGGGAGAATCAATTTCTTGGGTTGGTTAATTGTTTTCAGGCAGAAGAAGGGACACTGGAAGCCTAGACACAGCACATCAAGGTGGGAATTTAGGAGTCAGGGCATGAAGAACAGATGTCATTGTTCTTCATTCTGTCCTCTTCACAGGCTGCATTCTCTCCCTCTCATAATTCTTACTTTACTAGTGTGCCCAGCTGATGCTGATAAACTTGGGGTTTAGAACCTGCCTCTTTTGCAGACCATCTCAGCCTCTCCTGAGCAACTGTCCTCCAGATTTCCCTTCCCTCAGCAATGCCCATGAGTGGTTGGATGCTATCAAGATGGGCCGCTACAAGGAGAATTTTGACCAGGCTGGTCTGGCTACATTCGATGTCATATCACGCATGACTCTCGAGTAAGTAGTAGGGCAGACAGCAACAAATATCAGACACTGAGTTTTCCATGCAGAAAGTGAAAGCAGTCTGAGAAATTGGTTATGTGGAAGTATATACAGATGAAAAAGGAGAGGGAAGCCAAAGCAAAGTAGCTACTCTTCTTTGCATCTTACTAGGGTCTCTGGACACCATCCAGGCTGTAATACACTCGTAATCTGTATCTATAAGCACTAATTCTGATCCACTGTGCATCAGAAGATGTATTGTCATTGTTGCAGAGAGCCTGTTACATCAGAATATTCATGACAGCTAGCACAGATAATAACAACCACTTCTAAGCAGATGTGTAGAACCAGGCACACCATATAGTTGAAGTGTTGAAGTGTTGAAGTGTTATGTAAAAGACAGGATTCAGGAAAATGAACATTCTCAGAATCATAGAATGGTTTGGGTTGGAAGGGCCCTTTAAAGCTCTTCTAGTCCAACACCCTTGCCATAAGTGGGGACACCTTTCACTAGATGAGGTAGCTCACAGCGCTGTCCAACCTGACCTTGAATGCTTACAGGAATGGGACATCCACAACTTCTCCTGGCAACCTGTTTCTGTGTCCCACCACCCTTCCTTATCTCCAGTCTAAACCTACCCTGTTTCTATTTAAAACCACTGCCCCTTGTCCTGTCACTACAGGGCCTGGAAAAAGTCATTCTCCATCTTTCTTGTAAGCCCCCTTTATATATTGAGAAAGATCTTTCTGGAGCTTTCTCTTCTGGCTGCACAACTCTAACTCTCTTTTTTTCTGTAGGAGATCAGCCCTCTGATCCTTTTTGTGGCCCAGTTCCACTGCTTCTTTTTGTACCTTCCAAGTTCTGCCAACATCCCCTCCACCCACACACATTTGTCAAACAAAAGCAGAAGCCTTGTCAGCTGTTTCTCAGACACAGATCGGCACACGCACACACATATCAATACACACTGATTTGCATCTACAGCAAAATGGACTGAGATTGTTCAGAGCAAGCAGTTCATTTTAACAACTTCTGTGTCCTCTGTTCTTTTGCAGAGATATCCAGCGTATTGGAATCACCCTGGTTGGTCACCAGAAGAAGATTCTAAACAGCATCCAGCTCATGCGAGTCCATTTGAATCAACTTGAACCAGTTGAAGTGTGATGTTTACATCATCCTCATTCCACTAGTCTCAAACTCTGGAAGGTTCTGGGGGAATTCAGAGGGATATTCAGTGTAAGAAAAAGATGTCAGTATGCTACTTGAAGACTTACTGCACCCAGAGAGTGCACATTACATGTCCTGTTCCATGAACAAAAACAAAGCCTTGCCATGGTTTGAAAGCAGAACTAAATGACTGGTGACAATTACACGTGGCTGATGTCATACATTGGGAGTGGGTTTGGGGAGGGAAGGTTATAATAACACGGGGTGGAGATGGAATAATGGCTTGGACAGATCACAACCAACTGTTGCCTATTGTTTGCCAACAAAAGGTATCTGAAAACTTTACAAAGTCATCAGCAGGCTTTATTTATGGCTGAAAGCCCAGCAAAGCTGCAAAGACATAATAAAGGCAACAAAAAAATAGCTTTTTTTTTTCAGAAGAATGCCATTGTGGTGTGAGAAATTATTCCTCAGATGGATATGAGCATCAAGTTATCACTTGGTGTGCCAGCTCAGTTCAGAACTGAAGTTCCAGCTAGTGCACAGTATGTGGTAAGCAAAAACAGATGTCACCTGGTAAACAGGTTCAGAGCAAAGGGTTCGAAATTCGATGCTATTTCATGTGCAGTTCTTGGGTGTGCTCCATGATGGGAATTGCTAATCTTTTGTGCAGATGTGAGAAACAGTCCATCTCTGGTTTTGGGACTGCAACAGAATAAATAAATAAATAACATTTCCTAGAATCCATCCTGCAAGATCTGCAAGTGAAGGAGAAAACAAATAGGTTCTGGTTCTCACAAGTCCATTCTTGTGAGGAAAGGTGTAACCTGTGATACTCCAAAATCCTGAGTACACAGATCTTGGATTTTGTTTTCTTCTGAACCCCTTACAATGAAAAACAGAATGAAAAAAATCTGAAACCTTTTGATGCTGAAAAACACTTGCTCTTTTTCTCACCCTAGCCATTAGGCACAGTTGTTTGAATATTGTTTTTGAAGAAAATGCAGACATGTGGTAGCCAACTTTGAACAGCCAGTTGGAATGAGTGAGCTGAGTCTCAAGAGTGATCTGGGAATGGTACCAGTCCCATAAGTCACTTCAGTCCTTAAAAAAGGGCTAACAATGTTCTTGGGAATCAACAGTGTTGTTTGGCACAGGCACATGAGAGTGACCAGAATGGCAGAGCTTATGTATCCCTTCAGACAGACTAATACCCACCAGTGGGAAAATCTGCTTCGAGAAGGAGCAGAGCTTTGGGACTGTATCTCTGTATCTATCGCTATGAAGTTCAGCTTGAGAGGAGAACTCATAAACTATACACTTGTCTACCTCATCAACACATAGGAAGGGAAATGGAAATGGCTTTGGTAAACAAGAACCCAGTTATGATACCCCCTGCTTTTCTAGAGAGGAAATAACCCAAACTGTTCTGATCTGTGCTCATCTGTTTGCTCACTGTGAACTAGGCATGAACCTCATGTATTTCTCCAGCTGTCAAGGTTGGAACATCACAACTTCTTCATATACCACTCCTGTATGGATTTAAAGATTCCCCCAGTCAACCTAACAAAGACCCAAGAAGCCACGTTTAAGAGTGACTGAAGAGTCCAATAATATGATGGGAGGTACTTCAGAATAGTTGCACTGGAATAGCCAATGCAGTTCAGACCCTTTGTTACAGCATTAGAGTAATGTTATTTTTATTTATTTTTTTTTAGCTGAAGAGGGAACAGCAGTGCATTTTTCAAAATATTAAAAAGTCAATATAAAAATAATTAACATGAATAAAGCACTCATGACAGTACAAAGAGAGCGTGAAGATTAAAAAAACCCAAATCACATCTGACTAGAGTCCAACCTAGAAAATCTCAGTCTGTGCTTTTTAAGGGGTTTCTGGAAGCTTGTACTACTCACACATCCAGTCACATGTATGCTGACTGACTGTCAGCTCCACCCACGGCATCTGAGACAGAACAAGTGTTGTCCTCTTCAGAAAGCATATTGAGCACAAGATGTTGAGGGGAATCTGTGGTCTCTAGCACCTTCCATATATATGCACCAGAGGACAACAGTGCATATATGCGTCTTCATGTATAAGTGTAATCTAGAAGTTCTGTGTGCCACTTGGGGAAACAAGGCAGCCTTTCTTTTCCATACCTTGAGTGGTCAGCATTACTGGAGAGATTAGTAATCTAGATCAAATTCTATGGCTGGCCCCCTTTCAGCCTAGTAGAAACCTACATGAAGAAAAAAAAATTCTCTTTCTCTTCATACAACAGATTAAATGGAGCCTTGCCTGAATACTGTCAACAAGACTTAGAACTGCACAAGGAACAGGCTTGGCATCACATTTGAGTGCAAATGGATAACTCTTTTCTGTAAGAAGTGTCTCCATTCTCTTTATTCCCAGTGTGTTTCCAAATTTATTCTCTTACATAGTTTGGGCTGCAAAGGTTCTCAGTTTGCAATGCAGCTTGTGTCGTTTGCCATCATATCACTCCTTAACTGTTCAAGCATGGAGGAAGGGCAGTCATGGCAAAAGCGTTAGAAATACCCTGATCTTACTTTTCTCAATTATCTGAAACCAGAAATTGTATATTCTGTTTCCACAGTCATCTGGGATGTCCTGCAGTATATGAGCACCCCCAACAGGTAGGCATGAGAATGAGGAGGGAAAGGGGTGGGCTCACCTAAGCACCTAGTATCTGCCCTTCACCAGAAGAGATAGAAGCAATGCCAAAAACGTCTTACAGAGCTGTGTTCTTTGCCAGAGAAGCAATGGGAGACTAATGAGTTATTGCCCTCCTTTACTCCTTATGATTTCTGTAACAGGCAGTGAACAAGAGTAATGAATAAACTAAATGCACAGGGATCAGTGGACAGACCTTCTTAAGGGCCTTAGGTATTTGTATGAGAGCTCAGAAGAGTCATACCTATAGCTAGAAAGAATATATTTCAAAGATTAATGTCTTCTGTGCTTGAACATCTACTTTTCACTGTCTGGAAACAGGAAGAAACTTCACCTTAAGGCAAGCTGTTTTGTAATTGTTCCTGATGAGGTTCCTTGAACCTGTCTTTTTGGTGTCTGTTGCTGGACAGCCTCCCAGACAGATAATTGGATCTGCACCAGGATGTCAGTTAATGTTCCATGCTGCCAGAGAGCACATTGGGCAAGCAAGTTCCCACCTATGCTGCTTTGGCAGCCAAGTGAAATTCTCAGCCAGGAGCTCCATGCCTGTGCACTCCTGCCTCACTAAGCCATGGCATGTTTCTGCCAGAAGCAGGCCCTGCTCACCAGAGTGTTCAAAGACAAGCATGTAAGCTAAGATTTTCTCTTCAATGCCTGAAATGATTGTAAGGAACGACTCAATGACAGTATGCCTTACACAGTGATTTCTGTGCTTTACACCCCTGTAGCTTCAATGCATGTACAGGTGAAAAGGCTGAACTCCCTGGTTTATTGTTTGTTTGTTTGTTTGTTTGTTTTAAAATTGAAGGGTGTAATCTTAGTGCATGCTTCAGCAACACTGTATTAGGGCTAATTGAGGGAGCACAAGCTGCTTAGTGGAGAGAATGCTGAAAGAGTCTCTCTGTTCAGTACAAATATATTCAGCACCTAGGGCTATCTAGAAAGAAAGAAGCTGCTGTAGCTAGTCCCAGACGATTCATATGTTATGAAGCTGAATGAAACCTGTGGGTGTGGTGGGAAATGATGAACACCAAGGAGCTTGGATTTACTAAACAAGAGTAGAACTGTCCCTACCACTGAATCTGCCTTGGTCATAATTCCAGACAACAAATCTACCTGAGGGCTGTTCCAAGTGTGGATAACCAGCTTGAATCCATCCTGCTTTTGGCACATTTTCTGACCAGTTGGCTGTGCAATTCTTCTTCATGAAGAATTCATTCATGTATTCTACATGAACTTCATATCTTCTATGCCTAGAGATGCAACTAGGCAGTAGATTTGGATTCAGGACAAAATGATAAATTCTTTTTCTGAAACCAGGTAGTGCTAGAGGGGCAATGCAATCAGCTGATCACGTGTTGTGTGCTAGAAACTATTCATGAGTACCAGGCTTCCTGAGGATTGCAGATCACACATAAGTTCGAATCTTTGGAAATCATGAAAAGACAGCATGGAAGAGCAAACCTCATTGCTCTACCTAAAAGCTCATCTAATCCTTCACTCTTCAAATCTGTATGGAAAAAGTGACACCTCTCTCAAAATTTACATTTTGTTGTGGCATTCAAGGTCATCATGCTCTTTGTGCAAAGCTGTTCCACTTCAGTGTTGCTGAGCTAATGAAAAGGCACTGTGTCTTCCAGACTCTGCAGAGCTGTAACTGGGACCTGTTCAAAGAGGAATCGCTCTCCCTGGTGTGCTGAAATACAGAACTGAAGCGTCCCAGTGTGCTGAAGTACAGAACTGACCCCAACAAGCCTTGGAGCTTAGCTATTTCATTTCACTTTCCCGGGTGATGAGAAAACTCTCTTCCTTAAATATTCTCAGTTGAAACATGAAGATTCATGAAAACATACTTATATTTCCTTCTGGTTTCTTCCATGACCTCTGTTCTTCAAACAAACATAGTAACATGGTCTTTTACTCAAGTGCTACAAGAGTAAGTCACGAGTATGAGTGCAGTGGATTGACATCTATGCCCCAAATAGTTAATAGTTTGGCCTGTTATTTATGTCTGTTATACAAGACCAAGTGTGCTTAGCTGACAGTGGTAAAGCTGTTTGCTTCCTTAAATTCAGGCCATGCTAAGTAAGTTTGGATTTTTTCCAGTTTACAGTGACACTAGAAACTACACAGACTGCTGGCTGAAATTTGAGTTACATCTATGCAATTCTCATCAGATTTTGGACACTTTTAGCCAAACCTACTACTACCTGTGCATTTGTACAGCTGGAACAGATTGATCATTTATAAACAATTCTGTTGCTGAGATCAGATTCTTGCCCTCTTTGAACCATACTAACTCTTCAAGTGAACAGGAGATTAAAACTAAGAAGATCAGATTTATTCAGAGAAGTCAGCTAGTTGGACAGATATGAATGACAAGGCACTATCTGAAATAAGCTATTTAAAAATAGTTCTATTCATCTTGCTCTTTTAGAAAAGACAGTAATTATAATATGCCTTACTGTCTCTACTATTAAGATAGAAGAGGCAACATTGATCTTTACCCTTCAGGACCGTACACTTCAACTCTTGACCCACTGTTGAGTTTAACTTAAGTTTGACTGAAGAATTTTTGCTAGAAAGGCATCTGGATTAATTCAGGAATAATGAACCTACAAGATACCTTGGTCTGTTTTTTTCCCATGACTGTGATAATTTTCTATTGCAGTTTGCCTAACACTTTATTTACACTACCCAGTTTGGATAAAGAGCTGTTTGTAATCTGATATTTCTGCTTTTTCCACCATCATTGGGTCACATACTTGCTTCTTAATATTCTAGATAATGGAAATATTTACATGTCTCTCTGTGTCACATCTTGTTTGGTCCTCCCATTCTTGTTATGGTTCTCTTCCTCACATTTTTCTGCCTTCCTTTCTAAGAAGAGAATATGAAGAACAGACAGAACCAGTCTCACTAATACTCTACATGGACAGGAAAGCAGCCTCTCACACTGGCTGTTCACTGCTTATTCACGAACAGATCACAGTAAGTCTTCCACAACTGAGTTCTTTGACTCAATCAGGACACTCTGATCCTTCTGACGTAAATGTTTTTTAAGGAAATCCATTCTTTGTAGATAGAAAGTGCAGTCTTTTTTTTTTTTTTCCCAGCTGTCAAGCACTATCCTTAGAGGAGAGTTTTCAAGAAATGGATCTTTGTATTGTCATTTTACAATGCTAAGCAGATTTTAATCATTATTTTTAATCTAATAGATCATAAAATGATCCATAGGTCAAGTCTGGACTACGTAAGATCAATTTTATGAGAACTTCGCCATCCAAATCTAAAAGTAAGTATTTGCAAGAACTGCAACTGAATTAAGGAAAATATATCAATGTCTGCCACTTCCTCCCTAGACACAGTTTTCCCTTGCTTGTTCAGCACCTCATCAGAAGAATCCAGCATCTAGCTGTTCCTGGGTTGCAAGTCCTTCTTAAATACAATAAGGAGTAAAACTGTGACTTCAATTTGGTGAAACTCCAAGGGCAGAGGAGTTATAAATCCTGGTCCATATTGCTATAGCATTTTTTAATTACAATCAGGAATTTACAAATATAAAATCTCTAAAAATGGAAGTGATCCTGAATTTCTGAATCCCTAATGGCCCTATCAAAGATAGATTTTACTGCCTGCCAAATGCTGGTTCATGACTGCTGGTTTGTATCCTATGAATTTTTTCCATACCTGCTTTGAGAGAGTACTTAGGTACAGATAGGTCACTTACAAGGTACAGCCAGAGCAAAGCTAGATGAGATAAACTCTTAAGTCACATATGTGTGATCTGATGGGTAAGCATAGTAGCAGTATCCTGGGGTCTAAAATAACTCAGTCAAGAAATTCTTAAACTACATCCTCTCTGAAAATGAAATAGATTAGCTGGAGCAACTATGGATGACAGGCTCAGGCATTTAGGTGTTCAAGTCTTTTAATGGATCTGGATGGCCATGCTCTAAAATTATGTCATTTGTTTTAAAGCTGACTGTGCTGTTGGATTGCACAGGGATGTGATGTGTGTGTTTCATCATAGCAACTCAGTGGTTGTCCATACATCACTTGGTATCTGTGATCCCATTCACATGGGAATGCACCAGGTGAATTACGGAATCTTTTAAGCAGATGGTAGATATAAAAAAATAACATGCACTCCTTACAGTCCTCTCTTAAAATTGATCCATCGTAGTCAAGATCCCACAATACTGAACTACTCTTAAGTTCTTAAGCAATTGTATTCATGATGTCCTAGTCGTGAATCTCCTCTGCTTTTTCATTTTTTGGCATAACAAGTCAGATCAAGGATCCATTCTTGGATCTCCTCTGTCTTGTTTGATCATCTACTTACATGGTGGCATAGATAAAAAAAGAAGTATAGGTTTATCCCTAATCCATTAATGTAAACTGGAGAACTAATTTCATTTTCTTCAAGTTTGTAGTCCACCAGTCTACCTAGGACTGAATATTTTTTTTCACCAAGAGGTTGAAAAGCACCACTCAAATGATCCAGAGGGAGAACTCTGTGTGAACAAATGTCTCCATTTACACCCCACCACTTCATTTGAAATTCCCACAACAACATTCCAGAATTATTTGCTGAAGGCCAAAACAGTAAAGGAATCTGGGGTGGGGGGAGGAGGGGGGGAGGGATTGCCTGAAAGAGAGAAAATTATTTTGACAAGAATCAAGTCATAGCAGAGAGTAAAGACAGAGCAAATGAAAGATTTATGTTCTTCAGAGGAGAAGGGAGTAAGAGATTACAGACTGAGCAAATACATAAGAGACAAACAAGCAAATCCATGAATAATTTTAAAGTAAGGAACTGCTTTGGATTTAGAGCCTCAGAATGTCTGAAAATGCAGCAAATCTAGATTTTACAACATCTTTAGTTAACCTGCTCCTGTGCTTTATCACCCTTCCAGTAAAATACATTTCCTGATGTTCAGATGGAACATGCTGTGCTTTAGTTCATGCTGATTGCTTTTTTTTTTTTTTCTGTCACTGGACACCACTGAAATAGCCTGTCCATATCTGCCTTCTTTAAACACTCCCTTCAGACTTCTGTACATATTGGACAGGAACAGGTCTCCCTGCCTCATGTCATAGGAAAGAAACTCTACTCCCTAAATTGTCTTAGTGGCCTTTTGTTGGACTCTGTGTGGCAGCTACATGTCTCTATTAATTTGGAAGCCCAGATCTGGATGCAGGACTTCAAGTGGTGCCTCACCAGAGCTGAGCAGAGGGGAAGGATCACCTCTCTCCATCTGCTGGCAGCGTTCTGACTAATGCAGCCCAGGATTGCTTTCGTGGTGTCAAGGACACATTGCTGGCTCATGCTCAACTTGTGATCCATCAGTATCCCCAGACTCTTTTCTGCAAAGCCATAGAGCCAGAGGCATAATTTATAACAGGGTTGTTTTTTTTCCCAGCATTTCATTTTAGTGCAGGAGTTGAAAGAGAAATATCTCCTTGATTTTGGGGGATGGAGAGAAAAAAACATTTATATAATGAAATACA
Source organism: Cinclus cinclus (assembly GCF_963662255.1). Lineage (NCBI taxonomy): Eukaryota > Metazoa > Chordata > Aves > Passeriformes > Cinclidae > Cinclus > Cinclus cinclus. Next base: position 30,887,271 of record NC_085047.1, on the reverse strand, counting down.
AGTGGAAGCATAACAAAGAAAATAATTACTTACAAGCATTAGAAAGGGCAAACAAAAGGGGAAAGGAATTGTTTATATTAATCATAACTCCTGTTTATAATCTTAGCTCTTACTCATGGTCTCTATTAGCAGGGCAATACAGAACCTGAGTGGATGCACTGACTTAGCATTTACCATGTAAGAGAAGTTCATCAAGCACAGTGCAAGGCTTACGTCCCACTTCAGTCTTATTTTATAGTGTGAGTAGGATGTAAAGGAGTTCATCAGCCTCATAATGGCTCTATTTGCACGGATTTTTTTTTTCCTCATAAAAGTAGTTCATTTAAAATGCCTTCAATGAAATGTCACTATATTTACAGTGAAGTAATCAAGAGTAAGATTAGACTACCATCTGTAGCAGATTTGATTTGAAAAATGTCTAGCTCTCTGAAAAGTTGTTTTTATTAAGTATCTTCATGGAGTGATAAGTGACCCTCTTGGAAATTTTCATGCTTTCTCAATTGGAATTTAGACAGTGGACCAGTAAGTTTTAAAGGAGAATATTGAAAACTCAGTATATGGAAAGATCTATGATGTTAGTTTCAGTAGCAGAAGATCTTTATGTTCCCAGGAAAGAAATGGAAGCAAAAACACAATATACACTTAGTAAAGTCATATATAAGTGCAAAGTACATGTTTCTATACACACCACAGGTATATATATATATACATATATATATACACACACACACACAGATATTTGTCTTAAAAATGAAGTGTCAGTATAAAAGTAATAGTAAATTTCTGTTCTTATTTCCTTCTACTGACAGTTTGTGGCATTGATAATTACTAAATACAGTGGCCAGCTGATTGCCTAACATACATAAAATACTGGCATTTATTGAATTATTCCAGTTTTTATCAAATGATAATTCAGCCCAGTAGTATCTTAAGGGAAAAACCCAGTGTTATAGCACAAAGCAATACAACAAGCAAGCTACAGAATCTGGAGAAATGAAAACAGAAATGAAATATGAAAATTGTTTTAACAAAAAATTGTTTTGGATCTGCATTATTTTCCACCTGTCCTGCAGAGATTTTCTGCTCTTCAGGGGTAATTCAGATTAATAGTATAATGAAAAGATTATTCTTTCCTGCACCAAGGCACTATGCTGATCTTCCGTCTCTGCCTTGCCAAATCCTAGCAGCAGAGGTGTTCTGGCATTTCAAAAGGAGAGTTTTTTTATCATAGACAGATGTTTTGTGTCAAGAGAGAGACTTACTGAGTGTTATCATATTAATAATAATTCTTTATTTTATCTACTCTAATTTAAAGTGAGCAGGGATTTGTCTGCTAAGTGCTTAATGCTTTATATCCCCAGTTCCGTACTATCACAAATATTTCCTGATACTCAGCCCACACTTCTGCTTTTCAAATTTCAACCCCTTTTTTGTTGTTGTATTTTTGAGGCCTTTTTGAATATTTGCTGTCTGTGACTGTTGTATGGTTTTTTGAAGCATCTGATTAGGTGAGAAGAGATGAGATGTGGCGTGCTGTGATATGACATGACACTGTAGGAGAGAATGGAAGAAGGAAATGCATCCACATGAGAAAGAAATTGGAAAGACAGCCTTGGAAAGAAGATCACAAGTCTGTGCACTCTGAATCAATACTTTTCAATTTCAGAAGGGTAGATAAGAAATTATATGAATATTTCATATATACATATGTTCAGATATCTAAATTTTAAATTAATAATATCACTGTTACAAAGCCATCTGTATTAATTGAAAGGGCAAACCATGTAGCCATGTCTGATGTCAAATGTTACCTTATAATACATCTGGACACACAGAACAACAGCTCCATTTGAAAAGAGAGTATTATTAACAATGTGAATGCATTTGCACAATCTGCCCTTTTGGGTTCTTTAGATATTTTTTTATGCTGGCTTTGGTTTAGAATCACTTTCCACAGGCATCAGAAACTCATATTGCATATTTCTATTCACAGTTGAAGTCGCAGAATATTTTCTTACTTGCATATGAAGAGCTGATGGTTTTGGGCACGGTATGAGAGAGAAAGCATGGTATGAAGTTTCAGATTAGCTGTGTTAGTGTTGTAATTGGTTACAGTAAAGTCATTAACAGCTCTTGTCAGTACCATTATCTTACAGGATTAAAGTTTGCTGCTTCTTTTCACTGAATCAGGCTGCCTGCAGGCTCAGACAGGCATTTCCCCACGGGTCACAGTTCCATAAGGGTACAGGGACAAAAAACAGCTTCCTTTTTTAAGACCAAACTTATGCAGAAAAGTTCTCTGACAAGATTTGTCTTCCTTGGCAATTCTGAAGTTAGGTTTTATGGAAGAGACACAGGCGTGCTACTGATTAGACAGGTTGATAGAAAGAGGAAAAAAAGGTGGACATTGCAGAGACACCCGTGTCAGAAATAAAGAAAACACAGCAGTTTAACCCACAGGTGAATACCGAAGTAGATGAGATTGTAACAGTTGTGACTGAAAATTTATTTAGTGGCCTGAGGATTCTTGACATCATCTCCCTTTTCCATTATCACCTTCACCAAACTGATGGTTTCTTTCACCACAGCACTGTGAAGAGCAGTCTCTCCTGCAACACATAATTTCCTTATTGTCTCTCACGGGGTATCAAATGTGACAGAAACAATTCAACAACTAGAAATCCACAGCCACAGATATTTTATTAGTGGAAAACTGAGAGATAATAGGAAACCACAGGATTTTTCAAAGATTTCTATGACAATGAGTGATGAATACCCATGAAACAAGGGAGATGAAGCATAAGATTTCTTTCAAATCTCAGGAAATGGTCAGTTCAAGACTCACCTCATTTTCATGTTAGGAATGACTTTGTAGAAGACAGTGTGGGTTTTGTCCTATGAGAAGGACCATAAGATCTGATCTAGTTTCTCATCCATGAAGGATTCAATTTGTTTGGACCCAAAGTCAGATATTAGATCTGTGAAATGAATTGCCACTCAGAGTGAACAAATTCACCGTCAGCATTTCTCATTAAAGTGTTTTAGCACTTTGTTTATTCCACTTCTGTTCCCAGTCATATTTTTATACTCTCTAATCTCTTCTATGTGAGTATCTCAAGCACTTGGAAATGTTGCTTCCCCAGATTTTGGTGAAGTAGCCTTTGCTTATAGCTCTGAAATAATTAATGATCTTTTACAGATGGAGAAGCTGAGGCACAGAGAAATGAAGATCCTTTTTCATACATAGGAAATTGACCATAACTAGGTTTCACACATAAATCGCTATTCCCTACATTTTTTAGACTTCTTCTGAAATAGAGGGATGCAATTCTCACACAATGCAGAGATGCTGTGAAAGCATTTTAAAAAGTAATATACCCTTACAAAAATTCACAGGGTAAAATGTAGTATTCACCCTGAAATTTAGGCAAAACCACAAATAAATACTACTGCTGCTAAGGGCTACTTGTTCTTACAAGAACTTCAGATGCATTCTCCTCTCATGAATTGGGTTTGTTCCCCATCTCTGTTTACATTGCTTTCTCAGGCAGGTCTGTGTAGCAACATCTATGAGAATGAGCTTCAGATAAGAAAGGCATCATCTGGATCCACACTTCTTCTGTCAGCACTGGAACATGTCTGCAGAGGCAACCAAATGTGATCTTCCTCAATTATTAATCCAGACAAATCAAATAGGAAAAAAGAAATGGAGGAAAAAACCTGAGAATTGGATACATTCCAAGGAAAAAATTGATTTATGGGCTTTTAAGGTCATAATAAATACACAGTTTAGGGACATGGGTGTTTTAGACCATGTAGGTACACAGTTCACCTCTTGGAGTGAAGGTGAGGTATCAAGAAACGGAGTGACGGGTAAATAAAATAGAACATCTTCGAACAGGTGTTTTTAACTAGCTCTTTGGAATCCTAAGTGAATCTTTAACATGGTTCTGGACCATTACTGGGCCATTTTTGATCACTTGGACATCCTGATACTGTCCTTTCACATATTTATACCTGCTTACAGCTCAGATGCCATTGTTTCATTGACAAGCTCTGGGGTTGTGTCCCTCACAGCTGAGCAACACCCACGCTGTCCTACAAGGCAGTCACATGAAGGGCTGTCTCCCCCACTGCTCCTAGAGACATTTTAATAAATTAACCATCCCAGTGCTGAGTGCCCACCATTCAGCCATCTCGCCTTCACGCTGGCAAGTTTATTTTCTGCTACAGCTACAGTCTGGTACCCGTTGTCCAAACACAGGGCGCCGTAGTTTTATTCTAAAAAAGCATTGAAGCCTAGGCAAGTACAAGAAGGAGTATTGCCCACCTCATGAGAACAGATTTTACAGGCAAGAAGTTTCTGAATAGCTTGTTATCCTCCAAGGCCTGGAGCATGGGAGATTCCCAAAGCCTGGAACAATAAATATTGCCCATTCATAGTCTTAAAATAATACATTTGTTACAGGAAATGAGTTTTGCTGCCTCAGCAAACCAGGCTTGGTTAGAGGTTTTTGTTCTCAAGGTAGCAGACACTTTGAGAACTCTTAAGATACGCGTATAAATGATCCACCTTTTATTGATCAGACATTTTGCATAACCAGAAGATCTATAATTCAGCTTTTACATGACTAGGGAGCTAATGAAGATGTCACAAAGGAAATATAATTCCGACTCGGGCGGTAATTCAGCATTCCAGGGTTATTGCACGTTTACTGAACTTGACTAGACTTTGCACAGGGTGTCAAATAACCTTCCAATCTTGCACAGCCAAGCCTCAGCATTTTCCAGCATGTGACATCTGAGATCCAGGCAGAAATGGCACATACTCTTGGCATTATTTCTGGATTTCTGTTCCCATTTGAAGTTCATCCACCAGGCTGAAGTAGAATGGATCATTGATTCTTGCCATAGTACAAAAATCAGTAACCAAATCCTTTCTTTCTGACAGATGGAAATACACAGTCAGAACACAAAGCTGTCTCTTTGATTCTCATCATTCTGCTCTAACCAGGAAATTTGGATAAAAAAGAATCCTAATTAAAGATTCAAACCTTTCATCTTGCTCCATCCCAGCATGGGAGCTTCAGTTCAATAAAATACATAATGACCCCTCTGGAAAGTTTGAAAATAAAGATGTCATTGTTAAGAGAAATAAATAATTTTTAAGTAACATAAAGGTTGGCTGCATGCCCATTGTAATTATCTCTGATACTGAGAGCCACAGGGGTTCTGCTTGTAAGGACCCAGCCAGCTTAATCTGCCAAAATGGAAAAAAAAAAATCTAAATAAAAAGAGAAGCTTCTTCTTCATCTCTTTATTAGCTTAAGTAAAATAAGGTGATACCCTAAGAAAATGTACTAACAACATGCAGCATCATGCTTTTCATAAGGAGGGAATGAAAACCCTTCTGCCTGCTTTTAATGAGCTGGGCTGTGCTTAAGAAATTGAGAAGTCAAGCCTGCAGTTACTGACAAAAATGGTGAAAGGGCGAGATTGGGGTAACAGCAGATCTTGCCAACAGGTATCATACCATGGATATAGAAGGCTGGAGAACAAAATTAGTAAAAGACCTGTGCCTCTTTGATCTGTATCTCCAAAATGTGATGCAGAAACCAAAAAAGAAAGAGCTGAAAATGAAGAAGAGACAGGGTATACTTGAATCAGAGTCAGCACTTGTTCAGCATTCACTGGCTCTGCACAACACTAGGAAGTACTGTCAGCTACTCTTCTTTACCACCACTGCAATACCTGATTTATTAAAAAGATAGATAAAATAAATGGTTGTCATAGTTCCCCAGTGGGTAATAGAAACATCTGCAGTCACAGCCCAGGACCTCTACTTTGCTGCCTTTCTGCTCAAGGAAACAGAGGTATCATGCCTATATATTTGGATGTTAGTCTCAATGAAACATTGAAAGAAGATATAGGGCTCATCATCCTCCATATAGGGCTCATCTTGATCCTCCATTAGTTTCCCACAAAAAGGTGGGAGAAACCCTTCTACCAGGTATTGTAAGTTACCTTCATGTGATTCTGCGTGGTTTCTGAGCACTTCATAGAAAAGGGGGCTGTTATGAAGTCTTTACAGCTTCTCTCTATCCATGCAGACTATGATGTCTGCAGTGTTAGGAACAGGCCAAAATGTAGATGGCAGCAAGGTAGAAGTCCCTCAGTTTTGCAGGTTCCTCAGGAAAATGGATCAGGTCTTCCTGTCAATTTTTACTCCTGGAGAGAGTAAAGAATCAGATTTAGCCTGAATTATTTATAAGATAAGTTTTTTAAAAAAAACAAAACTGGTAGCTGATTACAAAATAATTTAAATTTTGAGCATGAAGTTGCAGAAAATATAAAATATGGGGAAGACAAGATGAAGGTAATATTTTTTCTCAGAAGAAAATATACTTGAAAGTCTGGAATATCATTTCATTGTGATCTATCCTGGGTAGCCACGAAATCACATTTTTTGCCACTGCTGAACTCTCAATCTTTTAGATTACAGATGTTTGGGCTTCTGTGCTTGAGGGGACTGTTTTGCAGGTTTACAAAGCTGTATTTGTGCTGAAGGATCTCTTATAATTCTGCCTGAATCTTCTGGGTTTGCATAATTATTTTCTTTAGTTCCCTATGCTCTTTAGAGCCACTCTAACCAATTTTATTGCTTTATCTTTAAGGATAAGATCAATGTCTGTATAATTCTATCATTGCCTTAAAATTGTTTGCATCTGTGCCTAACGTGTTCTCTGTCTTTATTCTCAGCAGGATGTTCATTGTGCTAAAATACCTAAAGTGAATTTATAAAGTCTATTGTTAAAATTTTGTGAAGACACAGTGAATGCAATACCCCTTAATTAAAACTTCAATCAAACTTCTGTAAAATATATATTATTTGGAATGATTTTTTCTGTAGGTGGTCATTACCTGATTGGATATGTGTATTCACATAAGACTGGATATTTGTACAGATCTCATAAACTTTTGTTACAGGGCTGTGGAAGAGTGTGTGTGTACTACTTGTAAAGTGTTCAGGAATCAAGTAACTACATTGTTTTGTTACAGATTTTTTTTTTTTTATCCCCAGGTAGCTAAAGTTGAATTTTGAGAATGGTTAAGGCACAATGATTTTAGTAAGGCAACATTAAATATATTTTGATTAAAATTATATTGAAGAGTATCAAAATACCACTTGACTGGTAGTTCCATGCTCTGAAATGTTATTGCTAGTTTGTAATGAAGTCCCACTCAACAAAGGAAAAGAAAAAGGTGAATCTTCCTGCCTTTTCATCCTTCTTACCTTTCAATAGAGGAATCAACCTCTATTCATGCTTCACTAGACTTATTCTTCCCAGACATGTTTGATTATGTTACTCACTGATTGTTCATATTAAGATTACTCAAGTAGTCAGATTCTGTCACTTTTCTTGGAAGTTCATACAATTATGAAATCTTCTTATTGTTTACTTATTAATCCTTAAAGCAATCCTTAAAGCCTGATGGTGGGTGACTAATTATGATTTCAGTTTTACTGTCAGATAGCTTTTCCAGATTTTGAGGCTGTCATTTCATTTATACTTGTTTAAATACTGTAACAGTGCCACAGTATTTAACCAAGGACAGAACTTCACTTGCATTTATTTGAACAGAGCATCTGCTCCCTTGGTAGCTGACTTGTGATATCCAGCTAGGATTGGCTTGGCTGATAGTTTAGGTAAAAACAGTTCTGACAGGTGTGTTAGTGGCCTGCAAATGATGAACATATAATTTTGTCCAGGACACAGAGCTGAGCAACATGGACTTTTCAAGGAGAACAGTTTATTTTTGCAGTGCTTTAGTTTGGAGATTCTCCTCTCCTCTCCTCTCCTCTCCTCTCCTCTCCTCTCCTCTCCTCTCCTCTCCTCTCCTCTCCTCTCCTCTCCTCTCCTCTCCTCTCCTCTCCTCTCCTCTCCTCTCCTCTCCTCTCCTCTCCTCTCCTCTCCTCTCCTCTCCTCTCCTCTCCTCTCCTCTCCTCTCCTCTCCTCTCCTCTCCTCTCCTCTCCTCTCCTCTCCTCACATTTAGTGATACTGTCCTTGAGAAAACAAGCCCATCATTGAAATGGCAGCAGTTCTGATGGCACATGGTGTTGATTTATGTTTCTGAAAGTAAATGTAATTAATTTGGTCGGAGACAGGAACAACGGTTTATTTTATTTTTCTAACACTAAAAAAAAATTTGCTGAGCTGAGAAATGCCTTGCCCAACTCAGCACAAAAAAGTCTACCTCAAATGACTATCTCAAATGTTTATTTAAACATGAAACTCTCATTCTTGCTGGTCTCTCTAGGACCACAGGCAGGCCGTGGTGAGGATGTAGCCGTTCTGCTGCAGTGAGAATAAATGAACACAAGGCAGCAGCAGAGACTTGAGTGGAGAACAGGGAGGGCTTGAGGAAATTCATCTCTGCCTGAACTTGACATATAAAGACTTGCTCAGCTTATCTCTGCTTGGAGAAGGCATGCATTTGCCAACTCCAATTAAACACAAGCCATTTGAACTAGGCTTTTGTTCAAGTGGCTGCAAACATCAACCTAACCCCCCCTAAAATCTATTCTTTGGCTAAACCATTGACACCTGGGGGTATATCAGACCCCATATATAAAAAGCGCACAGGTTTTATGAGGCCAGATTTACAGCCTTGGAATGCAGCTTGTACCTCTAAATGTCAGGGAGTTTGTCCATAAAACTATACACCTAGTTCTCATTCTCAGGTTGGACTGCACCCTGGTTCAGACAATGGGTCTCACTTCATTTGAAAATGCTATATCAGCTAACAGAGCTCTTGTAATACAAGTAATTGATTTTTTGTAAGGTAGCATTCTTTGACTGCCTGATTTAATTACATTTTCTTGATCTGTGCCACATTTCTGGCTCCTGAGCCCCTCAGTACAAACTCCTGTGTGCTGCTCAGAGTGAAGCCATTTGCACGGAAGGAGGGCTGGTAGCTATACAACAAGATTTGTCCAAAAGATCTTTTAGAAGAAAAGAATATCTTGCTATACATAATGATTTGTATTCTGAGACACTGAAGACCACTTGAAAAGAGTTTTCAGTGAGGTTCCTCTCTCCCCACAAAAATCCTGCTATCTTTGAATAAAACATACTACATTCTTTTGTAACAAAAAAAATTTCACCTGCATAAATGAGCAGATGATTTGGGCTTATTCTCAAGATTCCAAAGCCACAATAGAACTTTCCAGGCAGCAGCAGAAGGGAATGATAGAGGTGATTCAATCTGATTGTGAAAAGCGTCAGATGCTGCATAATTTCTCTCCACTGACTCACAATACCATGAGTGAGGTTAGCAGACAAGCACCCATTGTAAATAGCAAAATGTTTCCTATATGGGTGATATCTATTGCTCTGTGGCTAATCACTCCCTCAGAATTCATAGGAGTTTAGCTTTTCTGAAACCCAGATTGAATGTGAAGATAATCATTGCTGAAAATGCTCAGTCAAACAGAGGTTTATTTTATCTCTACTTGAACATAGAAAAGTTCTGATATCTCTGTCCTACATACCTGCTGAAATGACATTTTCCCTTGAAGCAGTTCTGCTTCAGAAGCCATAACAGCAAAACATAAACTGTTTTGTATTTTCTTAACCCAAGCTGGCTCCATGTTAACAAATATATAGCTTTGCTGTTTTACTAGGTACTTTCTTTAATAGTCGTGTGGCAATTTATTCCGAATAATGACAATTAGAAAAACTCCAGCAATTCTGAAATTAAAACTACTCTCCTCAAACCAGATGTCTGAGATCCCCTTAACAGAGTTTACATTTACTTAATCAGAGTTGTGTTTCTGATACAGAGTTAAGTTGGATTCTGCATAAAAGGAAACTCATCTTAGGCCAATTCCTCAGAGATTAGTTACACTAATTTGTGTCAGAATTCTTCTTCCCCTGTTATAGATGCTGAATATATACTTATTTGCAACCAGCTGTGATCCAGGTTATTGCAGACTTTTGTATTTCCTTAGTGAAAGAGTATGGACCTGTCCAACATGACAAAGGCCAGGAATTAATAGATTTAGCAATTTTTTTAAGGGAGTTGATGCATGAGACCTCTTTCTTACACATCACAGAAGTATTTAAACCAATGCCAGAAACTTGACACCCACTGTATTTTGCCTCTCAGTGGGGATACAAACGAAAAAATTTTCAAAATGCATCTTGGCTCTAAATACAGGATGCATAGTCCCAGGACTTCCACATTTCTGCTCTGTGTGTGCTGCACTTCTAAACAGGTGAACTATTAAGCTGAGAGCAAATACAGCTGTTCTCTCTGAGTAGCTGAAAATGTTGCCTCACTTGGGGATTTTAAACTGGTGTCACAGCTGTGTCTTCAAGCATATTTACCTGAGCAAGGTTTAAATGCAACCAAGGCATCACAGACATCACTGCAAGTGAGAAAACGTGCTCTAAAAGCTAAGTAAATCCCAGGCACCTTTCCTACCACAAACATTCCTACATAAAGTATTTCCCACTGGGAGTTTCTTCACACTTCTATTGTCTTCCTAATTTTTGATCTACTGCAACCAAGGCTGTAGCATTCTGTCCTTTGCTTAAGAAAACCCTGAATCAGATAACCACTCAGAAAGCCAACACATATACCTTGAAATACAGGAGGGAAAAGACGAGATTCTTTTTACTTTTGCAGAAGTGAAAACAGTTTGAAGGATTTTAAAATACTGAGAAAAATTAGCTGATTTAGAAATTCTACAACAACACTAAAGAATATTGTTTTGTCTTTAGTCTGTTTTTCACTTACACTAGTGCTGTTACTCATATATTTGCACAGAATTTCTATCAGAAGAGAGTGACTAGTGAGCAGCTCAATGCAGGGTCTATGGGCTCCTGCACAGAAGACTCCAAAGGGCTCTGGCATGGGAGCCTTCTTTGTGTTTGTGCACTACAGCACAGTTACAGAGCCCCGACCCCAGCCACTGCACAGAACAAAATAGCATTGCTAGAAAAGGGAAGATCATCGAAGATTATGTATCAAAAGTTAGAAATCTTATCTAAAATTAGCTTTCACTTTATCCTAAGAGTTATTTCATGTGTGGGTATTGCTGTACTCAGTCCACTCTCCCATAAAATATGGGATGGGCTCTGTCACGCAGAGGTGTGCCTGGAATCCTAAATTCTAACTTTCAAGGCAATTACCTTTAATGTGTGAGGTAAAGGAGCATGTAAGAGTTATAAGACGGCAGCCACTAATTATCTTGGCCCCAATCAATAAAACTCAAGATTGGATTATAATACTAGCCAATATCCAGAAACAGGGGAGAAGCCTGTGATGGTGTGTGTGTATTTCAGCTGGTTGTGCACTGTGCAACAACTTCTCACACATTATACTACCTAAACAGAGACTGGAAATTCTTCACTAGATTTATTATCTTTTAAATATGCAGGTTATCACTATTTGATGTAATCTTATAAGAAGTAACTTCACATGCAATGATTAACCCAGCAAGGTGCGCACAAGTATTTCAAAGAGTCAAAGTATAAGCAAAACCCCTCATGTGACTGACAAACTGGTCATAGCAGAGGTCAGGTATTAGGAAGAAACTTTTTACTGTGGGGATGATGAGGCACTGGAACAGGTTGCCCAGAGAAGTTCTTGATATCTCAACCCTAGCTGTCTTCAAAGCCAGGCTGGATGGGGCTTTGAGTAACCTGGTCTGGTGGGAGATGGCCCTGACAATGGCAGGGGAAGCTGGGACTAGATGACCTTTAAGGTCCCTTCCAACCACATAACTTTCTGTGATTCTATGAATTCTGCTCCCTTTTATAAAACAGGGGAGGACACAGAATGGTAGCACAAAGAGCAAAACAATTTCAACTGCCACATACAAAGAACAGTTTAATGAGGCACAGGCACTTTTTCTACTGACTAAATAGTTCTGCAGCTGACTAGCACAGCATTGACAGCCTCCTCAGAATACAGGGTGTTCTCCACCTCTGGCTTTAGGCAGCATAGAAGGACAAGTACAAGGTCAAAGACAAAATGTGATTTATCACCGTTTTGGCAGAAGGTGATGCTTGTACATAATAAGTCCTGAACTTGGTTATGTGTAGGTGTTCTGAGCTTTTTTCTCATTACCCTTCTTCTCCACCCCTGTTTTCATGTTTACAGTTTGTGGTCACTACCTCTGAAATAAAGGGGATTATTAGAATTTAAGGCCAGAAGCAGCCCTAAAATCACATAGGCTGACCTTCCATGCATCTTAAATTCTTATATCTCTCCACATACCAGAGCTCTGGGTAAAGTTGTCTAGATGGAGCTTGTTTTCAAGAAAGTGTTGAGGATTAAAAATTTACCATTTGTGGCCGAATTTTGTTCCCCAGTTAATCAATGATGCTGTTACAGATAATATCACTCCTTTTGTTTAAAATTAACATTGGTTTAAGCTCCAAGCCACTCTTTCTTGTTACATCGTTCTCAGGTACTTTACAGAGCTGTTGCCAGGCTGGCATTTTCTCCTTGTGGAGATACTTAAGACTTGTAACGTGCCACTTCTCATTTTTATTTATTTTAATACTTGTTTGGACTGTACTTTTTAAGCGGTTTCAGTGTCAGGCATGTTTCCCCAATCACTGATTCATTGTTAGGGTTCCCATCAACAAGTTTTTTAACTTTTCGGATGCTTTAACAATTTACATATTAATTAACGTTTTACATTCTTTCTCTTGCACGATGCTTTCAATACGCCAAGAGTTTCACACTGACTGTCTGTTGATTACTTTGTCCTCAGCTACTCCAAAATGGTTTTCAGTTCTGTGCTCCCCCTCACACCTTGTCCATTGTTATAGACAGCTTTCTTCTTTGATAATCTTGGTTTATTTAGCTGTATTGTTAAAAAGAGAAAAACAATCCACACAAGACTTAAATCTCTAAGAATGGATCCAGATTGCCAAAAAAACCCCAGTGTCTCATAAAACTCCTCTGATTTAATCTTAATTCTGTTAATTGTTGCAGTACTGATGCAGTGTGAACAGCAGTGATATGGTTCTTGTCTCTTTTCATTAATCTTTATGTTATCCAGTTTTACACTAAGCTCACAGTGAAACATGAAAGAGAACCCAGGAACAAAAGAACTTGGTCTCATTTTCCATTCTCCCATCTTCCTAACAGAATGACTGAACAGTAACAGGAGCAATGCCCTTGTCCTAAAAGGTTTATCCACAGATACTCTCTCCTGCCTTCTTACCTTACACCCTGCTACAAGCAAGCACACGCCTAGAATTTTCTCTTTTCCCATGTCACCTGTTCGCCACTCTGCACTGCCTGAAACCAGTGTAGAAAGAGTTCTGTGTCCCTCTGGAATAAAATAATTAATTCTAAAAACCAGCAGTTAGTGTTTTCTCTCTATTTGTAGCCCTGTAATCTGTGTGCATATGTGGCCAATTTTCATTGGATTAATTCCTTCCACTTCAGGTAGGTCTCTACAGACTAAGATGTATTTAAAGCCTTTTTTTCTTCCACCTTTGTAGAGATTTTGAAACAGAGTCTGGAAAAGTTTAAACACACACAAACCCAGTGGCATTTATTGAGCATGAGTAATTTCAGTTATTTAATTGCACCCAAGGCAAATGGCAAGCAATGGAACTGATGTGTCTGAAGTTTTGTTTATTGATGCCCTTTCAGGTAGCCAATAAAAAAATATTTCCATAGGTCTGTGGCAAAACTTATTTAGAAAAAGAAAGGGAGAAAGAGGGACAAAAGACAGGAAAGTGATAATTAGAATAGGCACTGCTTTGGTGGTATGTTTTTTATATAATAGTGATAAGGTAGAACATACATCCCTTCTACACATCATCACATATCTTCAGATGGGGAAACTCATACAGAAAAGAACATATATGAAAAACAGTGTGAAAATCATGTATTCTCTTTTCAAATGTCTTTCTGACAGCAATCTTGTGTCAGGATCAGAAAGATGACACAAACAGCCACAGCCTCCAGTTTGTGCCGAGCCTTGCACACAGAAAGGAACTGAATTTCTGGTGTGCTGCAGGCACGCCTGCTGTGCTCCTCATGGTCACCAGGCCAGTCACAGGGTTCAAGAGCAATTTCACTGCATCATGTGGCTCTTACCTCAGCGAACTTACTGGATACTTAAACATACCAGCAGTGCCACACTATCAGATATTTCTGCTGCTGCAGAATGTTCTGTGCTCCACTGAGATCACTGGTGACGCCACGACTTCTTGATAACCTGATTCCCAAAACACCAGGGGTTTTAGCAGAGAATCCTTGGATGCATCCCAGCTGGTACTCTAATGGAATTTCTGTGAATGCTTTTAAGAATCCACAGTATAGGTTGCTCATAGATGTCAAGCTAGTTGAAACTCTCCTGGAAGTTAAAGGCTTCCATATGGGTAATCACAACAGAACAAAAACAAAAGCAGGAGGACAGAAGTCTGTATTACAGAAAATTTTATATTTACACTTCCTTTCAGAGAACAGAACTTCATAAAACTTGCAAAGTTCAGAATAGGAACAACAGTAATACACAGGTAAAATATATGTGTTTTTAAATAGTTTAAATACATACCTGAAGTTTCCTCTAAGTGAAATAAAGACCTCCATCAAAAATTGTTCTTTTGGTCTAGATGAATAAACAAACTTCCTTTTAGTTTTTGCGTTTGCAATGACATTCACCATTTGCATAACAAAAAAAAGACTAGAAGTGGCTCTCTAACACTGCCATTGTTTGCAGTAGTAGGTGCTCTCTGGAAAGTGATCCTGCAGAGTTCGTGCAGTTTTTAATCAGGAACAATTCCAACATATAATGACTGAAGTTGGTGTACCTTACACAAGACCTTGATGCTAGCAGCCCTTTCAAGTCTCATTTCAGCACATCTGTTTCTGATCAAAACACATAATCTCTTTATGTATTAATATCTCCTTTTAGCTTTTCTGTTCATCACTATGCTGTGGGGACTCATCTGGCATGAAATTAAACAAACCTGTCTACACCCTTTCTTCTCCTCTTGCTGCTTTCCTTGCCTTACTTCTCCCATCCTACATGTAATTTAAGAAGTACATTGATTAGAATTTCTGTCTTAGTAAACTCTTCTGTAGCAGCTATTCTATTCAAAGAAAGCATGGATCTTTTTTCACAGATATCAACAAATACTGTGTTTTGGATGTGTACACAGTTTTGCAGGAAAAGGTAGCATTAAATCACCAGGAGTCTTTCAGGAATAAATGCCAGAGCATCTTATAGTGACTATTTTAGCCAAATTTACTTCATGGGCAACCTGTTACTTCATCCTTTCCTCTCCTAAGGAACAAGTAACAAAGCAGTTCATATCTGCTTGCTTTTTAGCAGAATCAGAATTGCCAACATGTTATATTCAGTGTATTATTGAAAACAATAAATCTGGGGCAATACTTTAGGGACAATCAAGTAAATCTTCAAAACACACCACTCGTTTCAAAATAAAACCTAACAGTGAATAAATTCTTTTCCAGGGTGTTAACTGTGAGTGCTCTTTTACCTTTTTCAGAACCAGCATAGGGTATCAGCAAAGATGGTATACTGGGTTAGAAAAACCTACAGTCACGTCTAAGTTTAAAATCACTAAAATCATTGTACGTAATTTTAGATCTCTTTGTTTAAACCAATTTTAAGGAACAATTCCAATTATTCTTCTGCTATGGTAATGAAAACCTAAATCTTGCAGAATTCCAAATAATATTCATGATATTTCCTTACTAGACCAGAGTTCTCTTCCAAAAAACAGATGGTATTAAACTTAACAGTTCAGTTATCACAGGCCTTGGGAGTCTGGAGAATTCATTCCTGACTGGAAGCTGAAAGCTAGCCTACTTTATTCTAATTTACAAGAATGAAGATCCAGGAAATTACAGAACTGTTAGTCTAACATAACTGTTTCTTCTAACCTGGAAAATTATGGAGAAGATCGTATTGGATGCTATTGAACAGCGTTTAGAGAGCGAGGAAACAATTAAATCACCAGGCACAGTTAAAAGGAAAGTCCTGTCTAACTAAGCTGATGTCTTTCTGCTGCAACATCAGCTGCCTAGTGGGTGAAGGAAAGAGTGTCAGTGAAGGTTCTGTGGACTTAAGTGAGGCTTTCAATGCTAATTTTCACAGCATCCTTCTGGACAGGCTTCCTAGAGAGGGGTGAATGCCACAAGCCTGTCAGTTTGATAAGCATTTGGACAATGCCCTTAATAACCTGCTTTAACTTTTGGTTAAGTTGGGCTTGATGATTTCCAAAGGTACTTTCCAACAATAATTATTCTATTCTAATTTTTTAAGAAATTTAAACTATATTTCAAACATGAAGGAAACCTTAAATTGTTCGTGCAGCCTCATGAGACAACAGGAGGTAAATGCTGGCCAAAAGGTCATCTGTTCTTGGACCCACTTGAACAGGCTAACTGAGGTCAATGAGTTTGGACAGTGTCACTGAGAATAGGATTTACCTCATAAAAATGCAACGGCTGTGGGCTGTTTGTGTTACATAATAACTCTTTAGATAAACCTGTTAGAAAAAGCCACTCTTAAAAATACAGTCATTTATGGTAATGACTACTTTCCTAATACTCTATTAGCAGTGCTGCATTCCTTGGCATGTTATCTATGTAATCATCTAGAAGAATGTCCCAGACAGTTCTACATGAAATTCCAGTCTCTGCTGGGCAGTGGGGTGCTTTTTAGATATCTGAATAAACAACTTTGGTGTAACATGAAACATGAACTGATAGCACTTGGCCTTTCCTGCATCAGGAATTCAGGTATTGTTGAAAAAATATTATTATTATTATGCATGTTTTAAAGATATATGGTAATCTAATGTAACTTAATAATTTGAAAATTAAAAATCAAAGTATATATGTGATAATTTGAATGAGAAAAATTCTGGGGAAAATCAACCTAGTCCTACTTTTAGTACATATGAGAATTGCAATGTATTGTCCCTTAAGATATAGTCAAAATTTTTAATCAACATAGATTGAATCAACTTACTCAGGGGACATGAGATAACCAAAAGGGAAGCTCTACCCTACAGGTTATAAGGTTGAAAATAAGAAGAGTTAGTACAAGTTATCCTAGGCCATTCACTACAATTAAATTTCAAGGTTACATGATGCTTTGATTATTTTCCTTTCTTATTTTGTGAAACAAGGGTAACATAGCCTTGGCCATACTGTGACACAGTGGCAGCTCACTCAGTGCCCTGTCAGAGAATGATGAGCGACATGTACAATGCAGAAAGATGACAGGGGCTTCTTAAATGCCAACATCAGGATCAGATCCTCTAGTGGATACAACTTACATGTGTGGTCAAGTATATAAGGCAGTGAAGTGTGCTTTTTGGGGAGGGTGTCCTGTGAACCAGCACATAGCAGCACTGATGGTGGGGGAATCTGCTGGACATTTAAATGTCGCTTTCCTGGCAGAGCTTCACCTGGAGAATGCTGTTCAACAGGTCTCTTGCATCTCCCACTGCATACAGGGGATTCATGCTGCTGGACATTGGTATGAACGTAATCTACCTCACCAAAAAAAAAAAAAAACAAAAAAAAAAAACTCTGAACAAAACAAAGAGAAATCCCAAGGTCTAGATTTTCTGCACTTTAATTTTTTCCTTATAGGAAACTTACTGTTCTAGAAGCAAATTGCATTTCTTCTGTAAAGCAAATTAACTTTTTTGACAACTTCTCTGATTTCTTCCACTATGTGAAGTACATGATCAACATCTTCTTTCTCATTCATTGTTTTAGAAAATCTTCCCTCTGTGTACACACACTCCCAGTTTCTAATCTTCCTGAGTCAATCAATTTAAACACTGTCTCATGTCACATTTTCTTTATGCTTTAAATATGCTTTTGTATCCATTCTCACATTTGCCTCATTTATTAAGATATGAAAACCAAGGCTGAATGAACTCCTTTACAGACTGGGACAGGAGAAAATTTTCTGAAGGATGTTGGCTCTGTAACTTCACTTCTTTCTTTCAGCTTGTGGCTGCTTCCAGCCCTAAGCATTACAATATTCCCATTGTTATTTTCTTCCTACTCTTAAATAGACCAAAATTTTAAAAATTAAGTTGCTAACAATGGAAGTATTCTAACATCCCACCCCTTTCCTCTTTCCAGACGTATTCCATTAATTTCAGTATTTGTTTTGAACAGTTCATTAATTCAGTGGCATTACTTAGTAATAGAATAGGAGGGCTTAGAGGAAAGGTTTCCAGTTGCTAACCTTCTAGTTACTGTACAATTACTTGCCCTCTTGGCTTCAGTTCTCAAGCCAAGTTTTACTGCCTCCATGTTCATGAGCTCCTCAGGTGAAAGGCTTAATCATGATTAAGTCAGATACAATTACAGTATGCACACCCTCAGACTTAATAGAATAAATAGCTGATCGAGCCAGTCCTGTGATTCACCTGTTTGGCCACCCACAGGAAACAATCACCCACATTGCAGTACTCAGTTTTCCCAAATCCCTTGCAAGAACAGGGTCCACAGCAGGTATTATATTAAGATTGTGAATTTTTTTTATTGTGACAATAGAGGTATTTTTCCTCCCTGGTTGTATTCTGAGCACCCAGGTCTAGACCAGCAGCTCACCTTGATCATCCCCTCTCTCTTGTAAATATTGTTTCAGAAACACAGATGCTATTGATCCTGAAAATTAGTCACAATGATGATTGTTATGTGTAGCTCCCTGAAATTAAGGATGAGATACTTCTCAAATAACTAAAGCTCAGAGGAGCAAGTTTGCTGCCCATTCACCAAGCAGACTGCAGTGGTAATCCCTTTGCCAGCCCAATTTCAAACTGTTTGGCCATCCCCCACCTCACAGGATGCCACTGCCAGAAAAGAAGGATGCCAAAAGCCTGGCAGCAGGGCAAGATGGATCAGCAGTTGGTATGCTGTGTCTTGGGATGTAACAGCACGCCACTGGGGTGGGGTGGGCAGACCAGGAGGGCTCAGCCTCACCCTTGTCTGTGCCTCAGGCATGCAGTCATCTGTACCTCCTTGTGCTGAGGTTAATTCATGTTAACCTCACAAGAACACATCAAGAGCCTGCCCAGTTGAAAATAGGTATTTTCTCAGGTTTGTTCTCTGCAACAAGCTCACATCTCTTCTTCAGCTTGCAGCTGAGCAATATTAACATTAGTGCTGGCACAAGGAAGGTGATAGAGTAAATGTAGGTGGGTTTGGACAGAGGGAGAAGATTTTTGCTCTCAGTGGCATTTGAAGCACATTGCCTCATCTTACTGCGGCCACACAAAAATTCAGCCTCACTGAGAGGCCAATACAGCTTTCCACTGGCTGGTTTTCTTCCCCTAGGACTTTATATGGACATGGTGGAATATTCCTGTAATGTCTGTTTTACTCTTCTCCACATTCACTCAATTTTAAAATGCTTTAAAAATGTGTCCGTCTCCATAAACATTTCAGCAGAGAAGAGACAGAGATGATACGTGATAATCATGGGTGTGCCACACCAAATTTATGGTTGCAATTGGGCCAAAGTTCAGAGCATGGCTCCCTCAAAAACACAAACTATTAATGATGGCAAGAGAGTCCTATGATCTCTATTGTGCTTTCCCTCACATTTGGAGCTGCTGAATTCTCAGTTGTCAAATTACCTATGCCATTGTGTTCTAGTGTCCTTTAGTTTGCTTTTAGCATCTTTGGAATGCCCATTTCTTAACACCCAATGATATATGAAAGGAAAAATTGTTTCCAATCTGTCTGAACACAAGTTTAGGGCAGAAAACAGGTAAACATCAGGTGGGTATAGCATACTAAAAAAAAACAAAAACACAAAAAATTGAAGCAAAATGCAGAAAGGTACAGCAAGCCTTGTACGTACATTTTTTTGCTGTATTGGGTTGATCTCATCCAGACACCAGACCTGAGTCCTGTCGCCCTGTAAGTTGTCTAAAAAGAGCTCCAGAGCAACCCATGATACTTAGGCAGGGCCATCTCTATGGTTTTGTGCCGTCCTCAGCTGAACTCAAACCATCATCTCCATCTCTTTTCCCCTCTCATGTGTAAATGGCACTTCCCTGTTCCACCTGGGATAAGACTACCCCACCCGAGGTAAGACTACCCAAGTGGAAAT
This sequence comes from Cinclus cinclus, assembly GCF_963662255.1. Lineage (NCBI taxonomy): Eukaryota > Metazoa > Chordata > Aves > Passeriformes > Cinclidae > Cinclus > Cinclus cinclus. Next base: position 30,867,115 of record NC_085047.1, on the reverse strand, counting down.
CATGCTTCTGCAGAGAATGTTGGTGCAGAAGAGCAGCAGGGAATTGCAACACTTGGCTAAGGATGCAACTTGGCTGAGTGTCAGTGACAGCCTGATGGAGAGTTGCTGAGTGAAAGACAGCAAGCACGCACCTCTCTCCCAAACTACTTCCTCTTTTAAAGAGAGGCAGCATTCTTCAGAGGTTGTAAGAAATCTGCTGTGCTTCCTATAGTCTTACTGATACTCCACATAGGGCTTCTAGAACATATTTGCAACATTAGATCTCAAAGATAAACAGCAGGTTTATAAGAAGAGTGCCAAATATTGTCAGGGGCTCCAATTTGCTTCCACTTATTTTCACTTTCTTTCTCTTTCAGGTATATTTTGTACCTGTCCGCAGAAACAGGACCAGTATTAGTGACAGGAGAATGTGAAGGTTTGATTGAAGCTCTTCTGTTTTAAGTTCCAGGCAAATTTTCCTCTCATGTCTCTTTCTGACAATAGCAATCCCATCTGCACATGCTTAAAACCCATCCTGGGTAACAGCTGCCCATGACCTTCAGATGTCTTAAGATGTTCTTTTGCCCTGTTTGAGCCATCAAAACAAAAGTATATCTGCAGAGAGACTGAAAAGGAGCCATCTTCATAAGATGTCTTTAATGCTGGTTTCTGTTATGCCTGTTTACTATTCCCTGTAGGTACTTGCTGTCCCTGAATGAAAATTTGATCATTCTGATAAGAATGGCAATAAAAAAACATGTGAGGGCCCAGGAATCAGGCTGTTGTTTCATATCTCTCATGCTAGTCAACTGAAGGAGCATGCAAAGCACACCAACCCAAAACTGATGTGTGAAGCTCAGTTAGGTTACAGGTCTCTTGCTAAAAAGACATAACAAAGCCACAGCATCATTTAGCTGTCGCCATAAACCAAGGATGGCAGCTTCATTCTCTAATCATGACCAGAAATCAAAGAAAACTCGTTTAGATTTGTAAAGCATGAGCTGGAATGTTTGTAATCTGCTGCAGGTTTGGCAGGCTGGCTTGAGCGAGGTCTCTGGGTACAGTCTGTCTGCTGAAGTGCATGAGAATAAACCCTATGAACTCAGAGAGCCTCACTGCCCCTGTGGACACAGGACTGATTCTTTGCTCTCAAAGGAATTGCCTGCTGGGAGAGAGCTGTATATGAGCAAGTGTGACAACCTTAGTGACTGGGAACATGAACCTCTGTTGCCTCCTTGCATCTGGATCAGGCAGGGTGAGGGTCTGTCTTTGTCCAAAGAGATGAATGAAGGGGCAAGGGGAACTCCAGTAACTCGGTATTGTATAGCTGCCTGTCCTAGCCCTCACATGAGGGTCTTAATAAGTTCAGGTTCAGGTTGGGTGGGAACATGTGTTCACACAAGCAAACCTAATTTATGTTTCACTGTTCTATTGACGGTTTTGACCAGCCTTTCCTTTAGGGAAGCAACAATGCTTGTGTTCTTCAGACCACTTAAGAGAAGTATCAGACAAACACAATTTGGTTTAGTCCTCTTAGCTCAAGAATAGTCTCCTGAAGAGGATTAAATATCAAAGGTCTGACTTTTGACCAGGAGAAGTGGCAAAATCCTGTCCTGCCCAGTCAGAACAAACTCTCTCACTCCCTAACAATCCTTTAGGTACTTTGAAGAGTTGGGCCATTATCTTTACTCAAAGATGTCCGTTTCCTGAAGTTCAATCAGAGCCTCCTGGGTTCCAGATTGTGCCTACTGTGTCTTGTTCTGCTGCTGGACACCACTAAAAACACCTGGCTCTGTCCTCTTTGCATCCTTTCCTCGGATGTTTGTGCAGATTGATGGATCCCCTCCAGAGCCTTCTCTTCTCCAGTCTAGAAAGTCCCAGCTGTTCCTGTCTCTCTTCATACAAGGGATGCTCCTGTCCCGTAATCATTTTCATGTCTCTTTTCAGGACTCTCTCCAGTATGTCCATTTGTACTGGGGAGTCCAAAACTGGACACAGAATTCCAAGTGTTGCCTCCAAGAGGTGAGTAGAGGGGAAAGATCATCTCCCCTGAACTGCTAGTAGTACTTTATCCAAGGCAATCATTTTTGTGGCAAGGGCACATTGCTGGCTCAAGGTCAACCTGGTGCCCAACAGAACCTCAAGATCCTTTTCTGCAAAGCTTCTTCCCAGCTGGTGGCTCCCAGGACATATGGGTGCATGGGATTTTTCCTTCTCAGGTGCAGGACTTGACACTTCCTCTTGTTGGACCTTATGTCTGGATGGCTGCATGCCCTGAAGTTGATCTGAGCCCATCCAGAGCATATTGTATATAACCAGTAGGATGGATTGAAGCAAAGATGTTTCTTTTTTTTACCACACACCATTGAATTTATCTCAGGTGTATACTAAAGTGACATTAATGTGACAGCCGCTGTGGTGCCAAGTACAGCTATTTCCTTGGGCAGCTCAGCTCTGTATCTCAATTCCATCTTATACAAAATGGGAGCAATAACACTAAATTTTATTTGCCTTAGTGTGACCAATTAGCTCCCAATCTTCAATGATAATCACAAATACTACTATGGTAAATTACCTTTATGTTCTTAGTATTTGCAACTCTCCGTAGGCAAGAGATGTAGGAAATGTTAAAGAGTTATTGTACATGGCAAAGAAGGAGAATTATTTATGTACAGAATCTGCTGTGATAAACTATTGCAGGGGGTAGCCACTTTGCCCTGGCTTTAGCAATGCCTGTTTCAGCCTAAGTGGGCTTATGGTCCTATCTCTTAACACTTACACCAACAAGAACTTCCTCTCAATTAGAATTTGATCATGAGTTAGCTGATTTTATGTGAAGATTCATTCTTGCATTTCCATGTTCTCCCTTCTCTTCATAACACATCCAAGAGAAAAAGAAAAAAAAGTATTTCATAGAATCATAAAGTCATAGAGTGGTTTGGCTTGGAAAAGACCTTAAAGACCATCCAGGTTCAAACCCCCTGCCATGGTCAGGGACACTTTTCACTAGTCCAGGGGCTCAAAACTCCATTCAACCTGGCCTTGAATGCTTGTAGGGATGGTGAATCCACAGTCTCTCTGGGAAATCTGTTCCTGTGCCTCAACACCTCACAGTAAAGAATTTCTTCTTAATGTTTAATGTAAGTCTCTCTTTTTAAATTTAAAGCCATTTTCCCTGTACTGTCATTATCTGCCTGTGTAGAAGGTGCCTTTTTTAATAGGTTTTAGGTACTAAAAGTAAATGAGGTCTCCTGGAGCTTTCTTTTCTCCAGGCTGAACAGCCCCAGGTCTCTCAATCCACCTTCATAGAAGAGGTGCTCCATCCCTCTGGTCATCTTTGTGACCCTCCTCCTAGATCCTTCTAACAGGATTTGAGGATAATGTTTTTATTATTTTCTTGTTCACTCATTTTCAACTGCAATTCAGCTTTGGGAAGCAAACCCTAAATATGGAGCATACAGAAAACTTCTTACTCATAATCTACTCTTTGGTACAATGATCTCTGATATTTGAAAATTAAAAATGTCTAGTTCCACATTGTGTTATTTTGCAATTTTAACCTGAGGTCTAAGAGGCAAGAAATCTCTCTTCATGCTCTTCATCCTATAAAATTAAGCCCTGTGATGTATACCAGATATGAAAACAATTAAATATACTCAGTTGTGGTGGTTTTCAAAATTATATAGTAATGGGTCTCCTCTCTGACAGGCTTGATGACATTTTTAAAGCATGGAAATAACAAATAAGTAAGCAAACTCTTCTTGATTAAAAAAAAAAATCATTCTGGGAATAACAATGGAGTGAAGAAGGTGATATTAACAAATTCTTCTCTGGAGAATTCAAGCACTATCTCTCAATACCATATAAAACAGTTCAATAACATCACTGATGGTCAATGTGACCAAGTTCCCAAAAGGTGTGAAGTCATGGCCATATTGATAATTCTGACTGCCTTTGTAACTCCTACTATTTTCCAAAGTAGAAGATGTAGAGAACAACCTAAAATAGCATTCTCATAGTCAGTCAAGGATAAGGAAAGAAAGTTGAGATAATGAAAAATACAGGGGTAATGGAGGGATTTTGATGGAAGAAAGAAAGGAAAAGAACTTCAGAAAGAGGAAAATACTTAGTGAGTAAAAAGAACTGAAGACACGGACCGGAAAAAAAATCAGAATTTAAAATTTCAAAAATTCGAAGGGAAGAGAAGAGAAGAGAAGAGAAGAGAAGAGAAGAGAAGAGAAGAGAAGAGAAGAGAAGAGAAGAGAAGAGAAGAGAAGAGAAGAGAAGAGAAAGAGAAGAGGAAGAGAAGAGGAAGAGAAGAGGAAGAGAAGAGGAAGAGAAGAGGAAGAGAAGAGAAGAGAAGAGAAGAGAAGAGAAGAGAAGAGAAGAGAAGAGAAGAGAAGAGAAGAGAAGAGAAGAGAAGAGAAGAGAAGAGAAGAGAAAGAGAAAAAGGAAAGAGAAAATATTAAGAGGAAATAATCCTGAAAATCAATGTAACTCCAGTCTCTCATTTAGTCTTTAGGGAGTTGGTTTTTAAGTATTAGAAATTTTATCTCATTTGGAAGGGGGTTACTTGCAGTAAAAAATACCCTCATACTTGTGGAATAATGTTCTCAGTTAGAACTGAGCTGCCACAGGTCCAGTGGTTTCCAGTAAGTGCTCTTGACATGTTAAAAACCCCTTCTGGATTTCTGATTGAAAAGCAGCCCTAAGCTGAGATCTGGAAGCATTCAGTTCATGCTACAAATGAGGCTACTGAGGTCAAAGCAGATGGCAGATCTCCAAAGTGATACTGAGGCAAGCAATAGAGTTGAATTCCTTCTTTTTTTTCTGTAACTACAATTTATCTGAAGTGCAAATATAAAATAAATGGACACTTTCACTGGAATCCCAAAGATGTCACCTGTTCAGATTTGTTCTTCTTCCATTTTAAAAAAGGAAATACAGTAAACCTCCTTTAAAGGAAAATTGAAAGGAAACCATGAATCATTAAGTTTTATGTAGTACCTCAATGCTGTTGTAGTTCTGATTCAAATGCAGCTGTCTAAATATTTACCATAATATAGAAAAGGCTCCCAAGTGGGTGAAATTGCTGTTAAAATGTAGTCTACTTGCTGTGAAATCAAAGTCAAAATGTGCACCTCTAACTATTCCTGCTTCTTTGAGGTAATAAAAATCACTAACCTGCAGTCATTATTAACTTCGACTAGTCACACAAGCATATTTAGAAAGTAAGAAGTATCTTATCACAGGGACATCCTGCTAAGGGACTGCTAAGAAACTAAATTTCCTTGAAGCACAACACACAGGGACAGGCATCCCACTTAAGTGGCAGAGATCTGTAGGTCGCTAGTCAGAGAGCCAGCAAGTTCATTCTGTAACTGAGAGAGGCACTCAAAGCAGGCTGAAATCCTGTGCCATTGTGGACCATTGAGAAAACCTGACACTGAGCAGTGTCAGTGCCTAATACCTACATGATGAAAATTAAGGGGAATCCACTGCCTGATGTCAGAAATTAACGGAGCAGTTTTAGTTGGAATCAAACAGATGGGCTCATGTACAGAAACATGCCTGGTGTCCATTGCCATTATTTGAATGTTTTTCATGATCCTGCATTTGTTTATGAGATTTCTTTTTTTTTTTTTTTACTGCTTGTGTGATTAATTTAAAGCTTGATAAGTTTGTGAGCAGGACCATATGGTAGTATAGTCTAGTTACAGGGAGGAATCAACCTCCATGACCTTTCCTGGCACACAGTACATATAATTTAGCACCACTGACTCTTCCACCTCTCTGCACTAACAAAAGAAAAGGCTAACATACCTCCCAGCTTGAAAACAAGCTCTAAATATAACAATATTAACAAACACTGACATCACCTGTATATAAGGAATGAAGGAAAAGCATTTTAATGTGTTCTTCAGTTGCATCACTTTCCTGGACAAAGAGCCTTTAGACAAGGCAAATACAAAGAGTCTGTAGAAGGAAACAGCCCCACTAGAGCACATTGTTAGGACATCACTGCTCTAAATAGAGGAATTTATTCACTTAGCTATGCATCATTAGCATCATTTGCCTCATACATCTGGAAGCTGATAGCCATCAGTGGTGTCTGTAATTTTGCTATTATTAAAACTTCAGATCTGGCTATAGAAAACAATAGAAGACATATTGCTTGAATATTCCATGCAGACAGAATTGTTGTCTGAATGAGAAACAAAACCACTACAGATTGATCATATGTCCAATGGGACAAACAATCTTGAGAAAGAGGCTGTTGTAAATTATTTGGATATTTATGGACTGAAAAGAGCATTGTCAGCATGGAAAATTGCCACTAAACAACCCTACCTGCTGCTCTTGGAACGTGCCAAATTTCTGCATTCCTTCAGATGCTGTGATACAGGAAATGCTCATTTCTAATGAGTGTGCCAGTCAGTCTTACTCTAGATCAGCTAAGTCTCGACAAAGAGCCAAATTATAAATCTCAGTAAAACTGGACCATACGGCATTGCTATAGAAGGTCATGATGGGAAGACAGTTCTGTGGTTGGAACATGTAAGAACAAAGGGAAGTGCAGTTTTCTGTGTTGAGGTCCAGTAGTATTTTCTTGCGCAATTTTGGACAGTATTTTGTTTGAACTCTTACGGGTCTTCAAATCTTGTGTGCCTGATTTGAAAGTAAGCTCCCTCTGAGTTATGGGAATTTTAAATGAGTCTTCATTTCAACTCCTTGAATTTGACTATTGCTAGGATGAATAATTATGTCCCACTCCATAGGATATGTTAAGGGTTTTGACATCTTTGCATAGTTAAGGATATAGAAATGTAAAATGTTAATGGCAACTCAACAGTCAAGATAAATTGACAGGAAGCTAGATGAAAGCCTGCTATATATTGCATACTCCTGAAACCACACATGAGGAAGGTTTTCAGCTGAACTGACCACATGATTTGGTCTTACAGACCAAGATGCAATCACAAATTGGGAGCATATGTCCAGCATTGTACATCTGTATATGTTTCCACTTATTAAGGAAATCTTTTACCAGAACAGCCAGGGAATAGGAGCTCTATTGTACAGGACTTTTGATGAGCTTCATCTGTTGCCTAAAAGTACCAATTCTGACATTGTTCCTTTAGAGACAGATGCTGCAGAAGAGTTGTGTGTTAAGAGAAAAAGGTCAGTGTTTTCAAGATGTTTTACATTTACAAAGCAACTACTATCAAAGGTATGAAAGACAGAAATATGGAGAAATGTAAACCCATCGTCTTGTCTATTCCATTCTTCTATTTCCCCTCTAAATAGCTGAGCAGAGTCTGCAGCCACCTATTTATATATGTATGTATATATATATGAACACAAATTCTATTCTCTCTTTCTTCTCACACTTAACTTCAAAGTTAACTTTGCAGTTCTGAGTCCTAATTTGTTGAATTTACTAAATGCATTTAATTTCTCCTTTTTTTTTTCCAGTTCAACATATTCATTATTATTCTGCAGCATTCGTATTTTCCTCAGAGTAGAAGCTTGATTCATATGTTGTTTCTCTTTGAAGCAGGGAGATCTGAATGCTAACATGGCCCAACATGAACAGGTACTGGAAATGTCAACTATAATTTGACAGTTTATGAAGTAAATTAGGCAGCTATTAAGAGAAAAAGCTTTTAATATGACACCATTCAGCTAAAAACATCATCAAGATATAAAGGTATCCTTAAAAGGCTGCCACCAGACTGATATTCACCTCTCATAAGTACTGAAAGGAAAATATTATTACAGAAGCTGAAAGTGAATTCATACACACGAGTGTGCATACATGAATATTCACAAAGTGACAGGCACACAGATATGAATGAGGCCAAAGCTCAGAATCCTTTATATGCTTTTCTAGAGGACCACAATTATTTTTCTAATCTTCTATAAAGAAATTGCTGTCCCTACTAATCACTGTAGGAAAAGCCAGGAGTAACTGTCCCCCCTCAATGATCAATAGCTTTTCTAGCTTCTGTTTCATTCCATATCCTCGTGGCCACTTCTTTGTCTGTAATGAGAAATCAGAGCTATTTTTTCCTTCTACCTTCCTCATCTTGAGCAGGATTTTTTAATCTGCATTCTTTGGAGTCACTGAGTTCACAGGGAGAAACATAAGTATTGTATCTTCCTTTAACCCCTCTTATCCTCTGCCATCTTTTTGTTTTATCTTAAAGACTTTTTAAGGTTAAGGCAAAGAAATACTTCACACTGTGTCTGGCAGGCCAGTTACCAAGGACCGTTGTTTTCTTCTGTTTATGCCTTAAGCAGAAAACAAAAAGAAAAAGGCCTGGCAAAATCTGATGTGTGCAATGTATTGGATCCATCCTCATGTCACAATGTTTTAGGGTTTCCTGTCACATTTGCTACATGTCTCTGGGAAACATCTCTTTCTCACAAATGTACTGGCAGCCTCTGAGCTGAAAGAGAATCATGAGATTCAGATTGCATTGCTCATTTTAGCCATGGGCTGGCCAAGGATGATGATCAGGAAAAACTCAGCCACAAATGGAAAATTCAGAATGTCTCATAATCCCATTCATTTGGATCTCTGCTGTGCCAGGATTTCAGTATATATTAATGAAGATAATTTACAGTCCTATTCTAGTAAATATGGGAAATGTTGGACCTAACAAATAATTGATTCTTTCCTTTCTTTTCTACCTACTTATATTGAGTTGTAGCTTGAAAGAGTGCTTTTATTTTCTGAGTACTTCTGATAATGCCTGGAAGCTCCCCAGCATTGTTCTATTAGACAATGGACAATGTGAAACAATGTCTATTGTCTTGTGTATTGTTTGACAAGCAGAAGAAGAAACAGTTTCTGGAAAAGAAAATTGGCAGAGATGAAGACACATAGCCATAGAAGAACAGGAATAATTGAAACCACATCTTCAGATGGAATGATTCTTGTGTTTTCTCAAATGAAAAATAAAACATTCACACAGCTCTGGAGCAAGCTTAAGGGACTCTAAACAGATTCCTCCAAGCTGTCCTTTCAGCTAATAAAGAAAATATTTCAGATGTTCTTCATTGCTTTGTTGAGAAGGAATGAATGCTGGGAATTAACAACATTCCGTTGTCTGTAGCAGGAGCTCATCCTCACTCTTTTGGCATGTCTACAGAAGTTGCTTCCCTTTTTGCAATACTGAAGCCAGGGCTGAATGAACTCAAGTCCTTCATCACCACTCCAATGACAGTTCAGCCACTGATGTGGAACAGACCTTCACTTGCTCATGCATAAATATCCTGTGAAACTCATGACTCCTCCAAGGCTAATACAACTCCCTATCCATGATACACCCCATTTGTTCTAGGCAAGATTAAGGCAAAATGGACTGTGGACCATGGAGGACTTTTCTTTCTTCTGTCAGACTGCAATGGTTAACCTGTTTTAGTTAGGTTACCAAACTCATACATCCCATGTGTATGAAGTGAAAGATGGAAATCTGAGGCAATGCCTTCATGTTCAGTGTAAAAATTTATCACTCCCTGCAAGTCTGAGATCACCTGCACTGTGCAGTGTTCAAGCTGTTTTAGAGGGAGCCTTCACCACCACCTGTGATGATGGTACAGAAACTTTTCCTTCTTTTCATGTTGGCATAAAATACAAACATGATCAAAACTTTCTCTTTTCTCTTTTTTATCTCTATTGTTTCTGTCTGTCTTCTATAGCTCTGTTTCTAGTCTGACCATTATTTCTTTTCCTTCCCTTCATCTTCTCCCACATGAAGCAGCGCATTTATTAGAAATATGGAATGCAAGAAAATAGAAAGATGGAATGGAGAAATTCTGGTTGGTCGAGTCAGACAGTTCTGTGAACCTACAGTTCAGACTTACTGAATGATATCAACATTCTTGGCCAAAGTGACTTATCCAGAGGTTTTCAGAAGGGAACTTTTTTGCCGTCTCTATAGATTTTAGAAAAAGAGATCATAAAAAAAAATTATTTAGGTTTAACTCGAACTTCATAAAACAATCTTGATAAAATGCACTGAAATGAACTAGACTGGAAAATAATTTCTTGATTGTCTCAAATTTTTCTTCTCAAGTATAGACTTGAGCTCAGCAGAAAATTTTCCTTTCCAATTAAAATTATTGCATTTCCAGTTTCACATACACAAAGCCTTCTGAAAATACCCAGGTACTATAAGTGGAGAGAACAAGGTAATTTTCAAATACAGCCTGAATGAAGCAACTACACCATGGGGCCCAATTTTAAAACGTATTTTTAGTAAGTGAACAAAAGTGAAATGGAGGAGTGTCTGACAACTTTGTGATGTTTTGTTGATAAAATTTTGTTTGCTTATTTATTTGCTAGAAGTTGTTCCTAACTAATTTATTTCTCATAATTCTGTGTTGGGTTGTTTTTTTTCAAACACTTTTCTAGTTGGGTGAAATGTAAAAATGTAACAAAATTATGAGACCTGGCAAACAAAATTTTGCATAAGTTCTTAATTTCTAGAGGCAAATGTTTTGACTTACTGAGCTGACATAATGAGGAGCTGGGGTAATGTTAGTGGCCCAGCATCTTACCTCTTTATCATAATGTTTTGAGAGAGACCCACAGAGGGATTTTATAAGTAGAAAAGCTTTAAATAATTGAGAGCTGCTCAGTTATGTGCCAGTCGAGAAAATATAATTTCAAATTCAGACAGGATATGGAGAGTAAGAGCTGTAGCACTGCACTCCCCCAAGTGAAGGCCTTAAACACAGCCCAAGAACATACCTAGACAGTCATGTTTTGTACATGAATTTTCCAGGGAAATCTAAGAATCTCTCCAGGTTTAAAATACTTTAAAAATCCTTGATGCCAGATTTTGGATAGTTGCATGCATTCTTGTTGAAGAATGATGAAGATCAGTGTGTCGCATGGGTAAAAAACAGGGTCAAAAGCTTTTAGGAGTCTTCAGTATTAGACAACAGCTGTGCAAATGATTCAGCCAGAATAATGAACAAAATCTTTAGTAAAATTTTCAGATCCAAATAAATATTATCTTCATATTATTTTCCTCATAATTTTGAAGTTCCTTTGATTCTTTTTTCAAGTTTTTTTGTGGGGTTTTTTTTGAGTGATACTTAGGAATTGATCTGACAAGACTTCCTGTCAATTAAATATAAGTGTAGTGTAATTTTAATGTTATATTGGAGATCTTCCTGGCGAATCACCAACATTTCCATTGTTCCTTTTTTAAACTGCCATAGAATACTTATTTTTACATTCTCCAGCATAGCTACATGTCATAATATCAGTTTCATGTTCTTTTTCAGCTTCAAGTGTAACAGGACCTGGGCATCTTCCTGTTCATTGTTAAGAAATATTTATTACAGCAGTGTGTGGTGTTTCCCACTGTATAAACTTCTCCATTAATGGCATCTGTAGTCATCATGGGCTCTGTTCCAGGTAGAGTGTAAAATCAAGTTAGTAGAAAGTCACAGTAATTCACTGCATTGTCTGTGTTTATGTTTTTTGCACTGAGTAATATGTGGAAAACCCCTGAACTTTCTTCAAACCATTTGGAAAAATACTTCATTTCAGTGAGGTTCTCACTGCTTTAATTTGCCTGTGGATGTTCAGCACAGTGTTACATCTGCAGACAATCTACTCAGCAGTGCATGGTGGGAGGTCAAGAGAAAAGAGAGAAAGTTAGAACAAGAGCAGTTCCAAATCAACATAAGGAAAAGGCTTTTAATTATGAGGACTGTTCAGAACTGGAGGAGATTTTTGAGGGCTTGTGCAGTTTCTTTCTTCAGAAGCTTTCAAGATCAGATTGGAGAAATCCCAAAGCAAATTCATCAGACCTCAGAGGAGACCCTGCTTTGAGAGGGAGCATGGAGAAAATAACCTCCTAATGTCCCATTCATGCCCTTAAGGTCCTAGTTCTCTCTTCACAGAGTCTGTGTCAAACAAAACAGATTGCAGCTTGTTCTACCCATGCTCTGTATCTCCACCTAAACACAGGAAATAGATGGCTAGAGAGAAGATTCTCACTTCTCTCCATGGGCTTCCCTCACAAACTGTTTTCGGGCTCATATGGCAACAAGGAAACAAAAGTTGAATTGCACTTGTCTTTTTTGAAAAAGTAGACATGTCTTCTCTTACAGCTTTATGTTCTATATCACAAAATACTAATGAAATATAATATTCCATAATAAAAACTCCAACTTTTCTCTTTTCGTCTAAATTTTCTCTGCAAAACCATGGATGAAACATCACTTGCAGAAAAGTTTAACAGTGGTTAGTCACTTCTGGATTTGTTTCATGCATTTACTTTTCTTTCAGTCACTTTTTAAAAACTCTCCTGTCCTTGCTAGATTTTGTTTTATTTATTGGCATGTCAAACTAGTCAAACAGGACTCTCACCATTGCTGACTATTTTTTTATGTGTCACAGGGTTTTTCCCAGGTCTCAAAGGTGAAATATGCACGTAGGTGGCAAATACAAACAGAGAAGATTTACTTGTGTGAATATGAAGTTGGCAAGTGAAGAAAATGTTTAGTGGTTACAAATATGCAATTCCCACTTCTTTGTATGTTGCGTGTGTGTTTGATGTGACCAAAACTAATAGAAAAACACCAACCACATGTAACAAGGTGGTTTTGGAAAGAAAAATGTCCACCCCTCTTCCTACTTCTTCCCCTAGCTTTTATTGCTGAGCACAACATCATATCGTATGGAATATCCTTTTCAATGCCTGGGAGCAGCTGTCCCAGCTGCGTCCCTGCCCACCTCCAACCTCCTTGCTGGTGGGGCACTGAGAGAAGAGGAAAACACCTTGACACTCTACAAGAGCTGCTCAGCAACAACCAGAACATCCCTGTGTTGTCAGCACCCCTTTAATCATAATTTTAAAACACACTACCATACAAGCTACTGTGAAGGAAAGTAACTCCCAATGCAAACCAGCATATTAAATTAATTTTCTGCATATATTATTGTGTAGGAAGCCTAGATGGCTAAAATGACAACAGAAGATAGTGTGGAAGAAATACCTAAATTAGTTGGCACAGTAATAATATGAAACAAGAGTCCAGCTCCCAAATTTCCAAATTCAGCACAGATGTCTAATGAAACAATGTGAAACCCTAGAAAAATTATTTAAAGCAACCTGCATTAAGTACCCAGTTATCTTACATATTTCTGTATCTTGTTTGTATAGTCTTCATGCATGCCTACAGAAAATACTCTGGAAATTGTCTGACCTTTTCTGTAAGTCTGAACTCCATAGTTCCCAAAATGCTTTTGAATCTGCTATGCAATTACTGCTAAAAACAAAGATTCTAATAATGATGCAGCATTTTGTTCCACAATGAACATAAGTTCAGGAGTAAAATCCTGCAGTTACTGAGTTTAAAAAAAAAGCAAATACGCTCTGCAGAAACAGAAGAGACCTTGGCACAGATGTCTTGAAAAAATGATCATATATATACAGACCTTTAAATGGATTTCAGTGGTTAAGAGTCTGCAAAGATGATAATGAAAAACTGTATTGTACATTGGTGATCTATCTAATTTCTGACCTTCAACAATGTCACTCTGAATAACAAGTCCATTGAAGGAGGGATTTGCAGCTTTTTTCCCATTGCTGTGGGAAAATAATTATTATGCCTTTTTTGTCATGGGCATCACCATTTTAGTATATTACTATGCACGGTCTGTACTACAGCAGATGCAGTTATGTCTGTCTTAATTTCAGGGTTTTTAAAATTGGATTCCTTTACTTTTTGTTATGGGCCCATGCTGACTGTACTAGTTTTCATACCTTTTGCACAGAGCTCAGGGCATTAGCGGAGGTGCTGCACAGACAAGTAAATTCTAGGCATCTTTGAATTGTAAACTATGAGGAATATCTCACAATTTTGAGATTTTTTTTTCTGTATTTTGGCCCCAGGAAAATATCTTTCTTTAAAGTCTCATTTTCTAACAGGCTGTGAAGATTAGTTTCAGTGTTAGGTTGCAATGTGATGCTGAGAAGGGAACTTATTTTTTGCAGAGCTGCAAAACCCCCAAAAGCAGCGTGCAAATCTACCATATAATAAAACTAGGAAAAGTTTCGATCGTATCTTTTCCTGTCAGGGAGTGGCCCCAAATTAAAGAGTTTTAAAAGACAAACTGGCAGATCATCCCATACTCAAAGAACTATGTAGAAGTATTTTAGGGAAGGAGCTACTGAAGTAGTGAAGAAAGAGAATGACAGAAACATAAAATTTCTTTCTCCCTTCCTACTGAAGAAAATCCAGATAAAGACACGTTTAAAATATGAAGATAAATATGCATCCAGAGGCAGTACTGCATAGCATAGATCATCAAAATGGCTGTCAGAACCACTTATGACCAACAACACAGATACAACTGTTGAAAACTGAAGGATCTATTTCATGAGATATTAGCAATATCTTCTGACCAGTTAATAGGAAAGATGGTGGCTCATATGCAGGCACAATTAAAGATTTTACTAATTTAGCATTCAATTATATGCCTGAATCTTTGGACTAAAATCTTTGGAAAGCACTGGAGAGGTAAGGTTTCAGAATAGAACTTCCTAAGAAGATACTGAGTTCCTGACTATATCACTTTACCCTTTTCCTTTTACTAGTGATCAGTTGTGCTATGGTTCAAAAATGCCCTCACTTTTCAGAATTCATTTATATTTGTCTTTAAATGGGTCACCTATTGTGCATTATGAGGAGGTAGTTCTGACACTAGATCATTTGTGTTGATGTGTCAAGAAGAGAGCACCATGTTGATTTCTTTTGTAGTTTGCCAAGGCAATGCTCCTTCAGATTCTCCCATCACCCTGTTCACCAACTATTGATACTGGAAAGTCATCTTTAAAATGCTCAAAAATCGCTTTCAATTATTCTTGCTTTACCTGAACAGTGTTCAATGTTATGCATTGAATAATCTTGAAGGAAAATGTTGAACAAAGACGTAAATGGTAACTCCTGCTCGAAGTGAAGAAGAGGTAGAAAGGCATTGGTACCATATGTAAAAAGCATTTAAAAATATCCTATCCCTGCCCTTCACAGAGAATAGGAGGAGAGCATTGAGGCTGGTTGTGAAAAGGTGGCGGCTAAAATCTTAGCACAACCTAAAAACATGGACTATGCTTTCTTTCAGCATAGGTTCCACCAGACCATGTTGAAACTCCTATGCTTTAAGCCCAGGAGAGCAGCTAGGAGCCACTCCTTCCACCAGCCCTGCCCCAGAGAGATTAGTATTTGTTAAAGTTCAGTTGCTTTAGAATGAAGATCGATACCCTGATATGTGTGTGCAGGCTGTCCACAGCCAATGCCAGCTGTTGACACAATGCTATGAAGCTGACCTCTTGCACATTGACATTTATGATCCGTTCCTGATTATTTCATATGTGGAATATTAGTCTTCCCAGTGGGAGTGGGTGAGGCCCATCCCAAACACTGAGACACAGGAGGAAGAGGCATGCCAGCATTCTCAAGCATCTCAGCAATATTTCCAGAGTATCATGTTAGAATGAGCCAGTCTCTATTGCTTTAACAGTCTAGGGCACTTTCCCCAGGAGTTTCCCCAGGCAAATTAACAGGACTGTAAGCTTGGAAAAAGACTTTACTCTCATCTGAATCCATTGGATTCTGTTTCTTGTCTGTCATAAGAGATAATACAAGGAAGCACTGTGGACATCCATGTGCAGAAGTAGTGTGGATGCAGCTGCATGTGCCTTGTACATCCATAAAACCTATTTTTGTCATTTTATTATCTTTCATCTGAAGTGGAAAGAAATTAATTATTTGCCCTGCTATGTCCTTGGGAATTCTAGGAAGCAAGCATTTTCTCCTCAGTTTTCCATCCATGACCTAGACAGAGCAATGCATAGATAGTATGGTACTGCCAAGTGGCTATCAGAGCAGCTGGACTACACCAATAAAAGAGTTGATTAGTATGTGTTGCAGATATTGTCCCCCTGGAAGCTTGAATTTAATAATATTTTATATTAAAATTCTTAGGTTAATTTAGAACTCCTCAGAAATTATAAAGAATCGTTCATTCTGACACTCTAGGCTGGTTGAGTTTACAGAGCAGTGTTTTCTTTCCTAGTCCTGATGCTTTCCAACATACAGTCTCAGTTAATTCTTTTCTACAAAAGGAGAATTTCAGCCAACTTCAATGCATTTTATTAATGAGTAGGAAGGTGTTCTAAGGTCAAGGTTTTCATGGATGCAGAGGGTTGATGGTAGAGCATGCTTCTTTTGGAGCAGCAGAGAGGAAACAATTTGCAATTATCAACTGAGCATGAAACAGCAGCAAGACCAGAGGGTTTTCATATGGCCCATCTCAGAGATGCTTGCTTATATCTTCACTAGTTTCTTGTCTTGGATTGTAGATTTCTCAGGGCAAGACATAGCTCTTGCCAGAGAGTTCTCAGTGCATAGCTGAGAGCTTGATTTAAATGCTGTAGTTTCATAGATAAGGATAACCTTATTCTTAAAATTAATAGTTAATGGCTCTAACTATTACCCTAATCCTCTATGAACCAAGTATTTGTTGAATTGGTTCATTCCCATTTAGAAAGTTTTCAAAAAATCAACTTGAATCACAGTAATAATTTGAGAAGTGGTGTAAACATCAAATTCAGTGAACCATAATCCTTCATTGGCACCTTATAAAACTCAGCTATCTGTATCTGTTTTGCATGTGCATTACTGAGAAAACTCTGTATATATGTGCATTTTATTGCAAGCAGCTATAGCAAGGACAGTTGCTTCACTGTCCAACATACATCATTCCACGAACATGAAAACACAACTTTTTCTCTGTAGAAGAGAGAACTGTCCTGCAGTTTTCACTGAACTCCCACTGACTTTAATAAACAGGGCCTTGACAATTCGTAGTTTGAAGCAGAAATCAGTATTTGAAACTTTACACAAACTTTGTATAAAGAAATACCTGAAGTGGATTGTTGTGAAACAACAGATTAAAAAAAAAAAAAAATGGTGTGGACCCATATGTGACAATACAAACAATTTGTCAACTAATGTCTATTATTGCTGCTAGAGAAGCAAACACAAAAATTGGCTCCTGATAGTTATTTTAGACACAAAGAAGCAATCAAGATACTCCATATTTTTATTGTCAGCAAAATAGATCTCATTTAACTATAAGCAAGTGGATCAAAACATTCATTCTTATCACATTATCATAAAATTCAGAAGACAGCTTGGGGTTAGCACTTCCAGGGAGGGGAGGAATATCTACTTTGAAATCATTGCAATATTGTTAGGAGGGAGAGGAAAGACGCCTTGCAACAGCAAGGAGCAGCAATACTGTTTCAGAATTTTAGGATATAGCTACATCAAAAACCACAAAACTTGAAGCACATCTTGAAGCAGCACATTCATGCAGAACATTACAGTGAAAGTGCTTTGCCTCAGTGTTACTGCAGTCACTGCTGTTGCTGAGTCAGAGCAGATTGCATTGAAACAGCTCAAAGGTTATCCCAGTGCCTCCTATTACTTCATCACCTGAGATTAAGGGTGTACTTCATGTATATATGTCCAAATGAAAGAGGGTAGGTAGTCCACATCTACATATTAAATTTAATATTTCCAACAACAGGTGTGCCCATTGCATCTGCTGAATTTCCACACCTCCAGTTTTCTTCTGTAGCCATTTATGCTACAGATAAATCAAATAATTCCAAAAATGGTCTGCATCATTGATCATCAACAAAAGACTGAGGAATCAACTTACTGTTGGTAAAATATTCTGCCCCCTTTTGCACAAGGTCTTTTTCCAAGGTGTTGGGTTTTTTTAAATGTACAAGTCATTTTAGGAAACTGGAAGTCAAATTCCAATAGGAGCCAGTAAGAAATATTTTTAGAATGAAGGTGGTGAAATATAGAACAGGTTTGCCAGAGAGGTGATGGATGCATGATCTCTGGAAACATTCAAGGTCTGGTTGGACAGGGCTTTGAGCAACCTGATCCAGTTGAAGATGTGCCTGCTCAGTTTCTGGGCTACATGACCTTTAAAGGTCCCTTCCTTCTATGATTCTATGATTCTCTATCCTATTTACATTAGGCAACTCAAAAGTCAGAAGATCAATCACACAGTTCTGATGCTGCTGATTGCAGGGGATCTGTGCAGGAAATTTGAAAGCTAAGTATCACAGGATGCAATTTTATGAAAGAAGGCGCTTAGACAGCAGACACCAAAATCAAAGAAAGGCCTAACACTGACAACTGAGTTATGTTCTGCCTCCTGCCATGTCAAAGTCTTGTTTTAATTTCTAAGATCAAATTTCTCAATGTTTATAGCAATGAAAAATTTGAATCTAAATCAGAACCAAGGCTCGCACAGCTTGTATTTCAAACTACCATTATTGTTGTTGTTGTTGTTATTGCTATTATTATTTTGTCACAAGGGGGAGTTCTTTCATAGAAATGGCAGTATGTGGTACCATCATAATTGTATTTCAGTGGTTTTCAAACTAGTAAAATTTCTACTATATTTGGGGCCAGGAATAAGATCTGGAAATCATTAGTTGTCCCCTTTTTGCTATTGCCTATTCATTATGAAATAAAATTAATCTACAATCAGAGCAACATTTCCCTGTTCTGGTTAATGTACCACATTGCTCCCATTTCCATAGATCACCAGTGTAAAGGCCAAAGGTTTTGGGAAGCACTTCAGTGACTGATACTGGGCAACACCTTCAATTCAATAACATTAGCCAAGTCAAAAGCATACAGTTGAATTCCAGAGTGACAGCCTTCTGTCTGTCTTCTGTTGGAGCACAAAAGAAATAAAAAAAAAAACAAAAACAAAAAAACCCACAAACATTCAAGTAGGAGAAAGTGGACATTTAAATAAATACACAATTGCAAAGGTCATGATACTTATTACAGAACCTGCAAGTGAGAAGGTGTAGGAGAGGTTTGCAGTGATATTTCAATATAATCAGAAGTCCACTGGATTCAGCTTTTTCATTGTCTGCTTTGATTATCACAGGGTGATTTGGCTCAAAGTCTAGTGCTAGATAATAGTCTTTAATTTCTTAAAGAACAAAGTTGCTGTTACTAGTACCATTGGAAGGAAATGTTAAGACCGTGGATTGCTTTCTGCTTAACTTCTGCTACTGGAATGAAACTCCACACTCCTGAGAATAAAAAAAACCCCTGAAATTACTGTCCATTTCTATGAGCATTTCTTCATTTTTCTTCAAGTGGCCTGAGGCAGATGATAAACTGACAGACTGGCACAATGTCATGCCTGGAAGGGAACTGTGTGGATGCCTCAGTTGTTCATTGGATGGTTTAAGACTTTCAAGGAGAGACAGAGAGAGAGAACACCAATTTCTGAACTGTCTCTGCAATAACTCTCATTCATCTATCCCAGATCTCCTCACCATTTCTTTCTGTGTAAATAAGAGCTCACTACTCAACCTTGATGGCTCAGTTATAAGTCAAGGATCTATGGTTCAGAAACCTACTCTTCCACAAAAAACGAAAGACCAACTTTAGCTTACTTGGGAGATAAATATCTCTACTGAAATTTCACACTGCTGAAAGTCACCTAACCAGGTCATACGCTCTCTCAATTGGAAAAGAAGTTCCCACTTTAGAGTCCTCTCAGGAATAGCAATCACTTCTTTTCAAAAGCTTAAAGTGCATTCATGTGACAAAAATTTAAAACAAACAAGCAAAAACATCCGTCACCAATGAAAAAATCCAAACAAGCAAACCAAACCAAAACCAAAACAGTCATGCTAAGCCAGAAATGTTGAAACTGCCATTAATGGAGACTGCCTTTCTTCAGAGGGCAAAATCTGTCAGGCCCTGAATGCCAGCTGAGTAGTTACAGTCCTTTTCATTCATCACAGTGTCAACAACTACCTTCATTCCTGAGATCAGTTACAGGGTTTGTGGGGTTTGGGAGAGTTTGGGGTTTTCTTCTGTTTTGTGTCAAATCATAAATCAGAAGTTCAGTCATTCTTTGCTGTGAGAGCCTTGCAATTTTGTGAAACTGGATGGGAAAGATCATACTTTATGTAACAGTCTGGAAGAGGGCTTACTGATCACTTCATCATAAATGGATGAAATCCCATTGCAGGCTTCTTTTGATCATTTGCATTACGTAGCTCAACAAGCCCACCAGCTTGGTACAAATATCAGTGCAATTGAAGAGATGCTTATAAGTAAGAGAGAAAAAATTGCATTCTTTTGTCATAGCACAGATGTCATAAAATGCTCACAAAATCTTCACCAGCAGAGTTCTCCAGGGCTGACTCTGTGTGTGGCATGATGAGGTGTATCTGAACAGCTGGAGAAGACAACTGTCGTGGCAAAAGAGGCACTTCATATCTTATGGAGTGAAAATAGAGGCTTCTTAGACATCATAGACCTCCTCATCCACAGCAGGACCGACCTCTCCACAAAGTTGGCGGAAGGTGTTGCGCCTCAGGATCTCCCAGCCACGGTGAGAACTAGTTCTGGATGTGCTCCGTGACAGTGACAGTGACAAAGCAGACAGTTCCTTCTTGCACAAGGTGTCTCCGTTGGTTTCCAGCTTTTCTGAACCTTTGTCATAGTTTTCCCTATCCTGAGCTTTAAATGCCTCTGTGTACCGCATCATCTTGTGTTTGTTGGGATCAACCCTGTCTTCAATTCTGGAAGAGGATTAGAAAATATAAACTGAATGAAGTAGAAAAATGACAGCTTATCAATAAAACCCCTCCAAAAAACTGGCCTACTGACAGAGATATTCTCGAAAAATCTGCACAGGAAACTGATTATAGACAGGATGGTAGGAGATGCTAGCACAGGTCCTAGACTTTCATCCCCATCACTGACTTCAGTACCTTTGTCTGCCTGTGGTTTCTTGTCCTTTAACTCATTTCCCAGTTGTGATTTACCCTTTCCATTTTGCCAGCTGTAAGCAATTGGAAGACCTTATATATATGCATATATTCATTTATTTTCTCTGTTCTTGACTTTTCTCCTCTGATACTCTATGGCTGCTAGCCTCAGGATGTCATCTCTTGCTGAACCTTTAACTGCTCCACTTCCACCAATTACATTACTTATAGATTGTCTTCCAAATTACTGTCCCACACATATATAATGAACACCCATGTGACTTGACAGAATTAAATCACAGCAACACTGTTTTCTCACAGCATCCAATGAATATTGGCATTCCCAATTATTATTGCAGTATATTGTTATATTCCATGACTTGAACTGAAAGTGTTGCATATTGGCATCACTTTAGGTCTCCTTGTTCTGCCCAGTAAATCTGAAAATCCACAAGGCTCAGTTTGTCTGCAAAACATGCAGAAAGTCCTGTGCAGGGCCAGGAGTTGGACTTTTATGGTCCTTGTGGGTCCCTTCCAAGTCAGGATATTCTTTGAGTCTATAATTCTATGATTCATACTGCCACCACTCCCCCTTCTGGCTTTGTCAGCAAAAGATGGCACAGTTAGAAAAGTTAATTATTTTCTCACCTGGGATAAATATTGATTAAAATCAGAAATAATGAGGAATTTAGTGGTATCTAGACTACAGGCAGTTTTTTAGTTCAGTGCCTAAACTGAAATCCTGGACCTGTGCCTTTGCCACCTGATATAGTCATGGCAAAGTGTAACATTTACTAGGTTCACGCAAGAAAGAAATTTTGACCTTAATTATTCCTGTTCTGATTTTGAGTCATTCACAGGGTATCTCCTTGCTGCTGAATGCCTGAGATTAATTCTGCCTCTGCCATATCATATATCTAAAGGACAGGGACAGACAACCAAGGGCAACAGTGAAGTTCACTGGTACTGTAAGAAGTTTGAAAGAAAAATTCAGGGCTTATAACCCATGCAGTTTCTGGGGTCTGTCCAATGTGACTACTGGATGAGAAGGCATCAGCTGGTTTCACAAGGAAATGCACAGCAGTGCTTTCTGAGGGTGACAGCTCTTGTCTATCCATCAGTCACAGACAGAAAACAGGCTGGGGTCTGTGTTCTGTAAAGACAGCACTTCAAACACTCCCTAGACCACTGGAAAGGCTCTTTATTAACATCCATACATTGGGTTCTTCCTGTTGGATCCTTACATGCACACACTCCAAGAGAACTCACCTGAGATACCATCGGTCCCCCAGCCCAAATTCCCGCCCACAGATTCCCGAGCGAGGCCAGAGGCATCGGGGCAGTTTCCGCTCCAGCATGACAGTAGTAGCAACAACCTTTGGAATGAGAAAAAAAGAAAAAGCTCAGATGAATTAGAAAAAAAATCTGACTCTATTTCAAACATATTAGTCTCATGAGAACGAACCCATACTGTACTTCCATTACAGCTCCTTAAGGAAAAAAAATTACAGTCTATACTTCATTTCAAATAAGGCAGTCACTGATTTAGGTCTAACTGTGACATGTTTTGAAGAAGTAATGGAGGTCCTAAAACACTGTTCCATTTCTTTCCTTTTATACCTCATGGAAATGATTAGGGTAATTAGTTGCAAGCTAGAGAATAGGACAGTATCTATACCTACTTTAATTGTCATCAGAACTTGCCAGTGTGGCCACATGACTACATTTAACCATTTGTCCGACTGCTTTTTCACAGAAAAATATAGGAAATGAATTTCCTGTTGATTTGCTGTAGAACTGGCTGAATTTCCTTGCTTTTTGACCAAGACAGTCAGGCCAACTTCTTTTAATGAATCAAAAGACATTTTTGGCCTTCATGTAATCATCACCTAGTGTTCTATCCTCCTTCATTCACTGCCTATTATTATAATTTAACTCTCAGTTACACAGCAATGTGATTTGCAAGCTTCAAGTTCAATGTAACTTTAATTCAATGCAACTTCAATTCCATTTAACAAGAGATTCCATGCATAATGAACAAATATCTAGGGAGACACGGGGTGGACAAGAAAGGCTGACAGGCTTCTAGCTGCCATTTGAAATCAGATAGGAATGCCTGCCTTAACTAGATTACCTGGGCTCTCCAGAGCTCATCCTGCTCGTGGGCTACTCTCCAGTGGGTGTCACCCATCATGGCAATCAAGAGGTTGAGCATAAGGAGGGTGGCAATGATGGCAAAAGCAAAGTACACCACGCTGTACATGAAGGGCAGGTCCACATCATAGTTTGCAGGGCCATCAATGATAGTGAGGAACAGCTCAAAAGTGGTGAACAAGGACATGGGATAGTTGTAGAACTGCCCAAGGTTTTCAGGGTTCTCTGTCTGGAAGATGATGTAAAAAGCTGGAAGAGAGGAATCAGGAGAAAAAAAAATTAGAGGGTTTAACAAGAAGAATCACATTCCAGGAGGAATAACAGAATCCTATAAGAGATTCTGACAAAAAAGTTGGTCTGGGCAGGACCTGCATGGGTTTCTATGCAAGGACAAATCCCTGATTAGAATCATTGGTCTCCATGTTAAACGATCCAAAATTACCCTGATTATTTATTTATTTATTTATTTCTCAAAGTAGTGATCGTTTCATCCTCAAGGATAAATAGAGTTATGTGTGTTAATCTAATTTTCCACAAACAAATAGCATAAGTGCAGCATGTTATTAAACCTTGACTTAAAAATATGTGGGATTATCTGATTTATTCTGGTTTCTATTACCCTGAAAAGAGCAAGAAGAGAAAACCATACTCAAGGTTTGAGAACAGAAGTCAGTACTAGGAAAGTGATCATGCTCAGAGAAATAGAAGCTAAACATCACCACCAGTTTTCCTAGCTATTCAGAAGTCAATCAGATATTAAATCAAAACCCACACTCTTAATTTGCACTAAAGCAGTTGGCAGGGATAACATATGATTATTTTCTCTTTGTAGACTCACCTGATGCAAAGCCTAATATCACCACAGCCATGAGCCAGCAAAAGCGCATGAGATCTCCAAATATCATCTGTAGAGCAAAGACAGAGCCACCATGAGCCCCAGCTGTTCCACCAAGTCACAGTGCCACCCTATGTAAACCTTTTTCCAGATTCTAAGACCATGAGTGGACTAAAGGAAACCTTTGCACTAAAGAGAGAATGTGAAAGTTCTAAAACGCTCTGTGTAGATAAGAACTTGTCAATTTGACATTAATGAAAAATTAAGCAAATAGTCCTGAGGGATAAAGAAGTATTCTTACAGTTCTCCCTATCTGCAAAGAGGTGCCAGGACAGCCTGTATTTGTTTGTGTCTCACACCTTCTGGATCATGATGGTGAAAGGTCCGAGCATCTGGAAGCCCCGTGCGAAGTACATGACGTTGCACCATCCTAGCACCAAGGCAAAGGACATGGGCACCACCTCCCCAGTTGTGCTGGTGAGACGCATCACCATGGTCACCAGGATCATGCAAGCGTATGTGATGCTGCAAGGAAGAAGAGACAGCTTTGCTGAAAAGTTTCAGTAAAGGAAATATTAGTTGATCCATTAAGAGAAATAAATCCAGAGAAAGAATATTCTAAAAAAATGGAAAAAGTGACTCATCTGCAAAAGAGAGCAGTGGGGGAAATGATAGACAATATATTTATTAGACTTAGTATGTCCTGTACTTACACAATTATGTGGAAAGGCCCTCCTAGGATTGTTTGTCCAAAGTATTTTGCTGCTCCAACTCTAAGGATATCTGGAATCTGAGAGAGACATCCTGTTAACTTAAGGACTCAGACAGTTTCCATAATACTACTAAATGTCATGGCAACCCCCAGTATTCACAGGTTCTTAAGGTCAGCCATATCTCCTTTAGTGGATCAATCTCTGTGCTACTTTAAAATCAGAATGGTGGAGCCAGGTGGGCCCTTCTTGAGATGAGACAGAGATTGCTGGAAAAATTTAAGAATGCTCGGGCCGACTGAGAGATATGTCACAGAGAGGTGCCTCAGTAACAAAGACAAAAAAGACCTTCTTGGGGAATCAAAGAAGTTTGTTATCATTCACACTGTGTTAATTGTAGCCTTAGCCCCAGAGTGACTTCCTGACTAAGCACAGGAAGAAGGACTTGTCCTTCTTGAACATAACCATGGAATCGAAACTGCACACCACACTCAAGCTGATGTCACACCAGTGCAGAGCAGAGAGGGGACAATGACTTCCTTTGGCCAGCTGGTTACACAGTGTCTGATGCACCCCATATAGGCAGAAAGCTATTTACAAGACCTGTTTTCTTTTCAGTTCTTCCTGTCATCATCTTTTGAGTTTTCTCACAAAAGTTTCAATCTTCTATTTCCTGTTATAATAAAACCAAGTTGGGGGTGGTTGAGAAAGGTTCCTGTTACAAGTCCATAGAGCAACTGATCTCCAATTAAATATAAACTTTTCTGTTTATGCACAGAAATCACTTTACCCAGTACCCCTAAACACAGGAATATTTATGGGTACTGGGTGAAGAAACATCTGGGAGTCAGCTGGACTCACCATGGATGGAGCTAACAGGAACCATGGATTACCCTGCAGACAGTATTTGAGAGGGTGACCGATCCTTTTAATTGCTTCTTCTGCACCTGGAGTCTTACTTAGGACACTGTCACGGTCTCTGTCTCATCTAATAGATACTGTTGGCAATGTCTATTGCCACAGACCTATGCTGAAGCACTTAGACTAAGCAAATAAGCCCTACCAAGTGATGAGCACAGATCCATGTTTGTCTGGTAAGTAAAATCTACCTTGATGGAACTTGAAACTGCATAGCTGTCTCTCTTACCTCAAGGACCAAAATTACTACAGCTCCAATGACTGTGATAAGTTCCCCCACCAGCCTCAGCTCATCCTCATACGCCACATATGATTCCTGAAAAAAAAAGTTAATGAAAATTAAAATTAAATTTTAAAGAAAGCGAGAGTAAATTTTAAAAGAGGATGGGGGAGAAGAAGGCCTATTGTTACTTATAATAAACATGAGTAGACCTGGAAATGCCAGAGGAACCAGCCCAGCCCCAGCAATGGAGAACAAGGCACACCTCCTATTGCTCCCTGACAAAGGTCAGCTGGCCAAAAGAGGGGAGGAGAACAGCTGCAATAGCTGGAAGTCTTGGACTTTCCAGTTAAGTAGGTTAGATGGGAATTGCCCAATGGGGGTTCTGACTCCTCCAGTCACGGTACCTGAAGCATTTTCTGGACATAGACTGTGTTATCCCTGCTGCTGGTCCTGTTGCCTGTTCGGGGTTTCAGAGGCCGGTAGACGCAGCACATGGTGAAGCAGACCATGTAGAGGATGTAGAATAAGGCCAGGAAACAGAAATAGGGACGACCATACATGTTCCACTTCAGGCTCACCAGCTCCTTCACAGGTGTTAGGTCCAAGATCTGGCGTGCCTGAGAAAGAGAGAAAGAAGGAATTAATTGCCAAAAGTGCATTGTTTCATAAACAGCATCCACAGATTTCCTGAGAGAGTGTTGACAAAGTGTTCTCCTCTGCCCTATTCAGCATTATGAAACTGAATTTGCTTTGCAAAAGTGGAATGGTCTAGTGGGCATTGGATTTGCTCAGTTTGACAATAAAGAGCTTTGGAAAAAGGAAATTCATCCTGCAAGGAACAGCTCTTGAGTACCAGCAGGAAGTACAAGAAAAGCATGTTAGATAATGGAATAAATTTGTCCTCTGTGTAGGGACATAGAACTGAGGATGACAGAATATTCCTGTTTGTACAACAACACAAGTTTCTGTATCAGGTGTTTTAAAATACGAAAACCAAAAACTTTTTCTAAAATATATTTGTACTTGTCTTATGCTCTATGGCTTATGTAAAAATGCTGCCTTTTTAAGTTTCTGCCTTAGTATCTGGGTGATAATAAATTGACTAGCCTATATCAAGGGTGACAATAAATTGATATATCAGGCCTTCAGCTTATACTATAAGACTGACAGAGTATAAGTAGGAGAGACTTTACAACTTAGGAATTTGAGCCACACACTTTATTAAATATTTCTATACTTACTTTCTATTGTTTAGGGCACCACTGCAGTAAGTGAGAAGAAAATGTGAGTCAAATTTTTGCGACTGGGCTGCTTTAAAGAAAAACTTCTTAATGCACTCTGGATGTTTTTCTTCTCTTGCTACAATGCCCTGTTTCCTCTAAGTCAGCCAAAAATTGCTAAGTGCACCAAGCACAGGGAATGTTTCCATAAATGGACATTAACAGAACTCTTGAATAGCCTATGAAATATCATAAAGGATCAAAACTGCATGAGAGAGAATCCACCTGTGAATGTTCTGACTTCTGCAGAAGTCACTATTCTAGAATTCTTTGTGTAGGAGAGTAAATTTCATTTTCAAAGGGATAATACAAGTTTGAAGCTTAATGTAATTTTCCTGTAGCTTAGTTCCCCTCTATTTTTTTACTTTTCAACCACTTCAGGATCAGAAAATATAGCTTAGTACCTATGTGTGTATGCATTCCCCTGAACACAAGAGAAACCTGCTTCTGACTGGGGTCTAAAGGTGCTTTTCTATTCCAATATTGAATTGGGAGGGGATGATGGGATTGGGTCACGACATTCTTCTAGAGAGACAGCAAACATTTTGGGCCAAAAATATCAAATGCAATTACTAGTTATGCATCGAAAAATTGCAACTGCATATATGTAATAGCATTCTGGAAAATTAATCATTGTGTCTCTTGATATTTGGGGACATCTTATCTTCTGAAATTAAGATTCTTGGATCTGCATGCACTATATCTATGCTTTGGGATAAGAGAGAGGCCCAGTATCCTGCTTTCTTTTTAGGATTGTGGTTTAGTCTTCTAAAGTGGACAACTTCTAAGCCTGTTACATTTTTTAACATGGGCTGCTTTCCCCTGGATTTCCATATGTATCCCCACTCATAGAAATTTAGAGGATTTCATGTAAGAGCAAATGGGAGCTCCATAGACATAGCAGCTCCATAGCAAAGCTCTCCGGGAGCTCAAATCTTTGTTAGAAAGGTTTGACTAAAATTTTGATAGGTGGAAATAATACAGAATGGGCAGAACTGTGCTAATTAAAGTGTCTTCTGATTCATTTCCTGTCCTGTTAGGATTATTTAAGGTCATTACAACTGATAGGGTTGTGTGGCTTGAAAGTCCCAGGGAGAGCTATCAGAGCTCACCATTACACTCTGCTGTTTTTGTCTTACTAATCCCTTTACAAGCTTTTGAACCTACAGGAGAGATCATTTGCCCACTTTGTTTTGAGTCATAACCTGTCATAAAATGAAGGGAATAATAACAACAAGTGGTTTTTAAATGCACTCCAGTTTAGGATTTCTGAATGTACTCCTGTCTCACAAGGATCTTGTGAGAGTTAATCAGTACCACAGTTACAGGAAGTGTATCTTTGAGCCTGGTGAGAGAAGACCCTTTTCTGTAGTTTGTTCATACCTAGTTCTTTCAATAACCTCCAATTTCCACACCTCAGAAGAAACTATATATAAAGCATCAGATGTAGCCAGACCATTAATAAACCCCTAAACTTCATGTATCCTCTGCAGCTCATGGTACAAAATCCTTGCCCTAAGGATTGTATCAGTGAGCTTGAATATCCAAAGTCATCACTGCTCTCCTTCTATGGTCACCATGGTCTGCACACAGAACGCACGCCGTGCTCACGGTACCTCTCTCTTCTTGGTGGACACAATGAGCTCAAGGAAGGATTGATCTTCAGCCCAGGAGTCAATCTCCGTGATATCATACAGCACAGTGCTCAAGGGGCCAAAGGACCAGAGATTCTGCTTCCGCTTCTGCATAAGGTATTGAAACATCTAAGGAGAAAAGAAGAGGGGCAAAGATATCAGAAGCTTTCCAGTATTTCATGTATTTGCAATGAGAACAAATAAAGACATTCAAAACCCTTAATTACAACATCTTTTCCTTCAACTTGGTCGCTGTTGTGGTTCTCATATCTCTCAGGAACAATTATGGGAAGTTAGGAAGTGGAAGAAGTTTTTCTGATTCTGATTCCTATTTGATTATTAGTTCATGCTTGATGTAAAGGATGAATTATTTTTGCTCTAAATTCTAATCAAATTACTAATGTTACTTGACACAGCTGTAGTTCCTGACAATAGACTTCAGATGGAATTACAGATTGATTAGGAAAAATGTTTTAATATTCTTCTACAAGACATCAGAAAAGAGATGTGACAAGGAAAATGGTCCATTGGGAATCTACAGAAGAAACACTAACTACCTTTGTCTTTTCAGTGAGTGGAAGGATGAGGGTTTACATTAAATGCTAAGATTTTGTCTATTAATAAATGCCTGTGGGTACCTGAGGAGGTTTTCCATGCATCACATTTAGAGTATTGAAATCTAGGCAACCAAGGCAATAATTTCTGTGAGCCTTTCAAAACATTACTTGGAGTAAATGTGTCTGTTAATACCTGTTTAACTCAAATGCTTCAAAAAGTGGGGGGAAATATCTATTCTTTAAGCACTCATTTCTTTCATTAGTATAAAGAAATCTCTTTTAAAGGTTTTTGGGACCTACATAAAATTTCTGGAAAAAAAAAATCTTGTTACATATATATCTTCTACCCACTAAGAACATGCACAAACTCCCTCACTCTGAATGATGTTATTTCAAGGTCTCCATTTGTTTTTTGTACAGAGGTACCAGTGTCACACAAACTCACCACAGTGTTGCCCTCAACTCCAGCCAGTTTGAATGGACTAAGCCCCTCATTGTTAGGAATCAGTTCAAGTGAACCTGGTCCCTCTTTGCTCCTGTCATAGGAAAGTATCAGGCTGTACATGTGGCAGGCAAACGTCTTATTAGGTTGGAGAACCAGGATGTGAAGAACAGTGTTACCTATGAAGGAAGCAGAGTGAGTGAAGTATCTGGAATAGCCCAGCCCTTTGCAAAGATTGAGAATGGGCTGATAGCTTTTATTTTCCTCATATCACTCATCCCACAGCTGTTTCTAGTGAGAAAAGAATATCTGCATGCACAGATGACTATCTGAATTAAAGTGTCCAGATCCACTCTACACAATTCACTGAGCCCCACAGCACATACCCAGAGAATCTTGAGCTCTAATGTCAGCTCCATTTTCAATGAGCAGCTGCACAATTTCCTCATTTCCCACACAGGCAGCAAATGATAAAACATGCTCTCCTGAAATTAAAGGAATGGGAAGAAACAACATTTAAGGATCCAGGAGGCAGGAGAGGTTGAAGCATGTTGAGGGAAAGCTATCCATGCTCTGAAGCCATAAGATATGAAAGGAGGAGTTACTTTAGGTAACTTGTAAATTTCCTGCCTCACTTCTCATCCTAATCAAAAAGGTTAAAAAACTTATCTCACACAACACTAAAAGGAAGAAATGTTCTTTTCAGTGGTTTACTTCCATAAGAATGTTGACAGGTAATTTGCTTCTAGGAAGACACTAAATTGCAATTTTTATACAGTATATATATATTTATTTGCATACATGCAAATATATAAAGTATATTCACATAGCATTCACAGACTCTGAGGCAGTCTTACTCTCTGCTAAAAGATGTATGTCTGATGATGCTTGGAGAGAGGAGCTTCTATTTATCCACTTTAGATGGGGTCTAAAGGAAGGCTCCCCCATATCCCCTCACCACTCTGCTGGTTCCCTCCTAGAGCAGCAAGAGGAGAAGTTAAGGCTGTACCAAAATAGAAAAGGTTCTGGGAGCTGCGCCTGAAGAAGTGCCCAGTGGCCCTTGCTGTGCTGGCATTGGCTCCTCTCTTCAGCAAAGCCTTCACCAACGTGGTGTTCTGGTTGGCTGCTGCGATGTGGAGAGCTGTCTGCCCTGCAAGACACAGAAACAAAACCTTATCTTTCGAGAAAGCAACTTCAGGCTGATCAGCAGCCTGCAGTTCACATGGCAGCTGTGGTAAATGGACAGCAGGTGAAGGAATTAGCTTTGAAGTTATCTCATTTGTATGTAAAGGGCTGTGCTGGAGATTTTCCAGAGGTTCCGTTCTACTTCAATTTTTTCATTAATTTGTTAGAATTGACTTTACAAATTGCCAAAAAAACCCCAATAGGGTTCACTTTCTAGATTTCATTTCCCGAAGGGAAAATCAAGACATGCCACACTCTTTTGGGAAGCAAACAGAAAGTTGTGAGATTGACTAAGCTTTCCTTCATAAGAAACGAAGATAAGGTCAAGACAAAACTCCCAAAGACTTCCTCTAATCCTTCAAACTAGGCTTTAGAATTTTGATAACCTCATTATTATTATTTTAGTGGTTTTGAGGCGCAGGCTGGAATTTCTGTGTACTCAACCAGAAGCATTCTTTAAAAATTTGGATAACAGTCTAGCCTCAAAAGCAGTGGCCACATTCCTCATTTCCTCAACCAAATAACTACTTTTTCTCCTTTCAGGGGAGGTCAGGCAGAGATCCCTTTTTTTACAAACAAGTATGTCAGAAAGCAAACTGTATATATCCTTGCAATCCCTTTCCAATCCCTTGCAATTCCCTGGTCAAGGCCTTTGCATGTTTGCACATGTGTGTGCTCATGTTTAATATAATTCCACCTTCCAAGAAAGGTCAGAAGCCGTTTGCATGTTGGTTTTGCTGTGCAACAGTTTTGCAACATTTTGAACCAGGGCCAGTATAAGCCAATTTCCCAAATGCACAAGTAGGGCTTCCTCTCCCCTCCTGCAGGGAATCCTGCCCATCCTCATTCCCAGGGATATTACCTTCATACAGTTCTGATGTCATCCTCTCATTGATAAGCTCAGGGGCTGCTTCCATCAGAGCCACTGCTGCCTCCAAGTTATCATACATGGCAGCTACATGAAGGGCAGTCTCTCCCACTGCTCCTAGAAACAGCAGGACAAGCATGAGAATTGTCGAGATGTCCAATTGTATGGGACAAAAGCAGAAATAGATTCACTGAGGCAGGGAATTACAGGAGGCCTATGTCCTCCCTTAAGTAGTGCCTGGTACAGCCACATAACTGTACAGTCTCTGTCCTTCACTTCAACAAGATCTGAAACCTGAGCAGAAACTTCAGGTGTCTGTAAGTGATGGCAAACCTCAGGCACGAAGTGAATGAGAACAACCAAGTCAGAAAACTCACTTTATTGCAATGCTGCTAACATAGAGTTAAGTCATCTGAGTCTGCTGATGCAAATGTTTTAGCAAACCAACAAGCTATTCATTGTAGGAAGCATTTGCCTTCCACAGAAAACCATTTTTCTCAAGTAATCCCATTTACCTCTCTGATAGATATCGCATGTTCCATCAGTGAGAAGTTTCCTAATGGCAGCAAGGTTGTTCTCTTTGGCAGCCTGGAGAAGTGGGGATTCCCAGATCCTGTAGTCAAGAAAACATGGCTGATAAAGAACAAAGTCAAACACATGGTGCCTCTCTCCAGAGCTAGCATGGCCTTTGCTCGAGACAGTTTGTATCTTGAACATTTTCATTGAAAAATCAGCAATGCACATCTACCATCTGAGGTATTCTTTGAATGCACAATTAAAAAAAAACAGGAAAAAGCAGAGTGGCGTAATTCAAAAAACACGCTGAAGTCCATCATCTCTTGACTTACTGATGCTGAACCGTATGGTGGCAGCAGAGGGAAAGACAGCAGAGGGAAACAACCAAAATATTTCTTGTTTTTATATCCCACTTTTTGAAGCACAGAAGTAGTGAATGATGGGTCATTGAAGCCCGCCTGCAAGTAGACAGTTACCTCAGGAGCCAGAAAAAGCCAGTTGTTTCTTCACACAGCACAATAAATTAAGAAAAGGTCATTGTCTGAATTCCTCCCAGAGAGGATAGAAAAGGGCAAACAAGAATTCCATCTGTGTTCTAGCAACACTTCCTATAATTAAGAGACTGAGCTCTGAAATGTAATTCTTCCATATACAAAATTATGGAGAAAACTTTGAGAGCTTAGCTATACTACTTTTTTTTCCTCTAGTCCTGAGAGAATTAAGGAAATTGTTGAGAACTGAAATATGTCCATGTCCTGGGAAAGAGCATGCACTCAAACAAGTTCCAGACAGAGTGGTTCACTTACAGCTGAAGCAGGTCCTTGAGTCTTCCATGAGGATCTGGGTTATTTGAGTATATCGTTTGGGCTTGATGAAGAATTTATAAGTACAGCCACCAAACTTCACTACAGCAAGGTCTTTGGAAGCAAACAACAGGTCAAGGGAGGTGATCCTCCCGCTCCATTCAGATCTGGTGAGGCCATACCTAGAGCCCTGCACCAAGGCCTTAGGATCTTCAGTGCAAAACACATAAGGAGTTACTGGAGAGACTTCAGCAAAAGGCAAAAGATGATCATGAGAATAGAATATCTCTCAGATGAGGAAAGGCTGAGAGAACTGTGACAGTTTAGCCTGGAAAAGAGAAGCTCAGGTGGTGTTCCTATGAATCTGCATAAGTACCTGAAGAGAGTTACCTGCAGTGTTTGTTCAGCATCCAAACAAGGTTTGCCAATGTTCAAAATCATGAGTTTGCCGCACAAAAGTTAAAAAAAAACGAACAAAAATCTACAAAATTGAGTTGAATATGTCTGTTATGTTTGAATATTTTCAGGTTCGACTTTTAATTAATAAATTAAAAAATGGTTTGGGGATGGGCTTTTTGATTTCTTGATTTTATACAAATAAAGAATTATAAGCATCCTACATTCAGGAGATAAAGATTAAAGGCTCTCCAACCAAAATAAAAAACTGTGTCTCATGAGTTTTCAGTATGAAATAGAAAAAGATTCCTCACTCCCAACAAGTCAAGTTTGGTTTTAGATTTTTGTCCTAATTAAAATGTTGTGCTTTTATCTCATCCCTGCTGTTTTCTAGTACATATGTTGAATTTGATCTTAATTATCTAGCATGACCCAGGTCAGGCTGGAATGTATGATGTGAAATAAGTCTCAGGGTTACAGTAGAAAATTACAAAATCAAGGATATGAACAAGGATCACACCAGCCCTTGTTTTTCCACCAGCCTCTGTCTGTCCCTTTACTGCAGGCTAACAACTGGCAATAGTTGTCTTAAGCACACCTCCCCCCAAAAAACATGTGGAACAAATACATTAGTGAAATTTTATACCTGCAGACACAGTAAATGCTTCCTCCTAGTGATGTTCCATGTATTCTGGCATTATTTAGTTACAAGTTTTTGGGGATTAATGCTCCATAAAGCAATAGGTGCTTTTTATTAAGTGGTAACACCGATGTACATTGCCTGTGAATGTAACTCTTACAAGCCACAATAGAACCCACATCAGAGATAGAGAAAATAAAAATGGCCCATTGCAAAAAAATGTTTTCTTACAACTCATGGATCTTAAATACAGGACAGTTTAACAGTAAAACAATAGGAAAGCAGGCAACATTAATTCTGTGGCTCACAGGAATATAAATTTCTTGGTTTAAATTATTATTTTATGAATAACAAGATCTTGAATCAAAGAGAAATTCATATACCACTATCTCTGGATTTAATCCACTTGAAATGTGTGAGTTCTGTTCTACTTTATAGTGGAAGACACTTGAGAAAACTTGGAGGATAAAGCAAAATGAGAAATATCTGAATTATACAAATAAATAGAAATCATTTGAGTAAGTGTAAATTGATGGACACGGGCTACAAGTAACAGAAGCATAACTGAACATCATGTTTATCATTCCACAAAATGAACACTTCCTGTTACCAAAATCACCCCACTAAGTCTCTAGCAACTGAACTAGAGAACTCCTGAAGAGCAGAGGAGAAATAAAAACATTCAGGATTAAAAGAACCATCCTCAACAAATCAGGGAGCCATTCTGAGATATTTTTATATGTCCTTCACACTCCTAGTTAGGGAAGTATTCCTTCTATAGATTACTCATGCGTCAGTCTCATTAGTAACTAATGGCAAGATGATTTGATGAGGAGATTGCATCTAGGATCAAACAAACAGGAACTAAATAAAGAGGCACTCTAAGCAAAAGTCCTAAGATTCGGTGTTAGTGAAGGCAGATTGCCACCTCTGCCTCTGTTTTGGCTAAGAAAGACTCCGTGTATCTGGAAAATACAAGTTTCAGAGGCAGGAAGTGGGAAAGAGGTGGGGTTTCAATAGTATAAACAATGCTACAATTAATATGTTGATGCTTTACTGGGTAGGCCTTTATCCCTCAAATGACCTCAGAGAGGTGGAAGGATTGGGCAAGAGATGACATAGGAGGACACAAACACAACACCTTTCTCTCAAAAATTACTAAAGTTCCTGCAAACAACTAATTAAATCAAGATACTGCTACGAGGAAGGCACCTAAAAAATACTGTGCTCAGCTTTTGGAAACTGAGGGAAAAATTGTCAAGCATTTCTTCTTATTGTAGCAACCTCCAACTGGGCTTAAAATGCCAGAAATCTCAGGCCAAAGAGCAAACCAGAAGAGGAACTCAGAAATGTTGGCAAATGTCACGGCACACTGCCTGGGATGTCTCAAAGGTTCATGAGTTACATGTTCCTAGCATATGCTTTTACTCTCATTTAATTTTCTGTCTCATAATTGGGGAAACATTTTAACCTCATTTGAAACATACCATTCTAATTATCAACTAATTTTTAATATATTACAGCAATGAACTGATCATATAAATGTCAAAAAGTAGGGGAAGCAAATTTGCTAATATAAAAAAAATTAAATGAAGTCACCTGAATTTAGAACCTTCAAAACATTTTAAATTCTTTAACTTCTGCATCTTTAACCAACTTTCTTCCTGACGGATCAAACACAGTGCAAGTTTTGCATTTTACTACTTGGGCCCTTTTGTGTGTCAAAGCGGCAACTGGCAAAATCTTTAAGTCTCTTAACAGAGCTGCCTACAGTAGATGCTTAGCTTCCATAAAGTACCATTATGTCACTGAACAGGGAGGCTGGCTTTCAGAAGATGGTTCAGTAGACGTATCTAGATACCCTGAGACAGTAATTCAGCACATCTAAATTAATCTCCTCTTCTAATCCTGTCCATCCCCTTCAACAGCTAATGGAATCAAGGAATACTAAGCTCCTGCTTTACCCAGCTAAGTCAGGTTTGTAACACTAGGCAGACTGGATGTTGCCTTTCAGGATCAGTCTAGGAGCAGCACAGGTTCATAGCAAACCAGTAATTCTGAGGGGCAATGGGAACCACAAGAGCTCCTGGTTCTTTTTACTGAGCTAAGGAAATGTGTCAGTGTGGAGGCAGCTAATGAACCTTGATCATGCCACTTTTCTTCACAGATGATTCAGTGATGTGCTCAGGAAAAAGTTTTTCCAATATAGGTGAGGGCAAAATCAGGAACACCGAAAATCCATTGTGAAACACAGGAAGATAAAATGTAGGTCAGATTCTGACTGAGGGAGTCATGTAAAACAGTTCTAAACAAGGCTAAAGATTTCACAAGCACTTTCTGCTGGTAATACGTACCCTTTTAGGTTTACAGATTCTTAAGCACTTCTTTTGGAGTGCAGTCTGCTCATTTCACTTATAGAGAGACAGAGAATATAAAGACTAGTAAATGAGTTTTAATTTCATTATAAGAAGAAGAATTTAGATTGCTATGATTATTCTTTCAGAACAGGGAAATATATTAAATAGGTGAACTCTCTGGACAGCAACCAATCTGAAAATTCTATTTCAAGACTGAACTCACTAGAAGAGCAATGAAGCATCTCTTTCTATTCTCCCCTTATCAGATTCTACAACTTCAATCATTCACTATATGGAATTTCCCTACTCTTTGCTCTAATTTAAGTTTGCTTCCAACTTCAAGCTTTATGCCCATAGAGGGTCAGTTCCTGAGGTTCTAAAGCAGTTTAACTGAAGCTGTAAATTCATCATCAGGAGTGATTATTTTAGCTATTATTTTAGCCATTATTTTAGCTTTCACTTCTTTCCCTGTTGTTCGTTTCCCAGAATGAATCATGGAATTGCCAGAGGAGATCCATCTTTTACCTTCCTTCTGCTAGCATGTGCATGTAAATGTGTGAAAGCCTTCAGGAGAGCAGAGGACTGCTCAGAGGAAGCCAACCAGCTGAAAGAGGATAAAAGCAATCACCCAGCAAGATGACAAAGGAGGAGTTAGGGAATAAATGCATGAAGTGAAAAGGAGCCAGATAACAGGAGCTTGGACAATCAACAGGATCAGCAAATTTCTTCAGCACCAGCAACAAGACTCAGCAAGTTAACTTGGACCTCTTGCTCATGTATGTCAAAGCCCCTTCAGCTGAGAGTAAACAGAGCTTCTCTGGAAATAAATTAAACAGGTTAATAATTGTCAATGTTACTAGACAAGAAACTGATAGGGAATTCTTATCCCTTCAGATATTTAACTATCTGCCACACAAAGCAATGTAAATCTTGCTAAGCCATTTCTAGTGGGGCATTCTGTTTGCATTAACTTTTTTTTCCCTAATTCTGTATCTGAGACCATTGTAAGAATAACCTTATACTAGAACTGTTTTAATGGTTCAGACATTGTTAGTTGTTATTCATTATCACTGAAGCAGTCATAAAATGAATTTGTTCTCTGACTAACAACCTCATTCTGCATCCAAAATTCCAGCCCTCCTCGAGAGGGTTTTTCTTCCACTTTTATTCCAGGTTGTCTACCTTACCCTGTGTCAATAATTTTTTTCTAACACCTTTTTAATTTGGGGTGGGTTTTTTTCAGGACACAAATTTAATGTTTTCTTCTTTATAAGGAAATATACGGCCAAGTTTTGGAAATCAAATAACTTCCTATATCTACAAATGAATCTCTAAATATGATCCTGAGATGCATCTTAGGCTGAGATCAGGTGTGTGTATATCTGGGAAACACAACATCTGGAGGACCTTTACACTTGTGAAATTAGGGAGACTGTTTTCCATTACTAGTCTCAAAACTTTCATTAGGATGAAAGTGTATCAGTAGAAGAAAAGACCAGAAATGCTGCTAATGATGCTTTTGATTTTATTTCATGTACAGCAGCCAATTGTTCTTTGCATCTTGATTACTCAGAAGCACTGTTGTTGAAACAAGCTATAAATGAAGTGCTGGAGCTAGAAGCTGGCATCTTTATTTCACTGTTACCTTCGGTAGCAAATGAACCAATTAATGCTGACAGGCATTGTGGATTTTAAGACAGCATAATCTTATGTTAAATTGTGGGATGAAAACTAAGTAATGTTGTTTAGACAAATGAACAGCCAAACTATTGGGACATCTCATACACTACCAGCTTGAGAAAGAGTGATATAGAAGCTGAAGGCTCTCTGTGTCCTGTACAATTCCTAAACAATCCAGTTTACCTGAATTAGGCTGAGCCGCTTTTTTATTTGTGCTACATTTGTTTCCAGGGTAAGCAAAGCATCTCACCAATATGTCTGGGAGATTAAAGAGCCACCAAAGAATTTGGAAACTAAAGGTTTTATTGTGACACCTTTGGAATGACCATAGCTCTCTGCAAGTTATGCATGTTGCTCCAGGCATCTCTGATGCGTTACTTAATATTTGTCAATCAGAGTTATGGATACAGACAATAGCAGGAGGAAAAATACTACATAATTGTTATACTTTTACAGGTACTGGAGCCATGTACTCATTTGCTCTAATTTATAGATTGCTTATTTTTATGAACAGTGCAATTCTCATAGGGTGGAATTTCTAAAATCCATTCTAGGAGGAATTTTTTCACATTTCCTTAGAAACTCTTGCACTGAGAATAATTTCTAGATCTATTACACTGTGACTGACATGTGATTCTTCTTCACCTCTATCAGGCCCAAATTTTCATAAGTCTTCATCTTCCTGTTCTCCATCACTATGAATTATGTTGAGGGTTTATGTTCAGATGATTCAGGCTGTGTAAATCCCAGAGTCTGCTTTTGAAGATGATTGTAGAGAGGACTTTTGAGATGTGACCACTGTCCCTGGGACTCCACATTGAGCAATAGGCTGTTTAAAAAGGAGAGTCTTCAACAGAGAGAAACCAGAAGATTAAGGCCAAATAAACTCAAAGTCCTCTCCAGTATTAGGAGATTATATCACATTTTCTGAACCTGGATTCCCCTGGGGAAATATTACAGAGTGCCATATTAATCCTTTTTTGTGAATAACGATGAGATGTAGAGCTAGCAAGATTCTAAGGACTGTTTCATACAAAGAGAGAGAATGAACATAATTGTCAGGCAAGATGACAACCACCAAAAAATTAGTCTTCAGGTATTATCACCAGTCGTCAGACAGAAAAAAAAACAAAAAACCCTTCTTTTGCAAATTTTGTGTGTGATCAGAGAATGCCAGTTAAATGGTAACATATTTACCACTGGTTTTCAATAAGACAATAGTAAAATTTAATGACTGCTAATTACTGTATGGATTCCAACACCATTTTCACTAAGAAGAGCTCAGGCTGAAACCACAACACTGCAGTTCTATACCACAAAATGACAGGATGCAGCAAAAGCCCTTTTGGCTTACAACAGTTTTTCCACAAAAGCAGAGGTTTCATAAGAGTAGTTCCCACACACCAGTCACCATTTTCCTGCTGTGTTTTTCTATCTGTACATAACTAAAAATGTGAAAGCAATGAAACTGATTCCAGTCCTCTGCAAAATGGCTTTTTTTTTTCCTCCTCAAATTCTGAGCATCCCTGGGGACAAGAAAGGAAAGAGTAGAATAATAGGAGGAAGACCTGGTCCTGTCCCTCTTTAGGAAAAGAGTTTTCACATATTGACACCACGTAATTTGTGACCAAATAGCAGGTGGCTAATTCCTGTTAGTTGAAAGCTGTGGGAATCATATAGACCAAAAATGGAAGGGAACAATCATGTCCCCATGCAACCCTGATTTCACAGTAAATACTGTGCCCATTGCATGTGTTTTACAGAGAGCTTTATAAAGAAACACAGAAAAGTTATCTTTGGGGCCAGTGGGACTGCACTACAGTAATTTAAGAGAAGTTTATGCAGAAGGGTTTATATGACTAACATTTTTTCTGTTTTCCTCCATCACTACCAACACACAAGATGTTCATGGGCCTCTAGCACATGACTCATAAGGACTAATGAGCAAAGAGAAGTGGGAAGCTAACAGTAGCCTATGTGAAGAGGAGCAACAAAAAGGAAGGGACCAAACCCCTCTTGGCAACAGCAGATGGTAAACAAGGGACAGGAAAAATCATCAAAAATTATGATTTTGGAGATTCAGGTTGAATATTTGGGGGAAAAAAACCCTTTTCACTAAGAGGTTACTACAGCACTATAACAGGTATCTAAAGATAATGCAGAATATCTGTCCTGGGAAGCTTTCAAGACTGAGCTAGACGGAGCTTAAGCAATGTGATCTCTTGCTGGCAATAGTTCAGCTTCAAGTGGGAGGTTAGGTAGAGATCAACACAGCTTCCTTCCATATCTCTTTGACTTAAAAATACAAAGATAATGTTATAATCATAAAAAATATTGTATTATAATTTATTGCTTACTGATACCAATTATTAGTCTATCATCTATATAATTAATTTAATATATTAGTATGTTTAGAATTCTATTTTGTACTCATTTGGACCTCACAGAATCTGATGAGAACTTATTTTTCAATTACCTGTGATGCTTTTCATGAACACAGCAAAATGTAAACACTTCAGCATTCCACAGAAACACTATTGTTCCGACTGTCCCTCCCATTTTAAGTGTATTTAAGTCCCACTGCTCTGAAGTAAACTGGAACAGACTTTATGACTTGGTCAGAAGCTAGATCATGATATAGTTCTTTCCCTAAAGGTGTACTTTTGTCCCTCTTCATCTGCTTCTTTGCATATTTCTATACATAT
Source organism: Cinclus cinclus (assembly GCF_963662255.1). Classification (NCBI taxonomy): domain Eukaryota; kingdom Metazoa; phylum Chordata; class Aves; order Passeriformes; family Cinclidae; genus Cinclus; species Cinclus cinclus. The sequence continues at coordinate 30,826,366 of NC_085047.1, read as the reverse complement.
ATGTGTATATACATATATATATACACATATGCATAGATAGATTTTGGATTTTGTCCCACAAAGCCACCTTTTTGTCCCTGCAGATGTTCAGAGTTATATTGGAAAGAAAAAAAACAGATTTTGCAAGCAACTGGAAGTAATTTGTTATTTGAGTACCACAGCATTTGTGCATGCAGAAATTACAATGAAAACCAGATCCAGCTGTATTTCCATGAATAGTCCTACATTTCTGTGTGTGCATGGAGCAACCCTGCACAGCAGTAACAAACAGCCTTCAGTGTTCACATGGGAAGACACAGCCAATCTTCTGGACAAACTAAGGTCCAAGAGGAGTCACTGTACGTGTTGACACTTTGGTCACAGGGCTGAGAAACCACAGACTGACCCAGGAGGTGACTGACCCCCAAAACGTTCAACAACATTAAGCCTATTCTGTCTCACAGTAAGCACATCCTTTAGAGAGGCAGAAAGCAAGATGCTGACAAAAAACCACTACTATTTCAGCTGACTGCAGCCTATACATCACACACCTCCTAATAATAATAATAATAATAACAGTAATAATAATAATAATAAATAATAATGTTAAGATAATTATGCCAACAATAATAATTAAAAACAAACCTTCATGCATTCTCCTAAGAGCTTTACCAACGAAGCAGGAAAGACAAGATAATACATTATTAATTTGTGACTGAAGTCCTGCACTCAGGGTAATTCAATTGCAACCTGGTAAATCTACCTGTGAAAGTAGATAAGATTGGAACTCCAGAGGCATTCCACCTTGAAAGAAGAAATCTGATAGAGAAAAGTGCTCCAGGGCTGTTTAAAGTTTATCTACTGGCAGAAAAGCCTAAGGGGCAAGAGTGAGAATCAGCTACAGGGAGAGCAGCAGAAGAAAGAGAAGACAAGAAGGCTGAAGTGCACTGTACCTTTTCTGCTGGAGTAAGTAGATTTCATCCAGATGTTTATCCCAGGATTTTTTGCCTTGCAGTTTCTGACTTAGTCCGTTCCATATCCGGGAATAGAAGGAATTGTTCTCCCCAAATAAAGGTACCCCCATATCAAGTCTCTTTTTCTCTCTTGCCTAGCTGCCTGAAAGCCGGCAATCCCCACTTTGGGAAAAAAGTCGGGAAAGGCTCACTGCAGGTCAGCACTCCTCCGCCCTCAGTTACTTAGAGAGGAGACTGTCAGTCAAGTGCATCAGCTGATCAAAGTAGGTGTAAAAACACACAATAAAATCACTTGTTCCTAGCAGACCATACCTTGAGCCTCATCAATTACTTAAGTTTCCAAAATAGCCCAACCCAAAGGTGTGTCTGATAGAGAAGCAGCTTGCCAGCAGCCTACCCCTCAAAAAGACCCTGTCCAGCACTCAAGAATTCGTACAGCATCAAGGTCCTAGGCTTCTACTATTTCGATTCTGAAATCTAGAATTTAGAAGCAATCACCTTCCTTTTGCATCTCTGAATTCCTCTGGAAAGCAACATGTAAGCAATTTTGAAATAGACAGCTGAGCAAGTCAGGCAAAACACCTGTAAGGTGAGTGAACATGTGGGAACGTGCCCTAAAAGACACAGACCTCTGGGAAGGTAGCAGAGAGGAGGACACACCTCCCAACTCAGCTGCCTGCAAATCCCATTAAAGAAATTATCATTACAGACTCCACCTTCTCCAGGTAAAAAAAAAATCACCTTACTCCATAAACTGGAAGAGGAGTTTATGTAGATTAATGAGTAAACTTTACTTATTTCATTTACGTTTAATGTTCTCCAAACTCTTATTATTTCTTCTTATTTCTTCCAGAAAAATCTTATTTAGGAAAGGGATGGAAATCTCTACTTCACAAAACCTTTTTCAATTTATTTTTTAATTTTTATTTATTTAACAAAAACTTGATTTTGGCACAGAAAAACATATTCAGGGTCAGGGGGGATTTACCTGCAAAGTAGTAGACCAAATTTCAAAATGAAGAGATGAGGCATCTTTCTTTGTGTGAAGAAGCTGGAAGCTATGAGGGAGAAAAGAAAAAAAACAAGTAAAAAAAAAAAAGGAAAGGAAATGAGAACGCTCCTAGTTTCTTTCTGATCTTCTTTCTCTAAAGACTTGTCCCAGTATTTTTGCACCTTGAATCAACAGAAATATTCTCCTCCTGTAGTGGAAAAAATTCTGTTCAGGGTGCCTGGACCTAGGCAGAATCAGAAGGTAAGAGAGAAAAGTGTATAAAGCAATAGGACTGAGTCATCTCTTTGAAATTCCTGGTTTATTTAGAGGTTTCTTAGAACTACAAAGCCAGGATTAACATTCAAACTTCTGTAAACTCATGATGTGTCATCCTATAAAATCATAAATTGCCACTCAATTACCACACAAAAAAGCAATGCTTTAAGCCAAACTTGAAGGATCATACCAAAATGTAAAATTCACTGAGTTGACCTGATCTAGGAGGAAGCGTCAAGTTAAGCTGTCATAATGGGAAGAATGTATTACTTGCTACTTTGAGAGGCTAGAGTTTATACCAGCCAGGTGTTTTGAGCATATGTTGTGTTTTTAATAGTTTGTTGGTTTTTTAGTTTGTTTTTTTTTTTTGTTTTGTTTTTGGTTTTGTTTCGTGGTTTTGTTTTTTTTAAGAATATCAACAGAATATCAACACTGTGAGGGGTTGGGGGAAAGAACTCCTCTTGAAGTTGAGAAAGGTACTTAGACACTGAGGGGTTAAGTGCCTCTGAGAGACGAACACAATCTCTATTTCTCCCAAGCAGAGAATACTTTCCACTGTGTCTCCAAGAAAGCCCTAGAAGAGTGGTATCAGCAGGGCTGGAAAGCAGCGATTTATTCCTGCCTCCCCTGGGCAGCACTGCCGCCCTGACAGCAGCTCTCAGGTACAAGAAGTGAGGCACAGACTGAGGAAGGTGCTCTTAGCTATAACCGTGGAGGCAACATCTGCAGCAGCTGCAAACCAGAGTCTCAGGTGGACTCACCACATGAGTGGTGCCTCATCAGAGCTCTCTTTGGGCTGCAGGACAGCCGGCTCAATAGTTTTCCTCTACCCACTTGTATGAACATAAAGTCTAATAATGCAAAAGAGAGTTTTCTTGTAATTCGTGGTAGAGGGCGTTTTCAGCTGGAACAGAATAGGGAGATGAAAGGTGGGTGAAATGTGTAAGCACGTGGTAGGGACTGAAAACTCTTTAGCACATCGTGACCACACCACTTAAGCACTGTTGGGCTTTCAGTCTAGCAGGCTGTAAAGAGTTTTATTCAAAAACTAAGGACCCGATAAGGTCTTGCAGTTGAGGTGTGGATTGTAGGTCTATACAGTTTTAGTGTAGGTGGTTTTCCATACACCTGATAGGTGCTTTTTGGTCTTTGAATCCCTTTCCTCAGCTCCTGAGTCATGTTGTGACTGGCTTCTTGCCCTTTAGCTCCTGACATTATTCTAGCTCTACTTGTTCCTTTCTCCAAGCTCCGACTGCAAGTAATGTCTTTATCCTGCCTGCCAGTGATGCCCTTTACTGGTGTATGTCTTGACTTCTCTTGTTTCTGAGATGGGGTAATTCTGACTGGCCCGGTTCCTGGACTTTCTTGATTCCAGCTTGACCCCTTCTAACAAATATGACAGCTGATGTCAACATCTCCTTCCACACACATTCAATTCTATATCCATAGGCCATGCATAGCAAAGTAACCGTGAAGAAATGTGAAGCACAACCTGTCCAAATGTGTTTCTCACACCACAGTGTCTAACAACACAAAATTAAAACAGACCGGCAATGATGGAATTATGTGGGTCCTGTGCAGTTCAGTCACCCCACGGCTCTGGGGTATCTACCAATGTCATATATGGCACAGTTAGGGTGTGCTGCCCTTGGCAGGGCTATAGAAACTGTGAAAATAAGCCAGTGTTGCAAATACTTCAGCAACAACCAATTCCTATATTCCCATACCTGCCATAAATACAAGGGAGCAAAAAAAACCCCACTCCTGTCACTGGGAATTATCTTGCTAGAAACAATACTTTTCACTTTTTTATAGTACAATGCATTCCTTTCAGGTCAGCCTTGAATTTTTAGTTTTTATTTTTTTAAAGCAAATCTGAATACTTGAGTGTGAATGAGGTGACCTTTGGTGAACCTGAAATTCAAGTTAGCATTTGCCAGCAACATACTTGAAAAAGAAAAATTATAACAGAATTAGAGAAAAGCACTACAGGAGAATTTTTGAAATAATCTCCAGTATTGTTTTCATCCCAGCCACCTTTTCAGTCCCTTATTTCTTTCCAAAATTAAATTGACACAGTGATTACCTGGCCTACTATAAAAGTAATTTCAGTGCTAATGTAGAGACAGACATAATTTACACAGTGCATGGATTCCTTTCCTTCTGAATGTTCCTGACCCTTACATTCCATGGTCTTACAAAACTCCCGTTAACCTTCCTGGAAATTTTGAGTGCTGGAGGTATGTAAGATTAAATCCAATGTGCTTATCTAATGACAAATCAGGATGGGAGTGCTTTTTTTATTTTTTTTTTTATGTTACAGGTTTTTTAGGGGGAGAGGGAATTGCAAGGGCTGCATGATATTTTGAAGTTACTACAAAGATATAAGTGTAATCCTGGTCTTTCACAAAATCCACAGGAATGCAAACTCTGAGCAGCAGGAAATGGAAAAGATGAAAGGCATAGCAAAAGTAAGGAAACCTACTGAACCTAAAGGAGAAACCAAATTACCTAGACATGGTAGATATCCCCCATTTTGATCTTCTGGAGAGTTTTTAAGGTATCTGTTAAACACACAAGATTATGGAACGAGTGGTATTGGGAAAACTTACAGAAAGTGGCTTTTGAAGAGAAAGGAAAGAAAGGGAAGTCAACTCATTTATTATGATAAATTAAAATTCTCTTCTTCATTTACCTTCCAAATTTGCCCCCCACGTCCATGTTAAGCATCTGATAGACAAATAAAGTAGCATAATTAGATGCTTAACATGTTCAAAGCCACTGAGTAGCCAAGTTATCTTAGCTAGGGTACAGACAAGTTTTATCTGTCAGAGATAAGTATTGCTCCCAACCATCATCCTGGACAAATTTCCACACAAAGATTTGCCTGTTTTTCCAGAGCCACAGACTCCCAAGTCAATATAGAAACTCTTATTCTTCCATGTCTTTTTTGCATATAATCTCTCTGAATCACATATATGCTCAAACCTTAAAAATAAAAACACATTTCCTATTTTTTTATCAAATTCACAAAAGAATTTCCCTATAAAAATTAGCTCATAGAAATTCCTAATTTGGAAATCACAAGAGAAATTCTGTTACTTCAGCAATAGCAAAAACGAAGTGCATGGATTGCATTCCCAAGTTTACACTACCACCTTAAGAGTAAGACTGGAAGTGCAACCTACAACCAGACTAGTCTTTCAACATTTCCTCTGTGCATTTCTGGTTGCACCGCAATTCTTTGTCCGAAATCACGTCTAATAAATGCTCTAAAGATGTGGGTTGTGAGAGAAAATAATGACAGCAGCAGGAGTAGAGGAAAAAGCAATGACAAACAAGAGTTTCTAAGTACAGAGAGAGCACAGAACAGAAAGTCAAGAATTCACCAAGTCAGCAGTAAACAGTGACGTAGTTTCTCCATGTCTACAATGGATAATCTTCCATCTGAGAAGATTGTAATAATAACTAGGCAACAGCTGATTGATGTATTGCAGATGTGTTAGGGAATCCTGTTGGACTGTGATATTTCCAGTTGTTCAAGTTACATATCTTACTTGTGTAGCACAGGAAAACAAAGCTGCAGATGATTGTATGGAAATGCATAGCGTTGTGTATACTTTGGTATCACACAGCTGAGTGGTGATACCTATCAAAAACCAAAACAGAGTAACAGAGGAAAATAACTAGATATTCCAGAAGAAGAGTACTAGTGGTGTTATCTCCACCAGCCTTGAGAAACTCTTATCTTCACAAGATCTCATCTGCTGTGTAAATATGAGTTACTTCACCACCAGTAAATCACAGGTAACTCAGCAACAGACGTAACTTGAACAATACATTATAAACTATGTCAGGGCATAAGTGTCCTTGAAGGATCTACTCTGTATTATACAGCTAATCCTCATGTATAATTCCATGAATCCATCTCATGTCCTGGAGGAGTGCAAAATGCTAGAGGGAAGCTGGTTGTAAGTAAAATATTTTCTGAATTCCCCTAACTAATAGCGTGGCCTTGTTGTGTATGAATGTGTGTGTAGTAAGCCTTGTTAAGAGAGTTAAAGGGAAGTGGTCTCTACTTCTTGACCCAGATTAGCAGAAGCAAGGACAACTACTCACGGTGAGGAATGGCAGCAGAGGCACAAGATTCCCTTCAAAGATGCATTCCTGAAGTCCTGGTCATTTGAATGAGAGTTCAGTGGAAGTGCCATTGACCATAAAAGAAAAGCAGCACAAAGATCACTAAATTTTGTAAAACCTACCCCCTGCCCAACATTTGCAGCAGACTTTGCAACATTTCCAGGAAAAGCCAAAAGAGAATTGAAGACCTCTGGTAACTGCAGTCATACTGGCAATGTGAAAGAGATCTCTTAGTGTAATAGGATCACCAAGGGTACTATGATTTTGTAAAAAACCTTGTTTGAGAGAGTCAGTGGGATTGTACCTCACATGGGAAGCCCAGGCAAGGATCCTGGATGATTTTCTACTGTTGTAATTTGAGATACTAGATCGAGTCAGCAAGCTTTCTGTTAGTGAGTTGGGAAGCTTATTTACTGGTGGTATACAGAGAGACCAATCCCTCAGCCTCCTGTCAAGGGAGTATGTCCCAGGGACTTCGTGTACTCAATAGAAGAAGAAGAAGCATATTCCTTTATAAAATGTGGGCTGAGTAAATGTGAAACAGTACTCTGCTCCTGCACATAGGGAACTGGTACTGGGTCCTAACACAAAAATAGGTAATAAAGACAAAGTGAAAAAAGGGTTTAGATCTCCTCCTGGACTGTAGATTGACATCAAAATTGTGACAGGTATGCCTAGAGAGGCTACCTGGAACAGAGGCCTAGACAGTGTTATAGGAATAAAGTAAGTATTTATTAAAAAGGCCTTCAAAGGATACACCCTGGGCATACAAGAGCCTGGCCAAGGCTGCACCCAAGATAGATGACAGATCACATGTTTTCACACTTTTTTATAAGTTTTGGTCCTTTTACATAATGGGGTTAATTGTCCAAATACAGCTTTAGGTTATGAAGTCCCATCCTCCCAGGTTGCTCTCCTGAAGTCACTGCTGTTTGCACTTTTTTGGGCCTGAAGCTGCAATGGTGTCCTTGGTTCCCAGGCTGGAAAAGGATTGTTTTGTCTAATTAAATTGTGAAGAGAATTTGCTAACACTTTCTATGATGTTCAGAGTTATGTACTAATGCAGTACAGAATCTGTAAAATAAGAAAGCTAAAACTTAAGGCATCAACAGTAAGGTTATAAGATATTGAAATCAAGTCATGAGAGCCTTCTCATTGAGATTTCCTCAAAGGAGGTCTGGGATTCAAGGGCAGTCCAAGGGTGTTGCCAGGAATCTCCAAACCATCCTGTAACAGGGTGGGAAAAACCATTAGCAAAAAAAGAGCACCTCACTAAATAGTTTTATTTTGTGGCTTGGAATGCCACAAGAATAGTTAAGGCTTTCATTCAGCAACTGTAAAGTTCTATGTAAAGTGTATGACTGGGTAGACCCTGCTGTTTCAGTAGAGACTCTCCTTCCTCCTAAAGATACACAAAAACATGGAAGTATAGCTCTGGAATACATCTATGGCAATGCTAACCCAAATCTATGGCCAGCAAGGTTTTTGCAGTTTGGAGAAAGGAAGTTGGTGAAACAGCTGCTTGGTTCTCATGCTTTATAGCATTGATTTGAGATTGCCTGTGAGTAAATTGACTCCCAATTTCATAGCTGGTATCAGGCTTTAAAGATTCTCTGAAACCTCTGAAGCATGAATACATCCTGATTTTATTCTGAGTTTTTTGGGTCTTAGCCCATAGCAACTGTACTAATAAGTCAGGATAGCAGACAGGAAATCAAACTTGGATTGCAGCTGGATTTTTTTGTGACAACGGGTGACACCACTTAGTACTTGGAACACACAGCTCTGAGTTGTCCAAAGTACCATTCGGGGAACTCCTGAATATGTGCTTTGGTGTAAGAGGAAGAATTTTGAAGGTAAGTGCTGATGACAGATGCTAAACTTTGTTCCTGACAAACAGGGGAAATCTGGGCCCTGTTAAATGTTTGCCTTTAAGAATATTGCATCCTAAGAGCAGTTCCTGGTAGAGCCAGGAATCAACTTCAACTGTACATGTCAGATTACAGGGCTTACTACAAATATCTGCAACCTGTGAAATCTCAGAGCAGACTAAAACTCCTTGGCTTTATTTCTCTGCCCCACCTTGGTCAGGTCCCTGAATGTACTGAAAGGCTTTAATAATCCTGACCAGCCTCATCTGATATCTCCAGCCTCATGCTCATCACCTCAAAGTCTGTATGGTCTCCCACATAGCCTAGGTTACCAGGTTTCCTCACATGTTTCCTAGGGTTTCCTTCTCCCTGCCTCCTCTACCTTGCCTCATCCCCAAATCTTCTCAAGGCTATAGTGAATTTGTGCCCCAATCATCCCCTGTTGCCTCTCAAGCCCACTTAGCCTTTAGGAACCTCATAGGCACTCTGAGCTCTGCTACCCAGCCCAAATTTTCCCATGCTTTCTTCTCAATAGTCTGTCCTTGGCTTTGTGTCCCCTGAAATTGTCCTATGGAAACCCACAACAACTAATCCACTCTACTTACAGTCCTTTCTGACTCCAGAACCTGAGGGATGTAAGGACACTTTTGCTGGAAGGCAACTCTTGCTGAGTGTACTAATGATTTTTCTTGGCGCTGACCTGTTTAACCCAGAGTCTCCAAAACAGCTAAACATGCACACACACACACACACACACACACACACACAGAGAGAGAGAGAGAGAGATAAGATTTCCCAGAAGCACAGAAGCCTTGTTTAAGGTCTGGTTTATGTCTCTTCAGTTCCTGCCTGCATTTGTGCTTGTGTTTGGCCATGGGCTCCAGCGATCTGAGCCCTGACTTGCTGACTGACTTCTAGCTTGACTTCACACTTTCCTTGTCAACATGGATATATCCTTTGTGATAAGCAGGCCACTGGACATCATTCTGATCAATGGACGATGGATTAATTTCCTGGCTTGATCTCATACCTGCCTCACCACCACAAAATTGCCTGAAAATCTAGGCTCTTGCTTGAGCGACCCTCTCCAGGTCTGCCTACTCACCTTGCTCAAATAGTGTGGGACTATACCCCACATCTGAGGCCCCTGTCATGTCTGGTGCAAAACCAGGCTCTGTCCCAGCTTCAGGGTGCAGCCAGCCCTTGCTGCTTCCTAACACTTCCCTCACAATTCAAGAGGTCCTGTAAATACCTCTGCACTTATTACTCTTCAAATTGCAGTCTCGAAGATAGTCCCAGTGAAATATTGACCTGTTCTGAAAGTTTTGGCAGTAGCAGAAGGTCATGGGCATATGTCAGATCTGACCGTTTGTTCTACAAAATTAACTTAGAGAATCCATTGGTCCTAAAGTAGAAATAAATAACTCTGCCTATGTGAACTTGCTGCTTTCAACCCCAGAAAAGGAATAATGACTGAAAATGGTAGTTTCCACTTATATGGTATCTGAAGAGCTGTTTACAGAATTTTTCTGGTAGAGAAGTGACAAGGAAGACCTTTGATTAGGTGAGTTTATCAGAGCTGGATCCCAAGCCAACAGAGTTTAAAATGGTCTCCTCTGAGACAAAGCACAGAAGCTAGGTATGTACCTCTCAGAGGGAATATCCTGGAGGATATTCCTCAACATACTTGCTGCTGAGAAGGAACACTTACTGTTAGGTAATGGCCCGTTCAGAAGTATTTGTCTATTAATCAGCTTTGGTTAGCTAAGCCAGGCAAGGTTCAGGTTACTGTGTTACTGTATGAGTAATTCTGCTCTTTGTGTGCAGATGGTATTGCAATAGTTAAGAAAGATACTCAGGGGCTGCAGAACTCATTGCCCTGAGCTTCTGGGAAAAGGACTGTTATATACCTCATGGAAAATTTTATGGCAGAAACTGGAGTGTTGTACGCAAAGGGAAACTGATCCAGGGAGATGTGGCAGTGAGCTAAACTTAAAATAAAATTTTATAAGCCCTGAGAAAGGAAACAACCAATCTCCTGTAAGATGGAATTAGTTGGCTTTTATTTAATGTATTTATTAAAGTAACTACTAGAACTAAAATAATTTATTTGTTTGTTTACTTATTAGTAATTTGTTATGCTCCTCTTTACTTCTGCTGGAAAACCTGGTGGTTGGGATCTTTTTGTTTGAATTTTTGTTTTTCCTCAGCTTTTGTTGCATTCACCCTGTTGAATAATGCAGGAATCTTCAGATTCATGTTATCTGATTGGACTTTATCAGCTAATGCATTTTGAGCCTCATATAACAGGACATCCAAAGAGCTATAAGAGCTGTATTTGCATTAGTGAATTTTTACCCTCATCCCCACCGAGAAATTGAGAGAAACTTTATTCCACCACAGAGAGAGGTATGTTCTAACCACACAATTAAAGACAGATGAATGATCAAAATTAATCATCACATTCTTCCCCCTGAGAATGTTGAATATACCAGAAAGCTGTCCCCTGAAACAGATGTGTACTGATTAAAACTGAGTACAGAACAAAATTATCTTGTGAAGTCAGGTCTTTGGCCACTTGCACATACTCCAGGCACAGCTGAATTTTTCTGTTATGAAGATAGTCCTGAAGATTTTGAAGTGCACATCTGCAGTGCCAACTTTTGTAAGTGGAAAGAAAAATTGGCTTACATTAACTTATATAAACCTGAATAGGACTGACATTTAAAAAACAAACTATTAGAGCAAGTTTTCTATCTTAATGAGAGAATCTGAGAGTAGAATTTGAAATTAAAAGTTACCATTTCCTTTGCATGTATGATTCATGATTTTTCCCAGGCAGAGGCTCATTTATAGCCTCCCTAAAGTCTCTTACTATCATTGGCCATGGACCAAATATGCTTAAATACTCCTTAAACTACATCTTAACCAAGGATTTATTTTTTAATTGTTTTGATGATCCAAAATTACACCTTTCTCTTGAACGACCAATGAAAATATCACTCATGCTGCTGAAGAGAGTATAGGTGATGTGACACAAAGATCACAAGGCACCATGAATTTGCTATAATAAAATGGCATCAGGAGGTGGCTCAGTGGTAACACCATTTCTCCTTGATTCTGCCCTGATGTCCCAGTGTGGAAGTATGGTCAGTCTGCATCCACTATCACTAGACACAAGCTCAAGTCTCACTGTAACACCAAACAATTGAATGGCAAATATAAATGCATATTTTATCTTAGTTATTCCCAACAGTCTCCATAGCAAGTTCCTTAGTTTTTAACCTATTTATCTGTGAAACACAACAGGATCTGGTGGTGTGCAAGCTTTGACATGTCTCTGTGCTCTGTGTATTAATTAAAAGAGACTGACTCTACTGGATTGATCAGAGTTCGTTCACACTGTTGATACTATCACAAACACATTCAAAGTACAGAGGGCATCTTCAGTAAATTGATGACCCCAAAGTGTGGGGAATGCTCACTACACTGGAAGGCAGGGCTGCTGTTCAGAGAGTACTTGATAAAATGAAGTAAGAGTCCAAGAGGGATCTCATGGGGCTCAACAAAGAAAAAGACTCAGTCCTGGATTTAGGAAAACTACAGGCTAGGGAAAGATTGGCTGGGGACCATCTCTGCAGAAAAGAGTCTGCAAATTGAACATAAGCCAGCAGGGTGTCCTTGCAGCAATGAAGGTCAACCGCATGCTAGACTGCATTAGCAATACTGTAGGCAGTACGTCAAGAGAAATTATTTTTCCCTTCCATTTCAGAGGGGTTAAGCTGCTTTTAATAAGAGACTGAATCCAGGGTTGGGCTCCTCACACTGGCAAAGGGCAGCACGTCAAACAGAAGGTCACTAAGATGGACAACACTGTTCAAGGGGAGACTGAGGGGCTGCTTTTGTTTGTCATGGACATTGCCGAAGGGGACAGGAGGGGGAGAGAAGGTACAGGACTAATTGCTGTGTCCAGAAGGGTCACAGAGGTGATAGAACCAGACTCTACTAAGATGTACCAAGGGAAAAAAGCAACAACTTTCAAACACTGCAGTGAGGGTGATGCAGCAATACAATAGGTTGTCAAGAGAGGCTGTGACATCTCTGTTCTTTGAGCTTTTCAAAACTTAGTTGAACAAGACTCTGAGCAAGCCAATAGAGGTTTTATGTCAACATTGCTTTGAGCAAGGAGAGACTATAGATCTCTGTGAATCTATGAATATTATGAATGTATAGAAATGTTTCTAAAAACTAACAATATGGCAACTCTTTAACATGTATTTTATTAAGAGATGAATGTTCTGTATCTGATCATTACTTATTCACTGATGTTAGTGCATGCTGGAGCCGTACAGCCATCAAAATGACAATGTTGTCATCCCCTACAAACATTAGTCAAAGCAGTTACTGCAGTTGACCAACTATCCAAAAAATGTGACTCTGTTGTCCTGCAGGGTTTTTTTGTGTGAACCAGCTCTGCACACTAGAGTCCTCTGTGAACAAGCTTGCTTCTTAACCTGACTTCTCTTGAAACCTCTACAATCTTCATGCTTATAGTTGGGAAGAATCTGCATCTCATCTGCCCCTCCTGATTTCAGAGTCAAGTTCCTGGATGTTCAAGACAATCAATCTCCAAATAAGTGAAATGGCAGCATCACTTGGGGTGGGACTTTTACAAACACTAAGTCAGATCGACTGAAGCCCTTAATAGGGCCATTTCCTATTCATACAGCACAGTAACAAGCATTAGTGCTCAAGTCCTTGCCCATCTTCTGATTTGAACCCTGCAAGATCAGAGGTCGTGTCTTTAGAACTGCTGTAAGAACACTGTATCCGGGTGACCTTCATCCAAACCCTGGGGAAAACACAATGTATTTTTCCGCCTGAACATCTCCTGTGCACCCACGGCATTTTTCCATAATTTGCCCTTTAGAGTCACCAAGTTTATTGAAAAAGAAAAGGTAACCGAATACACTTATTCCATTTGGCTTCTCCTGTTTTGAATTACCAAAGAAAATAGTTATGCCTTAAAGCCTTCTTTGCATCTTAAGTTTTTTCTGACGTCAACTATAAACATTGACTCCCAATCTATTTTCATGTGATGCCATGTACAAACTTCAGTTAAAAACTGATTATACCTATCACAGACCAGATCTTAAGTTTAGTGTTTTGGTTCAGGTTTTCAAAAAGTGGCATGTCACCTCTTGCTCTTTTCTTATTTAGGTTATGTGGTGTTTTAAATCATTCCTCATTTGGAAATTTCCTTTTCCTAACTCTTTTGAGACATTTTAATTTCCACCATTCAGTAACAAAACTCTGATATCTGTTACTTTTTCAGGAATAATGTGGTCAGAACTTGGAGTATGGGAAGCATTCACATCTATACCCTAATGCTTACAAAACCTGTCAGACTTATTTGCCAACCCATATCTGCAGTTCACAAAACTCTGACAACTTTCAGACCCATGAGTGCTCTGCAGCTGTGCAATTATTTCATGGACGCTTTTAACTCCAAAACATTTCTGGTAAAAATAGACTTTGAAAAGGTTACATTTTTGTCAAGGAGAACTTAGAAATAATAAATTGGAATAAAAAACTACTGACAATAGACATTTTAATTGTATTACCAAATTTCTCAGAATTGGTAATTCCTCCAGGTATGGCAGCTATGTCTGATACTACCTATCATTATTTCTTTGCCATGGTATGATGAACACAAACTCTTGGCTGCATTTTCAGTTCACACAGTGCCATACAATGAGTGTTAAAGGTACCTTGGTGATGACTTTATACTGGGGCAATAATTCAGCTTCTCTAATTTTCTTGCATTACCTGTGACAGATAAACTTTGTAATAATAAGCAGAGCAATGATAAGCTGATAATAAATCATAAGGTAATTTAATACTGAATAATATAAATTATCAATTTTACCTCAGCTCTCTACCCTATGTGAGTGGCATATATTTAAATCATACCCAAGTGAACAGATGACTTTAAAAGACAGAGGAATTTATCACTGGGCTAATGAAAGATTATTTTGCAATTTTAATAATAATTCTCACTACTAGAAAGCAAATGTAATTTCTAGCATTTTATCTTCAGTGACAATGTTCTAATATTGCCTATGCACAGTATAGCATTATCCTTTCCTATGAAAGTAGGAAATATTTCTTATATTAATAGCATATTGTTTATGTTACATAGATATAGCAAACATTCCAAGCTATGACTAGGAAGTCATAGGGACAAAACCCTATGAGTATAATTTTAGGTTTAACTGTGTCATTTCACATGAAAAGAATCTCAAAGGCAGTCACATAAGCTACTAAATATAGGGTATTTGAACTTCTCTACCTTTGGGGTTCTTCACATAAACCCTCGTGAATCTGCTATATTTGGAAAGAAGGAAGAACAACAACATAAAAATCTTCAAAACAACTTCTGCTATTTGTTTCCTAGGGCCAGACTGCCAGACATGCACAAAGAAACCCAGGAAGAACCTGAGCTCGGGTGCCAGAGCAGTGGGCACGGTTCACATTCCAAAAATTACAGATCACATTGCAGATTGGGCATCACACTATCAAAAGCATGATGGGAAGAATGCAGAGTCTGGCAACTTCTGCCCTCTGTTGCAATTCCAAGAAATCATGACAGTATTATCATCCTAGGGAATAGTCCTGTCACAGCTACACTTTCAGAGCATGTTCACCTGCATTAGAAACAGGAAAAGTCATTTGTTGGCAGTATGGATGTAGTCCCATTCTGGAAGGAATATCTATAAAAGGGAGAGTCACGGGTTTAAAAGAGCTATATCCAATAGATAAAGACAAGGTCAAGCACATTACAGAAGATAATGCAGTGCATCTAAGATATCTCTGCATCTGTAGCTATTACCTGTCCAGTCTGTCCTGTGACACAGTTCTCAGTCCAAATGCTTCACAATGGGATACAAACATTCCTCTCTCCCTCTCCAGAAAACTCTGTTTACACAATTCAAATAATTTACCAGGAAATAACCTTGAAACATTCAATTTTGGATTGACTAGTTTTGTTTTGGTGAACTGAAGGCAAAAAAACCCAGACACTCTAAAATTTTAGAGTTTTTATTGTGTAACTGCCTATGTCAGACATCTTGAAAACTATTTGTATTACTCCCACTTAGCTAGCAATCATGCAGGTGCTACTTGAGTGAAATCCTGGCTCCAATGAAGATACTGCAGTTTTGCAATTGACTTCTTTTCAAAATCCAAACACATTTACATTTGAAAGGACAATGCAGTCTCTCACATCACTCTATTCCATTACAGCAAGTCAATATTACAGACCCCGGCTTATAGACACTGAAGGAAGAAACAGTGAGACTGGAACAGCAAAACTTCTCTGAGCTGAAGAGAGAAACTGGAATGATATCTATCCCATGGGAAATTCAGAAGTGAAAGTCACCAAGGTTAACAAGCAATGTTCAATGGCTACTTGGAAAAAATGATTAGAATAATAAGAATTAAAGAAGACAAATTTCCTTCATAATTGTATTTAATTGTTTAAACATGGAATTATTTATTTCGTTATTTTAATACTATATTTATATTTATATTTATATTTATATTTATATTTATATTTATATTTATATTTATATTTATATTTTTCCTTGCTAGTAAGAGTGACTGGGATATGCTACATGACACAGCCTGTGCAGCTTCAGGGGCAGTTCAGAGCAACACCTCTGACAGCAGTGAACTATCACAGACTTTCTTACCAACTACCTAATTATCTTGGATCTCCACCTTATCACTGTGCTGCCCTCATTTACCCCAAACCAAATTACAGCCTGGAAAGAGACTGCAGCAGTGATTTGTGTACTTTATCTGATGAACAGTTATATCATGTGGTCAACTCTGGAAAGGGTTCAAGAGAAATTAAGACAGAACCTTGTATAATTGCCCATTCATAAAGAAAGCATGTCGGAACAATGTCACTGATGTTTTGCCTGGGGAGAAAAGGATCCAAGGCCCTGACAATGCACCTAATGACTTTTGCATTCCCACGGTTGTTATACTATTCCTCTTCTTTTGTATTTTCAACAAGCAAATGCAGAGTTGCCTCACATTGTCATTTTTCAAGAAACCTGGCTACATGCAGACTCCACCCACTTGGAGGCTCCATTCTATTGCCATAATTATATATACATTAATTTATTAAATTATAACCACTAATTATAGTTATTAATTTAATTAAATAGTCATTAAATGGTATCTTTTTCTGAACAGGCCTTGGATCATTTCACCGATAAAAAAAAATAGCAGCTACATCATAAAAGCTGGATAAGAGAGGTAGGGATATATGCAGATTCTATGGGACACGAACATAACTCGCGTTGTACAAGCACTGCAATGCCTTCTGGAGAAAGATTTCAGTGCATGTTGAACTGAGCCCTTGGATTTTTTGAGTTTTGTAAAAATCAGTTCCTAGATTTCATTGCTAACCAACAGAAAATATTAGGCAACTATATTCAGAACAGAAGGTACAAAATATTGTCATATTGTGTTTCTTATAATCTCAGATAGTGTATTAGTTTTCTTAAGAACTTTCTTTAATAACTGTGACTTTCTGAAATAATGAGAAGCTGAAACTCTTTTCAAGTAATTTATGTCTTATATAGTGCCTACATTTGGTCAGGGTAGCAAAGTAAATTAGAGAAAAAAACATAAAATTGTTTAAATAAAAGCATAGTAAGGCTGTTGTAAAAGATATTTCAGTATTTTTCAAATGCATATGGATGCTGATTGATAACAGACATAAAGATATTTGGATAAATGATGTGAGGCTTAACAGGCCACACAGAGCAGTGTCTCAACAATTAAAGCTTCTTCTTACTGCTCCTTTGATGATGAAGTAATCAGGTTCTTTATGTATTTGAAAGAAACAGCCCAGCAATCAGTGGAGTGGTTCTGGTTTGGAAGCTTCCAACTCTGAACCTTCTCCTGTATCTGAATTTGCTTTACTCAAAATTACAGGCAGGACTGTTTATTTCACTTAAATATAAATATTTTTTAAAAAAATTGGTAAGTCTAAGTATAAAAAGTAACAGCTCTTTGAGCTGTTTAGTGAGGACTGTCTTGTGGAGGTGACTCTTGCTCTTAAAGAATACTAGATTCAATACAGGTTTAATTCATACTATGTATCTTGCATATGATTCTACTGTTAATATTTTAAATAATTAATAGCAGTCCAAATAAGAGAAAATTAAAATAAAAATGGCACAAGAAAATGAGAAGAGAAAGTGTTCATACAACCCACGCCTGAGTGGAAATTCAGTTTGCACTTTTTAAAAAATAATCATCCATCACTCCCAGCTCAGGAGCTTTTCATTTGTTGTTTCCATGTGGTGATAAAATAGACAAAACCTTTGGGGGAAGGATGTTATCCCCATCTCTTGCATGGGTTGACACAACCTGGCTGCTGCTACCTGCTCTTAGAAGAAGCAAGATATTTCCATTTCCTGAATCCTGTATTAGCGGTGGGAAATGGCCACATTTCAAAACCCTTCTGCTCTTTTTGACCCCTCCTTCTAAGTTTTGTTTTTAGTGATGACCTCAGAAGCTGTGAATTCTGCATGAGAAAGCGGAGATGGAGAGTACCTGCTTTGGGATAGTCATGGGCAAAGGACTAGGGGTTAGTTAGCACTCTGATGATAATGCATGACAGGTAAATGAAAATCCTGGTTTGCCGGAAGGGAACAAGTTTCTGGGAATTTGAAGTGCACTTTATGGGTCCCTGCAGCACCAGTAGCCATAATACAGAACTGCCTGCAATGCCTTCACCGCAGACCTCTACTGACAGCTGTGGCCCGAGCTGCAGCTGTTGGTTCATCTCAAACACAGCACCCATCATTCCTGTCTTGCAGCTGCCGAGTCATTCCCAGACTGTAGTCACAAAACCCTCTGCCAGTTCCCTCTGTCCTGTCCCACATCTCTCCTCTTATTATTTCTGTTCTGGAATCTTCACAAAGTTCTGCTTGTGCCATTTCCCACTACACTGCTGCCTGGGCTTTGCAGGCCTGGGGACTCCCAAGGGAACCTGCTTTCAGTCATGTTCTGGAGTTTCCCATTACAGACTGCAGTGTCCCCAAATTCTCCATGGGTTTCTGATCCTGGCATCAGAATCAGCCAGTAGGGGTGCCTTCAGTTTCCTGGCACTATCCCCTTCTCTGAGGAATACAGCCTTGGGGTAGGATGCAGAAATTCACTGATTATGATCTTTGGGTCCATTTCCTTTCTTCCCTTCATTGGCTCCTTCTTGCCTCAAGGCCCTCACTGCTCCATCTTGGGAATGACTTTACAGCCTCATCCACCTCCTCATTACAAATCCATTGGGGTTTTGACCTCACATAGGAGGGTCATCTGATGCAGACAGTGATAACCTTCCTGGTGCTGCCAATTGTCCCGTGCTTCACTGGACCGGAGAGCTGCTTTTACTGGATTTCATGCACCAGCTCTTTCAACCTGATGAGGGAGAAAACATGCATTAACTAGTCTGCTTTATCCCCTTCCCCCAGCCCAGCCTGAGAGCAGTGACCCATATGCTGTTCTGCCTTGGGTATTTTCATCATCTTTGCACCACACTGAGTCACGTTGCAAAATTTGATAAGGAAGGAAAATGTGAAATACTGAGTCACAATCCCTAGAAAGAGAAATTATTGCTCTATCTGGTTAATCCAGCTCTTTCAGCGTATTCATCTTTCTCATATCCTGCTCATTCTCTGCCACTGTATGGACAGAGGAATCCATATCCACTGTTCTTTTTTTTTACCTTGGGGCCTCAGCTTCAAAGGAGTCCAAGGGCAGTCCTTTGGACTACACTAAGAATCTACTCTGCTGCCTGCAGAAATGAACCTGTATCTCTTGATCTGTCTAGAAAAGCACAGCCTTAGGCAGGAATCTGTTTTCCACTGCAGTGAGTGTGACAATAAACAGAAAGGACCATGAGGATTCCAGGGAAAGACCAGGCCATGTGAAGGGAGGTTTTTGAATGGCGGGTCATTCCTCTTCAGAAGTAAGAAATGAGGTTAGCTTACTAATGTGCAGGTCAGGAGAGCCCAAGCAAAAATTAGTTTAAAATATGTCCAACTTAGACCCAATATCCAACAGTTTTTAAAACAAAACAGTTTATTAAGGATAGATTTTAAGAATGCAGTGCAATCAATGGGGTGGTAGTGCTGGCAAAGGGTGATTTAATTCTGGGAACAGAGATGAAGTGGGGGAAAAAGTAATTAATTTAATTATTTCAACTTTTTTTTCTCTATTGTGTGGAATGCATACAAATTGAAATTTTCACATATATTTGCATTCACTCATGCAAAACAGAGAACAGCCAGAGAAATACGTATACAAAGTCTGAGATGGTCAGGTAAATATTCTATTACTGTCAACCACACTGAGGAAAAAAACATTAGTCAGACAGTCTGGTTCTCTATATTTATTTTTCTTTTAAAAAAGTTTTGCAGTGGGATTTTAAGAGCTCTTCAGAGATGTTTAAAGAGTATGCTTAAATATTTATTTTTAAAGCTTAAATCTTCTTATTTTGCGTTTCATCCTTTTCCCATTTTAATGATATATACTTTGCTAGGGAACATGCATAAACACAAAGCAAGCAAAACAGGAATCAAAACTCTGTATTCGAGCAAGGATTGCGTAGACACCCGTTTCTTTTCAAGCCATGGCTTCTTTTGAATTGAGTGTCTGTCACTCAGTAAAGGGGAGTCCAGCCATCCTCTGTCCCACCCCAATTATTTGTTTCTGCTGGCTCACTGCAGAGTAGCCTCTGTTTGACTGCACAGATAACTGCATTGAAAACTCACCCAATAGAAAAGTGGCCTAATGAAGCCCATGTTGAAAATTATTTTGTCACCTAATACACCCTATTAACCGAACCACATCAACACTAGTGTGAGCAAAGGAAAAGATGTTAGAGCAAGCATCCAGCATTAGGATCCCTTGCTGAGGCAGGAGTGTGAGCTTATGCCAGAATGAATATGTCATCATGACCTCAGTCATAGTAAGAGTTTCCACATCTAGCATCTATTTACTTACCTACTTTAGTGAAATAAAAAAATTCAGAGGTGCAGGTGAGGACCTGAAAGTATCCCACACTCCCAGTGAGAAATGAAGAACACCTTTGAAATACAATCTTATGCTGATTTGGGCACAGATTACTTTAGATACAGATATCTCTGTAGGGAACATGCCCCTTGAAGTTGCTTTACTAATTGTTCTGCAGGACTGAAAAATCTAGGTTCCAGTCCCACTCCATCTTATCCTCTCTGATGCAGATCTGTTGAAGCTTCTGTCCTACCCCAGTGTTATATATCTACTGATACCCAGTGTATTGAACTCGTCATTACACCATTCAGTGGGAGGCAGTGGAGAAGAAATTTATTTTACAGTCAAACACGTTATTTATTTGTTGAATGTAACATTCAAAAATTCCACTCAATGAGTATTTCTGAAAAATTGATCTTCTAACCTCCTGAAGTATATTTCTAATGAACACTTTCTAGGCTGAATGTAAAATCTTTTCAAGGCAAGCAAAAAAGAAACTGCTGAATGCCTTGGACAACAAGCTGAAGCTGACCTAAGACCAGGTGCAGAAATCTCAATGCCTATAAATCAGAATGTAAATATCCTTGCATGTGCTTAAGTCTGTAATAACCATCATAGGCCCAGGATAATTATTATCTTGATTTGATGAGCTAATTCCTGGCTTGCTTTTGGGCATCCATAAAAGAAGTGTGAAGCGCTTGAATGGAAGGACCATTGTTAATAATAGAAAAGAGAAAAAAAACCCCACAAACAAGAAATGACAACCACCCCCCAAGACCACAAAAAACTCTCCAAAATAAACCAACACAAATGAAAATAAACGCACAAAAAGAAAGTAAAATCCAAGGGATCTTAACATAAATCTGCATGTAAATTACAGGAGTGTGAAAGAAATTTGGTACAGCAAATAATAGTTGGGTTTAAATGTGAGTTTGAAAATAACTAGAAAATTACTTTCTCCTCTACATGGTGAAAAGTCATCATCAGAGTTCTAAAATGCAGTCTGGACAGAGATTTAGAGTGGGCAGTTTCGTCTGGCAAAGTCAATGGCAAGGGTTAATGAGACACGAGATGGGTTTTTTTCTCTGTAAAAGAGATGCTTTTCAAGATGAGTTGTTTCTACATTGATGTTGTTAGATCACCATCTAGAGGTCATTTAAAACACATGCTTGTCATTTGAATGGATTTTTTTCGGGTTTTTTTTTTGTTTGGTTTTTTTTTTTTTTTTTACTGAGGCTGTTTGAGCCAAACAGCACAAATTAGTAATAATTGCTTAAGCACTGTAATGGGAAATTCATTACATTTTCCACTCCACTTGTATCAGTTTTAAAAACACTTTTTTGTTCAGTTTCAGTCTGTTGTCAGCTACAGAAATATTCAGGATTGTGATTTTTTTACATTAGGTAGTGTCTTGTCGTTATGATCCTATCCCTTTCATTCGCTTTTTTACCTTTCAGCAGAGACACAGTTTTTAAAATTATTCCCAAAAGCTTTCACACTCTTTCCTTGCTTTGGGGTCTTCTTACCTACATAGTGTTTCTGCCTAACAGCATGCAGCACCTTTGTATGTCAGATGGTGTCATGATGTCACAATGTGCCCCAAACAAGACCGTGGTGGTAGTTATGTCCAGATTCCATTTCCCGAAAAGCAGTGAGGAGCAAAAGTGTCTTGTGCTAGACAGCAAAATAGGATGGGGGATAATGCACTCCTGGTAATTTTCCTGGGATTTGCCATCTATCTGATGAGTTTGTTCCCTGCCACTTACTGCTCAGTACCAATGAAAATGCAGCGCATGACTCGCACTGCCGACAATGAACAGGAAGGGGAGAGCAGTCCAACAGCAGGTGAGAGGATGGGCTGAAGTGAGAGGATGAGAAATAAGGGGCTGGGAGAGCAGCTAAGGGCAAGAAATGAGATAGGTATGGACACGGAAGCTTGGTTTTATAAAAAGAAAATCAGAGGAGGAATGACAAGATATATGTGTAGGGGAAGTGGAGGTCAGATGATCCCTAAGGAATAGGGAGCCCCCAAAGGAGTGGGATAGCAAGGCCATCCCACAGACCTGAGCAGGACAGGCCTGTCAATGGCAGTCAGGGTCAGACAAGAGGTCACCAGGGAGGTCCACAATGCTGAGACAAGTCCAAGTTCAAGGAGGAATGCCAGTCAGTGTCAGGACCAAACCTAGTGATGGTGACCAGGGTCAGACACAGTGCAGTGACAGCCCAACCCCACGCTTACACGGGGCAGAGGACATGGGGGATGCACAAGTTCAGGTCAGTCATTGATGTTACGGCCCCTTAGATCACCCGCATCCCTGACTGCAGCCTCCTGCCTCAGCTGTCCCCTCACACCCTACAGAGATCTGAAAGGAAAGGTCCAGGACACCCCTGGGGACCGGGGTGAATAATGAAAGAAAATAGAGTCAGACACAGTGCCATGACTTCCAAGCAGGTCCATAGTGATAAGGCATATTCAAGGTCAAACCAGGAGGTCAATGTGCAGGTCAGGATCCAGAATAGTAGGGTCCAGCCACAGCTGTGATAGAGATGGAGCTGGAGATAAGTATATTTGCAACAGACCCCAAACAGAGAACTGAGAGATCTAAGACCCAGACCCAAGTTTAAATGCAGCTCTTGGACCCGTGGAATTCAGGTAAAGGCTCCAGTCACAGATTTTAAGGGCTATTACAGTCTACTGCTATAGTCATGGCCCTAAAAAGATAAAAGAATGCATCTGGGGTGACTTTCACAATGGAAAAGTACAGGAAAAGAGAAAATTGTGAAGATGTAAAGTGGAGTGAGGAAAAAGCGACTACTAAAATAAAATATTTCAAAATCAGAATCACAGAAACAAGAAAAGGACAAGAGAAGCAGAGAGAAGAAAGAGGTATGAATGAAAAGCTTCTTGAGATGAAGGAGGAAATGGACATTCAGTGAAGAGGATTTGAAAGTTCAGAAAACAGGGAGAATAAAACAGGAGGGATGCAGAGGTAAAAAGGCTTCAAGTATGAAAGAAGTGAAAAAGAAGAAAGCTTATTTTGTTCCCTTTTTCCCTAATTTACAGGCTGGGAGGAAATGGAGGAGTCATTTGTGGCCTCATCAACAGGGGAAGGAATGGAGATGATCGATATGGTGGAACCTGAGGACTCAGAGAAACTGAGCAATTCAGCAGTGAAGGATTTCCTCTTAGATCTTGCTCTTCTCAAGATTGCTTTGGTCTTTTTAATGCATGACATAGAGCTTGAAATAATTTCTGTGATCATGAATGATAACAATTTGAACATCTACCTGTGTTTCATGATCACCTACTGGACAATACAGGTTGTCTTCACCAACCACATCCCAGGGTACTGAACTAGAACACTGAAGATAAGGGCAAGGACCCTGTGCACATATTGAAAGTGTTTTCCTTTCTTCTTGAGAAACACAATAAATCCTCAGTAATTTTTTCTAAGCCAGAATTCCCTTCTTGTACTTCCCATATGTTCTTTGTGTAAAAACATAATATCTAATAATAAGAATTAATTCAACTCACCCATTTCACTGGTGGCCCTCTATTTTAAACAGAATATTATTAATTTCAACATATACTGAAAGAACAAGAAAAAGAAAAACATATTCCAGGGAACTGTGCCTACCCATACACTTAACAAGATAGATACAAGAGAAGTTATGCATCCTCAAAATGCATGGTTTTGCTTTTTCTAAATACAATAAACACAGAAGCCAAGTAGTCTCAGAACACTGAAATAATGTCTGTATTATGCACTAAGGGTTACACAATGTTATTTGCTCTTAGCATCTTAAAAATATTGTCTGGACATGCTGCTAGGAGAAAATCAATTGAATGACTGAAGGGAAGGACGAGTATATGCTGTTTAAATGGTAATGATAACCACAAGTCCAATTTTGGTTTTTTTTTTTTTATGATGGGAAATAAATCAAAATATTTTGAGGTATTCTAATTTATTACTTGTGAAGTTCAGCTAAGAGTGCCAGACAAGTTGTAAACAGTATCAATACAGAATAAAATACAGGCCTGATGATAAAGCGTTTGCAATCAAAGTAATTTTTTTTTAGAAGCAAACACTTCATTAATATGTTGGTTAATTAATGAAAACAAAATCTCAGAACAGTCCATTCTTGGAAAATATTTGCTGTATTTATCAGTACTTGAAAAGGATTAACACAGTTACTTTTAAAATGCTTACATTGATAAGGGATGTTTCCACTTGCCATCGTCTATTCCACAAACAGTCCCCAGGCAGCCAATATAATAAGTAAAATAAAAATGTTCCTATAAACAAGAACAGTTTGAAGAGTATGCAAAAGGTATATGTATTTTGTATACTTATTAATATCAGTAAATTTTAGAAAATTTGTATAAATTTTCTAATTACGAGAACCTGAAATAGATATAATTGTTATATTGTCCTAAGAATGTACTTTAGGCACTTCCATTACCCCAAATCATGTGGCTTCTAACTCTGCTTTTGCTCTAAAGCAAATTAATACCTAAAATTCAATTTCAAGTCAAAAATACAGTCCTATAACAGCTCTACTCCCCTGCTTGGATGGTAAATATTTACAAATATAGGGAGAGAACCAGGTTCAGGATCCAGAGAAGCTCTTGGAATTCTAGTTGTTCAACCTTCAGAAACTTCTAGAAACCTTTGTGACTCTCCCATACTGCATCCTCTACCATATTCTCAACCCTAGACACTAACAACAAGAGGATCTTGCTGGGAAAAAAAAGAGAGGATCTGTTCTCAGCTCCCCAGTTACCCTCCCATTCATGGGGACACTTTCCTCTTTCTTCTTATGTCTGAGTTTTGCTGATGAAGCAAAAACAGCAGAGAAGGCCTTCAGTAAACTTCATTATTAAGTCACTTACCTTTCAGCCTACAAATTGTAGCCACTGAGTCTTTCCTAGCACCTGTCTCCATTTATTAGCAGAAGAAAAGAAGAGGATTCTTCCCTGTCTTGTAAGTTACGTATGCTTTGCACAGTAACCCAGAGGATTCTCCCAAGAGCTATTGTAAGATATGAACAATTCTTACAGCTCCAGTTTATTGACTTGCCCTTTCAACAGGACTGCGAGGCTTCTGAAGCAGACAGGAACAGAGGGACTAATAATGTAACAGTCTGTTCACAACTCCTCACAAGCTGATGCCTACTAGAAACTGGCCGGTCACCTTGCTGCCCTGGGTCTTGTCACACATCTGGGACAGAGCACTGAGAGCCTTGCAGGAGACCCCCTCCTTATGAGATCAGTTTAAGAATTTCCCTGTCATCAAATGCTGAGGAAAAGATAACAAGAAAAGGAAGGCAAAGGAGCGAATAAGAGCACCATGTCACCCCAGAGGCCCCGAGACGGTCGTATTTTCATGCGTCAGGCCTTCCTCTCCCTGGGATCACATCTCTCTTCCTCCTCTTCCGTGCGCATTACCAGATGCGGCATTTATTGTCTGGGTTCATTGGGGATCCCCTGGGACATTGGAAGCTCTTGGAAAAGTCCTGGCTATTGCTGACAGGCCCAGAGACACGAAGCGGCAAAGGACTATGTGGATCTGTCTTCAGGGAAGACTGGAGCTTCTCTGGATCCTGGTGTCCACACATTGCCTGAAGGGAAGCAAAACAGAAAAGTCAGTTTGATTGTGAACAAGACTTAGGGCTCCTCAGGCCTCTGCACAGGTCAGAGGGTGCTGGAGTAAACAAGGAAACGTGCATACATAGCTGACAACAATGGTCATATTTTCTTCGGATTGTTTTCCCTTTCCTTAAACTTCTCTGTCCCCATTTCAGTTTCTGACAAGTCATCTGCACTTTTTCTATACTGCACAGTCTAGAACATAGAAAATCTAGGCCACCCTGGCTAGGCTTATGCAACTTTGGACTCCATCTAAAAAAGTGATAAAGATGTCTCAGTGACTAGGTTCAGCTTCTTAAGTGAAATCAACAAATGCTCATCAACAAAGGAGAGCACTTACACAAAATCCCATTACTACTCTAGAGACTCGGGGGAGGATTGCATGACTTTACTGGTGTTAAACTGGTAATCCAAGTCTTCATTCTCATGATTGCAGTCTTTTTTTTATCAACGAATGATGGAGTAGCTGACATTTAGCCTCTAAAATGCAAATCTTGCCACCAAGACCCAATAAGCTTTTTTTCCATGCACTGCTCTGACTTAACAAATGCACAGAACTTCCTCCTTTGCACAATTACAGTTACTTACAAGGATGTGATTTTTTTTTGAGCACAGAAATCCAACCATCTATCATGAGGAACTTGGCAGCACAGCTATGCATAGCTGCACAATTGACTGCAGCTTCCCACAGAAACAGCAAACTATGGGTGCATGTACTTCCAGTTCCTGATTTTTAAATAACATTTGAAACTCTTTTTTCCACTATCAGTCACTCAGAGTAACGTGACATCCAGCTATTCACCGTGACAGAGAAGTGAATGAAGGAAGGGAGGGACAGATACAGGACTTTTACAGTTAGATTTTTACAGTTATATTTCACTTTCCATGTGTAAGATTGCTCACAAGAGCAGAAAAACTACTCAGAGGCTGGCAATGCAGCCTGCTTTCCCTGACACTGCCGCAGTTGGTCTGCTACGACTTAATTTTTGGTGGATTTCAGTGCTTTGTAAAAGATGTGTTTGCAGACAGGCCTTTGGTTAGCTTTGAGAACCATAACAGGTTAGGAACTGTAAACATAAATTTTGGCTTCTAAGTAAGATGCTGCATCTCATAGAAACATGGGTCATTCTCAGTTCTGTGAATGGGGGGAAAGTGATTGAAAATTGAGAAAGACAAACTGTAAGAGTGTGGAAGAAATGGAGAATGAAAAAGATACATGACTAGCATTCATTACATGAGCAAAACTGAGGTAGAAAATTTGATCGTGTGAAAGTCCAGTCTTTGGTAAATCCTTTTCTTCTTTGTGTTTTTTCAGCCAATTCTTATAGGCCTGTGGAGAGAAAAAAATGATAATTATAAGTCTTCCTTAGACAGTATCATAATCTCAGGTCTTCTGTCAGTGAAGTCTATCAATCTAATATATATTTCATAATTCAGCAAGTTTGTATCTCTCTCCCCTCATTCTGAGGCTCTCTGCTGCAGGCCATGCCCTTAATAAATCTAAAGTGGGAGAACATAATTACTTTCCTTACCATTTCAGATGCTACTACACAGATGCTACAACATACATTGTCACAGGATGTGGTAATTATACTATGAAAGAACAAAAACTATTTTTGAAACAAATCACAAATATTTGACTATAAATTAAAGACTTTGAGCCTCCCAATGTTCCCCATGAAATAATGTAAAAAGTACCATTTTAGACCTAGGGATTTCACACCACCCTCAGCAGATGAACTCCTGAAGTACTGCATGAGGAAACAAAACATTCTCTCTAAAGTACTGCTGAAAACATTGTTATGGAGTCATTTTACCACCACACAAAATTCTGTTTCATGTCTCAGCTTACTTTCTCAAGTATAACATAAGCATATATACAACAGCACACTTTTATACGCATGATAAAAACGGAGGTAAACGTGGTGAAGGGGAGAAGTCTTACATGGACATATTGAGGCTACGAGCAAAGCCTTGTGAGGAACCTCTCTGCACTAACAGAGGACATGCTGGGCTTATGCTCCACTGGCACAGGTGTGCAAGAAATCTGGAGCTGGAGTGGGATGTGGGAGAGGGGAGCAGCAGGGCAACCTTGTGTGTTATGTAGTGAGACTGTGAGATTGCAGAAGTAAGTAAATCACAATACCTGGTAAGCGACGGCGAGCCCTCCAGTGTCAGCTGTATTCTCCAACAGTGTGAAGGTGCCGTTGACGTTAAAGCTGTAGCTTTCATACTGTTCAACCAAGCAGTCTATAGATCTTTGTAGTGCACTCCTGTTGCATGCAGGACAGCCCCCAGGCAATACTGTGAGGAAAGAAGTCCTAGAAATAAAGCTATTTATGGCATTCACCTGTCTTCCTCACATTAATCACTGATTCTTCCTAGTAGCCAGCATGGACTAAAATATGCTTTCCTTAATTTTATCTACCTTACTAATATATGTATATATTGATGCAAGGACTAGGATTTCAGATCCTCTAAGGGGAAGTACCAGTGAGACCTAGAAGAGTAAATGAAGACACCACAGCCAATACCCACCATAACCATAGAATGAGTGAAGAATTTCATGTGCCATGAAGACCCCGATGGCTCCAAAATTCATAGCGCTGAAAAATAAAGATGAAAAGAGTGCTTTTGGAAAGAAAAAGAGGGCAGAGGAGCATTCTTTATAGCCACTAAGCACAACTGTGTGCTCCATAGGAGAGTTCTACTCTGCGACCATACGGAAACACTTTCTATTATTACTGTCACTCAGGTGTGTAAAAGTGCAAATACAAGTGCAAATTATCCTACCAATGCTTAAAATTGTATTATGGGCTTATTTCAAAGTATTTGTTGCTAATAAGCCATCATAACAATGAAGAGTCTCTGAATGAGATTCTGCCTTTATTAGCTGTAATGACAGGTATTGTTGTTGTTGATGTATGTCATGTCCCTATTGAACCTCTACTGTCTGACCGCTGCACAAACAACGACAACGGTAGCTATTCAAAAGCAGGCTGTTTGGAGAAGCAATCTTGCAACTCTTGTCTAGTGAGAAAGGATACATAAAATTGGCAAGGCAAATTTAAATCACCATGTTTTGACTGCAATTACTCTGATCTAGCATTTGCAATCTTGCAGTAAGCAAGAGGTTGTCCTAGAGACCTCCAGCAATTCTTTCAAAATTGAATCTCTATGGTTCCATGCAAAGAATTTACAGACACTCTCACAAGGAAGAGAACACTCAAAATGCATTTACATTTGCATTATATGGAATTATGAGCTCATTCTTTCTTCCCATGCATTGATTAACACTGCTGAAGCATGAAATTTTAATGCTAGATCATTTTACTTTACTGGGAACTCAGTAGGAGCTCTGTAGCGGATAATTTATAAATTTTACCCAGAGAAGCTGGGGATGCCCCATCCTTGGAAGTGTTCAAACCAGGTTGGATGGAGCTCTGAACAACTTGGTCTAGTGGAAAGTGTCCCTGCCCATGGCAGGGGGGTGGAACTAGATGATCTTTAAAGGTTCCTTCCAACCTAAGCCTTTTTACAATTCTATGATTCTATAACAATTGTACTGTTTTGCTGAGTTCTTATTTTAAAAATTACCCTCACAGTCACATGAATTAGCTTTTCCCAGTAAATTCTTAAATTTTTAAATTCTGGAGCATCATCTGAGAAAACACTATTGTACTAACTCACCAAAAGATGATCAAGTTTTACTTATCAGTCTACTCAGCTGAGGTGACAGTGAGAAAAATGTACTTTACTAGCACTCGATACAAAAGGAAAAAGAAGGCACAGACACATTTTCACAGAGAAAGAATATAGTGATACCCCCATACCACTTTCTAATTTTACTTTACTACTTTTCTACTTACATTACTTTCTACTATCCTTTTGAGATGTCCTTTTCTTCATACTATAATAAATTTAAACACTGCAAGCACTAGAAGGTCACCATCGAGAAAATAATAAGTTTTAACTGAAATATCTTTCTTTCAAACTTAAGCCTTTTGTCACAATGTGAACTTATTTTTCAGCACAATGGTATTAGGACAAGTATATATCCACTACAGGGAAAAAGGACATAGAATTGTATGTTTACTGTCAACTGTTTCGAGTGCTTTTATTATCAGAAAAAATATTGCTTAAGAGATCTGTTCCATATGATGAAAGAACAGAACCAGAGGAGTATGGTCTAGAGAAGTGTTCTTATTGCAGGGGAAGACACAGAGTTAAAAATCTATTTGCTTAGTAGAAAGGGTTTCTTAAAAAAAATGAGAGAAGAACTGTGATACATTTGAAAAAGACTTCTGATAAGGAGTTGCTCCATGAGGCTCCTATTTTCT
Source organism: Cinclus cinclus (assembly GCF_963662255.1). Classification (NCBI taxonomy): domain Eukaryota; kingdom Metazoa; phylum Chordata; class Aves; order Passeriformes; family Cinclidae; genus Cinclus; species Cinclus cinclus. The sequence goes on along the minus strand of NC_085047.1, from coordinate 30,796,049 downwards.
CTGGGTTAGAATCCTCGGAATTTAGAAAATGAGAGGCAAAGGTAAAGTGTCTTCTTTGCAGTTGACCTACATGTGACTTCTGCCTCTTTGCTCTGGAGTAATGTCTTTGTGTTAGTTCAGTTTCACCTAGATTCTGATTTTGCTTCAGCAGAGTCAATGATTACTCTCTCTCAGACTGTATCAAGCAGTATCCATCTGGCTTTAGAAAAAACTGGACTTCCCCTCTTTCCTCATCCATGTCTTTCTAGGATGGAGCAAGAAAAGAAAATTATAGACAAACCACCCACTAAGACTCCTCCTGGAAGCATGGTACAGCCCAGGGTCTACATTCAGCTTGCACTTCTGAAGCCCCTCCATACCTGGGAAACTCCATGTGGAAAAAAGGACTGCGGAACATTCCAGCCGGAAAGACCACCATGTGGTCTCTTATTGAATAGTATGAATGCACACTCCAGGGGTGCACATGCCAGCTAGAAGCAAAATAAAAAGAGAAATTAGAGAATGTACTAACTCCTTATCTCACACTTTGATCCTTTCCTTCACTGAGCTTGCAAAAAGAGTTCAACTCTTCACACAGCACCAGCAAATGATGGAATTCACATTATCTAGTTACAGGTGTTTGAAATAAATCTTCAGTTGTTATTTCAGTGTTTGAAATAAATCTTCAGTTCATAGAACTAATAACTTAGTTTTCATAGACATGAAGGGATCCTCCCTCACAATTTCCCTGTCAAGTAAATTAGGATTAGTAACCTCCTGTGAAGTCCTGCATAGAATACCCTCCAGGAGGTGTAAGGCCCTAAGTCTGTCTGTCAATGCTGCCTTCATCCTATGTCTTGCCTTTGAGGTGACTCCACTAGCATTCCTGTCATCGCAGTGCTTTGCTGTTGGCTTTGTTAGGAGGTCCAGAAGAATCAGCTATCCCCCTTAATTAAGGGTGCATGGTCAAAAAAAGTGTTTTTTTTTTCCAGGGGTTCTGGTGCTCTCTTCACAGTGATGGGGTACTTTGGTAGCATTGTTCAGGCTCAATCCAGGACAGCCTGCCAGATTCAAAGTTTCTGTAAAGCAGGATGCAGCGATGCAGACTTGCAGCAACATTCCGAACTGGTGAAACCACTGAATCCAATTCTGCCCACCGGCCCCTATCTGCCCTTCCTCCTATTCCACAGCAAAAGAGAGATATAGACATATTTATCACAGTTCTGAGTGACCTGCTCTAACTTATCCTGCTTTGAGCAGGAGGATTCGACTAGGTGATGTCCACAGGTCCCTTCCAACATCAGCTGTTTCACAAGTATGTGATTCTGTTATATTTTTCAGATCACTATCAGACTTACTTTTGCTGTGGGTAATGCTGAAGGAGCTTCAGGTAGGAATTTTCCCTCAGTACTTTCAAGCAAGCCACCACATTGAGGAAAAAAGTGTCTTCATTTATCTCCAGCTGAGGGAAGAGACAGGGAATGGCGTAAGCGAGGAATGAATTGAACAATTGAGACAAGGAAAAAAATAAGAAAAAGTTCTGTGGATCCAGAAAGAGTTAATCAAAAGAGAAACCAATGGGATACTTGCAGGTTTTTTTACTGCCTGTTCTAAAGACCTTCAATGTAAGATATAACAGGAATGTTATCTGAAGGCCAAACAGAACACCCGAACAGGTAAAAAATTACTTCTATCAGGCTAGCCACTCTAAATAGGAGACAGTATAGGCAACAATATAGAAGCAACAGATAAAGGTTCTCTAGTCCCATATGTTCTGAAAAAATGAACAGTAGGAAATGTGCTCCAGAGGTCATAGCCTCTTTTGAAAGCAGACAAGATAGCCATTGATACAGGTAAACTGCCAATAATGAGGCAGGCATGTTTACATTATATAGCTCACATTCTGGTATTCCAGGTTCACTTTGTCAGTCTGGAGTATGTGAGCTGGATAGCCAATCTCCACTTGTAGTTTGGATACCTAAAATAATAATAACAAACAAACATAAATAAACTTGATCAAAAGGAGGCTTTACATTCTGGAAGTCTAAAGGCTATTTCTAACCAATGTGAACATGATCTGTGAGTCAGCCCTTCAAAAGGACAGCTACTCTCTTTCAAGACGACATCTTGTCCTGCTGCTCTGCTTTTTCAACTCTGTGACCTGAGGCCTAATGTTGCTCTATTCATTTTCTTTGTATTGTCTTCTGCCATTCAGCTTTTTAGCTTTTAAGCTTACTAGATGTATAAAATTGAATTGTATCTCAATAAAATTAATTCAAAGTATTCATGGACAGACAAAAACTGAGCCTCTCTATGCTTACACATCATTGTATGTACCCATGCATGCTGGCAATTATAAAACCACCTTTGATTTTTAGTATGAATAAGACATCTATTTAAGACTGTGTGCCTGTAGAAGCAGGTAAGAATAGTAAAGGTGCAGGTCCATTCCATTCCTTCTCCAAAGGCTTCAGGGAAAGGAAGGCCTCAGTAATTTCTGCCTTCTGCACGCACCAAGGCTTTAGCGTTTTGGCGACTCTGTTCATCCATCCACTCCACCTGATCAAGGCGGTCAGAGAGGGCATCTTGGATCACAGAGAACATCTGCTCAGCCTGACATGGAGAAAAGAAGGCATGGTCACAACTGCACAAAAACATGGCTCACTCTTAGCTATCATCTTCCCAGGTTCTAGCAATTCAACCACAGAATAAATGGGGCAGAATTCCTTTTTTTTGTGTGTGTGGTGAAAGAGAAGATTTAAGTTTCTACAGTGATTTAGTCTTAAATTATTTGGCATCCAGTTTTCCTCACAGGGCTCACCAATCTCTCCCAGACACCTTTTCATCTGGCCTCTTACAGTAATTAAGAGGGAGACAACTCCTTCATACTCAATAATGAATAATTGCCCCCTACCTGAGCAAAATGAAAACTCAGTATCCACAAGTATTTCTTGTTGGTGTCTCCCTTTCCAAAATTATGGCAATCTGAGTCAAAACAATGCTTTCTTCATTAAAACTTATGCTTCACCACATGCAGTCCTGGTTTTCCCATAAGCTTTTCTTGGTGTTATTTACACTTGCCACCTTATAGACTTCAAAATCTTTGCTAAACCTGGTGCTACACTAACTTTCTTCAAAAGAAAAAGGAACTCTGACCATCACAGGATGAAAAAAAAAAAATCTTTTCCACATTGCAGGCAGGTGTTCTTTTTTCAGTGGATCCACTCAGGATGTTTTCATATGATTTCTTGGTGTCTTTGCAATTGAAAAATTTTTTGAGATATATCTTCCTAACAGTCTTCTATACTTTTGTAACAGTTGAGACAAAGATAATAGCTGGTATTTAGCACTGATTATTCTAGAATGATACAAATGCCTTGTTCTGACATATTCCCAAAAAAAGAAGGGGAAGTACATAAGCAGAAGAACAAAAGGTGATTGCTTTTGATGCTTTGATGTCTTAAGGTGCCTTAGGTCTTAAGGTGCTTTAGGTCTTAAGGTAGCATGTCAAAAAAAGAAAGAGGTGAAGCTGAACTCTGCATGGGGGTTTAAGATGATGAATACCTACAAATTTCTTGGTCCGCTCAGGGAAAATTTCTTGCACAATCATCTTCCCTAGAACTGGCTCAAAGAAAGAGCTGGTATCAGTCAAGCACTTCCTCCAGCGCTCTGCTGGGATCTGCAGGAACGAAGAAGTAGAGAGTGAGGACGTCAGTAAAATCATATGGAGATGTGTGGACAGCAGCACTGTCTAAAAATGACAGCAGTGAATAAGTAATGTAGTTCTATTTAAGCTACCGCTTAGTAAACCTTTCTAGTACATTTATTTCCTTATGATTTGTTCCACTTATTTTCCCTCAAGACGCAAATTTGTATGTTAGCAGAGAAAAAGCCATAGAAGAAAGGTGACCATCTATATATTTTTTCCCTACTCCATGATACAGTACAGTCAACTCTCTAAACTTCTGAGTGGCATGTCTACTCACACATTTCTTTTGAGAAAAAGAAAAGCACTTAATGATCATTGGAGAGAGTAGTTTTTCTCCCCAAATCTAAGAAACTCCATCCATCTGAGGTATCAAGAGTACATTCAGAAGGCATGACCTACAGTATTCAGCTGTTGGGGAGGCTGAAGAAGCTGATGAAAGGCTAACTCACCATTCTAGATCCCGTTTTTCCATGAAGGATCTTATACAGCTCCAAGCTTGCATCTTGGAATTGACTGTCCAGGGCTGGAGAGAGATTCCCAACTAGACAGACAATCATATAAATGTGAAGGACCCTGTAGACAGAAGATTGAAGGCTGGTCACCATAAACACAGAAGCAAGGCAAGCGTCAGAGGAGTAACTTGAGGCAGAAAAATCCTAGGAACTTGAATAACAACAACTAAGTACTCTGAATGGAATACACCTGGGGCTCTTGAAGGAGGATAATTGACATGAGTCAACTAAAAAATCTCCCTGGAGTTTTTTTTTAAGTCTTTTTTTAAAGTTTTTTGAAGTCTTTTATTTTTTTTAAGTCTCCACACTGTGGAGACTTAAGGGATAACTCCCTGCTGGGGCACAGGACTCTTTATGGGAAGTTGGAGAAGGATACTTTTTAGGACTGGATGAAACATATAGAATATTATGAGAGATCTGTGGGATTATGTAAGACTTATGATGACATGTTTATGTCATGTTCATTGCCATGGCAAGGACCAAAGGCAGGGAAAAGGAAGGATCATAGTGGGTTGGGAGAATATATGTGGGAAAATGGAGAGGAAAGCCGGTAAGAGGGAATGGTTGAATGTAAACTTGTGCTTGCCAGGATGTCTGCCTGACTGAGCCCTGCACATGGTAACCAGGTTACATCCTCCTATCTTATTAAATACTATTGTTGAGTAGCATTCTACTCACTGTGTGTGAAGATGGAACTGAATGCTGGAGAGATGACAAGTCTGAGAGGTGACTACTGGAGGGACTTTGGATCCAGCTAGCTTGTGGAGAGAGCAGCAGTCTGAGAGCTGGCTATGGGAAATACTCGTGGTTGGGAGCAGCTACTGAAGAGACCTGATAGTATAGGTGTGTTTGTAACAGGAAGACACCAGAGTACCAGCAACCAAAGTAGGGCTGCAAGACTCAAGGGTTCATATATTCATGTGATACATCCAAGTGGACACCGGGGGATCTTGGCCAGCTTCTCGACAGACTGAATATCCAAGACCAGCTATTGGAGTGAGCCATATTATGCATGTGCACACATATTTTACTAGTATAGACCAATCCTAATCAGCTGGAGCTGAAGAATAGGATCAGTCTGGGTTCATGTTGGTATGAGTGCTATGGGTGGATGGCTGCCAGTCACGACATTGTGTTCTCTCTCTGTGTGACACATAAATAGAGTATTTTATACGTGTGTTCACAAATGGTGCGTGCACATGCAAACCTATTGGGAATATATGCTAAGCTATAGCAGTGACAAAACCTGGGGATATAAAGCCACAGCAGCCTTGCAATTGTTAGACTACTGGATTCAGCAGTCTCTAATACAGCAGCCTCTAAGCTATTAAACTTAGGGTATTTGAAGAAAATATTTCTTGGGGCATGAACAACTGCAACCACAAATATTGATTCCTACCTTCCCTTGTGCCATTTCTCAATGAGCTGCGACATGTTGCTTAAGTAATCCATGTCATGCACTGCAATTGGCTGAGAGAGGTTCATTGACACAGGATGGAAGACAGCCTTGAGACACGCCAGCCAGTCAATAGCAGGTGCCTTTTCCTGCAAGGGAAACAAAGCTTACATACTGACTATGAATCTAAACTGGCTCACAAGAAACAATAGGGAAACCAGGATAGTCTTCCTAATACTGTTAAGAGATACTTTCAGCAAGTTAAATGGTTTGTATAATGTGCATCTTGAAGATGAGAATTGACTTTTTTTAAAAGGAATTAGCACTGGGGAGGGGAGAGAGTTGTGGCCTGAAATAACTCTGTCAGTTAAAGACCATATGTTACTGGGTTATTTAAAGCTCAACAGGCTCCAAGTGCAATTTATTTGCAAGACAATGGCATTTAAACATAGTGCCTTATATCTCTTTTGATCTGGATCTTCAGAGTGAAGACATGAATGTCACATGTAACTGTGTTGCTCAAGCTTTAAGGATACCTGTAGCTCCCTAATTGTAGTGCGAAAGAACAGCATCCCCCTCTGTTGTCTTTTCTGCAGTGGAGTGACAAATCGCTGGAGGTTCGAGATGAAGGACAAGGTCAGGGAAAAGGAATCAGGGAGACCATCCTCTGTCCATCCAAGTAGGACTCCCAGTTTCTTCAAATATGAAAGATATACACGGAGGACCTGCAATACAGAGCATATGACCAACGGAAGATACATGAGCAAAAATTAGTCACTCCATCCATCCATCCATCCATCCATCCATCCATCCATCCACCCATCCACCTTGACCATATAAATGTCAATCTTTCAAAACTACTGCAGATCCACCCCATCCCTAAAACTGTCTTCTTGCTGCAACATCCTTGTGTAATTATTCCTGTGGAATACACTTTGCCGTGTACAGTTACTCTCCCAGTGAAGAATATTGAATTGCCAAAAGATTATTTTTCTCACAGTTCACAATTACTTCAAATACCAGAATAACTTTAGACATGTAGGCCTGCCATCTCTGGAGTCAGAGGAGAGAAATTCCATGTTATAATGAGCCAGTATTTTAATGGAGAGGAAATGACAACTTCTTGTTTCTATCTTCATGAAGTTTCAGAAGAATGCTTGTTACGGCTCAGGGGTTTTTTTTGAGCACTTTTCTAAAAGACTCAGATTGAGAAACTGACATAACTCAGTTTTTATGAAGTTCACTTATTACAAAGTTCATTTTGTTACAATGTCCCAAGGTGAAAGAACTTGTTCCTCCAGCATATATTCAAACACTTTAAAGTAAGTTTAAAAACGCTAGCTGTCCCTCCCTACAATATACAAATTTAATTATAAAGCCTTATTTTGGACAAAAACATTTAAAAAAAAATTCAAGGCAAAAGCTAAGGAAGCCCAGGTTCAGCCTACTAAGCAAGCATAAATTAAAATTATAATTATAACATTTCATTTCTATACTAGAAGTTTTAAACCTGGCTTCTAAAATGGGTTACATTTTACAATCTATCCTTTGGAGAAGCTGAGTTTCGTAAAGAATTCCTCCTGGAGGCATTTTTAAAGGTCACTGACCGTAACCCATGGAAAGAGACCACTCTGAACCAGGAGGCAATTCAAGGAGATCCCTGAATCAAATAGCTATTTTTACCTTTCTTCAGCCTCTGATATGTTACCTCAAGATAATTTTTCTCTTTGAATTCACTCTCAAGTGGAATATCAAACTCAGGATGGTCAATCTGAAAAAAGGAGTGAAGAAAAAACTTATTATTTTCAAAAACAATGCATATGTGAGGATATTTTGGTAATTTCTCTATCGTGGAATTTGAAATGTTATTAACTTGCTTTTACTTTTGGAAAATGTTTGCTAAATTCTTCAGAGAAGGACACGGGATTAACTTCTGCAAGCCTTGATCTGACTACTTACAATGCTTCCTTGATAATGCTCTTTTTATAGCACACTCACCTGAATAATATTGGTCTTGGGGTCAAAAGGACTAGGTCCCACATGGACTCTAAAAAATGGAAAGGTGCTATATCTGCTCATGAGAATCTGAAGAGTTTTATTAAAATCCTTTGTTTCCCCCACACCTGTGTTATGCCATCCACCAACCTAGAGAAAGACAGAAACACTGCAAGTGAGAAAATCTGGTTGAATCCGTATTTACATTTTTTTTTCTTTTACACTTATAAGCTCACTCATTCTGATAAGTGAGAAGCAACAGAGCAAAGAGCACCAGGGGAAACTCGTGAAGTGCTCTACATGCTTTGCTGGGTTTATAATGACCTGACACTTTCCCTTAAGCAAAGCAGTGAACTGCAAATGACACAAGGAAAAGGAATTATAATTAGCAGCAGAGTAAGGTGTGCAGGAAAAATGCTGGATAAGCAGGAGACAGGAAATAGGTCTCATTTTTCTAAAGCCATCCAAAAAGACAAACAGGGATCAGTGATTATAGGTCCCCCTCCCTGATAAGCAGATTCACAGGTGGGCCTGTAGTTCCTTTTCTCTGCTCCTTTTGCTGGAAGGTTCTGCATCCTCTTTTGACATAGGGCATAAATGCTCTTTGATGGAAGGAAGATGTCCAGCCCTCCCTGGCACCAAGAGGAGTCTCCCAGAATGGAAAGATAAGGATTTTCTCCTTTAAACAATCTCTCCTGGAAGCCTAGACTATTGAATGATCATTTGGTTTTACACACAAAATTTTCATCCATCTGCAAGATGTTCCCCACTGTGAGGTAGATCCTACTGAACCAAACTTCTGAGATTAAACATGATCCCTCTTTGTAGACTTGGTTTTTCACCACCCTTAAGTAATACATGAGGTTATGAGGAGAAATACAGGTACCCGATGTCAGAAAATCAGTTCTTGAAATAGCATTTAAAACTAGAAGATCTATCACTTAGAAGTTGCTCTGTGAACCATGACTAGTGTGAGATTCTAGAAATGTTGCATCATGTAGGGTTCAATATGACCCCACCTGCCCACTTTCCTTCTCCCTGCAGGAATTCTCTTCCTGAGGGAAACAGCACAAACATTCACCTGATTTAGGAGGTCCTTCAATGGCTGGGCTCCCTGGGACTCTATTCGTTCAGTATCCATGCAGGAACGATAAAATTGCATTGCTTTCTCCTTGGCTGAGCCTCTTATCCCAAACTGTGGACTTTCTAAGGAAAGAAACAGATTTAAAAATTTAAAAAGCAATTTAAAAAGAGGTTGGGATGGTATTAGAGCAAAGAACTGTTTTAAGAAAATACTGTACTTTGATCCAGAACTTTTTCACAAATACATCCACACTTTCCACAGTGATCCAAAGCAAGGGACTTTCTAGTGCCATGACTCCTCCCGAGTCAAATATGTGAGTTTCTTGGCATGGAAAGAAGAGCACAACAGGAAGCTGGTGCATATCTAGGCTTCAGTCCCCCATGGACACAGGACACATCACCAGAGTGCACATTCAGACTAGCACAGCAACAATGGCCTACTTTGACAAGATAACAAGGAAAATGGTTTGGGTTGCTGTCAGAATTCTAAAGTATGACTTTCATCTGTTACACTTGGCAAGAAGAACTAAAATGTTTAAAATGCAACTACTGTAACATGACATGCTCAAAAAGTAAATCTGTACCTGCAATGATAGAAGTACGAAGAGAGGGGACTCAGTCCCTCTTAGGAATGATTGTGCGCTCAGTTACTACTACTGTCAGCTCTGATCGAGGCAGATGCCGAAGGTAACACACCAATCATCCGTCCCTACCTAAAAGCCTTTTCAGGATCAACAGGTTTTCTTCCAGCAACACATCAAATACATTTAGTGATTCTTCTCTGTTTCTTCTTGTCTGTTTGCCTTCCCATCTGCTACAGGCATATTTGTAGAAGTTCTCACAGGGGTTTACAGTGTCATTCCTAGAATTCAGAAGTCTTTCCAACAGAGCAAGATCTGACTCAGCATCACAGGATCCTGAAGAGGAAGCAAATAAGAGAGAACTGAGAAGTGACAGTGGAGAGTGAGAACAACTCCAAACAAAAATATTTTAGGGGACATTTATCCCAAAAGAACTTATTTTTGGTACAAGCTCCTTTGCATGCAGTGTTGAATTCCTTGTAAGATATTGCTGAATATGGAGGGAGTGTATTCCCTCTTTCACATCTCAGAAGGATTGTCCTCTGTACTATCTAGGCAGCCACAGGTTGGATTATTCTGCCTTCTCAGTGTCTTTCCTCTGAATCAGCCAAATTTGGCCACATGATAAACAAGAAGCAACTGATGGTGTCAATACATGATGCAAGAGAAGGACATAGCACAGAGAAAGTAATGGGATAAAATTAAAATATGGTTTTTTCAAGCATGAGAAACATTTCTCAGCAATGCCATTTGTCAAAGGAGGACAAGGACTTTCTAGAATATCTTGCTTTGATTTATAATTTTCTTTTTTTTAAACTGCTTCAAATCACTGGGAATACATTGTAATTTTAGTTCAGTATCTTATATCAACATCAGATCAGATCAATTATTTACTGAAATAATCGACCTGTAAATCAAGGTAAGACTTCTCATATTATGCTTTCAAAGTTGACATAGGAGAAGGTAGGCAGAATGGAAATGGACTAGATCTAAACGGTTTTTCCTTGGTCTCTGCAGTGAACCATCTCCAATATATAACAAGAGCTAAAGAAAAAAGCTAGGAAAAGTTTCAAGAGTGCTTATTTTGGAGTAGGATTGTCTGTATCCACCAGTATAAATGCACCTTCTATATTGAGCTTTCTATATGCAGAGACATTCACATGGACCATTCTGCAGATAGTTCTTAGCAAATTTGGAAGGCAAATTAATATTTCTGGCCTATACTCACAGCTTCTCCATTAGCAAGAAATTAACTTTTGCTTTTACTCTATGATTGCACTGAACTGTGCTAGAAAACCAGGACTAGACTTAAGTCAGAGACAGAAAGACAAAGGAGGAGCTCCAAGTCTCAGATTCAGTTGAGCTTCTTGACTACAGAGAGAGCAGAACACATTGATGAGGTGCAAGACAATGTAATTCTGTTCTCCCTCAAAACTGGGCTCAGGCATATTAAATAGCAGGCAGAGGAGGACAGATGAGGAGGATCTCTCCCCACCGTGACTCAAGGAACAGGTAGAACAATGTACCTTTTTGACAAAAGATGTTATGATTCCTGGAGATTCTGAAAGTCTGGTTCTTAACACTGATCAGTGGAGGCAGGTAAGAGAGGGATCTTAAAAATGGGGTGGATGAGGAAGAATGGAAAAGGATTCTCATATTATACCTAGAGCACAAGTCATCATGAGGTACGTGATAAGCAATGTAAAGCCAAGGAGAGTACTGAGAAGAAGTGCACACAGAAGTAGGCTTTTCCCCTGAAGGCATCGTTCTTTCTTTGCACCTGTTCTCAGCTCCTGGTCACAGGTCTAAAGGGACAGAAAAAATAAAGAAAAATTCATTTTAAGGTTAGCACTAATAACATACTCCATCTCCCACCTAATCTACTAGAAAATCATTCACAGGACTAGTGCCAAAACACCAATAATCATCCAAGTCATCTACATGACTATACTCCCACAGGCTTTCTCACTTTCTTAATTTCCCTGTTTTTTCAAGCTGTAACTGCTGCACAGTGTTATGAATTACCCACTGGAAATCCAACTTGCTATGAGGAGACTTCCATGGTTCATTCTGGTTTATAGAATCACCTTGTATATACTTCCTGAAGATAGCAAAACCTTTTTCATTCTATAAAGCTAATAATAGGATGTCTAGGACAGGTGGTTCTTCATTCTGCCAGAGTCTGGCAATCTGAGCACTAATTTCAGATGTCTCGTCAAGAAATGAAGTCCTGCATCGTAAGCTCACTAGTCCAGTTCAAGTGAGAGAAAAGATTTGTTCTATTCTACAAATTGGGGTAAGGTGTACATTGCTGAGAAGATCTTATATACAGACAGGTTTTATCTCACTTAAATTTAGTTTTGTTCATAATCTATGTGTGTCTTTTTAGTCCGTGGAACAGGTTAGGGACCTAATGAGTACACCTTCCATTTTAGATATGTTTTAGGATGAGCTGAAGCATTCTCTGCAGTTATTTGTCCTTTCCTCTGTTGGCAGCAAAGGAAGCTAAATGACTATCATAGGATACACCCTTTTCATCTACCTGGATATTGTTAGATAAGATGATGTTTTCTCTCCTTCTGCATACTTTGATGTACATAAGACTGGAGAACAGCAGTTTATGAAAGAACAGACACAGGAATGTATGCTGGTAATAAATAAGGAAAGGGAAATAATTGGAAAAAACAAAAAGTGGAATGACTGAATAGGAGTATAAAGCGAGAAAAGGGGAGAAGAAGGGGGAAAAAAGCCCAGAAGATAATGGTAAACCTCGGCTGTAGCAAACAAGGAGAAAAATCTCATAGCTGTGAAAGCTGATGGAAGTGCTAATGGGAGGGTCCTACACTTCACTGTCAGGTCCTGGTCTGTACTGTCCCCACAGGCTCAAATTTAGCTCCCTGTTCTGTCCTGGTTCTTTGATAAAAGAACTCTGTTTGAGAAACCTTGTCAGGCCTTTGAACTCTTTGAGGAAAGGCAAGAAGCAGACTTTGTGCACATGGCCACTTCTTCACGTGGCTGTTTGCAGCCCTCCTGTGCAGTCTCCATCTGAGCTCTGCTGCAATGTCAGCCACGCCTTTGTCTGGAGAGGCATCCCATCGAACTGGATCCTGACCATCACCTACAGACTTGATTCTGCAGGTTTGCCCTTGGACCTGCCTCCTCACAAGGGTCTTGCCTGGCAATCTACACTCTTGGTTGACCCTGGGCAGTGTCACCAGATGTATCTCATCCCCCTTATGCCCATACCAGGGGGTGCACTCCTTGCTTTTTAAGTAATTGCTTCTTGCCTGCCTTGTCATGACTCGCATGTTCCAGATTGTCATCTCTCTTCTGCCTTTGCTGCTCCCTTACATACATCAGCTAAATTGCATTTGTCACCACATTTAGTATCTATGTTCTTTGTCACAAAACTAGGAAACATGGATCTTGATAAAAATCACAAAAAATGGAGCAAGATCTGACAGGAATTATGTCCCAGTGCTTGTCCCTTAACCTAAGTTCCGTTAAGGAAATTAATGAGTCTACTGTTAATCATCTGGACTAATATACTACATACAATTTATGCACAAAAACATTAATAGAAAACAAAAATAAGCAATACAAAACCAGACCTCATAATTTTATAATCTTTCAAACACGCTTTTTATTCAATCTTGAATAAAAGTCTCTGACAGGCTTACTTGACTCCTGGAAATTACTAACAGGAGTTGAGTGTCTAATGCTTTTCTCCTTTAAAATCCTATTTTCCTAACTTCTTCAGGCAGGATACAGAATAATCAGATGGAGAGCAAGCACTTACAAGTGACCTTAAAAGTTACTAGATACAAAACATGATCATACTGCTGAAGTACATCGTGCAAACTACAAAGTAGGAAATCCAAATTCCTTTCATAAGTCCCTGTAGCCAAACACTTGTTTTGCTCCTGGAGTAAGATAAGTGTCACAATAGTATGACAGGGAAGTGAGTGAAAGAAAATTAGCTTAGCTGATAAAGGAAATAGAAAAACTATTCTTTGGCATGCAAGCCTTCATCTCTCACCATTTAGGAAAGTCTGAATGATTTACATTCACAATTCTCCTGACTTCTCTGTTGCAATAAACTTCTTGTTTTTCACATGGAAAATCTGGCCCATTTCTACCACAAAATATTAACAATTTTGCAATTATTTTATTTCATGTTTTCAGAAGACATCTGTTTCTCTCAGTTGAGTAATAAATGGCATGACTGTGGAGATACTAACAAGAAACTGGTATTTCAAGACTGTCAGTGCAATTTCTTATGAATTTTTGGTTAACAGTCATCTTATTTCAGGCCTGTCTATGATTTTCTATGTTTATTTTGAGTTGCAAAATGCATCAAACAACGGATTTTTAAAAATCCCTACAAGAAACAGCACTGTCCCCCTCAAGTCTCCATTGCGAAACAACTGGAGAAGTACCTGGCTGAAAGCAGCATGCCCAAAAAAATAATATAGCACGAAAGAAGCAACAGGGGAGTAGAAATTGGTTGTAGACCTCTATGTAGAAACTGGATTATAGTCTGTGTTATGTGAACCATAAGTATAAAATTGTTCTTCAAACATTCCACCTTCCATAATAAATGCCTTTCTAATCTTGCCTCTGTAACTGGGGTGGGATTTGAGAGAAATTGTGGACCAACATAAACAGAGAAAAAAGAGGAGGGCAGTCATATTTAGTACTCCTTTATGCCTTTTTCATGACAACAGCTTAAACAAATCCAGAAAGACAAATACCTGCTTTTTCAGTACTCTTACAAAGATACTGACCAGAGCAAAATCCCTGTCAGACTCTTGATATAGAATGAACCTCACTTTTGTGCCACAATGGATTAAGTGGTTCACAGGCACTAAAATACAGACCCCTTCCTAAGCCAGTGATTCTTGGCCAAGGCAGAAGTGTGGATTTAGCTAGATGGACCCAGAGGTGGCATACCAACACTTCCAGGGCACAGGATTCAGGAACATTACATAGCTTACAGGAAGCAGCAGCACTTCATTGTGGTATGTTTTGACACCTGGTTGCTTCATCCAGCATGCTCCATATAAAGATACAAGTGAAAGGTTTGAACAAGCCAGTGGAAAAAGATAAAAATACTTCAACCTCTGACAGGGTTTTTCCTTATAGGTCTCACTTATGGGTGAGAAAAATAATCAGTATTAGCATAGAGATGAATGCAATTTCCAGTACAGTTTCAGCTCTTTCATGTTTTTAAGCATGTGCAAATGCTCAAATTTAAATGTCTTCATTACAGCAAAGTGAGAACACATGGCTGTAAAATCATTAGAAGATGAATTCTAATAGTTGTCAATCATAAAATTTGCAACTTTAAATTTATGTACTATATGTATCATCTGATTCAAATTCAACATGACTTAGGATAGCAGAATCACGACAAGTACTGTTATCACTAAATCAAGAAATGTTTGATACAACTAAATCAGCCAAAGAATTTGATTTTCCTACAGCATCTCCTTCTTTCTGTTTGTGAGCTGTTCCTCCGTTCTGAAGGGAGTTTGAAGTCACTCTGCCTAATTCTTCCTCACCTTGCATTTTCAGTGTCTAGTGCTACTATGGAAAAAGCAGCATCTAGTTTTTAGGAAAATAAAGTAAATTAAAATAAAGACATCAAAGGAAGAGAGAACTGAAGTTATTTTTTATAACTATTTACCAGATAATTTAGAGGTATTATTTTTCAGCCAGTAGATTATTCATGAATTACTGACATTGGCTGTTACCCAAATCATGTTTATCATATTACTCACATGGATGGCATATTTTCAGACTAATGCCCCAATATCAAAAAAACATTCATTTTCTTAAATTTATCTTTTGTCAGCAAATTATTTAAGCACATAAATTGAGCCCATTAAATACCATTTGAAAAAACAGTTTAGCCTGTGTTTGAAATAGAGTAGCTGCTCGCATGAAATATGAAACAGAAAGGTTGCTGAATTATATTCTAGACTACTAAAATTGTAATGTAAAACCGTGGCCAACAACTAAAATTATGATTATGGTTTAATCTTCATCACACAGAAATTTTGGAATGGATATACAAAACAAACAAATTCTTCAACTATGAAAATACAGACAAGATAAAGATAAATGAAGGTTTGCACTACAGCCACAGTCACAGTGAACAGATCTCAGTGTAAGAACATACACACATTTCCATATTTTTATTATTTAGTAACACAGAACACTACACTTATCTCTGTTGCCCTTGAATGTTTTGTACTTCTTAGCAACCTTGAGCTATCAGTTCAGTTCAGTGCAATTTGTCTGTAAATATGCAATTAAGACTTTGCTAGCTATTCATATAAGACATCAAAGCAGAAAAAGGACACCATGTTACATGGGAAGCAATTAGGCTCACCACGTCATTCTCACATTCCAAAAACTGTGCCTTGCTTATCCACAACTATTTGTGGGGGGAGAACTGCATGTTTCTGCGTAAGCACTTTCTTATAATACCTTGCTGGAAAAACGGAGATATAATAAAATATGTTGTTTTATTATTGTGTTGTTATAATTATTACTATTAATAATAGTTTTACTATTAGTATTACTATTATGACTTGCTGTTCGGCGCTTCAAACAGTTCTCAGAATGGCCATTAGGATGACTAACAGGAAGGGCAAGAACCCCTAAATCATCACACCATATCCCAAATCATTAATTCTGTGACCCAGACAAGATCTTTCTGGATACAAACTGTCAAAAACTCAACTACCCTGGTCCCCTAAGGCAATAAGCAGTGTAGTTATGAAAGGGGAAGGAAAAGAGAGGTGTGCAATGAAGGTATCTCAGCAGATTGCAAGACAGACTCATTCCCTTACCTGTGGAAGAGTGCTCATGCTTCTCGCCGAGCAGGCTTTGCTCCTGTGGCTACCACAGTTGTGAACTGTTTACTTGGTTGCTATCAGTCTTCTGTGCCCACACACTCTGCTATGTTCGGAGACAATCTCTTCTTCCCAGCTTGCCTGTTTGCTGTGGGGAGAAGTGAGAGGAAAAGCTCAGAGACAAACACCCTAAAGAAGATGGGAGGGAGGGAAACGGTGTTTCTGCAACTCTCCACCCACCTTCCCTAACACCTCTACTTCTTATAAAAGGATATTTTTTTCCCCCTTCTGTGTCTCTGTGACCCACCTGCCTTTCTTGCCTCTTGGAGCTCCACTGAAATCTTTTTGAACAGAAGTATGTGATTCTCTATCTCTCTCAGCCTCTTCTCAGCTACTTGCTGTTTCTTTTCTCTCCAGCAGCCTCACTATCCTGCCCACCCAACAAGCCTGGTTTGGTC
Organism: Cinclus cinclus; assembly: GCF_963662255.1. NCBI lineage: Eukaryota > Metazoa > Chordata > Aves > Passeriformes > Cinclidae > Cinclus > Cinclus cinclus. The sequence continues at coordinate 30,779,473 of NC_085047.1, read as the reverse complement.
TGATATTTTCCCTGCAACTGGCCTGTTTCAACCTGCTGCTGCCTTGGGGCTCGCAGGCTTCTGCCTATTGCTAGATAGTGTGGGCTAGAGATCCTAGTGCTCCTCCTCCCACGAGGAAAGGCCAGGGTGCTGACTTGATTCTTGCTCTCTCTCGCTGTCTCTCTCTCTATCTGCACCCTAGTGTCCATTCATGGGGGCAACACATCGGACTCTTTCCCATTAAGAGGCATAGAAAAAAAAATCATTAATTACCGATCCTATTTACAGTCATTCATTGCTTCTCAGGAGGTGGCCAGCCTGTATGTCTTTGCTTATTTGAGGAGGAGTAATGGGAAGATTTGGGAGGGAGATTTCTCTGCTTTGAGGACTGGGAATCTGGAATACTGGGAATACTTCTCTGAGACATTAAAAACGGAGTGGGAGAGTGAGACATTGGGATTTGAGATCTACTCAAGTAGCAACTGTGAGCTGAGAGAGGTAGTGGGGACCAGCTTGGTGTCAGCTTCCAAAGTGCTTGAAACAAGCAGAATACCAGGATGGGACTGTTTGCCTCCTCAGGCTGCAATTGCCTGAGGGGAATATGATATCCTGGTTCACTAGTCTGAAGATAATTTGGTATCTGCTCAGTTGTTCAGAGCTCCTATCAAACTGATTTTCCCCTGTTTCTGTAGTGCTTGCATAATTTAACACTCTACTATCACAATGGATTTCTTCTATGGCTGAAACCAGTTACTTACTCCCAGTTCTTTGTAGCATTCAGGTTACTGGTAGCTACATGTTTCTCTATTTACCAAACAGCTATAAAGGCAGTAAGAAAAGTCCTTGCATACGGACAAAAAGGTCCCCACTGACCTTTCTTTCCTTGTATCGCTTCTCTTCACCTTAACATCAGAATCCATTTTGCAAATATTTCTTGAATAAATTGATTGATATTTGAATTAATGAAAGTGACCAAAGAGTATTTTGTTAGCCGCAATTGAGATCTTTCAGTGAAAATATCTTTGTAAACTATCTGGACATATTTGTTCATGACAATATCCAGTTTTTTTATCTGTCTTCACTCCATCTGAACTCTTCCACCTTCATAATTACAGCATCTAACAGATCCCAAGTTTTATGTAATGAAGTAAATTTTACTTCTCTTTTCTCTGTGAACAGTATCTAAGTTTTAAAATTTACCTAGGCAAGGAATTTATTGTCTTTTTTGATTATAAAATGGTTATGATAATTTTGAACACAATGCAGTTAAAATTAAAGCAAGCAATAAAACCTTGGCTAAAGTATTCACTTTTAAAATTAGGCTTGAGAAGACAAAAAAAAGCCTTTGGTCAATATGCTGGGAGGGTGTGATTGGCATTAACGTGGTTTCATATACCAGTATCTTTTAAACAGGTACTCTCACCTCGTCTTAATTAAATGAAATTTTACCACATAATTTGGCAAAACATTACATTGATATTGCCACAACACATGGATTGTCCCACACATGCTACCTAGAAACACTTTGAATGTGTAGGTATGGACAATTTTTACCAGGCCTTGTAAACTAATCAGGACACATCTTGAAAAATAGATGGATCACAACTTCATTTCAAGAGTGCATGGGATGTTTCAGGAAAGGAAACCTGAGAAATACCTCTCTTTCTCAACAAAGAGAATGGCTCTTTGAATTAGTACATGTTTCAATGGTGCTGTGATGTTGAGAAAGCTGCCTTGCAAGACCTAGTGTGGTGGTGATTTTTCTTCTCTGGAGGCATTGCACGCCATATTAACATTATATGTTGTATCTAATATGCATTATTGTTGGATTCTGATACTGTTGGAAAAGTATGCTCCTGAGTAGCATTCTGCTCTAGTAGACAGTGAGTTTTGAGTTTGTTAAGTAATTCAGTAGGAAAGTTGAGCTGTTACGAGAGAATGAAGTTGTTAAAACTTCTATTTATTCCAAAATTTGTGTATCTCTTTGGAAAGAACGTGGATTTATTTCATATAGATGCTGCCTCTGTGACTGTGGTCTGAGATATCCAGGTATAAGACATATTTTCTCTGAAATTATATGATCCACACTTCAGAAAAATCTGTTTGCTTCTGGTTATTAGATGTTGCAAAGTAATTCAGACACTGTAGTTATGTATGTTTTAAAGCAGAGTTTCTTGCATCTGTCAGGGTAAGGACAAAGCATATTTGCATCTGGTAGAAATAAGGTGGTGAAGCATATATTTTATTTTCCACATCACCAACTGGATATGGAAATTTCTTTTAAATCATGTGCCACAGGACAGGGGCACTTTCTGTCTGAAAGTGACAGTCTGTATAGATATTAAAGCCTTGAAAAAGGTCTGTCCTGGAGGGAATTGCATGATGGCATGCTGGCAACCTGATGGGGTTTTAAATATGCAACCTGTAGAGTTTTGGGCACCTTGAGAGCTGAATGCCTGAAGTATTCATGTATACATGAAAATGGTGCTATTGTTTTTCCTGCTAGCATGTAGGTTTCTTTGAAATTTTTATCACCTACAGAAAGCAAAGACAAAAAGTTTCCCTGTAAAATTTTTCTAATTCCAGAAGCAGGAAGAGGGGTTTGGGGGAGGGAGGGAGGGCGGGCAGGGAGGGAGGGAGAAGACGTCACAAGTAATCCTTATCATCTCATTCCCTTCTTATCTTTAAGGCACATATGACAGCTCTGCTCCCTTGAGTCCACAAATTAGTAAGAGAACCTCTGGCTTTTTTCGATGTGACAGACACTTTCTCTTCTCTTCTCTATACAGTGCATTAGCTTCTTCCAAATCTAACACTGATCAGCACATTGAAAAAATATAATGTTTGACATGCCTTCCAGCTGTTACACATAAAAATGTGTAACAGCAATTATCTTTTAGAAACCACTTTTAAATAGACATATAACCATATTAAATGTGCTGACGTGCATTTGACAGATGTTGTTGCAAGTATTTCTTATGGTAATTTTAAATGGTTAGTATTTCAAACGGTTTGGAATCAAATGCAGATTTCAGCAAATTATTTTCCCAATATCTGTCCTGAAGTGAAATTGAATTGGAACCTTGATATTCAACATCAAGTGAATAGTAAATTCCACTGCAACAGTTCAGTAGAGTGAAGTTTTGCTTCATGGATTGCTATTCCATCTTCAACCTTCTAAAATACATATGTATCACAGACTGCACAAAAGATAGCTCTTTTAAAAAGAGCATTAGAAAAACATGGTGAGGCAATGTTAATGTCACTGGCCATCATGAAAACTCTTGTGAAAAGGCTATCACTTACAAAGAGACTGCACTACCAACTAGTTTAACTCAAGCTCTTCTACCTCAAATGGTCTGTGGTGGTACTACCACTGAGCAGTGTGACATGTGGATTAAAACAACATGAAAGAAAATCTCCTTTATATGAAAGATTGTCTGCTAAAAGTTAGTAATAATTTTGGTAACCATCAAAAGCACATATTTGGTCTGAAGACATCAGAACACTGTAGCATTTGTTCCTTCACTAAAGAAGTTCAGAAAACTGGAGTCAGGACAGTCTGAGAGCCATAATATTCTATTGTAGATTGGAAGACTGGTGACAGTCTTCCAATTAATTCCAATTAAATTCAATTTAAACAGCCCATAATTGGAGCTGTCAGTCAGGGATCTGGCAGAGTGTTCTAAGCGCCCTGCTGGTGACAGAGAGGGATCCTTTATGGGGCAAAAGCGCCATCAGATACTTTCAGTCACATATGCAGATGGAAGCTTTTCACCCTTTTTTCCACCAAAAACTTGCTCTCTCATCTAGCATTAGTCCATCAGTACACAAACTCAAAGACTCACAGAATGCCTTGGTTGGAAGGCAGCTTTTAAAAATCATCCAGTTCAACCATCCCACTATGGTCAAGTTGCTGAATCTCTGTCCTGGCCTTGAACACTTCTAGTGAGGGGGCATCCACCTCTTCCCTAGGAAACCTGTCCTTCCAGCTTTCTGGGACATCTTTATTCAGGAAAAGAAAGACAGAAAAGTCACTGATACTTCTAGTCACAACCACCAGTTAATAGATCTTAGGTTCAGAGGAGGCAGGTAGAAGAGGAGAGGCCAAAGTTTGTAAGCACAGATTAGCTCAATGTATGGCAATCCAGTTACCTGGATGAATTTGTTAAAGGCAATGGGGAAAAAATGAGGAATAGCCTGACCTGTGTGAGTCCTTCAAATGGAAGATCCATCAGTCCATCCATAAGGAAGACTATACTCAAACATGGGATCCAAGTGGATAGAATGGATACAAGATATGTGATCTGGGAGGTAAACAGGAAGGGTATCCTTGATGACAGGAAATGAAAGGCGTTGGTTCCAGGTATTAGGAAAGGAAAGTCTAAGAATGAAGGGTAGGAGGGTAGAGAAGATTAGGCAAGAAAGACAGGAGAAGCAGTGAAAATAAGAATGGCAGAAAACCCTAAAGCTGAAACTAAAAAACACCTTGTTTTTCCTTGTCCTATATGAATGTATATGAGTTTCCCTGGTCATAATCCTATCCTACATGAATGTCTTCTATTATTTTGTGTTACTTTAATATCTCATTTATTGCTTCATTGGGCACAACCACTGAGAATAAATAGCATAATTAGAATATCACTTCAGGCTATTGTTAAAAATTTTGTAGGTTTTTTTGTAGTTACTCCACCAGTGAGAACTTGATTTTTTTTTTCTCTGCAACAGGGTAGAGACTGATATTAAAAAAAGCTTTTGGTGGTTGTATATCTTCTTACTCAGACATTCACTGTGAAACCATTCCAAAACACCCATGAGGCATAGTTTTCCATTCAAAAAACAGGTCCTAGCCTCTGAAGCATTTATTTAATGACAAGAAGAGCAAAAAAATTATAAAAGCATAATCCCTGAATAAGCAGCCACACAGCCTTCTACTGAGGAGGCATGCTAAGGCAAATGAAATATCTGAGTCCAGCAGACTGCCAGAGGGCTTCTCTTAGAATTGAGTGTGTATCAGCTCTGTTCTTGCTTCTTCACAGTGCACCACCTTCCAAAATACATCCTAGAAAACCATTTTCCATAGCTCTTTAAAGTGCTTGATATCTGCTTTGTTTCTTACAATCACTTACGGGCCGATTTAAAGAGATATTTCCAGTAAAACACCGTTCTGATTTTGAAAAATTACTATAACAAAAATAACCTTTCATATGCAGCATTATCAAAAGTGGTGAATTTCATAATATAAAATCTATGTCCTGTTCTTTACTGTATCAGCCCTACAGATATAATTCAGATGAAAGACAATCTTATGTGAGAAGTGGAGTTTTACCTACTTATGGAAAACTCAGGCTAATTGTTATGCTGGGTGACAGCAAAATAGAACAAAGCTTTATAACCTAAATGATGTGTGCCAATGTGTGAGGTGAGAATGGCATTGAATTTCAGAGATTATGGGTCTATCAAGCAGAACTGTTTGTATTTCACATGTAGATAATGTTCTTCTGGTGCAGAATCACTTGAACTGGGAATGTTACAAGGTAATAGCCACTTGACCACAACTCAGATTTATGTCTCAAAATGTGTATTTTAACTGTAATGCTGCAACAAGAAACTATATGGAAGCATAGGATTTACAGCTAAATTCAAAAGTATATTAACTTCATGGGCATCCAAAATACTTTAGAAGGTATCAGCAAGACATTGTTTTTAAGCATTTTTCTATGTCAGAAAAAATACTTAAATCCATAATATCTAGCATTAGTTACATCTGTGGACCAGAAAGTGAAGTGTCATCAGTCACAAAAATTCTCTTTGGTTCAGCCCCTAAATTTGCTGTCCCCATTTGTGGTTTAGATCCCACTTAGATACTAAAGCTCTTCATATACTTTGCAGTATCACAAAGTAATGCTTGTGAAATCAAAGGCTGACATATTAAAAAAATATTAAAATTACCTTATTTCTCCTGAGCAGAACCCTCAAGTTCTTTCTTCTGTATTTCCAAAACAATTTCATTTTATGTGTCCTCTTCTCGCCCTTTTCATCCTCCTCAGTATCTCCAGTTATTGCACTGTTTATGAGAAGTTAAAGCTTAAACTCAGGATTCTGGAGATGTCAAATTCCATTTGTATCTTTGATTCTGTTGTAATATGTGGTTTTGAGTCATCAGGTAACTTGCCAGTGCAGCTGTAAATTGGAGTTGTTTGCATTTTCCCAGCAATGGGGCATATTTTGAACCAAACTAAATAATTTCCTGTGCGAATATGAGGTATTATTAAGTACCAAACACTTTGGTTCACTGAACAGCCAAATTAGCTGGGAAAGATTTTCTCCCAGAGTGATTAAATGGAAACAAATGTAATTTTAATAGATTTCTATGTTGTTAGATGAATACACTTTGCTTTCATTCACTTCTCCAAGACAGGATCAGCTTTCCCTGTGACACTCCTGCAGCTTCTTGTTCAAACCAGTTTTAAAAGTTAGCAATGAAAAGAGATATGAATTTTTTTCTCTAAGTTTTAACACTAATGGTAAACAGGATCTGGGTTTGTAATTACAAAACCAGGCACTCCTTGTCCTCTCCATAATGCACTTTAAGAAAAGTTAATTCCTGTATCTTCAGTTGTTTTTGCATGTTTGTTAGCCCTTTTGAAGATTTCTTCTTCCTAAGCTAAAAAAGGCTGTTGCTTCCAATTCTTATAGTTCTGAAACACTTTATTAGAGCTACATACAGGAGTACAATCCTTTAATTTATACAGCAAACAAAAATTTTTGGTTGCATCTCCCAGCATGGCATTTATTTTTATTACAGCTTTTTTCACAAATTTATATATGCGTGTGTTTAATCAGAAGTGTAGGCATTTGTCCATATTTTATCTGACTGCATCTCCAGCTTGCCAAAATGATTTTGAATTCTGAATCTGTCTTCCCAAACTTTGTGGTCAGCCTAAGCCTGGTGTTATGTGTAAATTTAGTTGTATCCAGTCACCAGAAAAATAAAATTCCCTCCCAAATACTGGATGCAATATTCCAGATACCACATTAAAAAGTGTGGAGGGAAGAAAATCATTTTCCTTAATCTACTGGCTGTGCTCCTGTTAAACCAGATTAGAGTGCTGTACACTGTATACTTATTCTATAGACATTTACTGAACTACTTTATGTACTTAACTACTCATCTACTGTGGTAGTTAATTCTGATTTCTTTGAGCAGCCCTTGGAATTTACTTGTGTTGAATACTTCTGATATAATTCATTTCATCACCAGATACTAAAGAGGTTGTACTGGGATGGACTCATTGATAAAGTTCCCAAGTAGTGGTATGGTGAATATGGTGAGGGTCTCTGCATTTCTTTTGGGGTTTTGGCTGCTGAGTTTCAGAGCTAACTTCCACACCATGGCTGACTGACCTTAAAACAAATTGCTGGGACAAGCCTCAGTAGGTCTCAGCCCCCCAGCCCCCCCCCTACTTTTGGGAGCTGTTTCTAAAGCTGGGTGTTCACCCTTGCTGTCTCCCTGAGCTGTGCTGCAGCTTTGCCTGGGTCTTTCCACCTGCCTAGTTGACCTAGATACTGATCCTGGCCTAAAAACTGAAATTATTGGCTTGATCTTGGACATGTCTTATCACTGTGGACACATCTGGTATGACTGGACTGCTGACTGATCCCTCATAGAACTTGTCTGCTATCCTTGCCCATAGGAGATGGGACTGCATGCTTGATAGCCAATTCTTGCCTGCCTTGTGGTGATGCTGACTTTTTAGATTTCCTTTCCTTATGGAACAGCTCCTCCTGCTGCTCCTTGACATGGCCATTGTTGTCTAGGCTATAACCATAATTCTCCCTGTGGGCTTACAGGATGTTGAGCAGCTTTTGAAATAGTTGAAATAGTTTTCTCTATATAGGCTTCTAGTTGACTACTAGGCCTTTCTATAAACTGTGTATGGTGATATATATGTACTTTGTTAGTTGACTCCATGAGGATGGGGTGTTCAAGTTCAGCTAGCACACGTCTGATCTCTGATGTTGATTTTGACTCATGGGTAGACATTCTGGAGGATGGCCTGAGAGACCTTTGTCTCTGTCTGCACCATGGGCTCACACTGGGTGCCCGGCAATCAGCATCGAGGGGGTAAGGCTGCAAAATGCAATGGAGCACCCTCTTCTCAAGTGATGGCAACCAGAATGTGATATGGTGACAGCGACTGGCATGAGATCACTACACAGAACCTTAAACTGACCCTTTTCAGGTCAAAATGTGTCACTTCCTTCTGTTCCAATGAAGTGCACAGCACAATGTGATCCCGGGAACTGAACAGTCATTTTCCACAGGGTGAAGGAATTATCTACCCATCAGAAGCTTCCTTTGACCCTTCCTGAAGAAAAAGATTGATCCAGTACTTTCTAGATAATTCCTGAGCATGAGCATAATTGCAAATACAGCAGCAGAATCAAATCCAGCACCTGGAATGGCAGCAATGTCACTAAGATTGTCAGCTTGTTGCCAGACAGGGTAGGCTTGGCCTGGCTCTTGAGGTCTGCAGTGAGTAGAGGCATATAAGTCACCTTGGGTCTCTCAGCCATTGAAACAAAGGTCATTCCCTGGTGTGGGTTAGCAGGATAATATAAAGTTGCATGAAATGACTGCAAGCTCTGTAGTTTGTTACATATGGGATGAATTGCATTTTACTAATAGCCAATCAAATATAAATTTAGAATTATTTCTGTAAGTAGTTTGCTGACTGCAAACTGTGTCCAATTCTCTAATTGCAGGGTATTACAACATTAGGAGTGTACTGTAGTATGTTAATAACTACTAACAGATGTTGTTCCATTGTTACATAATTTCATTAAATGTCTAACCTATCCTGTTGAAACATCTCCAGCAGAGATGGTATTTATGATATTTGTTTAGAGCAGTCTCTATACTTGCTATTCTATTTAATTAGATTCTGTTATGTATGGGCTGTATTGCTTACAAGTGGATGAATCCATTATCCTGATGATGTGTGGATGCTATCGTTCTGTTTTCTTGAAGACAAGCTAGGGAGTGAGGCTAAGCACAGATTCCATGGGCAGGAATCCTGGCCTGTAGTGGGGAGATTGGAACTAGATTATCTATAAAGTCCCATGTAATCCAAACTATTCTATGATTTGACCTTTGGAGTCAACAAATATTTTCCTAGAGTTCTACCAGAGAAAGTGATCCGTGGGATATTCTGAAAATATTGGGAATTCTTTAGCATCCACATTAAAGCCTTATAAATAAATATGATAATATTGACAAATATTATATGACAAATGTGATAAATATGACACATAAAATATGATTGTGCATCTCTTAACCTGGCTGTGCTTAACCGGGCCTTTTCTGTTAGTATCGTGAATTGTAACTTAAAGCATTCCAAGAGACTACATTCTAGTCGGAGTCTTGGCCCTGTTTCTCTGCTGCTAGAGAAACTGTGGTGATTTCCAAGGAAAGTACAGCAGATAGTAGACAAGTTACAGAATTATTTGTGTCAAGACTCATATCCAAGTAACGGAAATTCCCATGTTGGTCATGACTGCAGATCAAGGCCCTAATCTACTCATTCCAGCATCTACTATTTATACCTCTGATGATTTCAATGTAATTCATTTGGATTGAAACTAGAAAGTCCAGGATAAGCCACTGCCTTTCACATGTATGCAGTTCTGACATGACAGTTAATATGGTGCCAAATCCTAACTGGAATCTCTTGAAATTTTGGATTGCTCCAAATTAAGACTATGGAGTGTCCTGTAGGACAGGCAGCCATTAAAACTACACAGATCGAGTCTCCATTGCTTAAAGGTGAAAAAACATTGAATAAGATGACATGCATACAAATAAAATAAATAATGTAAAGGATAAGGAAGGAATAGACTGATTTGATAGCTTTCATATGGGCCTCTAAGCTGGCATCCAAGAAGCCACTTGCATTATTTTTCATCCGTCTGGTGTGTATCCACAGAGACTGAATCAGCAGAACACTTGAAACAACAGACAGTATTAAAGGCATACCTATACCAGCATTACAGAGAAGAATTAATAAACCCAAATTGTTTTTCCTCGTGGTTCTCATTGCTGAAGAGTTTGTCATGGGGAGAGGAGCAGTGAAGTTGTCTTGGACACTGTAGGCATCCCAGGCAAAGGGAATTGTGGCTATGAAGGAGCAGAGCCATGATGTGAGCAGCATCCAGGGCATCAGCCTGGCAATTCTCTTCTTCAGCCAGAGGAAGAAAGACTGTGTAAAACTGGCAACCTTGATGCAATAGAAGACACTAAGCCAGGCTCCAAACCACAGGCTGGAGTAGTTCAGAAATGTAAAAATTGTCTTAGCAACTCCCAACACCTGTTCAATATAATAAGAGGGTTCATAAAATATATTCATTAATAAATCCAGAGTAGTCCATGACTGCAAAATGAATCTAGATGAACTCAGAGAGATCATGATCATATCATATGCGGACCATGTTTTTCTCCCAATGCAGCTTGATGAACTGGCAGCCAAGATAATTCCATTTCCTAGAATTCCTGCCATGGATTCAATTATAGCAAGTGATAGACAAAGGAGAGCAAATGATGTCATCATTTTAAGCCAAGAGCTCAGGGTTATTACTCAGCTTCACCTGGGCCCCTGAGAGCCTCCGATCTGTCAGGCACTGCCAATCCCAAGGAGCTGTTGTGGGCAATGCTCACCTATTTATCTCAGGGCCAGAAGTATCCTAATGTCATTTAATATTTCTGCTATTTTGCATGTTGTTTTTGGGGGTTGATGTCTGTGCTGATTTGTGTAAGCATGGAAATTGGGTTCAGATTCAATTACTCAGTTTCCATTTTGGTGAAAGGGTTTGCATTGGAAGGGTTATGGAGCAGCTGAAGTGTGGTGATAAAAATGTTGGTTTGTACTCCAGTATCTGATGTCCTGCTTTACATGTCTAGATTTGCTTTTTCTATCTAATGCCTTAATCTCTCCCTTTCTTGCACTGTTACCTCTTCAGAGTTTATTAGAGATACTTGCCATGGCCTCTTCTAATCCTGGCATAGCTCTTTTCTTTATCAGATGTTTTCAAATTTCTGCTGCAAAGAGGATTTTCATGTTTTTATTTTGTTTGTGGAGTGTTTTAACCACCATAATTATCCTTGCATTCTTGTTCTCAGTGTCCTAAAGTACAACAATAATTTTCTGTGGGAGGATTAGCACAGGGAAATGGAAAATCATGGTACAGAGTACCTCACTAGTCTGTTCACTGTAGCAGATATGCACACTGCAGCCTGAGCAATTCCCCCCTGGCAGCAGGTGGCTGTGCCCTGAAGGAAGCTGCATCCTGTGGAGATCCCACCATGGAGAAGGCTCTTGGCAGGAGCTGCAGCCTGTGGGGATCCCATGCTGAAGCAGTTTGTACCTGGAAGATAGCACCCTGTGGAGAGGATCCCCTCTGCAGTCCCCATTCCCTGCTCAGGGAGGGAGGAGATGGAAAAGTAAAGAGGAGTGGATGCAGGGGAAAGGTTTCTAGTCTGTTATTGATTGGCCATAAATTAAATTATTTTGCCCATGTTGAAGGAATCCCCACCAGGCAAGGCACAGACACTGAGGGCACGGTCAGGCCTGCAGTCTACGCACATATGGGAATGGATATCAGATAAGCTCTGGGAGGACAATTAGGGAGAGCCACAAGGCCAGGGATTGCCAGACATATCCAAAGTGATAAGACATGCCTAAGATCAAGCCAGTAATTCCAGTCTGCAGTCCAGGATCAGTATCCAGTTGAGCTAAGCAGGTGGATAGATCAAGGCAAAGCTGCAGCAGAGCTCCGGAGAGCTCAAGGGTGATCATCCAGTTTAGAAGCAGCTCCTGAATGTAGCAGGGGCTAAGCCCCACTGAGGCTTGTCCCAGCAATCTGCTAAAAGTTCAGTCATTTGTGCTGTGGGAGTTGGCTCTGAATCGAGGCAGCCAAAGCCCCAAAAACAAGGTCTTCATTTCCCTAGAAAGTCCATTCATAGATTTTTGTGTTCCCCTACCCCAGCACACAGAGAAAAAGCAGTATATCCTGGCACACAGGCTTTCTCTTTCTTAAAATCATGTTTGATTGGCACTGAAGATTGAGTCCATTGCATTTCAGTCCAGAATTTCAATCATGAAAATTCCAGCTGTTCTTATGAGAATGCAAATCAGAGAAGTATCCTGTAGGGATCTCTCATACAGCTATTTGCATTTCTTGCCTTGAGCTGATGACTCGCTGTTGCTTTGGGGCTTGATAGCTCAGCTGATTTGTCTAAGTATGCAAATTGGGTCATGATTCAATTACATTGTTTTCATTTTGGTGAAGGGATTTGCATTGGACAGGTTATAGAGGAGCTCTGCTGGGGTTTATGGAACTGTGGGTTTCCACTCAATGTCCTGGTTTGGTTTACGTGCCTAAATTTTTTTTAAAAATTGAATGCCTTAATCTCTCCCCATCTTGCACTGTCATGTCTTCTTAGTTTATGAGAGTAATCTCTGTGGCTTCTTCTAATACCAGGGTAGTTCCTTGTCTTTATCAGATGTATTCAAGTATCTGCTGATAGGCTTTGTGGGCATGTGACAGCCAATCAAGGTCAACCCTGCACAGGTGTAAAGGATTTTCATGGTCTCTTCCATGTAGCTGCACAGTATTGTAAAGGTTCTAGTGTTTGGAGGTCTTGTTTTTATGAAATGAATCAAAATGATGATATCCTGTAGCACCTTTTGCTGGTCTGGCTCTGGTTTCTTTGGTGTAAAAACTCGTCTGTGAACATTGCAGTGAATGAATTCCAGTGAATTAATTATAATTCAATGAATGAATTAGTGGTAACCTTACCACCCAATCCTTCTCTTATGCCAGTCAAAGCAGCTGTTCCACTAGTCTTTACCCTTGCACAGGTCTTCTAGGAAACATTTTTATTAAAGAAATCATTTACTGTTGAGAATACAGCTTCTGTGGTAAATCTTCCCTTCAGTGGTTTACAGAAGGCAGCTCGTAATTTATTTCACTATTGAAACAGAATTTGTCAAATACCTTAATCTGAGGCATTTTAGAAACATTTCTACTTTCATCCATCCTCTCAGGAATCCACTTCCACTATGTAATTTGTGCTGATACTTGTCTCTCCAAACTCTTCAAACAAGATTCCAGTATGACTCAGGAAAGAATGACATGGCCTTTTCAGTTTCCTGCTATTGCTGAAATAGCGATCTGTGTCACTGCATTCTTGGTACATCAGAACTGGAGCTTCATGAGGCTTTCCAGCTGCAGTGGGATTTTACATACTCTTAAAGTAACTGTCACAGAAACATTCATGATGTAAGCCCTGTGTTCACTAAGCCCATCCTGATTCACTGTGTCTGGTTTGGATGTTGTCAATCTATTTGAAGCAATGTACCCATAATTGATCTGAGTCTGTGCCTGAACTGTTTTGCTTTAGACTTTACAATAATACCAAGTCAAAGGATAACTTGTGTTGGAGTCTTCCTTCCCCTTGTGACAGAAACTGTTGCGTAGGTGACAGCCGTGGCTTGCAGGAACATTTCTAATGCCATTGAACAGAGATGCAGGAAGTTCAGCACATGGCAATGACACCCTGACATTCCTCTGTCAGCACCAGTGACACATGCTGGTTCCCATCTCCCTGGAATCCCTGGCCTTGTGGCTCTCCCTAATTGTCCTCCCAGAGCTTGTCTGATATCCATTCCCATATGTGCGTAGACTGCAGGCCTGACCGTGCCCTCAGTGTCTGTGCCTTGCCTGGTGGGGATTCCTTCAACATGGGCAAAATAATTTAATTTATGGCCAATCAATAACAGACTAGAAACCTTTCCCCTGCATCCACTCCTCTTTACTTTTCCATCTCCTCCCTCCCTGAGCAGGGAATGGGGACTGCAGAGGGGATCCTCTCCACAGGGTGCTATCTTCCAGGTACAAACTGCTTCAGCATGGGATCCCCACAGGCTGCAGCTCCTGCCAAGAGCCTTCTCCATGGTGGGATCTCCACAGGATGCAGCTTCCTTCAGGGCACAGCCACCTGCTGCCAGGGGGGAACTGCTCAGGCTGCAGTGTGCATATCTGCTGCAGTCTGTTCTGCCAGGGCCTGCAGATGGAAGACCATCTGCATGGTCTTCCCTAGGGAGAGCGCAGGAATGTCTGCTCTGGTGCCTGGAGCATCTCGTCCCCCTCCTTCTTCACTGCCCTGCCTGTCTGCAAGGCTGTTTCTCTCACACGTTCTCTCTCTGTGCTCCCTCTCACAGCTGCTGCACACTGGTCTTTCCCCTTCCTTAGCTGAGTTGTTGCAGACATGTCACCAGCATCACTGGCGGGCAGAGCCTTGGCCGATGGTGGGTCTCCTTTGGGAATAACTGGGACTGGTTCAGTGTGCCACAGGGGCAGCTCCTGGTCCCTCCTCACACAAACCACCCCAGCAGCCTCCCCACTACCAAAACCTTGCCCATAAACCCCACAAAAATCACACGGACATTTGATGGTGGCAATGGGGCTCAGGCTCCACACTGAATGGGGCTTTGAGCTGCCTGATCTACAGGAAAGTGTCCCTGCCTGTGGCAGGAGGTTGGAACTGGATGGTCTTTAAGGGCCCTTTCAACCCAAACCATTCTGTGAATCTCTGCTTCTATGAGAGAGCTTAAAGGAGCTGTTAAATTCAAGGAGCAGCTACACATTTATCTTTTACTGACAGGTATGTACTCTGTATTCACTGACTTTTTTCCTGTTGGAAGAGTGTGTCACTTGCATCCTAGGAGCAGTTCCTGTCAAAAAACCAAACGCCCTTTTTCTATTCCTTCAAGATGAAAGATTCTAGCAATGGATGAGAAAGCACCTGCTTTTCAAAAGATTCCTGTGCCAAAAATTGTCTGTCGACAACTACCATCACTCTCATACATGTATACTTGCAAAATTTGGAAGCATAATGTTTGAATCGATTTTAAATCTTCCAAAGGAAGTGCTTATGCAAGTTTTGTACCCATTTGTTAAACATTAAATCCAGAGCAATATTTGATTGCTTTGCAAGTCTTAACACTAGGGAATTCAGATATTTACAGCTGAATTTCAACAAAGAACTTTGCCTATGTGACAGTGGGAAAGCCATTCAGAGCAAGTATGAAAAGAAACTGAATGTAGAGCCAGATCTTTGAATCACTGTGACAAAGTGAGAAATCCAGACTCTAATAAAGTAATGAAACAGATCACATTGCTTTCACTAAAAATAATTCCTAATAATATTTTTAATGAGAACAGAAAAATAATTTGTACCAATACTATAATAAATTCATTTTAAAAGCATTGTTAATTTCATCTTGAATTATTTCATTCTTTATTGTGATGTGTTTTGTAGTAATCAGTATCTGTACATAACATGCACATGGCCCATACAATGGTATATATATGAAATACATAAACAAATATATATATATCTGAGGTGTAATGCTCACAAAATTTTACTCCTACAGGTGCATAATCAAAAAGGTTTGATCACTGCCCTTTCTAGCCATAGATTACATTAAGCATTGGGAAATGCACACTACCCAAAGAAAAAACCTTGAAAACATGGAAAAATTTCTCATTTGATCACTGCCCACAGCTTCTTACTGTACTTCTGATAGCTACTTTTGTCACTGCATTTTTAAGAGCCTTTGTGTGTTTCCTTCTGTGTTCTAGGCTGCAGAAAAGAATGTGAGTCCCAAATTTTTTCAATAAACCCAAGCCTCCCTACTCACCTTTTGCTTTTCAGATGTGAGAAGTGTTTGAATTCAGTTCTTTTAGCAAGTGTAGCAGAATTTTAAAGGTTTGCATGTTACATAAGGGAGCAAAACTGACTTTATTAATAGTTGTACCATTGCTTCTGTATGTAATGTTGTATATTGCCAGATCTTAAATTCTTTAGGCAATTCCTGCATTTTTTCAGGAAGCTTGTGAAAAATAGGCAGGCAAAGTACTCTGGTAAAATGATTTTTCTTTTACCTGTGCTCATCTTCCCACAGATTTTTCTTGTCCTCTTTTGGGACACTCCAAGCAGGCATGCAATGGTAAGTGTAAGGCTTAAAAATACCCATACACAAAAAGAAAAGTGTAAAAATCCTTGCAGCAGAAATTTGAATATACCTGATAAAGAAAAAGAGCTCCCCCCAGATAAGAAGATGATATGGCAAGTATTTCTAATAAAGTTGGAAGCCATAACAGTGCAAGACAGGGAGATATTAAGGCATTAGATAGAAAAATGCAAATCTAGACATGTAAAGCAGGACATCAGACACTGGAGTGCAAACCCATATTTGTAAACGCCACAGTTCACCTGCTCCATAACGCTTCCAGTGCAAATCCCTTCACCACTGCAATGCAAAGCCTTTCACCAGAATGGAAACTGAGTAATTGAATCTGGACCCAGTTTCCATGCTTACACAAATCAGCACAGATATCAACCCCCAAAAACAACATGCAAAATAGCAGAAATATTAAATGACATTAGGATACTTCTGGCCCTGAGATAAATAGGTGAGCATTGCCCACAACAGCTCCTTGGGATTGGCAGTGCCTGACAGATCGGAGGCTCTCAGGGGCCCAGGTGAAGCTGAGTAATAACCCTGAGCTCTTGGCTTAAAATGATGACATCATTTGCTCTCCTTTGTCTATCACTTGCTATAATTGAATCCATGGCAGGAATTCTAGGAAATGGAATTATCTTGGCTGCCAGTTCATCAAGCTGCATTGGGAGAAAAACATGGTCCGCATATGATATGATCATGATCTCTCTGAGTTCATCTAGAATTACATTGCAATGCTGGATTATACTGGATTTATTCTTAACTATATTTTGTGAACCCTCCTATTTTGAAGAAAATATATTTGTAGTTATCAAGACGGTCTATATGTTTCTGAACTACTCCAGCCTGTGGTTTGGAGCCTGGCTTAGTGTCTTCTATTGCATCAAGGTTGCCAGTTTTACACAGTCTTTCTTCCTCTGGCTGAAGAAGAGAATTGCCAGGCTGATGCCCTGGATGCTGCTCACATCATGGCTCTGCTCCTTCATAGCCACAATTCCCTTTGCCTGGGATGCCTACAGTGTCCAAGACAACTTCACTGCTCCTCTCCCCATGACAAACTCTTCAGCAATGAGAACCACGAGGAAAGACAATTTGGGTTTATTAATTCTTCTCTGTAATGCTGGTATAGGTATGCCTTTAATACTGTCTGTTGTTTCAAGTGTTCTGCTGATTCAGTCTCTGTGGATACACACCAGACGGATGAAAAATAATGCAAGTGGCTTCTTGGATGCCAGCTTAGAGGCCCATATGAAAGCTATCAAGTCAGTCTATTCCTTCCTTATCCTTTACGTTGCATATTTTATAGCTTTCACTTTTCTTTTATGTGATTTATTTTTACGCTTTAGCACCTCAAAATCTCTATGTATAGCTGTAATGGCTGCCTGTCCTACAGGACACTCCACAGTCCTAATTTGGAGCAATCCAAAATTTCGAGAGCTGCTAGCTAGTATTTGGCACTTCATAAAATGTCCAGTCAGAACTACATCCATGTAAAAGATGATGACTTTCTAGTTTAATTCCAGATGAATCAATTTAAAAACCATAAGAGTTATAAAATATTAGAAGTTGAAATGGGTAGATTAGATCACTGCTCTGGAATTATGAAGAAGGTGGAAATGGTCTGCTATTTACTCTTTCCTTGAAAATCAGATTCTCTAAGACAGAAGGAAAACAAGGCCAAACCAGAATGATCCTCTTGAAAAGCTTAAAGTTACTAATTAATGAGACAAATAGATCACACCTGCTTGATCACAGGCATGTTCATATTTAATTGGGGAATATTATGCTTGATAGCTCTTTCAGGTTACTACAAGCACCTAATGAGGATGCTTAGGAATTCCCAATTAAATTGGAATATCTTACTGATTATTTTTAACTACATTTGAATTGTAGAATAAATATCTGTTGACTCTAAAGGTGTCTATAAAATTCCAGTCTGGTTCAGTAACAAAAGACAGTCTTTTGAGCTTCCTTGCTCTTGCTCAAGCAGTGACCAATGTCTGTGTTTCCAGTGAAATGATGCATTGGAGGACTCGTTAAAATCCTGTGATTAGAGCTAATAGGAAAAGTCTCACTACATTCTTGGTACATCAGGACAGCAGCTTCAGAATCCTTTCCAGCTGCAGTGGGATTTTACATACTCTTAAAGTAACTGTCACAGAAACATTCATGATGTAAGCCCTGTGTTCACTAAGCCCATCCTGATTCACTGTGTCTGGTTTGGATGTTGTCAATCTATTTGAAGCAATGTACCCATAATTGATCTGAGTCTGTGCCTGAACTGTTTTGCTTTAGACTTTACAATAATACCAAGTCAAAGGATAACTTGTGTTGGAGTCTTCCTTCCCCTTGTGACAGAAACTGTTGCGTAGGTGACAGCCGTGGCTTGCAGGAACATTTCTAATGCCATTGAACAGAGATGCAGGAAGTTCAGCACATGGCAATGACACCCTGACATTCCTCTGTCAGCACCAGTGACACATGCTGGTTCCCAGCTCAGCACCATGAGACACCCGTGTTGGGAGGGTTGGTTCATCCTCTGCCCTTCCCTGCTCTCCCCTCACCAGCCTTTACGAATAAACCTCAGTTCTCTGATCACACCAACAAGCACAACATGTGGGCTGTGCTCAACCCAAAATCCCTGTGTGCTCTCCTGCTCCTGGCTGAGCTCTGGGGCACATGGCTGCTCAGCACGGACACCGTGAACAGCTGCTCTCACAAAGCTTGGTTTATGCACCATTACTCCACATTCCTCATGCTCATGAGATTCCAAACCTGCTCCTGTGCTATTTTCCTGCCTCTTGAAGTACGTCTTCCCTCCATAGCTCCCTTTCCATAGAATGATATCAAATAGTTACCAGTTCATTAACATGATCTAAGGATCTAAGGATCTAAGAGGGAAAGCTGACAAAAATACTGGAGGGTACCTCATAGGATCAGTCATCTGGAAGACCTTTCTGTCTGTAAATGACCAGCTAATCAACTACTAAAAATATCTTCAACATGCATTATATACACCATCTAGTCAATCCCTCCCTTTATTTTATTGGATAAATTATAAGAATAATTTGATAAAGATTTGTTCTGGGAAAGAAAATAACAACTCTGTATCAGTAGGAAAATAACAGTTGCTGGGATTAGGATCCTCTGAAGACATTGTCTGAGAGTAGGCATTTTCTCTTTTCTCTCTTCTGTTTGTATTTCAAAGGTCGTTTGTTTTCCCCCACCTGCAATCTGAAGAAGGTTTGGAAGTCACGGAATCAGACCCTTCAAGACCCTCTGAACTATTTCCACACACACCAATTCCACATAACTGCAATGGCAGCTAGATTCAAGTCTGGTACAGTGAATGAGATAAGGAAACAAACAAAATTCAAAACTTATCCTGCTCTAACACTCAACATGCCATGTTGTCATGTACCTCTTTCCATTGAGCATCCAGGAAAAAGCTCACAAGATTTTCTAGGAATCTGCTCACATGTAACATAAAACAATAAGATCAGCATTTGAAATGAAGCCCTGTCCATTAAAAGCACTTTTCTGTATTACTGTAATTTAATGATGAAACAAGTTATCAGTGAGTAAGTCATAGAAAGACAGTAGTGTCCATTTATTTTCTAAAGCAGTCTTTTCCAAGTAACAAACCAGTAATTTGATTAGAGTCCTTAGCTCGAGGCAAGAAATGCAAATATCTACTTGAGAGATGAGTACAGGATCCTTCTCTGATTTATATTCCCATAAGCATGCCTGGAATTTTCATCATTGAAATTCTGGATGACATCTGATGGGCTCTGCTTCCAATGCCCATCAGAACATGATTTAAGAATTGGGAGCACATGTACAATTGGCAACTGGGAACATTATATGATGGTTCTTTATTAGCTTTGCACGTACATATTGAAATGAAAGGCAGGAATGGAACATTTAACTGGATAGCGTCTTACACCAAAACACACATCTATTAAACAGACAGTTTCTTCACCAAAATTCCTTTCTTCTCATCTCAGAGGGGCTTAGTTTGTTGAGAAATGCATGGAAACTGCAAGTGTTACTCATGCCTTCTGGTTGCAACAGTCTTACACAAGCCAAACTCTGTTATTTATTCTCGGCAATTCACTGAGCTCTTTTTGCACCTTTTACTTATGAAGTAAAATCTCTTAGAACAGCATCTTTCTTTTATGAAGGGTCATTAAAACAATTATGCCTGCACTTAGCTTTTGAATTATTTTCATCTGTCCTATGAAATGGAATGGAACACTACACTAAGCACGGAGTTGAAAAGTTGTAACCTCTGATCCTTCCTAGCCCAGCTATTAGGGCCAGAGGCTTCACTGAACTTGGCGACTTTATGCAGAAAGAAAATCTGACCCGGTTGTTCGGGAACTAAAAAACTTTAATACAGAAAATAACAAACAGCAAGCTGAGCAGTTTGTACTGAACGAACAGGGAAAGATGGGACAGGGAGGCCAGTTCCATGCATGAGGGCAAATGGACAAAAGCGGGTGTTAGGGCATGGCAGGGGTATTGATAAACATGGAGGAGGGGAGGAATTAGGGTGGAGTTTAGGGAGGGGGTCCAATAAAGGAGGGTGATTAGGAATATTAAAATTATTGCAGCAAAAAGGAACCAATGATAAGAAGGGAAGCAGAGAACTTTCTGGCAGTGATCAATATATTAGAGCTGGAGGATTCTGGGGGTGATTTTTTTACTTACCACTATTGCAAGGGTTTTCCCACAGCCTTAAGCCTTGGTCATCTGCACTTTTATTGAAGCTAACCCCAATAAAAATGAAAATTCTATTATCTTCAAGTAGTTGCACACATATGTAAATGTGAGTTGAATTGACCTAAAATGCAGGATGGGCAGAAATTTCAGTTCAGCTATGACAGCATATATGTGTTTGTGAAAGCCCAGGAGCAGTTAACATCAGTTGCTCTAAAAGTGAAGGAAACTTCTGCTTAAGGGACTTGTCAGCAAATCATTGCTTGTTTTTACCACAGTCACAGAAAGCATGTATTTACAAGTACATCTTACACTCATGGATTCCCAGATAACTTATTTTACAGGAAAAAAAAAAAGACCGGAATAGGTAACCTCATTATTCAGTGTTTTGAAACTTGAGATTGCTTTAAAAATCACCAGCAAGGGAATCAGTAAAAATCAGACTTAATATTAAGCAACAGCATGACAAGTTCATTGTCAAGGTTCACTTTACTACTTATTAGGTGGTTAAGGTACACCAAGGGTAAAAAAGCAGCAAACAAAATCCACTCAATCAAAACAGAAATTAACCAAGAACTAGCTATGTGTGTATGTGTTTAAGCATGTGTTTAACCATGTGTGATAAAAGGATAAGGGAAAAACTTAAAGGGAAAAACAGAGAAAGGGCAAGGATAGAAAGCAATATCACCTAAAAGCTTAATAGCACTCAAACTTAACAGTACTTAAACTTTACTTGTACCCTAAACATGACAGTTAACATGGAACAACACTTAACAGCATTAACATAAATTATACCTTAAATTTAAAATTTAGCAAAGGAATAACACTTGACAGCATTTAACTTAGCTTATAACTTAAATTAAAGTAACTTATGGACCTGACTTACTTATATAGCTAAGAGATAAACATCTAAGAGAGCAGCTTTTCTCCTATTTTGCCATAGCATATGCACGCTTTTATGCACACAGACCTAAAGTGTCAGTGCACGGTACCTGTGAAAAATTCCCCTCAAAGGTAACAAAATCCTCACTTTAGATGCCTTTGCATCTCCTCAGTGGGCAAAGGGGCCTCAAGGAATGGGGGCATCAGCCCAGGATCCATCATGGTGGAAAGTTTGCTGGCTCTGAGAGGCCCCTCTCAGAGGAAGGTTGCTGGTCACAGCCACTGCAGTCCAGGAGAGCATCAAGGGTCTCTGTTTATCTGTCACAAATGAGTGGCCTTCTCATAACAATGGTCCATCCTGGCCACATTTCA
Source organism: Cinclus cinclus (assembly GCF_963662255.1). Taxonomy (NCBI): domain Eukaryota; kingdom Metazoa; phylum Chordata; class Aves; order Passeriformes; family Cinclidae; genus Cinclus; species Cinclus cinclus. Next base: position 30,757,430 of record NC_085047.1, on the reverse strand, counting down.
GGTCAGCACCCTTTCTTTGAAAGTCTGAGAATAAGGAAGAAAAACGATTTCCAAGGCTGCTCATAAAAAGCCAGGAGCTCGTCAGGCAGTGCAGGTTCCTGGGAGCAGTGGGAATTTCTGATGAGCTCAAGAGGAGCCAGGCCCAGGCACTGCTCAGCAAGGCCAAGGCCTGACAGGCATTTCACCTAATGAGCATTTCACCTAACCAGCATTTCACCTAACCAGCATTTCACTTCATGAGCATTTCTCAGATCACAGCGCAGCCTGAAAAGGGAGGGGGTGGTGGATAAACCACCGCAGCCAGTAAAAAGCTGAAGTGACAGACATCAGCCTAAGTGGTCTAAGACGAAAGAGCTACCAAATCCTTTCCCAGTCTTGTCTGAAAAAAACGCTAAGATTGCACTGCATAAGAATAAGGCATGAAAAAACTTGCACTCTCTAAAGTGGGAAGAGAGTTGAAAGGGCAGATGAACGTGACACACACTCTTGGTACAGAACCAAGGGAACAAAAGGCTCAGAGAAAAATTAAGGGAACAAGGTAGACTGATAATGATTATCTGTATTACTATTGCATAACTGGGTGCAAGTGCAAGAGACCAGTAGTGCAAAGGGAATTAATTAACTAATTAATTGTTGTAGGTTTCCTCAATTTTCTGTTGCCTTATCTCAGCATCCAACTACATGTTTTTTCATCGTTTATGTTGGACGTCACCACAATTTTCAACTCCTGGACAAGCAAGATCATCAGAGCCTCCAGTGTTTGATACATTCCTTCCAATCAGAGGCAGGAGCATAAGGACACATTATATATCGCTAAGGGAATCCAATCACTTTGCTTTACCAAATCAATTTCATACAAACATACATAGCCTTGGTTATTGATAATACCTGGACTGACTCTATTCTATGTGTATGATGCTCAGTTTTTCTTCTGAAATCTCTTCAGACAGTGGTCACAAAGCCAATGCAGTTTAATTGACACAACCTGCACTGAACTCATGATTCTTTTGTTGTCTGTTCTTTCTGGGTACAATATGGAAATGTAAAGGAGGATGATCCACAGGTTCTATTTATTCAACATTCAAAGAGTTAAATGCAGCAACTAACAGAATATGCAAACAGCTATTCACTGTTGTTTGCATCCTTGTGATTACTGGTTGGGCTTTTGCAATCAAAGCATTCTATCCTCAGCTAAGAGAAATGGAAAATCCTATTGCATTTTAGAGGCTTTCCTGGACATCCACAACTTTGTCTTTTTCTGAGTATATACCTTAAGAGCAATACCATCATCCTGCTTTTAGTTTGATTAATGCCTATACACAGATGATACCTGTGAAATGTGACAAACAATTTTAACATGGCATCTTGAAAATATGCCTAATACATTTTTACATAATAAAAAAATTATAAAACCCTCCAAACATTAGTAAAAGTGACTAATCACATCTGCTGCCTAAATTTTCAGTGCTGAAATAATTGCCTTGTAAAAATAGTCATTCTTCCATTTTCCAAATATGAAAATTTAAGGATTCAATCGGCCATACATAATGGCAGACCTGGCAACTCTTGAACAGGTTTTCTCATTTATGTATCAGGATATGAGACATAATGTTTACTGCGAATTCCATTTTCCTTGACAGAAGATTCTGCCATGCAGAAAGAGAACAAAAATATTTACTTCAATGTCTTTTATTGAGACTATTTTTACCACAAATTTAAATTAATAAATAGCTATTCACAAAGCAAATACACTTAGCTTGCATCGTTTCCTCTTTCTGTCTCGTGTGCACATGCATACACTCATTGTAACCTGTAATTTAATTAAAAAAGGAAAACAGATTTAAATTATTAGCAATAAACAATCACTAGTGCTGAAGGAAGAAAACATGCTAACATTTCAAGCAGCAGTAGAATGTTGATTAATGAGTGATTTGCATCCCTTGGATCACACCTGAAATCCCTGTTTTAATTTAGAACTGTGGTGTTATGCTCATTTGGTCTGGAGAAATTGTGAGTCTGGAGACCAGCTACTAGAGGAGACCTGGTCCACTGTTTTTAATTTGTGCCTTCAAATTCAGAGGGATAAGCACAGACATACGTGTCACCTGGTTCTTATTGAAACTTGAATAGTTTTGATCTTAAGAACTGAGATGCTGGCATTTAATTAAAAATTAGATGTGTCCTCACAATTCTCTCAAGCAAAGTCAGAGCAGAACCTGCCATAATTTATGCAAATTTTCAGTGGCCATTGGATTAGTTGTTCCACTGTTAGCTGACTGCACGCTTTCCATGAAGTCTAGACAGGGACCCCAAATTAATTTCAATACATGTGGTTTCAATAAATAGTGATTCTGTGATTACCTGGAATTAAAAAAACTTGAGGGGAAAAAAGTAATGGAGAATCATATATTTTTTAAAAAAATTATTAAGGAAAAATGGTACAGAAAGGAACAACAGTCACAAAAAACCCTCTGTATAAATGTATGTATAAATTAAAATGTCTCAGAGGAAGTGCACTGCAAACATCTGCCTTAGACCACAATTGAAAGAAGTCGTTAAAACTTTACCTTCAATTTGCTTAACTCTTCATTCAATGGGTCATAAGATCAAGATACAGTTTATTCTGAAACTGAATAACATCTTTTCTTTCAATAAGAATCATACTGGCTCACACTTGAAGTCTCTCTGAAACCAAATTTTGTCAAATATTAATATTTCTTTAGAGTCTACGTTCTTCAAGTGATACTTTTGCTGAAAAATTTCTCACAGACACTTCCCCAAAAGCATTTGGGCTCAGAAGACAGTAAGTACATAACTATTTTTGGAAGGTTTTGACAAATACATTCGTAAAGATAACACAAAAGTAAATACCACTCCAGATAACTTCATTTCAGATGTCTGTTTAAGCCATTGTCAGTTTGAGATACAGAGATTAATCCATCTCAAAGCTCAGGTTTATCTTAACCACAGGATACATCTCATTTCTCTAAAATTCAAAATCCCTCCTGCACTGCCTGAGTAAGGAAGAAAGTGGTTTCCTTCCTAACTGCTTGTTTTCCTTCAGGCAGCCCCATCTTTACCTTAGCACGTAGTGTATTACCTTCATCTCTTAACTCCATCTCTTTTGTTTAAAGATAACAGCAGTTCAAAGGCATGTGTACTTACACAGCCCCAGAACAAGTTTTGAAGCAGCCTGCATTAACTTCAGACCACAAGACACACATTTGGGTGTGCTTATCTTTCTCACTTTCACAGGCATATGGGACTGACAGTCGTAAGACCTGGAGGAAGCCTTCAGAAATGTGCGCAGCCTTCTGTACAAAAGGGTTCATACTCTGAATTGAAACAATTAGGGAAGAGTGGTTTGTCTACTAGTTATCTTGCAGTCAGTGATGTACTTCGAAATTCTATGTTATAATGTGCAGCAGTAAAGGTATAAATTTCCCATAGATACAAAAGAACTGTGTTCAGAGGGATTGGAGGTAAAGATTACTGCTGCGAGCTGAAATCATGGGGCAGGACAGTGTCCTGTGGGACTCACAATGGCTTTTGGATCAACTCTGGCTCTGCATTTCGGTCATAAAAGCCCACATGGGGTGAATTTGAATGAATGACAGGCTCTGAGCATGTGATACCAGAAACCACATCAAAGAAAGAATGGGTAGGTGCTGAGAGGCAAGTGAAACTCTCCTAAGAATACATAAGGTCAGGAGACTCAGTCCGACAGATTCACAAGATCAGAAAAACTCAGAACATGAAGATTCTCAAGTGTCTTGAGGCCACCAGCACGTCGTGATACCAGGTAACAGTCAGTAAGTGCCTGAGTGTGAGGCATTAACTGAGCATGATGTGTGAATTGTTATCTGCTATTAATAATAACAGCTTGATTCTACGAATAGTCTAACTAATAAGAAGTGATCCAATAGACTTTAATTGTGATCTTTTTCTCTCCAGACTTGAATATCAACCAGTAAAATTTGCAAATTTACTCATGAATCCATCATGTCCTTTCTTGACTCTCTAACACTAGCACAGGCTCATTAATGGTTGCCTGACGGAGCCCCATCTATACCTCACTGACCAATAAATATTCCACTAATCCTGCTCATTGTCCCTTCACTGACCTGCCTACTTTGCATTGTGTTGATCATACTATAAGGAAATCTGAGATGTTGCATATCCTCAGAGCAGAGTTTGTTGTCAAGTACCAGATTAAAATGCTGTATGGTCACTGTGGAGTAAGGCCTTTCAGTCTGCTTTACAGCAATCTTCTCTTGTATCTGCAGCAAAAGGATGATTTATTCAGAGGGTCTCTTGTGATAATTCCTGAACAATGGAGGAGGGATTTAAGGGAATCACTGGAGTTATAAAATCTACACTTGTGTTAACTGAATGAAACATGCCCAATAGTTCCTTTCAGTGATTATGACCTTGGTCATTACTGCAGAAGTTTTCTGTCACCATTTTTACTCAGACATAATTACAGGACCTTATTTTTCTCATTGTTAGAAACCTCCTTGTGGCATCTAGTCTTAAATGTTTTTCTTTACATTATATAGTCCTTGTTCCAGTTAGTGTTAACCTGTCTCAAAATACTTAGAAGCAAAAGTCTGTTTTGTTAGGCTGACAGCTTTTTGAAGTCTTTTCTTTACCTTTTGACTGTAAAATGGACTTTGTATTCATCTGATCATTCCTGAAGTAATACTTTGTATTGCTCCAACTCTAATGCATCATTTTGGTAAGCAAAATATTGTGTTCAGTTTCTTAAGCAAAATATCTCAGAGTTGTTCTGCTGTTTCCTGCTTGATTTTCCCAGAATCATAGCACAATTTTAGTTAGCAAAGATGTTAATATCAAGTCCAACCATTAACCTAGCACTAATGCTAAGGGTCTGCGGCCCCATGTGCCTCATCTACATATCTTTGAAATAAATTTGTGGTTGGCAACTCAACCACTTCCCTGGGGAGTTTGTCCCAATGCTTGACAGTCCTGACCCCTGCCAGTGAATAATTTTTTTGCAGTATCTCACCTGAGCCTCCTCTAGCACACTGTGAGGTAATTTTCTTTCATGCTGTCTGTTCTAACATCCATGGGCACTGGCACATACCTGGCTACATGGACACAGTACCCATAAAAGAGGGTCTGGTCATCAAGGGCATCTACACCAAGAAACAGATCTTACTCTAAGGTTTCCTGGAGTGGGTTTAAAACATCAGTGAGAATTCAGCTGGTAGACACCAATCAGCCAAGAATAATGCTAAGTGAAACCACTGAACCTCAGTACAGGAACTGCCATGATAATGGATACCTTACCTACCTCTCATTAGCACATCTGTAGTGGGATTTTTCCCCACCCTGACCACATTTCCAACAGAGTGGTAGTGACTTTTTGGTTTTCAGAGGTCTGTATCAGGTAGCAAAGAGGGATGCTCTGCAAGGGAAGGTCAGCAAGGAACTGAAGCTGAAAGCCAACCAGGTGTGAAGAAAGATCCTCACAAGAGTTGCAATCCCATAGTACCTGAACAAAAACAAGCTCCAGAATAGGTCAGCAACAGCAGCAAGGTTAAGCCAGTGGTGCAGGCAATCCAGAAAAAGCCAAGTTCAAACCTTAAAGTCAAGTCAGCAGATCAGGGTCAGGTATCAGCAAAGTTCATGGTCAGACCCTAACCTCTAGCTCTAGCAGAGACCATTGGCAAGTGTCTGAGTTCCTGAGCAAAGAACAGGCAGCCTCTGGCCAGACTGTTCTTCCTCTTAGCTCTTTCTGCAGCAGTCTGACCCAAGGCTATCCCGCTGCAAAGTTCCACAGAACTTGAACAAGCAAAGCCCAATGAGAAGGGGAAGAGGTTGCAAAGACTGATGTTCGAAGGACCCAACAGCATGGATGTTACTGAACTCAGGCCTCTGGATAAAGAACAGATAGATGCCATCAGACAAAAAGAGGATGCTGTCAGCGCCATAAAGAGGAATGTGGGTTTAGACTGGTGTAAACAGCATTCTGCAACTTGTTTCTGTTGCCACTGTTAAATTAACAGCAGCTTCTATTTCCCTGAAGTTGTCATTCTAGAGTGAATGAGACAGTGTAGAACTACCAGCAGTGAGCACCTGGATCAAAAAGAAACTCAGCAGAGAAAAGAGGAAGGCCTGCAACTCGAATCCTAAAGAAGATATTTTCTTAAGAACTTCAGCCCAAAAAGTTTTGACCAAATAAAGAAGCCTTAAGCCTGCCTCAAAGACAAAGAGGATATCATTTTTTTACTCACCGAACCACCTCTAGTGGTAAACACCAATTCTGTTGATTGGAGTACAATTTCTCCCAATGAGGCAGATAAACTACAAATTAAAGGAATTTTCTTTGCCTTTTTTTTTTTTTTTTTCTTCTGAAGTGATTAATAAATGTCCAGTGTTCTGCACTTTCTTATTCCTTGGCCAGGTCAGAAATAACCACTTTGTGCACAGCTCTGCCTGGGCCACCAGTGCTGGTCCCACAGTAAATCAATTCCGATGGTGACATCAGATACACAATCATCCTTCATATAAGGTCACAAGTACACTTTTTGAATTTTATTGGAGGTTTTGACTCCTTCAGATTGGAGATTAGTCTGCTGATAATGTCTAAAAAGGTGAACAATATTTCTATTGGTTCCTTCAGGTAGCTCATGCTAGCACGTGAATCGATATATTTCCTCCTTCGTAGTCATTTGTGAGATACAGGAATGCCCAGCCAGAGTTTTATCTAGGCAGTGCCTGGAGAGTGAAGTTTCATCCATCTGTGGTCAGGATGGAAACAAAAGGACATCTTTCTGCTCCAGTGCTGTGGTTGATTCTCCTCTCCATTCAGATCTCCCTGGGTAAGTAGATACTTTGTTTGCATAAGGCAGTGAGATACAAAAAAGTATGCAAATTTAACAGAAGTAGGTTGTTATTCTACCAACCTCTAAAACAAAGTGACAAAAAGGTGTTTAAGTATGTATCTGTCTTTGATTCAATCTCCTTGGTAATCCTGAGATAACAAAGGGTAAGTCTTTTGTAGAAGTTTTTTATTTTACTCAGATATCAGTGACTGGCCATTATCATAAGAATTCAAGTCCAAATTTTGTAAACATTTTAGCTGTACTGAAAATCAACTGGGTGTCCTTACTACTGTCTTATCTCTCCTGCTGAGCTCTTTGTAGACAGAATTAATAATTCCAGGTCTTTGTTCAACACCAGTTAAAATGATGTAGCTCTACCATGTGTGTCCAGTGGAGTTTGGGTAACAATATCTCCTCAGTTGTTCCTGTATATCTGAAGCATATCACTGTTTGTCTCTCTGCTCTTCTGAAGTTATGTTGATGCTGGTGATGAAAGACAGATTTTGGAAACCTCATTTTTTATTCTCTACATGTGGAGGTGACATTATGGCATTGTGGTGGTGGTCACATCCCCATGTGACGAGAACAAGACTTCACGGTTGATGTTTTGCTATAGCAAGGCCCTAGTCTTGAAGGTTCTCACAAGTTGTGTGGATGCAGCCAGAGTTCACATGGCAGGGAACAGGAGGCATTGTTGACATACATTTTCATAATATGAAACATTCTTTATTTAGACACCTTTGTAGTGAAGTTTTAGTGTCAACTGAGCTGTACTGCAGAAATTAGAGTGAGTTTTTTTGCCAATTCCTTGTTAACATCAGGGAACAGTAACAGACTGACTGGAAGATGCAGACAAGAGTAGCTTTACAATGACACCATCATCAGCACCTCCAACCCTCATCTCTGCTCCAGCAGCACTTGTACTCTCCATGCTGCTACAGGAGTTCTGATGCTCCCCAGGCACAGAGCACTGTTGCAGAGCCGTGCAGGAGTCACAACCCTCAGGGAGAAAGCTGGCAATCTTCCCCTGAGGCAGCAGACCTGGGCTGGAAACCTCCTCTTATGGTCTGGGGACAGGAATGCAGGATGCACTCTCATCCTTTGCCTATGGGAAGAATTGTGTTTTCAGCTGGAGCAAGCAAAAGTCTCATGCCGTCTCAGCCAAGCAGAACACCAAACCACTGAATTCCATGAAGGTGCTTATGGGACATGATGTGGAGTGTGAGAAAATACAAAATTGTACCTGTATCTATCACAAAAAATTGACAGAATAATGATTACAGCAAATGACAGCTTTTATTAGGAAATATTTAAATCTGTCGATTGGGTTATGCCTACTTCTGCATCCAGTCTTGCATACTGTTACATGTTGAAAACATCAGGTGTACAATTATTTAAGAATTCAGGTGCACAGAGATTACATAGTTGAGTGAATAACTGTTTGTTTTGTTCCTGAATATGGCTAATAGAAATTGGTTATCTGGTACCTTTAAAAATGTATTAGCAACTAAACTTTTCTTAGAATTCATTTCTCTTTTAAATGTATAAATGTTATAGCTGAGGCAACTCTTTTTTGGAATTATGTTCTTCAAATAGCCTGGGGGTTGTTCTCCAGAATATCTTTGTAGAGACTTACAAGACTTACCACAGAAAGATTATGCTCTCTCTGAGACAACATGTTGAAGGCACAGAGTAGTTTTGTAGTTACCTGAGGATTGTGCTATACATGTGACTTTCTTACTCAGAAGACTTGAGGACACAGGATATTTTGCAGAAAAAATAGGTTTTGAAAGTTACCAATTGTCAGTCACTTGAATAACCAACTTCTTTTCCCCCCCTTGTTTCCAAATTTAAGTGATAGGCAGGAAATTGTGAGGAAATCCAGGAGTGTTAGTGAAGAGGTAAGGCCTTTGCCTGTGTATGAGAGGTGGTCAGGTGTCAAAGCCACATCGTCAGTGTCTGATGAAGCAGTTACAGACCACAAGAAGATGGAGGAGAAATTGCCTTCCAACTGACTGCTGCAAGCAGTTTACTCTACAATAAGAGATGAAACAATGGTTAGTTTTGAAAAGAAATGGCTGCATTAGCACCAGCTCATGGGTTGAGACTGACCCACTTGCAGTAAGTAGAGAGAAAAATTAGATTTGCTTCCAAATGTGAAGAAAAATTAAATATTCTAATATCACAGTGTCAGACGACAGCAAGAGGTCTGATATGTAGAAATGCCTCTTTTTTGAGGGAGACAGGGAAGGTGATATTTTACATAAAGACTTATTTTTAAAAAATCTTACAGGAAAACCCAAGGCTCTTGGTGCAAATTATCTTTCGTTACTTCTCAAACACCATCATCAATAGAAGATGATCTTCCTGGGCTACTTGCAAGATTTGCAAGTGCACATCTGTACTGCTTTCCATCCACATCAGTGCCCAGTGCTGGGTCTGGATGAGTACTGCAGGTTTCTCTGGGCACCTGGTCACTGTGGCTGTGAGTGCAGATCAACAGGGTCCATGGCCAGGCATGGCTGTGCCAGAGTGGAACACAGCTGCATATCCCACATAGCACAGGCAGTGAGAGAAGGTCCAGGTCTGTGCTTGAATGGGCCCTTGGGCAGCGCATGTGGGTGGAAAACCCAGGTGGGGAAGGCCAGGCCCATTAAGGATTCTTAGTGCACTCAGGACACTGACAATCAGGTCAAATCTGTCCTGTAAAGGTGTGCTTTAATATTCCATTGTGTGTCAGGTCTTGAAACAGTAAAAATTTGTGACCAAAGATATTAGGCTTCTTATATGACTGTTCTGTAAACCTCCTTTAGCTATGTGGTCAATGTGAACAGCACCTCAGACCCAAAAAGAAGTTGCCAGCCCTCTTCAGAGATTTACCTGTTCCATAACACGCTGAAATGCAAACCTGATCAAACTGAAGACGAAAGTCAGATGTAGTGGCCAACTTCTTCCTGTTTCCTTTGCACATTTAGCTTGTAGTTTGTCCTTAATCTAGGAATACAACAGTCTTGCATGTGGTTTTCTACCATTTGATTTTCCACCCATTTCACAAGTATCTTCTTTCATGCTTCAAACAGCAGTGGCTTAGATCCAGCTGCTAGTGAGGCTTTTAGTCCAAAACATATGTAATTCTCACAAATACATATTCACACACACCACAGCTGTACATGGCTGCCCACACAGATGAAAACACGCAAAATGTAACACATGTGACACAAACATAAACAGCACCAGTGGCCTTACAATGATCTATCTTGACTTCTGTAAGGCGTTTGGCATGGTCCCACACAACAGTCTTGTCTTTAAACTGGACACGAGTGGGTTTGATGAATGGACTATTCAATGGTTAACAATTTGGCTGGATGGATGCATCCAAAGAATTACAGTCAATGACTTAATGTCCAAATAGAGATCAATAATAAGTGGTGTCCCTTAGGGGACAGGAACTGTTCAAAATCTTTATTATTGACATTGGAAGTGGGATTGAGTTCAGCTTTGGCAAGTTTCCAGAGGACACCAAGGTCAGTGGTGCAGCCTTTGAAGGAAGGAATGCTATCCAGAGGAATCTTGACAGGCTTGAAAAATAAGCTTCACCCCATGAAGTTCAACAGGGCCAAGTGCAAGGTGCTGTACCTGGCTAAGGACAGCAATCAGGATCAGCATGGACTGGAGGATGCATGGCTTGAGAGCAGTCCCATGGAGAAGGACTTGGGGATACTGGTGGGGACAAATTGAACATGAGCCAGCAGTGTGTCCTTGCAGCCCAGAAATCCAGCTTTGAGCTGAGTCTTCAAGTGGACCCCCTGACCCTATCACCTCTCCAGTGGCTGACCTGGCCCCTCTGGGTCCTTCTGGTAGCCAACTCCTCCAGTTACCTCACTCCCAATGACACACACACAAACTTGGCTTCCAGGCCAATTAAGTCCCAGCATAATACATCTTGATCTACTGTAGCAATCACACACTGACGGACAGTCCCCTCACCCACCCCAGCTGTCAGTGTTTATTGTGGCAGGCTTTGTGAATCACAAAGCAGTGACATTACTCAGCATCTCCCAGCCCTGATAAATCAGTAAAAGAGAAAGTTTGCCTGTCATTAGAAGTAATTTACATTTTAGCAGTGCAGTTAGCTCAAACTTGTAAACACAGACATAACTCCTTGCAAAAAAACACTCTTTAAGTTGGAACTATTTAGAAAGGTGAACCAAATAAGTCTGATGTAAATTAAGAGCAGTAATGATCTTATTAACATCTACAACAGATAATCAAGATTAAGCTCTTTCCTTTCTATAACCTTGCTCTGTCTGAAGGCACTGATGAATTAAGGCTGTCAAATGGAACTGGCCCCTGCTCTGGGAGAGTGGAAGTAAAACATGAGGAGCAGTGGGGAACCGTGTGTGACGGTGACTGGACCATAAAGGATGCTGAGGTTGTGTGTAAGCAACTGCAATGTGGATTTGCTGTTAAGGCCCTAAATCGAGCTCCTTTTGGAGAAGGAACTGGACCAACATGGTTGTACCGAGTTGATTGCCATGGTGATGAATCTGCTCTCTGGAACTGCACACATACAGGATGGGGTGCTTTCACCTGCCCTCATTACTTTGATATTGGAGTGATCTGCTCAGGTAAGAAGTGATCCAACCTTGTATAATAGAAAAAAATATGAGCCTGGGATCAAACTTTGCCCTAGTTGGATAAAGACAAGTACTCCCTCTACTTATTCAAAGCAAGTTGCTCCAGCATTAAGTCTTCTTGCACTGTGAGTGCAAGCTGACTTTAACTGGCCACAGCAATGACCTAGATTGAACATATTAAATTATAAAGAACAGAAAAAAACCCACTATTTGTTTCTACCACAGCTCTCCCAGGCAACAGGAGAGCAGTAGTGAACTTGTCTTTGACCAGGAATGGGGGCAAAAAAAGCAGTTGTAGGCAGAGAAGCAAGGAAATGCAATGTTATGTCATACAACAGCCCTTCTCCAGATCTTCAGCAAGCTGAGACATGACAGTCTGCAATGGCAAAAAAAGCCCAATGTCTGTTTGCCTGCTTCCTGTGCAAGATGGGCATGGTTTTACGCTTTGGAAAAAGAACCACCAAAAGAGGTTTTTCCTTCCCACCTTCAGGACTTTACATTTGCCCTTTTTTTGATTTTTGTAAGGCTCCTATCAACCCATTAGTCTAGCCTGTCTAAATCTCTGAATGGCAGCTCAGTCCTCATGGTAATATCCCCAGCCCCCCAAAATCATAAGGGTGTACTCCATCACCACCTCCATGAAGAGAAGACACTGAGCAGAACAGGCCCCTGGAAAGACCCAGCAAGTGATATTCCACTTGCTGACTATCTTTAGGAAGAGTGCAACTCACTAATGACTGAGCCTGGACATTCAATCAGCTGCTTAACCATGTTGTCCTTCCAGACAGACAGTAGCGTCCTAGTTTTTGAACATTGTGCAAGACAGTGTTAATGGCAGAGCTAAATGTGAGGTAAATGAAGCGCTGCTGTCCCCTCATCCATAAATCCATTTTAATCAGAGAAAGCAATACAGTCCCACAGTCATGATACACACTTGATAAAACCATGCTGACTCTTTCCATGCATCTCCTTGTGCCCACAAATTATTTCCTAGAAGTCTCATTCCATGTTTTTTTTCCAAATACCAAAATGAGGCTGGTCAGCCTGTAGAACCCCAGACTGTCTTTTTTAGCAATTTCTGAAACTGATTGCAACATTTCCTGTTTCCTCTTCCTGGGGTGCTTCAGCTTCATCTGCATTGAAATAATGAAGTCTCAAGGACAGACACTAGTAAATGGCTATTTGTCTATTTATCTATTTGGGGATTGCTACTTCTCAGTCATTGACAGATATTAAAAACTTCCTTCCTTCTTTCCCAAAGATTTAGTATTTTCACATACTGAGAAATAAGCAATTCCATACACCACTTTCTTTCTTATCAGCACTATATAGGAATTGCTCCAGTCACAATTCAAAAGTATCAGTGGTCCTCAGAGAAGTGAAATGTGTCCTGCCCATTAAGATACAGGAGTTATGAAAACAGGTCAGTACAACCAACCCTTGATGCTGGATTTCTTGTTTTTTGGGTTTTTTCCAGGTTTCTCTGATCTGCGCCTGATTGGAGGCGACACTGCCTGCTCAGGACATCTGAAAGTAAAGCAAGAAGAAACTTGGGTGACTGTCTGTTTCTCACATATTGATTTCAAAACTGCCTCTGTTATATGCAATGAGTTAGAGTGTGGCCAGGCTGTGGCTACCTTGAGAGGAACTCACTTTGGAGACACACATGGACTGATCTGGCAAGAAGAGTTTCACTGTGTAGGGAATGAGACTCACCTTGCGGACTGTCCCAGGAACATACACCATACTAACACATGCTCTCATGATGCCACTGTTGTGTGTTCAGGTGAGACTTTGGACTGATTGACATAATTCACCTGTGTCGTGTCCTATATACCTTCTTCTTGTTAACCCACAGTTCAGAGCATCTGAACACTTCTGTGGTCCTCAGCATGCCTGGATGCTTCCCCTACCATGCCTTGAGCCATTCAAGGGGGACCCAAAGATAACAGAGAGCAGCCCTACAATGTTTCATTCATTCTACTGAGAGTCTGTATCTAACATGGGTGTTCTAATCACTACTCTACCACACAGAGATCTCAAAAGGGCTGTTATTTCTTTTATGCTATTAGAAATATGCACTCAACAGTTCTAAGAATGTTCTACACATCTTTCTCTTATGAATAAAAGGAAAAATAGTCAGAGCAGACAAGCAGGAATATTGAGACAATTATTTATGTCCTGTGGAGACAGTGTGTATGTTAATCCCTGGAACTTCAGGTAATTATAAAAATGAAAGAGCTACCATATCTCCAAAAGGTTGAAGGAGGCACAAGTTACAAATATAAGTTATTAAAAAAAAAAGAAATTTAAAAGGCTGCCAGAGGCCTAGATGACTTTCATTGTGACTGGAAGGGAATATTTCTTAAGAACTCCATACAGTCATGGCTGTTGGGGGCTCTGGATACAGCTGTGTATTGCCACCCACTGAAAAAGTTAAGATTAGGCCTAACAAACACAACTTTTTTCCTGAGGCTATGGTTCTAAAGGGGTAAACTAAACCTGGGGCAGAGCTGCTGGCAACAGTCTGACACAAAACAAACCTGGAAAAGGGCTGGAGCTCATGTTAACTTCCTGCCCAAAAGGCTTCAGTCTGTTTTAAAGACTGCCTTGGACACTGTGACCAGTGGCAGCCAAATACCTCAGTTAAGGCATCTAACAGACCTTGACTCCTGCCTCTGTCTTGCAAGAGTCTTAGCTCAGAACTGAAATCCTGGGCTCATTAGGGGTACAATGCAAGGACAGGGTAAGGGTAGAAAGTGGAAGTGTGAGAAGACAGAGGGACTGCATGGGGCTGGCAGTAGGACACCACAGTGCCATCCATGCCACCCTTAATTTATTTGGAATATGCTAATGGTTATGGCCTGTGGTGTTCACTGCCCTTGCTCTGGGGCATGGATGAAAGCTGAGAATTCCCCACTGCAGTTTCTGCTTACCAGGAAATGTGACATGACCAATTACTGGGAGAGAGAGTGATACCAGTTGCTCCTACTCTGAATTCCTCACATGCAAGGCAGTGCTGAAGCTGCCTCTGCAAGAGAAGATCTTGTAAGGTAGTGGCAGTATTGTGAGGGGAGGAGAGAGCAGAGCAAAGAGGAGACACTGAACTTAAAGAGCTAAAAGGCTTTCAGTCATACAGTGCAGGCTACAACATGGACAATTGAAACTTTTATTCAGAGCTGGCTTATTAGCATCCTGTTCTAAGATGCTTTCCAGTAACCTGACACATAAATAAGTGCTAGTTTCTTGCAGATAGAACTTTCTTACAGTTTTTATTGCAGTAGCACAAAACCCCAAAAATAACTGCTAAGCTCATTTATTCTTTCTGCAGGCTACGGTAGGTACAGGCTGGTGAATGGCAGTACCACATGTTCAGGGAGAGTAGAGCTTCTCCACGGAGGCACATGGGGAACCCTGTGCGACTACCTGTGGGATTTACCAGCTGCCAATATCCTCTGCCAGCAGCTAGACTGTGGCGTTGCACTATTGATACCAAGTGGGCAGTCCTTTGGGGAAGGAAATGGATCTGTCTGGAATGGCACATTCAGCTGCCAGAAGAATGGCTCACTCCTAAGAGACTGTCCCGTGCGTGCTCTAGATCACGATGAATGCCCTGCTGGAAAAGAGGCTCGTGTGGTATGTTCAGGTGAGCAGTGGAAAGGTCTAAGAAGAGAATTGAAAAACTCCTTCCTTGAGGAAAAATATGGACTCAAAATTCAGAGGGCATATGTGGAGTCAGGGTCTGTCTTTTGACTGCTGCAACAGGAGTCAAGGCTGCACTTCAACTGTACCACAAGGCTGCACTCTCTGAAATGCTCCTAGTGTCAGGTAACAGCAAGAGCAGAGCTGCTGCACAACCCAGGATGAGCTGGGCACAGAGGCTGAGCACAGCAGAGGCAGAGTCCTTGCCACCAAGACACAATCCAAAGCATCTGCAGAGAGGACAGAGGAAGGTATTGGCAATAAGGTCTATGAGTAGTCCCAGACAAGTAAAAGCAAACAAAAAGATATAGAGTCTGGCTGGAGAGAACAGGCAGGCATAGCATGAGACAAGACTGGAGATAGTTACACCTGTCAGGTAATTGAGGCAGGGACTGAATTCCTGATCCAGGTTTAAGTGAGAACTTGGACCAGCAGTCAAAGGATCCAGAGCTGTCGGCCCTCAATGATATTGGTCTGGAAAATTAAGGTCTATTGGTTGACCCAAAGCCCCAAAACCTAGAGCCCTGATTTTAAAAATTGCAAATGGGACCTGATCCTGAGTTCTAGTCATTCTTCTCAGTAAAACAGGCTGGACTGAAGTCCAATTATGAGTATGGAATTTTCTAGTTATGAGTATGGTCCAGTTAAGTCATTTTTACTACTGAATGATAAAGAAAGTTCATTCTCATTTCCCAGTCACTGCCCCTGAGCAGTTGCAAATGTAACACTCCAATATTCCCTTTATCTTACGTTCAGGGTGTCCAGGGGGCAGGTTGGTGAATGGCACCACATGCTCTGGCATAGTGGAGATCCGCCATGGAGACACATGGGGAAGACTCTGCCACTCCCACTGGAGTTTGCAAGCTGCCAGTGTTCTCTGCCATCAGCTGAACTGCGGCTATGCAAAATCAATCCAGATGGAAGACAGTTTTGTGGATGGAAATGGTCCTATATGGAGAGATGCTTTTCACTGTGAAGGGACAGAGTCTTGCCTGTGGGATTGTGCTCAAGTGACTTTGGGCAATCCAACCTGTTCAGCCAAAGAAGCAGCCACTGTAACTTGCTCAGGTAAGTCAGGAGTGGCCTTTTATGGGTGGTGCAACTTCAGACCAAGGCAGCGCTGGTGATCTCACTGGTAGGATCTAGTCTTTGAGGTGGGGAAGCCTTTCTCGCTTCCCATTGCAGGTCCTTGAGTGCATGAAAGCAAACAAAGACTTAACACAGTCAGACTTCTTAATCAGTGGTGAGAATTAATATTTTACCAGCACAAAAATTTGTCTTCCATAGCTTTCTTGCAAGCTACTTCTACTGCAGTGAGGTAAGTATATGTTACTCAGTGTATTTCCCAACTCTCTTGAGTCCAGGTCTTGCTGAATCACTCAGACTCTCAGGGGGTGAGAGCCGCTGTGATGGGCGAGTTGAGATCTCACTCCATGGTGTGTGGAGCAGAGTCCTGGATGATGACTGGGACATTAAGGATGCCCATGTGGTGTGCAGACAGCTGCAGTGTGGAAATGCCAAGAAAGCCTATTACCTTCCAAAGTCTGAGCGAGGGATGGGTCTTGTTGGCCTAAGGAGTGTCCAGTGTACTGGAAATGAGACTCAGGTGATGCTCTGCAACACCTCCCATTACCAGACAGTGCCAACGGGAGTTTCTGAAGACGTTGGTGTGATTTGTTCAGGTGAGTCACTGTATGAAAGGTACAGAATGTTTCCTAGTGTTTCTTCAGCCCACGTTGTGCTGTGGTGTCACAGATCTTAAGTCAGCATGAGTCTGAGCCTGATGATAGTTAAGGAAGCAAGTGTAATTTACACAATCTTCAGATGAAGAAATCATCTGAATTTCTTTAGAATTATCTTCCAGAGTCAAACAGAACTATTAGAAAACAGAAACCATAAGAACACTAACTTGGCTATGATTACCAAGTATTCTTAGTGCTTGAGAATTACATAGCTTTTATTTTGTGACATATCTATATTTATAAATGCTTGCAGCTGTTCTACAGAATATTACAACTGTTTCTACTCTTCTCTGATTTTGTAACCCATCTGTAATAGGAACAGTGTCTGTCTCTAACTAAATTACTATAGATAGAAAACAGGTTGTCTGGCTTTCTAAGATAAGGTGACCTCTGCATGTACTTAGTATGACTTGACACTTATTGCTTGCAATATCTCGCAGGAATTATTCAAACATTCACATGGTGCAGGAGGAGGCGTTTCCCTTTATGCAGTTTTAGCCTCACAGGACTTCAGCCCAAGCAACCATAGCAGAATTGGGATATAATAAGAGCATGATGTCTTAAAAGTGCTTTAAAAATATTGCCATTATGCTGACCTGTGCATTATAGTTGTGTTGCATGTTGACAGCTGGATTTTCTTCCTACAGGCAGCAGGCAGGTGAGGCTGGTGAATGGAACAAACCGCTGTGCTGGGAGAGTAGAGCTTTATCATCATGGCATCTGGGGCACCATCTGTGATGATAACTGGGATCTATCAGATGCCAATGTTGTTTGCAAACAGCTTGGATGTGGCCATGCCATCAAGGCATTTGTCTCTGGTCATTATGGAGAGGGGTCGGGGCAGATCTGGCTGGATGACGTGAATTGCACTGGGGCCGAATCTGATCTCTGGGCATGTCCCTCTAGGGTGTGGGGCCAGCACAACTGCCAACACAAAGAGGATGCTGGAGTCCTGTGCTCAGGTATGTTTGGAAAACCCTTTTCTTTGGGTTCAAACAGGATGGTTTTATAAGAGGGAAGTCGAGAATATTGGGGACTTGTTTGGACAGCCTCTTTCTGTCTTGATGACAAGCACAGTTGGTCAGCACATCTTCTTGGTCCTACCAAGATGCAAAGGATCTACAGAAGCCCATATATGCATCAACACACACACACACACACACACACACACACACACACACACATATGCAAAAGTCTGTGGTGTGGTAGGATATTTGGGGGATTAATTTGAGGAGTTTGTAAACATTTCCACAGCAAGGGGCTGTGTGCTCATTACAGTTGGTTACAGCTGGCTCTGAAACCAATGGGAACAACCCACTGTGCACCACAGCATCAGACAATCCAAGCAGCTTATGGTGGCTCTGCTCACACATATTTAAGACAGAATGGCAGCAGCAAGAGAGAGGAGAAATGAAAGAGAAGTGATAAAAAACACTGATGACCCCTAGAGTCCAGCCTGTTAGGACCCATGTCGGAGCTGGTACAAACCCTGAAAGGACTGCAGCCTCTGGAGCATCCATGCCCCACAATACAGGTAGAACCAATGCAAGCAGTTAGCACTGCAAAAAACGTGTTATTACACAGGCAGGAAAGAAACATATCACAAGAAGTCTGTGGCACTAATTCCATTTTCATGCCTTCACTTCCAGATTTCCTGGCTCTGAGGCTGGTGAATGGCAATGACTGTGCTGGGCGTGTAGAAGTTTTCTACAATGGGACATGGGGCAGCGTTTGTTCCAATCGCATGTCCCAGCTCACCGCAGCAACCATGTGCAAACACCTGGGCTGCGGAGATGGAGGAGGAATAGCGACGGACTTCAAATATGGCAGAGGGTCTGGGCCCACGTGGCTGGACCACATTGAGTGTGCTGAGCAGCACAATTCACTCTGGCAATGTCAGTCGGACCCCTGGGATCCTCAGTCGTGCGATAACCGAGCCGAAGAGACCCACATTATTTGCACTGGTAATCAGAAATGCATTAGTATAGGGCCAGACGTGTACATTAACCTATGCATGCACATATGGACACCACAGTAATTACTTTGTGTTCACTTGTTACCTGGTGTATATTATTTCTAGTTTCATGGAAATGGCAGAAACATTTTTTTTTCTCTATCATTGACTTAAATGAGTGAATTAAAACAAAAAGATTATCACAGAGTGCTGTGGCCCAGTGAAATCCTAGGGAATTCCCCAATAGTGCCATTGCATACTTTACTTTAATGCAAAAATCTATGATAGACAGTCATATGATCAATCTATGATCACACAGTCACTGTGAGATCTGAGTTAGGATGAGACTTCCCAAGAGGTCTAGAGCCAGGTCTATGTTTCTACATGTAGGGAGGAATATCAGTGTATAAACATAGCCATGGGCAAATGTACAAATCCGTTTGGTTCTTAAGGTCCATTTCTAATTCCCGCTCTTATGACAGTACTTCACACCTATGGATATCAATATCTGTATTCATATATATATTCACTATAATAAAAATTAATTCTACATGACATTCAGATATCCTGAAAGGGATTGCAGCTTCTTCATGAGAAGAAGGAAAGCATTACCATCACGAAGATTATTATTCACAGCAACAGCCAACAGCCATCTGCCAAGAACTAAACAGGCCATACACATATTTCATGAAATAATTAACCTGTTGGGCAATTTCCAGGTATTTTACACTCCCCCAATTTTTTTTTCAGAGAATAATTAAATTATTTACTTCATTATTTAAATTCTGCAGGAAGAAAGGAGGCAACATCTCCAGCTGCGTTTGCTGAGTGTCCAAACTCCACAAGCTGTTCAGGTACTTCCACCTCTTTGTTTTTTCTTATTGGTCGCTGTGGATCTTCCTGCTGTTTCAGTAAAACAGAAGGTTTCTGTGTTTTGCAGACAGGGAGAAGTTACGAGTCATGGGAGGAGAGGATGAATGTTCAGGCAGAGTGGAGATGTGGCACCAAGGTTCCTGGGGAACAATCTGTGATGATGCCTGGGACATGGAAGATGCCAATGTTGTATGCAGGCAGCTGGGCTGTGGATCTGCTGTGTCTGCTCTGAGTGAAGCTGCCTTTGGGGAAGGGACTGGTCCCATCTGGCTGGAGAAGGTGCACTGTAAAGGAACAGAGCTGTCTCTTTGGGACTGTCCTGCCAAGCCTTTGTTAGGCAAAAACTGTGATCATAAGGAAGATGCTGCTGTGAATTGCTCTGGTTAGTGACTGGTCCTTTATTACACAGTTCTGGGAAGGAGGTGGGTCGGGGAGCATTATAACAGCTGTACCTCCCAGTGACTATTCCTTTTCATAATTTTGACTGCAAAAGCATCACAAATTATATGAAGATGTTCTCCCTATTTTTCACACTTGTCTCTTCCTTAATCTGGACTCACCTTCCTTTTGCAGGTGTGACAGAAACAACAGCATCACCCACGAGAGCAGGTAAATTCTTTCTCTCTCTTTTCTTTATCCCATCAAACTCAATGTCTCTGATACTTGGCAGACAAAACAGCTGTTTATTTCAGCTCATCAGAAAGCACTTCATACAGCCCTTCATAAAGGGAAACTGACTGGCACCAACCCCAGCTGCTGAATTTTATCTGCTTGAGCAGGACCCATAAGAGAGCAGCAGATGCCCTGCCTCACCCTGCTAGCATGGGCACAGCAAGGGGCTGCAGAGCAGCAGCCCTTTGGGACACGAGATTCTCTACCTGTTTCCTCTTTGTTTCCATTCAGATCGTCCCCGCCGCCCTGCCACAGGCAGTACAAGACTTTCAGTGCCTGTCGTCCTCTGCATTATCCTGGGGATCCTTCTCTGCCTGGTCCTTGCCATTCTTGCTGGGCAGATCCGACGTGCCAGGGCACAGCAGAGAGGTGGGTCTCTCAGGACTGGTATGAAACACCTCCTTTACATGGCCCCAAATGTTTAGTTGGCTGGGGAGGCAGTGGGATGGGTGACTGAGATGAACCGAATCTGTTGCCACACTCAGATTTTTTGCTTACTTTCTGGCATGAAAGAGCACAGAGATGTTTATCCTCAGTCAGCACATTTTTGTGCCTTTCCTGGTACCAACCTTTACCTTTTACTTTCAGGCTCCAGACTATCCTACGACCCCTTCTCTGAAGCTGTCTATGAAGAGATTGATTATAACCTGCTGAGGGCAAAGCAGGGCTTGACTTTCCTCTCAGGTTTGTGCGTGTGCCTTGCTTTTCTCAAGGAAAAGCTTCTCCTTTCTGATCCAAACCTGACACTTGCAGCTCCCAAATCTACTGAGAAATTTAAAATTCCTGGACTCGAGAAGAGGAGTTTTCTGCCCAGTGGACTCTGTCAATTCCTCTCCTAGGGACAATTTGTTCTGTGCAGTCCTCGCTGCAGCCACAGACCATAGATCAGTGTAGGTCAAACAAACAAACAAACAAAAACCTTTTGCTGCAATTATTTAAAGCAGGGGAAAATTAAGGAATAATTGGCAATTCCCTCACAGCAGTTGGGTCCTTGTAGGTTTCCTCCCATGGATTGCTTTTTTTCCCTTTGTGGCTTGCCTTCCCTATAATCCATGAGAGGCATTGTGCGGCCCCTGTGGGATTCTTGGTTATTTCATTGTAAGCCCTGTAGAAGTAATACAGACTGCCAAAGAGTGTGCTGGACTTGGATGCTATTACTGTAGCCTGCTCTTTTTCTCATGGTGCAGTCTTAGCACTTAAGGAACGTTTAATCTGATATCATGCTCTTTCTCATTTGCCTAGATTCTTTTTCAGAGAGCTCAAAACCAAAGGACCAGTTTTATAGAGCAGATAGTGATGAAGAAAATGGCCCTGGAGCAACTCAAGGTAATGTGAGAAAGGGTTTGTACAAAGAAAGAGATCCCAAATCAGGTTAACTTTTCATATCCAAAGCATTATGAGTTATTAAGACCTTCATTTCATGTCCTAGTGATGTTTTTTGTGATCCAAAATCTTCTGTGTAACTCTTGTGGTGGAAGAGTGTCATACAATCTCATATGTAAGCACTAGTTTTCTCTTCTATATCAGAAATTCAAAATAAATGTTTGCTGGTAGTTCTGCAGACACTTCACAGGATCCAGTGACATGAATCCAACAACGTGACAACTGCTTCTCCCAGACATTGCAACTGTCATAGCTTGTAAACTGTTGCCTTATTTCTGAGACAAATGGGGAGAATTAAAACAGAGGAAAAACATATTCCAAATAAGAACACTGGTGTTGAGCTGACCAAGGGATCTTAAACCAAGTGATCTGAAGAAAATACAGATTCCTAGCTGTGAGGTTTGCCTGGGGGATACACTTGGTTTGTTGGGTTTTTTTTTTTTTTGGGGGGGGGGGGTTTGTTATTTTTTTTATAATTTGAAATAGGTGAGGGAGAGCAAGTGTTTGGAGAAGAACTGTATTTTCCTAGAGCTGATCAAAAAGCTCTATTAACAATTGCCTGGTGTCCAAGAGATGAACTGCCAAAGGCACATGCAGTTTCGGACCTCAGTTGCCCATATCCCATACTCTGCCACACCCTGTCTTTATTTTATACTGCTTTTTTTATATTAAGGACTTTTTTTTTAGCTAAAAAAGAAACCTAAGAGCTTTTCCTTACTTGCTTTGAAGTGCTTATAGGGAAGACAATTATTCTAAATAATTTCTCTTATTCAGATTGAATATTGATTTCTAGGTAAAAAGTGAAACAGGAGTGCTTTGATTTACCTTTATGTTTACACATTTATTATTGTTAAGCATATGTATATAAAATAAAAGTGTGAACACTAACATTTGCTGAGGGATGGATTCAAGTTAAGTACAGACATGTCAGTATTACAGCCCTGTGTTGCTGGATCATCAGCCACTGCTTTCCCTAGTGGAAGTTAACACCTGTACTATTTCAGAGACCTCTCCACTGCCTGAAAATGCCCTGGAAGATGGTTATGATGATGTGACAGAAGTTCCTGGACTTAGAGATGCTTCTCTTTCTGGGCAGAATGAACAGGAAATCATTGGGATCTCTGAAGAAAGTGGCAGAAACAAGGATTCATGGATAGGTGAGGCTAGAAGAGCAGTGCTGTTCTGTTCTGTGCTCTGCTTTCCTTGCATCCATAAAATTCCTGCCTGTGGCCAACCCAACCTAAGTTTCCACTGCCGTGAATTAAAATTATTACTTTTTATTAGAATGACCACGGGGATAGAGGGTTGCAGTCATCTTTGTAACAGCCTTTTAAGTACTTGAAGACTGATAGCAGTTTGTTCACATACCTGTCCCCAGTTCTGTTTTGTATTTTGTTTCTCTAGACAGCCACCAACCTAAATTAGTCAACTTTCTACTTAGGCCTTGTAGACTGCACTCTGCTTATGATGTGTCTCCACTCAGTCCATGTCAGTAGGTCTGTATCTTCCAAAAACTGTTTCAAACCCAAAACTTTATGGTATTTCTTTGCAGCGTGATACTGAGATCTTACTACCATCAGAGCAGAAGGACCAGCTCTTATTTCTTACAGCATATCCTTCTGTTTATGGATGCTAGTGTGATACTTCCCTTTCTTCCAACAACATGACAGGTCTGAGAGGGCTCAATGTCTGATGCAGCTTCAAATCATGCTCTGTAAAATACTACACATCATTAGACATGGATTTTTCAAATTATGCAATTGACTGTTTCTCCCTTCAACTACAGTCTCTTAACAGTCTTTATCAGATCTCATTCTACATCAGTGGAGGATGGATTCAGCTAGGTTTTTAACCTGGCACTAAATTTTTTAAGGCCCATATAAATCAGTAAGAATTAACAATGTAAACAATTAAATAGTTAAACACATTTAACATAACTGTGGAACACCTGATCTGAACTCTACTTTTTAGGGTAGTGATAAACATTTCTGGCCTACTGCAGACATGGAAAAATAATCAAAATATAGGACTCAAAGTAACTAGAGAGAGACATTAGAGATTTTTTTAACAGCCCATAAATATATTCCTTTTAACATTGTGTATAAAGCTTGATCCTTGGATATGTATACACGCAGCAGAAGGCAGAGTGCCATAAGCATTTCTCAGATCTTTCACAGCCATTCCTACCCAAGGTTCTAATATCTGGAGGAGACAACTGGCAGCTGCACAACCACACAGAGCTAATGCGTACAGGATGTGGATTTATCTACCTCAGTGTTCTTCCCTTCATGTTTTCAGACTGGACTCCCAGAAACAGGACCTCTGAGTCTGAGAGACCCTCACCCCCTGCTCTTGAAGATACAGGCTATGACGACATTGAAGAGCTGGGGCACTGATAGAGAGTGCTGAGCTGTACTGACTTCTTCTGGAAATACACCACTGTTCGTAAATTGCTGATCCTGTACTAGCAGAACCAGAAATCCTCCATTGAGGACTAGTTTGCATAAGTTTGGGTTATTTCCAGAGAAGAGATTACATACGTAAGAGACAAACAAGTCTGGCTGTTAAGATAATCTTTCAAATTTCTCTTAAAATTTCTTGTTGCTAAGATTTAGTGGACACTTTTTGCTTTTATTTTTAAATACCTTAATTTTACTTTTTTTACTCAGGTAATTTTAAAAATTATGATACTTTCTTATTAGAAACTGTCCACGGATCTCAAATTTATGCTTTTCCTCCCAGATATATGGGGGTAGCTTCTGGGAACTATTTGGAATGAAGACTAAACCGCAAGAAAATCATCAATATTCTGTTTCAGCCAAGTCTTTGGGAAAGGAATTCTTGCTGATTGCTTCTGCAGCAACATCAACAAAATCTGATGGGTGTGCTGCAGACGTGTTGTGAGGCACAGAAGAAGGGAAATACACGCACCCATGGGATTTAGCTGCATCATGCAATCTACTTTTCCTGGCTCACTAACAGGAAAATTGGGAAAGTAGAAAGCTTTTGCAAAGAATAGGAAAAGGCAGAAGAAACCACCGAGGCAACAAATTCTATGCCAGAAAAGGTGTAGCAACCTATTTATCCCTGTCAGAACTATCTACACAGGATAGAACTTCTCCTCTCCACGTGCACCAGGCAGTGACCAGGAAGAAGGAATCCCTGGGGACTCAGAGATGGCAACAACTGATGTGATAGGCATGATCCAGTTGAGCTGAGTGCTCCCCAGGTGACTGGGGTATTATAATCCTCAATATAACTGAGTAAGTGGACTGATACTGGGAATGTGTTAATATTTGTAGCTAAAGTCTTACAGCATTCTGCCTGCACCTGAACGGCACCTGCACATGGACATTTTTAAGATAACTGGAGTAATTGGATTAAAAGTATATTAACAACAAAATATTAATAAAATATGTAAAATGGCTTAACTGTGGTATCTATCACACAAAGTTTTTCTTCTAAGGGATGAAAACAGATGCATACAGGATGAAACCCAAGAGAATTGGGCTACAGCTGAGCTCATTACAAATCCATCCTTCAAACTTTTGAAAGAAAAAAAACAGGTACGAAAGGAAGTTGTTTGTTAGGAGTTACAGGCAGCAGTTCTTGTTGCAGTCTGTGTAGCCAGCTGTGTTGGAGTCACCTCTGTGTGCACACATTTATCTCTCTGGAACACACAGTCGGCCTCACTACTGGCTGAACCAGCACCTGGGAAAGCAGCAGTCACATCCACAGGCTCCAGCGGCCTCAAGAGAGGAACCCACAGGCCTCAGAGGATGCCTGAGGCAGTGACTCACAGCAACTCTTTGAAGTCACACTCTGCAGTATTTTTGATCCCTTGAGAAAAACATAAGGCAGGATTTCCCTTTGGAGAAGCCCTAAATAGAATTTTTATTCAGTTACTTATTCATCCTTTTTTGCCATCAATATGCTTCGTAAAGACTTCACACTTAAGTTTCCCAGCTCTCTCCCGAATCTTTTCTTAACCACTGGCCCGGTACTCAGGCGTTAAGAAAGACTTTAGTGAGGGGTCACAAACTGCTGTTGGCACTCCGGGTTTTTCATTCTTGAGTTAAACTTACTCATAATTCATTAAGATGCTTTGCTAAAAAATCAAGATTATGACCAAATGAGGGATCCAGGAACACGTTCCAGATCACATCCAGGCGAGGCAGCGCTGGGGAGGGAACCACGGCAGAGCTAGAGCGTTTCGGGACTGCACAGGACTTCCTGGGGGTCGGGCAGGGGAAGAACCAAAGGTGGCGAAAGGGAAGGCCTTAGGTGAATGGAGGGGGAACAAGTGGGGGGAAAACGAAGGGTAGACGGATAAAAGGGACGGGGGCACGTAAATCGCTCGCTGATCCGGCAGGGGAGCCGTGCTCCCGGGAAAACATGCTGGACTGCTGCGCTGAGTCAGCTCCCGGGTTCCCTCCTCGGGAGCCTGCTCTTCCCCGGGACTCGCCACGGACAAAGGCACGGGCTCCCTGCCGGCTCCCTGCTCCTCCTCCCGGGCCGGGGCTGGCCGCAGAGGGAGGGAACCGGGCGAGCCGCGGCTGCGGGAGGCGGAGCCGGAGGGCGGCGGGAGAAGCTCCGTCCCCACAGCGGCGGAAGGGCCGCCCCGCGCCCGCCTCCCGCCCCGCGCCCGCCTCCCGCCCCGCGCCCGCCTCCCGCCCCGCGCCCGCCTCCCGCCCCGCGCCCGCCTCCCGCCCCGCGCCCGCCTCCCGCCCCGCGCCCGCCTCCCGCCCCGCGCCCGCCTCCCGCCCCGCGCCCGCCTCCCGCCCCGCGCCCGCCTCCCGCCCCGCGCCCGCCTCCCGCCTGCTCTCCCGTGCCCTGCCCTGCCCTGCTCTGCCCTGCCCTGCCCGGGGCGGTGCTCCGCCCGCCGGACGCTAGGGAGCAGCGGCGGCACGGGACGACGCCAGGATGGGCCGGACGGTCGTGGAGCTGTTTTACGATGTGATCTCCCCGTACTCCTGGCTGGCATTTGAGGTGAGCGGTCGGCAGAGGGAGAGAACCGTTCCCGGTCTCCGCCGTGCCTGGCGCCCGGCCGGTCCCGCCGCGGCCTCCCCCTCGGAAGGGTTGCTCAAGGGCAGCTCGGCCGGCTGGCTGCAGGCAGCGCCCTCTGCGCCCCGAGGTTACTTCTTCTCCAGGGACACCAGGCAAGCGTGTCCGAGCTAAACGCCTCTGCAGGAGTTAGCGCTGAACATTTTGCTGCGTGGGTAGTTGTCATGTTTAACAAGTGCGAGTGTCCTGATCACGACATGAGCCTGACCTTTCCCTTACTTACCCCTGCTTAGACTTGGACAGTCGTGACAGCAATAGAAACCCCTCCGTTTTTCTGCGATCAGAGTTCTCTGGCAGCATCCAGGAAAGGCTTTAGGACTAGCCCTAATACAACAGGAAAGGATTTATCTGCACTGTTCGCTGCCTTAGCTGCACACAGCTCTACAGACATCTCTGACTGTGCATCCCTCTCTGCTCTTTCACGTTGCAGGCTCTCTGCCGGTACCGGCACATCTGGAATATTGACCTGCGCTTCCGGCCAGCTTTCCTTGGTGGCATAATGCAACAAACTGGTATGGAGTACAGGGAGACGAGCTGTGCGGGGAGATACCTTCTTCACTAGCAGAGCACTAGTGTGCAGGCCCTTGGTGTGTGCAAAGCCCGTGCAGAGCCAGCTCTGAACTTAAGTTGTGGCACCAGTAGCAGATTAACTATAGGACTATGGAGCCCCAAAGGGATTGAGAAATCAGTCATAAAGAATTTCACTCTGTTGCAACTACACAGACAGTCTGTGCCAAAGTTCATCAGTTCTAAAATACAATAATAATAATAATAATAATAATAATAATAATAATAATAATAATAATAGTAACTTCTTGTCACGGAGCGTTTCCCTAGAGTTAGATTTTAAACCAGAATTAATTTGCAGAACATTTGCACTTTGTAATAAGCAGGAAGGATATGAGTATGTCCTAAAACAGTATTCATGGCCTTAATTAGATCACCAAGACTCAGAACTCGTAAATCGTGAATTAACAAGTCTTTACATCGGTTTACCTGTGCATTAGGAGTTGTCTAGCTTAAAAGTCATCTGTCTGAATAAACATAAATCCCTGCTAGGACATTTGTATCTCGGTCTAAAAGTGATTCAGCTATCTTAAAGGTTTGATCTGTGCAAAACTGAAATAAACCATGTTTAAATCCTTATCTTTGGAAAAGCCAAGTATGTTTCAGTAGGCCAATATGAAATCATACTATGAAGTTATACTCTTCCTTAGATATATGTACATATGAAGCATAATTTTTCCAGTGTTGGTTTGTTCAGTGTTATTGTAGTACAGCTGGAAATCTCAACAGAACTTTTTCCTAAAAGGTAACAAGCCACCAGCAATGTTACCAAAGCGAGGCGAATACTTGCTGAAGGATATGAAAAGGATGGCAAAATACTACCAGGTGCCTCTACGCATGTCTGCAGATGCCTTCCAGCATATCATGGGCACAAGTAAGACTCTTAGCTGGTATTTCTCATCCCTAGCATTTCTGGTTCCAGTTCTCCCTACCAGCAAAGGCGAAGATGAATTTCCTGTGTACAGCCTTTTCCTGAGCATGTGAACAGTATGAAGTCCATGCATTGATAGCCATGAAAGAAATTTCTGGAGAAATACAGCTGTGAATGATGCGGGGAGCATGGGAGGTACACAGTGGATGAACATGAGCTTTAGCGTACAGACTGTGGGTTTCTCAGCACTGTTACGGGGTAGATCGCACTGTTCTTAGGTAGCAGTCATGCAGACCACACCTGCTCCTGATGCTGTGCCTTGTCTGAGTGTTTCTCTGTCTCCCCACGACCCCAGGCAGTCTGACGGCCATGCGCTTTATCACAGCCATTGACATGACAAACCCACAGTACTTGGAACCCTTATCTAGGGAGTTCTGGATTCGGTTTTGGTCACAGGTCAGTATTTTATGCAGCCAGCTTCTTGACCCTTTGTATCACCCTTCCTGTCCCACATCATTCAAATGAGGAATTCCAGCAAGAGGAAGAAAATGTCTTTTCATTAATAGTCATAGCGGGAACTTACAGTCACAGTGGTTCAGAAGCCACTAGCTTATAATCAGCTTAATTTGCCTTCTTTCAGGTATATATGGTGGGTCCAACAAGCTGCACCAGTGGTTCATATCAGAAAACAGTTTAATACATTTCTAGATTAGGTGACTTAAGACCTTTTCTGTGGTAATTTCTCCAGCAATTAGTATTGGGTTTGTTTTCTTAGAAAACTTGCTTTTAAATCCAGAACTGAGC
The DNA here is from genome assembly GCF_963662255.1 of Cinclus cinclus. Taxonomy (NCBI): domain Eukaryota; kingdom Metazoa; phylum Chordata; class Aves; order Passeriformes; family Cinclidae; genus Cinclus; species Cinclus cinclus. Next base: position 30,728,310 of record NC_085047.1, on the reverse strand, counting down.
TTTTGTTTCTTAAATACCGATTTATTTATTTTATTCTTTTACCAGCATGAAGATATCACTCAGCCAAAGAACCTACTGGCTGTAAGTATCTCCTTTTTCTTGGTGCTTTTTGCATTTCTGATATTTTTATTGATGACTTTGATCAGTAATAGACATAGAGACATCTTTGTCAAATGAACACTTGAAGTATTGAAAAATTTCAGATAGAAAATAATGGATTTAAATTCCCTTGCAGCTCTATTTGGAATGTTTTGGGGTTTTTTTCATGTTTTACATTAATACTCAGAACCAGAATACACCTTTTTTTTTTTTTTGTTAATTCATGTGACAAGATACCCAGGCTGGACAATGAGTTACCTGTTGATATCTGTTTTATTAACAGTCATGAAAGTATAAATAGTCTCTCCAGAATGCATTAAGGTATTGCTGCTATATGAAATGTTCAGGTGAAATGCAACATTTGGGGAAGGTTGCAAGGCTGTAAGACTTTTCTTAGAGGGATGGAGTCAGGTTTTCTATTAAGCTCAGTGCTATACTGCCCTTCTATATACCTGGAAATTATACTCTTGATGTATTTCCTTTTGCTGCTTTGATTTTGTTTATTACAGTAAAAGCTGTAATGGCATATAAGTTAGTATACCAGGATATCCTCTTGAAAGTCTCTCCTCCCTTCATTATTTCCTAATTTCTTGGAATATGAAGAAAAGAGAGGAGTTGTCCATGACTAGTCTCTCCTGTCCAACATCCCTAGATGAAATTTGAAACTTGCAGTCTTGCTGTTCCCCCCCAAGTCTAGTCCTTGCACTTCAGCTTCATCTTAGTGTAGCTTTTTTACCAAAATTTCAGCAAAGGTTTGAATTTTGCCTTTTTAAGAAGCAAGATTTGAAAAATGTAATTAAAAGTGTGGTACTTTCACCCTGGTGTGCCGCCAAGCACCACAGAGGTGCTTACTTGCTTCCTCCCACTGCCCAGGAGGACAGGGGAAGACGTAAAGAAGAATAAAAGCCAGAAAACTTGTGGGTCGAGATAAAATTACTTAAGAAGCAAAAGAGAAGTGGAAGCAGAGTGAAATAAAACAAAGAACCACCTACACGTGGCTGATGCTCAGCCAGTTCCCAAGAAAAAGGTTAACCTGCCTAAAACTCACCAATTAGTGATAACTGCCTCCTCACAAATTACTGCAGAGCATGGCATATGGCTGTCTCTTGGGTTAGTTCAGGTCATCTTTCAGCCTCTGCTGAAGCTCCAGTTTATTCACTGTGCAGAGAGAGTGAGAACCAGAGACTGACCTGAGACTGACCTGACACTGTGCAAACACCATTCATCAATAGCTACAATAATTAGGATGTTATCAGCGTTGTTTTGGTCACAGATCTGAAACACAAAACCATAAGAGCTGCTGTGAAGAAAAGTAACTCCATTCCAGCCAGACCCAGTACATAAATATATATACAGAACATTGTCACATGGTCTCTGAATCCATCATTATTCAAATAAAGCAAGGACATGCAGAACTTCAGCGCCACAAATTTCATACTCAGAATGGTCTCTGATTTAGTCACAGTTTGGCAGTCGATGAGTATCCCCCCTGTTCAGCAAACCAGAGAGGGAGGTGTCCCCTTGTGTCTGTCTTCATTCCCTCCTGCAACAAGTACCTGACTTTCCTCTCTTCTGGAAATTTGTCATCCAAAGGTGGGTGAGAGGTCTCAAGCAATCATCTGAGTCTTTATAGGTGAATTTATTTTACACATCAGTTAGGAAAAAATTGAACTTTTTTTACTTGATAATAATTCCTTAGTATTTTTTTACTTTATTTAGTCAGAAGTAGCTTCACATAAAGTGCTATTGCAGCAATGTATGGTCTGAATTCTGCCACAGTCCAATTAAATCATTTTTCTGCCCTGAAATGGTGAGGATCAGGTACTATGTCACTGTGTAAATATTGCAGTCTAAACACTGTGGCTACCAAGCATTTTGTTCCAGTCCAGTGGTACACTTGTTTAACCTCCTGTTCAAGCACAGTCAGAAACAGCTCCTCATTTCCCTGATGTGTAAGTACATGAAGGTACATGAAAATGTGAGTGCTAAACAAAAAAAGTAATTGAAAATCATTAACACCTGGATATGCAGGATTACTTGTACCTCTGCAATATTGTATTTTTCTTTTTTTTTTCCTTTTTTTTTTTTCTTTTGTAATACTTTATTCAAAGGGGACTTATAATTCACTGTTACCAGATAAACATTGGACCTTTAAATTTGGCTACTTTGTCTCATTCCTGTGTGGCAGAGGCTGAGGGGAGGTGAAACAGATACAGCAGTAACACTAGCAACTGTTTAACCTCTGTGATTTAGTTTCTTTCATGTAGAGTCACTTACAGATCTCATGTGGCCACATTTGTCATACAAACTATTTCTGTCTTGGTAGGCTTGTACAGCAAGATTTTATTTTTCATAACACCAGTTTGAGATTTTTTGTAAGTTATCTGATGAATCATTGTATCATAGGTTCTTTTTTTTTTTTTCCTTTGGTTTACGAACTCTGGAAAAAAAAAGTGCAGATTTGGGGCTTGGAAGATTTAAAATGTCTCTTCTACTTTGTATCTGAGAGTTGTTTAAAGATTAATAGGTTGGGAATACAGCAAGACAGTTGTGCAAGAAGCGCTTCAAGAATATTTTGAATTTTTTTTTTGTCAATAGACCTTAGGTGGTAATACTGAAGATTAAATTAATTAGAGCAGGGTAGGCATTAGAATATTTACTTTTAGAGTAGTCTCAGTTATATCATCTTTTCACAGGTTGCCCAACAGGCTGGGCTCTCCGCAGAGCTCTCCCAGAAGGCACTTGAAATGATTTCATCTGCTACAGTGAAGGACCGACTGAAAGAGACAACAGCTGAAGCACTGAAATACGGGGTGAGATGTTCCCAATAGCACTGGGCTTCACAGCTATGCATTCCTGCCCCCTTTAGAATACAGGGAAGCAAGGAACAATGAGGGTGATGATTAGAAAGCACTGTATAGACTCCTTGTTTTCCAATGTGTGTGAAAGCCACCTCACTGTTGTTAGTAGTTTATCTCACTGTCATCTGAGAAAGTAAGGTTGACCCACTCAGTTCATTCCAGCTGGATAGCAAGGACAAGACCAGTACTGAGAGATACCATTTGTTGCTACTTGAAATAGAACTGTGAATTAATCAGGTTGTTTTTTTGTGCTCCTTCAAAAGGGGCACACAGGCTCTGGAGAGGCACCTGGTTTCAGATGGCTTCATTAGGCTTATCTTTAAGAATGAAGAAGGTAAAAAGAAGGGGAGGAAAAAAGTAAAATTGTTGGGATTTACTCCAGAAGATATTATATGTTTGCAAGAAATTCTCCCATTATAACATTCTCTGTTTCATCTCCATGGTGTCAATAGGCATTTGGGATGCCTGCTGTTGTGGCACATTATGATGGGGAACCTCATCTGTTTTTTGGCTCGGATCGTTTAGAGCTGCTAGGCAGCTTTATAGGTGAGTCTATGTCATTACATCATTACTTTGGTTTCATGCCTTCACCCTCTTGGAATGAAATACATAATACAGCTGAGTTAAAAGGGCTTTCAAATGTTAAATAATGTTGCTTATCCTTCTCCTGGAATAAAACTGCTGACTGAAATCTAACTCAGTACACTTAAAATGACCAAATGATCCTTTTCCAAAGCAGAAGTAACTTGAGTTCTCCATCTTCTCTTGGTATGTTTCAAGGCTTTGTGCTCCATGTGCTGTTCTCAAAATACTACTGAAAGTCTTTAGTTCTCAAAATACTCATATGTAACCTTTTGGTACCACACAGTGGCCTTGGCTAAGATTATGACTATGGCTGATACTGGGTTTTTTTCATTTTTTTTGTCATTCTAACATTTTCATTTTATATCTGTTCCTTCTTAGTAAAAGCATTATCATTACAGCTCCCCAAACCATAACTTGTGTCTACCTACACAGCTGTTTAAAAGCTGTTCATATATTTGCCATCCTTTTCATTTTTCTATTAACAGAATATACATTTTAAATTCTTCAAAAGATTGAAGTAGACTGTGATAAATAATAAAACTAAAGTTAACTGTTTTTAGGAGTTAGAGGGCATTTGACTCTTAATCTCTTAGATCTGGCGCTTGAGAGAGTGTCTCTAGAAGAGTTATGCACATAATTAGCTCATGCTTTTGTGGAAAACATTCAGAAGAAAGTATTAATACAATTAGTATCAGTCATAGGCTTAAGCAGAAGGGAAACTTTGAGAGTTTTTTTAGTCTTCTGGATGAGTTTCTGATTCCATAAAATATTCTTGATGAACATGAGAGTGAGGAAGAATATCCAGCATTCACTACAGCAGTCACTAATATTGACTGGAATATTGTGGACTGGTTTCTAGTCTCAACTCCAAGGACTAAATCAGATTTTCTTTTTAATTCTCTGACTCCACAGCCTTGCACTTTTTTTTTGGTTTTTTTTTTTTAACCCCCACCCCCCCAAAAAACAGTCCTACAAAGAACTGATTTCTCTCTCATGTGGAATACCCCTGACCTACAGAATGTCTTATCTGTAATAGAGGAAAATAATTCTTCTGTACAGTTTCAGTTGTGACTAGACAGTAAAAGATTTATGGAGCTGGTTGAAGCATACCAAACAATACAGATATAAATCTTTATTCCATCACCAGTAGTTACCCTTCACAAGAGTAGGAACAGTAATCCTGCTGCAGAAAAATGAGCAGCCAATCACTTGTATGGATTATATTTTAACTGTCTCTTTTGTGCTGGTTTGTCTTGCAGGTGAAAAATGGCTGGGACCAGTTCCAAGCCCCAAGCTGTGAAAAGTCCTGGGGAAATATATAGGAAGGAAAATATATATGTCAATCTTCAGTGATTATCTGAATGTATTAAATTTTATGGAAAGATGGCTTTCTCATCCTTAACACTTTATTGTTTGGTCTTACCTCTAATTTTGAAGAACTTCAAGGTTTGCCAGTAATAACAGCATAGTGAGGTGTTTACTAAACACAAATGTGCTCCCTTTCTTTCAGAAATCAGATCAAAGATTAACATTAAAAATTTAACTTCTTGCAGCGTGAAGATTCTTTTTTCCTACAAACCACCACGGTTTTCTTTCCTTTAACCTAAAAACATGAGGATTACCTAGCTACTGGACTGCCATCTCTGGGTTTCTCAAGTCTTCCTGCTTGTCCTTGACAGACACACACACACACACACAACCTAAGAGAAGCTGGCCACATTCTCCTTTTATTTTAAGTCCAGTGTACTACATAGACAGAAGAAGCACAGGCTAAGATATTAATGTTTCCTTTTACTTTGCATCATGGTAGCTGGAAAGGACACAATTCAAGCCCAAAGAAGAGTCTAGGGAACCAATAAAGTATTTTAAAAGGAACTGCCCCTATCCTGGACAGTATTTGATACACCTTGCTCTGCAGTGACTGATATTTGAGGAAACCACCACACATGTGCATTCTTGGATACCAACCCCAAACCTTGCAGGGGTTTTTAATCAATGCAAGTTTTACAGTAATGTCTTTGGAGGACAGTGGTGAACACCATTGTAGGTTTCAACTGAAAAAAAAACTGTTTTGCTTCCTCGAGGACGCCCTAATTGCTGCCTACCCAAAGGTGATTTGGATACGGCTGTGATGGAGTTCCACTCATGTAGTCTGCAGTGGGAAAGGTTGCAAACAATAAAATTGAGAAATTTCACACAGAAACAGTTTCAGCCTGGCCCTATATCAGGTGAACTGGAGTAACACACGGAAATTTGATTTATATGAAGTCTGATTTCTCAATGGTTCCACACTTTGTGAGGCATCACTGAATGAAAACAGCAGCAGCTGGAATTCCTTTTTTGTCTTTTTCTGAACTTTAAGGTAAAGCATATTCATGTATTTTCACTTTAACAGCAAATCCTGGAACAAAGCATCAGAAAAAAAATCGGTATCCTTCATGTTGTTACAGCTGTTAAGTGTTGTGGGAGTATCATTTGCTCCCCCATCCACAATTTTACTTCTTTCAGCTCTTCAGGAAATACCCTAGGATAGGAGGAGTCCTTCCTCCTTTCTACCAGTGCACCCATTAGTCTTTAGGCAAATCCAGCCTGGAATTTAAGGAAATCTTTGTGAGAGATAAGAGGAGTTAGAATGACAAGAAATGCATGTAGGTGCCATAGGTTACTTTGAATACCTTGAACCCACATTAAAGAAATTTTTTACCCTTTCTACTGTGAAACTTGCTAGTCTTCAGTCTGTGCTATCAAACTGATTCAGAGGTTGTGATAAAATGGAATGACTAAAACATCACTTTAAGACTGTAGTGCTGTCTCAGGAGTGGGTAAAATGCCCTTTTGTGGAAATAACGAACTCTGGTAAAGAGCTGGTGAGAATTCAAAGAATATCTGGAAATAATCTCGCAGTGAAAAGCAGAGTCTCGTGAAAATTTTGTTCTTTGAACCAGATCAATTGAAAAATAACCAGCTTGTGGCAGAATGTTGTTGATTTGGCATATGGACCAAAAGAGATGGATCTTACAGACTGCAAATATTTCACAAAATTACTTTAAATGCTCTCTGACCTACTTCAAATCAGTGGAAATTAAATGCTCAAAATATTAGGTACTAAAATCATACCTAAGCACTACTGAGATACATTGCTTATTGCCTGTAATAGCCACCAGTAAATGCAAAACCACAGCCTTTGCATTTGGGTCACTGAGTTTGCAGACTGTTGCAGTTCTGACTCTGTACCTGTTTTGAGCAAAATTTGCCTGTTTGGTAGCAGAACTTTGAGGGAGTCCTGCCCCTTGTTTAGACAACCTTGCTCCTGTGTTACAGAGCTGTGATGTGAGTACAAGCTCTTGGCAAACACTCCGGGGATGACCCCAAGTAATCAGTGGCTGGCAGCTGCACTGTCATGATCAGTTCTGATCTTTGTCGCAGCACACACTGAAGCAGTCTCGGTGGTGAGTACCAGCTCCCCTCTCTGATCTGCTGTGGCACCAGAGGCCACCACATGGAGCTGAACTGTTCACCTGACTGCTCTGAATGCCACAAGGTGGCAGGGCAGCTAAAACTTGAGCACTAAGGATCTAAACAGCAACAGTAAGAACTACCAGCTGTTCAGGAATATTTAGGAATAGCTGGAAGAATTTTCTTCCATAAAGATGATACATCTACTCGGCTGTATACTAAACTAGTTCCTGATAGCTTCACGTCCCCACCACTTTCAAGGCAGCTGTTTAGCTGTCAGGCCAGAGAAGACACCAGGCAAGGAAAGGGACATAGAGCAAAAAGAGAGACTCTCAACAACACAGGCAAAACAGGACTATGAATTCTAGGAAACAAACCTGAAGTTGCTTCCCCTTTGCTCTATTACAGACCTCACCAGGAAATCAAGTCCCACCTCCCATGTCTGGAAAAGCTGTGAAACTGGCATGGACAAGTAGGTCCCACCAATGCTAGGCTGAAAGCAAATAAGCAAGTGTACAGACAAGCACAACATCAGAAAATGAGCAACAAAAAGGGGTTCTGTAAAGTAATGAAACTATAAAAAGCAGAGGTTAGGCACAGAGAAAGGTAGGTAGCATCTGAGGAAAGGAAACGGAACAATCAAAGACAAAGAAGATAAAGAAACTGTGCCTAGATTGGGGCAGAGTGCAGAATCTCAACAGAAACGCCATTCCCTGAGAGGGAGGAGGCAACCAAGAAAGGGAGTGCTTAGGTAAATCAGGCCAGAGCTGCTGGCCATGGAAGCTCACTTGGGGAGAAAGATAAAGGACTAACTGTGTTTGCTGAGAAGCTGTACAGCACTGGCTGCGCTATCTCAGTGAATCAGGGATGGGCAGGGGCCCGTGGCTTTCCTCCCCCCCGTGTCCATTACCTGTGCTCCTCACCCTGCCTGCAGCAGACAGTGCTCCAGCGCTGACATCACACACAGCACAAAATGGAGGCCTGCAGAACAAGGCACTGCTTTAACCTCACCCTTTCAGGCGAGTGCCTTCCTACTGCCCTTTCAACCCTCAGCAAGCAACACCTCCTAAATCAAGCCTCTCTCTTTTCTCCCATCCTTATCTCTGTGCAAGTGAGAAGGAAGTATTTTAATAAAGCACTTACTGGATTATGGTGCTGAGCCTCTGCTTTGCTGTCTTTTCCTTTGCCCGTGGAGCCAGCAACACTGCTGGAAGGAAGCAACCTGCTTCCTAGAAGGGAACCAAGCACAGAACAATACAGAAATAATCAAGAGGGTGTCCCAGGAGCTGCACACATAGCTGGTTTTACCCCAGAATTTTCACAGAGTGCAAGGAGTGTACCTATGCCCAAATTGACTAGTGTTACCTTCACCTGTTTCTCATTCCACCTCGAAACATGAGGAAAGTGACTGTTTTCATTTCATTAAAAAAAAAAATAAAAATCATCAGCCACTGGTTCCTGACAATCTGAATGCTTTATTCCCAAGGATACACATCTATGAAGCAGTCTCTAATCTTACACTCTCACAGTGTTTCTCTTCTTTCTCCCTCTGACCCCTCCCTTGAGATTCCCACATCTGACCTCAGGGTTTAAGGAATTTGCCTCTCATCACATATCAGCACCATGGCAAAACCAGGGATTAAATACTTGCAAAATTCACAAATTAAAAGCATTCTTTTGCTTTCTGTAATCATCTTATATTCACCATGTACATTTCTTGAGAAATGAGTAAGATGTCTTTAACATAACAGCTTTCTTAAACCATTCTACATTTATTCTTAGGTGGTCATCCATTCTATCCATTCTATGGTTAAAATTACTAAATATGGTAATTTAATAACCCGTATAGTTTGTGGGAGTTTATGCATAGCTGCAGCACAACATAAATCTGTATTATAACTCTTTTCTTTAAATCAGAGGAAAATGGAAAGAGTTTGAATTAAAGAGTTGATATTAATGTGGAATGTGCTAAGGGGTAGGTGAATACCTCTGATAGCATATCTACCCACCATTCAATCAGGAAAGTGAAGAAAGCTAATGAGGGATTCCTGCAGTAAGATGGTAAGCAAAGATGCTTTTCCCAGGAATACTTTTTTTTTAAATTTAATTTATTTATATGTGATCACGCCAGTATTTTCTAGGAAACAGATGAAATGCAACTATTTTTTCAGCATTTTTTCCAAGGTAGACTATCCCCTTTCCCAGTGTCATTATGCAATTTAAAACTGAGATTTAAAAACAAAACTGCTAAATCACTCCCAAATGCTGCTAAACTGTGGTTTTAAACAACATGAATTTACAATAAGAGGGTTCTTCTCTATTTTGTATGTATCCCAGTTCCACTATGCCGAAATTTAATTATGATGTATGCTTTTTGTAGGAAGTGACTAATAGGCCAATAAGCTACATAAAAATATACCTAACACAACTGGTAGTGTCTAAGTGTAAAGGAGAGTTATAGCTGAATTTTTGTCCTCCCCTTGAGGTTAGGGGAGAGTCACCTCTGCCTCATGTGACATACATTGGCACATGAGACATGTTGGTGCTTTAAAGCCAACTCAGAAAACACTTTGGCAATGCCAGTTCTCTATGTCATGATCTGGGAGCATAATAACCACAGACTGCTGACATTTTTTTTCCTGTTACTTTGCCCTCTCAATCTGAAAGGCAAATTGGAGAAGCTAAGAATGTGTACATGGGTTAGGAATGCTGGATTTATTCAGCATAAGATCTAGATTCACAGTGGGCTTGTCTTAGGTTTCTCCATTAAAAAAAAACCAGTTTGGTCTGATTTTATACAGTGCATTAACTGTGGCTGAATATTTACTATATAACTCAATGAAGGACAAATCTAAACCACCTGCTTTCTGTCCCAAGGTTGTAAAACCTAAAAGTTATGTTGAACTTTACATTGCATTCTCTGTAAAGATTATTCTCAGTGATGCATATTAATGATTTATATACTGTGAGACAATAAAGAGTCAGCAGACAGAGAAACTATCTGTGAAGAGCAACAGAGGCCAATGGAAAGCATCCCTGCCTCCAGCATCCACAACAAAAGAGCAACATCTCACAGAACAGAGGTCTCAGCAGATTATCTGACAGTATCACATCTTCAGTGCTGTTGCTAAGATACAGACAATTTTAAGCAGGGATCTATCTGATGGCCACTCTTGATATCTCATATATAGGAGCTGTGGAGACAGACTAACTCTATCCTCAAAGTAAGTTGGCTGCACTTTCTGACCATTGTAATCTTTACAAACAATCCTTTTTCACACAAAAATCTTCCTCTAAAGATTTCACGGTTCCTTCCAACCAACTCTCTTCCTTGCCATACCCATAATCCCTAGTATCTCTTACCACCTCAACATGCTCCTAAGCTTAATCTTCTCAATCATACTTCCCCAAAATCTTACACAGCCTCATTCTCAGAAACAGACCGAAACTGATTTAAACTTTCCATTATTTTAACTTAAGGCTGATGCTCAACAAAAAATGCTTCAATCCAAACCACTTCATTTTAACAAAGTAAAACACAACTGCAAACAGGATCTGAGATCAGGGCAGGTGATCCAGCTCCACAGCAGGAAATGCAATAATTGTCCCTGCTACAGGACTGAAGAGAACTGCTAAGGATTATAATCATCTCTGCATTGTGGATGGATCCAAGCTGATTTTAATCAACTATGTCAGCTTTAATCAAGTGCTAGACTAAGACCCCAACCTTGGCAAAAAACTCTCAATGCAGGTTAGCTTCCCAATTACCCATCTTCTCAGGAGCATACTGCTTTGTTCAGGCAGCAGCTCCTATGATCCCATATCCAAACTACCTAGTTTATATGGGGACTGCATTCAGAAATGCAACCACAGCTCTCCACAGAAAACACATCAACACTTTAACTCTTTGCAGTCTACTATAACTCCTTTTGCAGTATGTACAGCACTATTTATTCATGCCACTGAAACATTCTTTCCCCATTAAACTTTGCATGGCAACTTCTCTCCCCATTTTCCTGGACTATCATCTACCTGTGCTTCTAAAATATTAAGTACAGCACACAAAAGTTTTGGCTCAACCTCTCATATGCTTCTAGAGGTGTAAGTAGAGGGTTTTTTCTGTTTTTCTTTTTTTTTACCTGGTGAGCTAGAAGTACTGGGTGTGCAGTCACTGTCATCCAGCCACATACTCTGAACCATTGAATCCTGTTTTGGAGGGCCCTTAAGTGAGCACATCAGCTCCTGGAGAGGGCAAAGAAGATGTGTTTTAACAATGCACCTGGTTAAATTAGGGAGGGTCGCCTCTGTTTGGTAGAGATCACACACCCACCCTGTCATTCTCCTCTTCCACAGATGTTCCATTTTCCCTCAATCCACTACAACAACTGCTTACACTGGATGATGAACGTGAGAGTGGCTGCATCACACAGTATCCTGAAGTCTGACTCCTGAGCATTCTGTGAAATGCAAGCAATTCAAAATCATCATGCTTATTGCTATACACAGGCTTAACTTTTTGAGGCATAGCTTTATTATGTAGCAATCAGAAACAGTAAGAATGTATTCTTCATCCAAAGCTAGTTTTTTCACCTAGGAACAGAATTCAGGTGAACTGGCATGCATACCTTAATTTCTAGTTGCTAAATCATTTAGGAGAAACACCAGTTCTCTGACTCCATTCCAGATAACTGTATAAAAGGACAAGTCTGAACGAATTTTCAAGTCACAGATCTAAGTGTAATAAAATGGAGTGACTCAAACCACCTGCATTTAAGCATTAAATACATCTACACATTCATTACAATCAACAGATGCCCTACTTTGGAGATTAGAGATTTTAAGAAGTCAATACAGTATGAAGATGTGTTAAACTGAGTATGAAGGGCAGGTGCAACTCAGCCTAGGCCACCCATTCCCACAGCCACTCTCAGACTATCGTGTTTTATCTTTTGTGAAATTCCAGGCAGAACAAAGGGACCAAAAAAAGCACACTTTTCAGGTAATAGATCTTATAAATTGTTACAGCTATTTTCTGTACAGATGTAACAGAAGGCAGGAAAGGAGACAGACATTAACCAGTATTACAGAACAGTTAACTAAGAAAGTTCAAGGATGCAATGGGGAGGTAAAAACACATTACTGAGATCTGCATTGTTGCAGGATGTCTCAGTGTCAAACTATGAAGGATCAAGCGCCAAGCTCTTGCAAAGACATGTCAGAGCCTTCATCCTGCTTACAAACAGGAACACACCTAGGTCAGGATTCTCATCCTGGTGATTTTCCATGTGCCCAGTTGCCAATAGACCAACTTCTGCAGGTCCATCCCACTAAAATTCAGCTCCCACAAGGCCATTCAAAGGGGACATTCAAAGCAAACTGTACTGGATCCCTTTACCACCACTCTATCAAATGGAAAAGACATTGAGGTAGCCTGGTGCATGTTTCAGATCTATCCAAGAAGACCCGAGCTGAGAATTTGGGATCCACTGCCTAGTCATTCAGGAGATATAGCAGTCCCTGAGGCTGACACACTTACATAGTAAAAGGTGCACTGTGCATGCAAGCCCCAAATTTATGGTGAAGTACTTATTGTCTGCATAAGAGACCAGTTAGTAAGAAAGAGATGAAGTGCTAAAAAATGTTAAGGAACAAAAACAAGGTTAAGAGAGGCAAGAAAGATAAGACACCTTTAACATACTAAATATATTTATTCCTTCAGAAACACTGCAAAATGTGGCCAGTCTTGACCTACAAGCAGTAATGAAACCTGAAGTCCCAGGCATATTACATGCCAGCATGCAACAGGGAGAACAGTAAAGACAGGGCCAATAAAGGCCAAAGATATTTCCTCAAGAGATTAGGAAACACATTCTGGAAGAAATGAAGGCCAACATGCTTCTCCCTTAGCAGAGCAAATCAATAACATGAATCTATGTGAAGTGGGATCTAGATTTCCACAAAGCATTTCCTTCTCAGCACCCTTCCTCAGCAGGTTTCTCCATCCTTGTTCTCTGCACTGCATTTCTTGACCTGTGTCAAGGCACTAGAGACAGAGGTGGAGTTGTGTTCTTCTGCTCTTGCCTTCTGCAGGCCAAACTATTCTCACTCATCTAAGGGGAGAGGAAGGGAAGAGAAGGGGTCACACTCAAGGTAGCCTCCGTTCCCCATCATTAGTAGAGGTTGCTTCAGTGGCTGCTGATTTGGCAATGGGAAGGGCACAGAGCCAAAATGCTCCAACAGGAGCTATCTGTCCATCTCCCTCTCACAGAATTCCTGCTCCAGGAACTGCCAGTGGAGCGTTACTTGGTGCCACTCGGTCTCTCCACAGTCCTTGAGGTCCTCTAAGTACGTTCATGCTCCTCTTAGCCAGGACTCAGATTTCACCCCAAAAGTCTTGCCAGTGTCTTCAGTGAGGTACCCAATGACTGAGTAGCATCCGGTCCACTCCTGATTGGCTTGATGTTCCCACTCAGATGTGTCTGAGGAGGGAAAACACACATACAAAAAACCCATGTACTTTTCCTAGGATATGGACATACACAGATTTTTCAGATGCAACCCAGACAGTCGTCTGATCCTCAGGAGTTCTACCACTTGGTTACATAGGCTGGGCTCATTCTTTTGAGTCTGTCCCTTGGGAAGGATTATTTGGAAGGCTACCTGGACAGTAAAGCAGAAAAACTAAGGATAATTGTCCCTGTATGTGGGAGAGAAGACACCATTAGCTCAAGTGAACAATGCAGTTTCATGGATTGCTGGCTGATCACTGCATAAATGTGTGTTAAACTCAGCATGCAAGGACAGAAAGTAAGTGCTCCTTTGTCTCTACTGCAAAATAATAAATCTATTACTTATGTGTTCCCTTTGTATTTATTTCCAGGTTCTACTATTATAGTAGAACACAGGTGAAGAAGTTGATCATTCCAAGTTTTGAATCTGAAATTATTATGTAAGACCAGTAGCATCATGCTGGACACTTCTGAGGTAACAGAAATTTCTTGTGACTCTATGAAGAGAACCAGGAGTAGACTGATGACAGACTACCAGGAACAGCCCATTCTGTTATCTAATAGGGACTACATAAATTATTCTAGAACAAGGTAGAACTCTTTTGCATTGGAAGTATGCCTACATCTTGATCCTCATTTCACAGTTGATGAAAAACAGATAGGCTATTTCAGCAGAATGCTAGCAAGCTGACTCCAAAACAGACTTTACACTCCCAGCCTTTTCCTGCAACATTGTGCTAGTACTGTCTTGCTGAAAATGGTGTGCTTTACATGGTGGAATTACGTGTTCTTAATTCCCTGTCCCAGATGTCATGCAAAAAGTATGGCTGCACATGGGCAAGTCCCTAACTCTGACTAATCACTAATTGTGCAAAACTCCATGCTGCATCCCACCTTATAAATGAACTGTCCAGGAATGGGCTAAATCACCACAGATATGAAAATACTTCTTTTTTTTTCTGGTGATCCTAAGTGGTTTTGAGTCCATGACTGGAAAAAGAATCCTGGGAACAGAACCAGACAGACTGGCAAATCATACAGGTCATGCCTAATGTGCACAAACAATATTCATGCAAGTATTGTTAGTAAAATCCCATGCTATATTTGCTCTCTGGAAGCATGTGGATACCAACTGGAAACAGCCATTGCAGCTGGCTCACCTCCTCAGCTGATGGAGAATGGGGGTTGGGAAGTGGGGGAAGCAGAATTCTTGGTGATTATGCAAGGTAATCAGCTACCTAATCAGAGCAAGAGTCCCTCACACATGCCTGTCAGGAACTTCTAGTTCACTAACAAGGTCCCAGGCAGGATGAGGAAGAGAAGGTGGTGGGATGGTGTGGTAATGCTGGAAGATGGGGGATGCTGACCAATCAGCGATGTCCTGCATTCCCTCTAGTCCTTAGCTGCCAGAGCTAGCACCTTAAATGGTCTGTATCTCCTAAATGTGCTCCCATCCGCCTTCCCACCAAAATTCTGGGCGCTCATCCAACCCAAAAACTAGTGTACACACAAAAACATGCCAGAACACTGCACCTCGGCTGTGACAAAATTCTGAGCAGTCCTACAGCATACACCTGGGTAGCTGAACTACTGCAGATAGTCACCAGCTTACAATTCTTAGGGAGCATTGGGCGTGTAGCTGGAAGGGAGGCCCTTCCTTGTCAAATTTGGCACCTGAAGCAACTATAACCACAGACACCCGGTTCTAGGACACCTCCTGACCTTTTCTTAAGAATCTCCACATTCCCAAAGAAAGGGAAATGCCCTAATACAAAGTACTTGTTACCTTTCTTGCCACAGGTCTCATTCAAGTTCTCTTGAAAAAAATCAGGTGTGGCAAAATGTTCCAGAAGAAAGTCAGCTGCAGCCTTTTGATTAAGAGACAGCTATTCTGGAGTCTCAGAAATATAAATGGGTAGATTCCCTGAAGTGTTCTAGGTAGGATCACATCACTGTACAATACAGCTTAGCAGCAGCAAAGCTCCATTACCAGGAAATTGCATTTTTCCAGTTTTTGACAACCAGAAACTGGAGAATTAACTTGCAGATTACTGCATGAAGTGCTATGCACATACCACAGGGTGTGGTATGGCTTGCTTTAGCAATGAAACACAGGTGCAACACATGGGACCGTGCTGGAATCCTGCTGTAACACTTTGGGGAGACTGGAGACAGGTTAGTTCACGCTGGTTGGGAGCAGCGGCATGAATCCTGCTTAAAGGGGCAGAACTTGAGTACAACCCAACATCCCAACATACCCTTGTCCAAGCTTCTCCATGAAGCTCCAAAATCACTCCAGAGCAAACTATAGAGGAAACATACACACCAGTAAACATGAATAATCGGACAGCTAGGATTTTGTGTATCCTGTTGGATGCAAGCTCACATTACAGTAAAGATATTATCAAAATCAAGTGGTCCAAGCTTTCATCATGGTCTGTTTAAGAAAGCCAAGTTCTTCACAGGCTCTGAATTACTGTGCCACAGCCAGACATCCAACTTTTGAGATGCGTCAATGCCTGATGTGGACAATTTCAGTAAAGCTCCAACAGAGCAAGACATGCACCACACTTAAGCCAATAACAGAGACAGCATCTTTCAAATATTAAAATTTATTTTCAACTCACTTGCTCTTCCTGATGGGGAACTCTGGAGAGCTGGGACTGGATGATCCATCAGACTTCAGGTCAAAGAAAGTTCCTGGACTGTCCAACACCCTCTGTATCCTCTCTGTGGTGTCTCTGCTGGGAGAAAAGAGGAACCAGCTATATCCCAGGGCCACAGTTAACTACCATCTATTCTAACACTCCCTTACAAGACACAGTACAAAGCTGTATCTCCTGTATACACGTAAAAGGGAAGTAAACACAGCTGTGCTGAAAAGGGCACACTCCTTACATGTGTCATGTGACATCTGGAAACGGCCAACTTTTAAGCTCCTTTTGAATTGATAGAAAAGCCTGAATTAATTTTAGTATTCACCTTTAATTTTTTTTACTTTCTCCTCTATCCTCCCCATTCCACTGGTCTTAAGAAGCTATAGGATTTAACAGAGAGTGTAAATAAGATGGTTACAAAAGTGTTATTGCCACGAGGACTTGTCAAGATACCTCTGAAGAAAGCTGTCTGTGTAACTGATATGACAGGTACATTTAATTAAATAATGGAAAATTAAGGGATTGGGGTTTTTTTTTTTAGAACTTCAGTGATGGAATTTGTCATGAAGTTCTTCTTCTGCTCTCTTAGTCAGCTGACCCTACCTGCGTCCCTCACATCAGGGTTTCTGATACCCTCACTTAAGTTAATACAATTGTTTGTAAGACTAGAAATCACCCTGACAAAAAGTAATTCTAAAATTAAAGCAACCCTGAAGCTCCTACAACACACTAACAAGTGGGATGGCCTGGGTCAGCTCTGCCAGCAAAGCCTGCGTATCATTAAGTTACAGCTTCAGGGTGAAGTCACAAGTGACACTTTAAGCTCACTGTTTCCCATAAAGAGAGCATGCTCCAGCCTCCTTCATTTTTGCTGAGTGCACTTTCCACCAGTCCTGGTACCCATCAGACTTCTCCATGAGCCAGTTCATGGCAGAACCTGGCAGACAATTAATTCAGTGAAAGAAAGTTGATACTTCTATTTGATTAATGGGCTGAATCAGTTCCATGAAAGGCCCATTAGGGATCTGAGCAAACATCACAAGGAATAGTCAGGACTGGGTAAATGAAAGGGACAGAGGGAAAGTATCACATCTGCTTTCAATAACAATGAACTGTTAGAGCAGTTGCTAGTGAAACTGCACCTTTGAGAATGACCCACATAGCCTTTCAGAAAATACAAGCCAAGGTTCCCTGTTCCTCATATCTAAGTTTACAAGTAATCAAAAGGAAAGCTAAATAAGCCAATTAGTTCATCAGATCCCTCCAAGCAAAGAGTAGGGGGAAAAAGAGAAAATAAATCCAGGGGTTTTCCCTGGATTTCCTGTAGTATGAAGTTTTACAGATCCTTCAAGGAGATAGAAACAGTTGTTGTACACAAAGTAATGGATTGAAGGTCGCAGCTGCCTAAGGTACAAAAGTATTTCAAGTACTGAGGACCTGTGGCTACTGTGGTAGCTTAGACTGTTACAGGGCAGTTGTCTCTGAAGATCTAATTTTTCTCAAAAGAAGTTCTATTTATATTCAGATTAGGTTCATAGGCACCTCATTAAGAAGGAAGGAAAAATGCAGTAATTTCCTCCTAAAATAAGTAGTTTCCACATTAGAGACGACTTTCCCCCTTTTGCACCTAGTCTTTAAGCTGTTTCCTGGAATTCTTGCAACTGGGAAAACTGCATATTAGATCTAGAGCATTCATGTGACTTTTGAGACTCTGTATAAAGGTGTCTCAGCTAGAGCTGAGAGAAATTTATAATTTAACTAAATAATCTTTTGTGACAGTAGACAACTTTTGAATGGTTATAATTCTGTCAAATATGCAAAATCACTCCCTGAAGCAGTATATTATCCATTAATTATTTCTCAGATGATCTAACTTAAACACTAGTCATTTGGACTTACAGCTTTTTTAAATAAATCCTTTAAGTTACCAGAAGTTTTGCCTATATAAATATTTTAACATTAAAACAAACAAACAATCAAGCATCCCCTTCCCAAATACCAGCCTTTCATCTGACTTTCTTCTAAAAGTGTTCAGCGAAGAACAGGAAACTCAAGAGTCCTGGATCATACTGTACAGTATTTAAGAGTGATCTTAAAATGTTCCTCGACCCATTTCCTCCATTCTTCCTCAAATACTGATTCTCTCCAATTCCAAACGCCCTCTTTATATGTTGTCTGTTTGTTATTTGTCCGTTTCTCCATCAATCAATAATCAGTCCCTTTCCTTCCCATTCCAACTATTTCCATTTTAGTTTTCATTCCTGATGGCTTCCCCTCCACCTATACGTGCCTTTCTATGTTCCTTTTCTCAACTCCTCTTGGCTTTTTTACCCTCTTTGTCTTGTTTCCCCACAGCTCATACCTCTTTTCCTCCTGTATGTTTTCAATGCCAATGGCACTACTCCGTCGCCCATGGAAGCGGCTGGCTCGAGCACGTGATGGGCTCCTACCAGGCAAGGCAAAAGACTAGAAAAAAGGAAAGCATGACAGAAAGGACAGGAAAAAGACAGGAAAAGCTGTGAAGAGCTGAAAGCATAGAAGAGATTGCAATGTGGATCCAGATCCTCTCCTTTACTGCAATCCAAGAGCTCAGTTCCACCTGTGCAAGGAGTACTTTCTGTCAGCGAGCAAGAGCAGCCAGGGCTTACAAAGGTGGTGTGAGAAAGGGACAGAGATACAAAGGAACAAAGGCAGAACACAGCCAGTATATAGAGAAACAGGCTTGGGAAGGGAGGTATCCCCATATGGTGAGAGGCAGAACCAGAAAAGCAAAGAAAACCAGAAGTTAAAGGAGCAAAGGAGGCAGCAAACCCAAGTCATTAGTAGGCTGTGACTCTGTTGTATTGACATAAAGAATGCATACAACCAAGTAAATGTCACCAAGAAATCTTCACACTGAAGGGCACCTTCTTGGTTTACTCAGAGATGGTTTTTCTGTAGTTTGCCTGTATTGACATCACTAGTGCAGAGACCACAACCAGCTGGATGCACTTTGGCCAAGGTAACCATATTTTCAGTATCAGTAACATGGATCCTTTTCTGGAAAGATTTGTGATAGATTTTTTTAAATTAATTGGTCACATATATTTAATATCCCTATCAAATAAGAAAGGCTTTGATAGTGACTAGAAATATTAATTATTTTTCTCACCCCAAACTTTATTAATATTGCTGTTTGTTCCCAACATGCAAATTCTATTTACAGCAAAACAGCACCTTGAATATCTTGTGCACCTGTTTATATTGCAGAAAATATCCTGATAGGTGAAATCAAAGAAATGAAACAGTTCTAGTGTCCTTATGTTCTCAGGTCTTGCCATATGACAATACAGTACCATTCCAGCCAAACCACAGTGCATGCATTTTTTAACACATGGCACCGTACAGGATCTAATCCAGGATAGCAGAGGTAGATGTCTGATGCAGAATCATGTTTGGCTTTCTTTTCCCAGTCTGCATCAATCTCAGCTCTAGTTTACACATGAACTGGGGCTAGAGATGGGCACAGACAAAACAGACTGTAACACATGCTGTCACCACTTGTGAAATGGGAAGATACAACAAAAAGATTCACGGTGGGACAAGAAGACAAACTAATAGGGAAAAGGAAATGTGTGCGTGGTTACAAAGGTATGCCAGGTTCTCTTCTTACAGCCCACCCGAACACCTTACCGCAGCAATGGCCTTAGGGCCCTCGGCGACACTCTGGCTGAGGGCAAGGCCAGCTGTAGCTGGGCGGCTGGGCAAGGTGGCTGGCTGCTGCTTTCTCATGGATATCCCCATGGTATCCAGGCTCTGGCTGCGGCCTCTGATCACCCGCTGAACAGGAGGGAGGCAGGGAAACAGACAAACACAGATATACACATATAGACATGCACACGGTAGGGTAAGTGTGAGAAGCACCACAGATTGAGCGGGAAGTTGCGACAGACTGACACCAGAACTACACAGATCCTGACTCCCGGAAGGCAGCACCTTAGACACTGCCCTGTTTTGGTCCTAGCTGATTCAAGGAGCTCTGGGAAGAGCTCTTCCTCAAGTATATTCTCTAGTTTCACTTCCCTTCTCCTATTGCAATGCATAGAGGTTTCTGACCAGTATCCCAGCACAGCGGATTTAAATAGCATCACCTGGAGCAGTCCTATCCAGTACAGGCTATAAAACACAAAATCAAACTCCTGTTCAAGGCTGTAAGGTTCAGTCTCACATGAACTTGAGCTCTGGTTTCAATGGGAAAGCAGCTATATCAAAATCTGCCGCATTTGAAAAAGCCATTTTCTGACTTAACTCAGTCTTTTCCAGCCTTTTACAAATGTCATCTGTGTACATGAAATGCAAATCACAGCATCTGCCAGAAGTCATAAAAGGACATTTTGGGAGAATAAGAGTAAGACATGGATGGGTTAAAATTCATGGTTAGCAGCAAAGGCAGTTTGCATGTAAAAATACACCTCACCAAAGCATCCCAGACTTGACCAAAGCTATGCACACAGCTACCAAACCTATTTGTGAACAGATTAGTTTTACAGACCTTAATAACTCTAATTGATCCACCATACAAAGACACAAAGTAACCTGAAGAAATGCTATTTATAACCCATCTCTCTTTCCAGAGAGATAACTTATTATATAAAAGAAGTGGCAAGGCAGTTCCCACCTAAGTGGGAAAGGGTTAGTAGACAGAATAGGAAAGCATTGTCTCTATATAACCAGTTCAAAACTCAGTTTGTCCAGCCATACAAAAATTTTGTTTTCACATACCAATCATGTTTATCACTTCTAAAAGAAAGTTCTGTCAACTGATTTATTAAAAAAAAAAAAAACCCCTAACAATAAAAATGTCCTAACATGCCATTTACACTGAAAAAGGTAAATTAACTCTGGCTTTTAGAGGGTAAGTAAAGCATCACAGTTTTTCTAGACAGTAAGCTCAGAGATAAGCTAGAAACTCTTGCAGGGGCTCCTGCAATTCCTTCAGCTATAACGAAATTGAATTGAAAGACATCTGCTGTAGGAACTGAAAGTCCCTTGCTCCTAGTTATTACAATTCCTCTTGCAAACACTGACTCTTTCTTCTCTAAGTCATGGAACAAAACCACATCTGACACTTGACACCAGTATGAAGCATAAAGAGTTTGACTTCTAACGGCCAGTATGGAATTTTAGACCACACTGTAGGTTTGCAGAAAGGCTCACCTTGAAGTTTTCGAGGAAGCCCCCACTGCCATTGTCTATCTTGTCATCCTCCCCTACTGGTAATCCCATCATGCTGCGGCTGCGAAGCTGCAACTCCTCAAAAAGGCTCTCCAAGAGGGCACTTCGTGTTCTTTCCTGCATCAATATTGGAATGAGAACAGCTTTTACTGGAAGAGAAGATATTTTTTTCCTGTTTTTTTTTTAATGTCTCACACCCTTCTTAAAAAAAACAGCAAACCAACAAACAAACAAAAAACCCCAAAAGACCAACAATGACAACAACAAAACCCCATGAAAATTACTTTAAACAGTATGAAATAGTTTTAACTGCATAGTTACAGAATATATTACAGTAACACCCAGCCCTTTTAAACTCTTCCTAAAGCAAGTCATAAAGGACACTTCTTTACAGCTGATGAAACATCGTTTCATCATTTTTTCAGAGACATAGTTTTTTCTAGATTAGGCAACGGCAGAGTCTGGAACAGAATTTTGGTACCTTGAAGCACATATCAGAGATATCAGCATGCATCTTGTAGTGTAATACTGAATTTCAGCTAATACAGAATTTCCTCCAGCAAAATATATGCATCAAATTCCCATCCTTACTTGAGAATTAGATCTTTATATTTAAATGTACCTGTTCATAATCCATCACACCTGCTAAGAAATATGAAGGAAATATCCCATAGCTGAGTATAAAATCACATTTCATCTTCCTTTCTTGAGCAACACAAATTTAGTAGTCAGAAATTTTACTTGATTTTCTTTATCTGAAAATAATGTATTTATTATATATATAATTTTATTTTTCATATAATTTTTAATTGAAGCACACAGGTAACCCAGAAGCAGACCCACCTCTAACTTAGCAAATTTCTCAGCTCGATAGCAGCTGTACTCGGCGTTGATGAGCTTGACCAGAAGGAACTCACGAAACTCTGCACTCTACAAGACAAGATGAAGACTAAACTAAACTGGAGATGAAAATACTAGTAAAAACATCATATCATAAAAGCTCTGCTTACTACTCTTTGGACCTCCAAAGTGCTCTAGCCAGACTGACCATACAGACTCAGAACACAAGTGTGCACCACATCCCCTGGACCAGAGAAACAAACCTTTTTAAATATGGCTGGATTTGGCAGAGGCGGTCCAAAGAAAGGAACGTCATCTCGGGCTGTGACTGAAACCTGAAATAATATAAGGGGAAAAAATGAGAATCAGGACGTGAGACCATCAAACTACTCTGATGGATCTGATTCCTCCTAAATAATTTACCTATACAAAACAGATGTAATATAGTGCCCTGTGCATCCCTCTGTTCCTGAACTCAGTGGATGGATGTGCTCATTTATCTCCCAGAAACTCAAGTCAGCTAGATGTGCACACAGGAAGAGCAATAAAAAAAAGCTGAACAGACTGCTTTTTAAAAAAAATATTTAAAATAATAATTAGTATAGCCAGTATATTTAGGGAAAAAATGCTCCTATTCAGCCTGAAAGATTAACCTCCCCTAAAAAATCTTTGTCACTGTGGTTGTACTGACCTATTTATTTTTACAGAGAATCTTTGCTGGAGATATGCTGCACACTGAGGAGAGTACCTCAGTGACACTGCCTCTGTGAGTTACAGGGAGTAAACATTCAAATGCATTTTCCCAGTAAGAGATAGGATTAATTTGCTTTATTTTTAGCACTCTTACCTGATATACCAATGTCTAAAGAAGTAACTGTAATGCAGTCCAGTTTTTACACGGTCACTTGTTGCTTCACAGCACTTACCGATAGTTATATGCAGCTACCTTTCCAAATGCATACAGTACCCACGATATTTCAGAGGTTTTTTATCATGTTTGTCATTAAGCAAGACCATTATTTGTCCTTTCATACAAGAAGGAACCATTTCATAACAACCACAACTGACTCAAAACAACAACAAATAAATGTCACAGAGCCACTGCGAGGTGTGAGTTTAATGAGAGGAAGAATGGAAACGGGCTCTTGATTTAATTCAGATTTTTCACATTTCAGGCCACCTCCCATAATTACAAAGCCTCCATCTCTACCCTAATAGATATCTACCAGTTAAAATCCTGCTTTGCATTTTTAGTTTTCTGATTGCAAAAATTGATTCTATGAAATAAATTCTATTAATATTCCAATTTAACAGTAAGCACTAAAGCTTAAGTAAATGGAACAAGGCAAAGAAATCTTCCAAATGGCAGTACTTTTGTGTACTCCAATGCTCTCAAGGCAGCACCTGTTAAAGCCCCTTAAGAAAAGCCTTTACAGAAAACTCTGCTGTTGGAGTCAGCTTCAATAAAAGTGCAGATGACCAAGGCTTAAGGCTGTGGGAAAACCCTTGCAATAGCGGTAAGTAAAAAATCACCCCCAGAATCCTCCAGCTCTAATATATTGATCACTGCCAGAAAGTTCTCTGCTTCCCTTCTTATCATTGGTTCCTTTTTGCTGCAATAATTTTAATATTCCTAATCACCCTCCTTTATTGGACCCCCTCCCTAAACTCCACCCTAATTCCTCCCCTCCTCCATGTTTATCAATACCCCTGCCATGCCCTAACACCCGCTTTTGTCCATTTGCCCTCATGCATGGAACTGGCCTCCCTGTCCCATCTTTCCCTGTTCGTTCAGTACAAACTGCTCAGCTTGCTGTTTGTTATTTTCTGTATTAAAGTTTTTTAGTTCCCAAACAACCGGGTCAGATTTTCTTTCTGCATAAAGTCGCCAAGTTCAGTGAAGCCTCTGGCTCTAATAGCTGAGCTAGAAAGGATCAGAGGCTACACTCTGCATTGGCTCTAGGGTGATTATTGGGATGATTTCTTCTTCATGGAATGAAGCAGCCCTACTACACTAACAGAAAAAAAAAATGGTACTGCAAATAGGCAAAGATGAAAACAACGTCAGGAAAACACAGAATAAATAGTAACCTTTCCCAGCTCTTTCCTTGTCATTAAAAGGACCAGGGAAACTTTGTGCCCTACAAAACAGAGAGCAAGAGAAGTACTGGAACCCCATGCCCTGATCAACACAAGGCTTTCACTTACAAACTAGCTGCCCAAAACATAGGGAACAAACAATGGAAGGTGGTTGCTTCACCTCCAACACCCCTCTTGGTGGAAGAGATGATGGGGATCCTGTCCTAATTTTTATATTCTTGGTGTTCCTGTAGGCCTCCAAGGCATAAGAATTCATCATCACCATATCAAAATCCCTACATAACACAACACATGGCACTTGGATTAAAATGGAAAATCCATCACAAATCCAAGTTTCTTTATATTTTCTGTTCTCTCAGCATCACTGAAAGTTTAACATAAAGGTATACAGATATCCATATGGAGTCATGGCAGAGAGAGAATGAACTGTGTCCAAAGGCTGCAGATAATTAATTTGGGTTTTAGTAGGGCTCCTTTCAGATGGAGAGCCCCAACAGGTAACACTGCCCTTCCAGATTTGCATCAGTTCTGGAATTCCGAGAAGCAGCAGGTGTAGCTGGCTTGGATTCCATAATTAGGTCAACAGCTGTATCTGACCTGCAGCCTCAGGCAGTGCAAGCTGCAAGCACTGTGCTGTGCAGCACAGCCAATGCAGACATGAACTTTACCTGACTTATACAATGAAAGTGAGACAACTCCCAAAGTGGGATCAATTGTGGCTCATGCTCTTCGATGCAAACAAAATGTTTTACCTGAACTCTTTCTGTTTCAGTTCCAAAGCTTTAAGCTTCAGAAATTCATCAGCTACTTTGAAAAGCATACAACTTAACTCTGCTTTCAGGTGTAGATACTCAAGAAATCAGGACAACATCTGGCTGAACCTGCACCTCTCCCAAAGGACAAAGAATTACTTCAAGGATCAAAATCAGTACAGGTTAATCTCTTGCTTCTGGTTACCTTGTAGAGAGTGTCCCCAGTGGTGCTAAGAGTGAGCTGAACTACCACATAAGCATGTAGGAAATTAGAAGCAATCATATCAGGGACAAAAGGTGTGCTTTCATCCTGGAAAATGATGGCTACAATATCATTTCCAATGTGACGCTTCCGCTGAAGCTGGAGAGGAAAGAAATAATGAAGAGAGAAGACAGGTGAAAAAGAGCAGAACAGAATGATGAGACCTCAAACACCAGTCTGCCTAACATCTCAAACCTATCTGTTCACCAAATCCCTCATCACTACTTTTGCCATTACTCCAGCCAGAACTCCCAACACTATACAGTTAGTCATTCTCCCCTCTATGCAGTCCTTTTTCAAATACCCCCTCTCCCAGCCACACAGCTGTAATCCTTACTCCTCCTTCTGATACCTGCTGGGAATCTCCCTCTGTGAAGGGCAGCTTTGTGGACACGTGAAACATGATCTCCTTCCCCCGGAAATTTGTATAGACTGACTCAGTGCCTGTTTGACCTCTGGTAACATCCAAGCCTCCCCGGAACCTGAGCAAATCCATGCCACGCCATAGGTCAGGCAGTATAGAAATGAGAGAGCAGAGAGAAGACAGTATCAGTAACAGCAGTACATCGAGACTATCAAAGGAAATTTTTAGGAAATCATTGATAGTGAGGTACCAAATCTTCCCCGAACCCATGCACTGACTGAAGCTGCACTGTGTTTGTGCTGGTGAACATACCACCTTGCTAAAAGGTATGAAGTTAAACCAGGGATCTTCAAAATAGCTACTTCCTTTGGCATTCTTCTGAGAAACACTCCATATGTTAGAACTACAGAAGGGATGGGATGCCTCACAGAAAGAGCCTGCAAGAATACTGCCCCATACCACTGTGAAACAAATTTGTATTTGCGCTGCCAAAGAAAACTGTTCTTTGCTGATACTGCAGGTCAGATCGAGATGTCAGGAGACTTTTAAATCAAAATACCAGCAAAGACCAAAGCTCCAAGTAGTTCCCAGACACGATGGCTGACAGAAGCATCCAGGGCTTCTTCACCTGCACTGGGATTCAGAAGACACAGCACTTCTCCAGAAGCTGGGCAGTAACAGAGCCATAGCCTCTGAACACATGATGTTCCCTAACTTAATCTGGCTTTCCAGCTGCACTGCATACGCACCCACGGAAATCCTGCAGCTGAATCTTGTCACCAAGGAAATCTAGGAACTCCAGGAAACCCTGACTCTCTACTGTGTTACTGAAGACTTCTTCTTCAGTTGTCTGCAGAAGGAAAGCAGAAGTAGTAAGAAGCACAAGGAGTACAAAGAACAGGCAGTAATTTCTATAGACAGTTCAACCAATAATCATCTCTGCTTGAATACATTTCTGATCTGAGGCCCCACCATGGTGCTGGGGTCCTGTGCCTCAGCCCAAAGCTGCCATGAGGGTTAGAGTTAGGGTTCAGAGATCCACAAAGCCTACACTGCCAGAGATACTGCAGGGGAAGAGGCAAGCCAAAAGAACTACAGCACTGCACAAACACTGCTGCCTCCACGCCACTGCTTCTGGACAGTGCAGACCTTGCTATTGCATCCTTTAAGCTAGGAAAACTGACTATGCATTTTGCCACAAGTACCATGGGATCTGATGGGTCTTACCTGTCCAGGTTTTTGGTAGATGACCCCAAATTTGAAGTTATTGCTTATGACGTGTTCATCAAATGCAACAATAAGCTGTGAGGCCTGAGGTAATGAAAATGGAAATTATCAACTGGATGTCATTAGCCAGACTTCGATAGAAAAGTGTTATACAGACATATCAGACCACTGTACCTTGGGATAGAGGACAGGAAAGAAGCGTTCAACATTCACGTCCTCACACAGTAGCTGTTGAGTGAGAGAGACAGGGAAACAGATTATCATGTGCCCTGGCTTGCTGCAGGCATGAGAGTGTAGGCACCATTTATAATTATCTGACAAAAGCCCCTTCAGGCAAAAATTCTGAGGTAAAATTAGAAGAGAAAGAAGAGAAGGCAAATAGAAGGGTAAAAGGGAACTATATGACAGTTCTACTGGGAAATAGTAGAAAAAGAGCAAATAAGAGGACAGAGGTGAAAATAACTTGAAGAATGAGGCCTTAAGACAAACAGGCAAGCATGAATCTCACCTTTGCCATCTGAACAGCGTTGGGAAACTCATTCAGACAGGAAATGGGAATTAGATCATGTTTGGTGCCAGTACGAGTCCTGACACAAACAAAAAAGGCATTAGAGACATGGCTGAAGGGAGACACAAGCAACACTGTCTCCTTAAAGAAAGTATTGTTAAAGCAGTTAATTCCGGAGGGTTAATTTAACCGTGGTAGAATCACACATAGAATCATGCATTTTAACTGCACAGAATCACTGGAAAAGCAAGGTATTTTCACTTCTTACTGCCCATCACTTCTTGTGGTGAGCAGAGGAAGACAAACCAGGAGCCCTCAGTGCATTTGCTCCTTTGCACTCTTGTCTGCCCTGAGAAGTATTTTTCTTCCCTCCACACAGTTTTCTTTCACAGGAATCTAAATGACAAAATTCAATTCATGAACACAGAATAATAAGGCACTTGTGTGATCAGTGAGGGCTTGAAAGATTGTTATAAGGTCTGTTAGAAACAGCCCAGGAAAACAGATCTATGCAAAGTAAAGGAGGTAAAAACTGGTGTAGCATTGTTTCAGAAAGCTGACCGAGGAAAGCTGCCTTCCTCTTCATATGTGTATTTAAGGAGAGATATCTTTCTAAGGAGGACGAAATACTGGGCTGTCAAAAGCGTCTTCAAACTATTATAAACAAATAATGCAAAAAGTACTGTATATAATAAAATATCTTAACAGAGAAATAACTACCCTTTTGTTCTTCCCTGGTCTCTTCCACATAGGAAGATGAACATTCCCAGGCACAGCTCACAAACAGGCTCTCTCTTTATTCCCAAATTATTGCTAGCACTCTGAAGCATTCCCTGCAAACACTGGTGGAAACCCACCAGTGATTTTTTTTGTAGCTAATTCCTAGGCAACCATTTTTTTCCCTCAGTTCAGGATAAATCTTTGTCAGTAGCAACTGTAAATCACTTAGTTCCAGTAGCATTGCCTACTGGGAGTGCACCCAGCCCATAGAGCAGTAAAAATCTTCTCTGCAGTGGCCTCTCACCTACACAAGATCCTTCTCTGTTCTTCCTGTAGTTCATTCAGCAGCTCTCTCTAGGTAATGTCTCTCTTCATAACCCTCCCTAAGGGTTATGGCTTCATAGACTGCCCTGGGAATCTAGGGAATGTTTCTAGATCACCTTCAAGGGAGTCTTAGTCTCAAGTACAAAGCCTGGGCTAGGCTGTCCTCCATTCTCCTAGAGAGTACTCATATGTCTCGAAGTAGACAGAATAAACAGAAACACTTTCAATTTGAGGGAAGAACAGGTATTTTCCACACAGGTACTACAGGATGCACCTATAAGCACCACACCATCTTCTTTAGGGAAACTGCTGAGAGCAACTCAAGAGCAGAAGGCAAGGAAAAAAAGGCTCAAAGGTTTGCTGGCAGTTTCTTTTGTCTCCAGAAGAAAGACACAAAATTCACACCCATATCTATGCAGAGGGAGTGCAAGGTAAGACAAGAGACACAGCACAGTAGCATACACTTCAATAACAGGCATTGTTACCTCAGCAACAGGCGTAGATTTTCCTGTTTCTCAATCTGTTCGTATTTCACAGAAAGTACTAGGTAGCCCAAAGACATGTCACTGGAGTAAAAATTCTGGTGCTCCTGCAAACAGGAAACCAAAATGCATTATCCCCAACCCACTTCCTGGAGAAGTTTACCAAGTTGGTTTTTTTGCACACAGCCTATCACTCAAGATTAACTAATTTTTAATTTAATTAGGACTAGCATGTTTCCAGATGCGTGTATATTGTCTTCCAGCCCACTTGATCATCTGTGCATGAGCATACCAGTCAAAGTGCATCCAGACAGTTCAGTTCATCCTCACCTGTCCAATGTCAGAAGGGCTCCTGAGAAGGAATAAGATTAGAACACCAAGCAACATGTTTTGAAGAAATTGAGTTTCTTGTAAATAAAATCATATCCTTCATGGACTCTTCCTGTATCCATTCAGATTCTGCTCAACTAAGCACGGTCTTCTAGACATTCAACTGGATGTAGTTGAGGGAATTTTCTGTCTAAACAGCAATGGCAGGATTAATGGTAAATGACTGAACTCCCAAGAGTGCTCACATCTTAGGAAGGATATAGTCAGTAAGCAAAGAGATTTTGCAGATGAAGAATGGTCTCAGCAGTGCCACTAACACTGCCTGATCTTTAGTGGAGTGTGCCTGGAACAGAGTCATGCAGTCAAACAATGAAAGATAACTGCAAACATGTTCACAGTCTCTATATGTAAGTGGCTGTGGCCATACATTTCTCCTGGGTATACAGCCATGTTCCAGTGGCCTAGGTATAGCAATGTATATTTTGTACATTGCCGTATCATATATATTGATATATAATCTCTAACCTCAAAAGGTTAAAGCCTTTTGACACAGCATGTGCATGAAAACCTCCAGCACAATGAAAATATTATTTAGGTGAAATTGTGCAGAAATGCCTTGATCACTCCTATTATCCTAGTGGAAAAGCATCTTTATGCATGACACAGAAGAGGGACAGCAAGTTGTATTCAGTTGTACAGTCAAAACTTCCATGATTTGGAATATGTTCTGTGAAACAAATATTCCAGGCACAATAAATTAGTGAAGAACTCAGTGGGAGCAAAGTGTAATTTGATAAAAAATGGTTGCTAGTCTGTCAGTTACTCCCTCAATCTTTTGCCTAGAATACATAGAATATACATATGCCTAGAAGCTCCTCTCTGGCTCTGATGGATTGCAACCTCTCTCAAAACACTGGTAAGATTGTCTTTTGCTGTCTAAATCTTCTGTATTGGTCATAGTTCTGACACACTGTCAGAAATAAAGATACATCTAGTGAAATATTCTGGTATCTATGTGGACACAGCCAACTTGAAGTTAACAGACATAAACCAATCCTCTATTTGAAACAAAAAAACAGGAATAAGTAAGACTACAGTCACTATCCTAAACCAAAATGTGAAGATGTAGCTATCTAACTTTCTTAAGTATTAAAGATGTCATTGTCCTCACCTCCTTTTTGAGACAAAAAAGCACCCAATACCCAGAACTGCCCTGATACTGACTAACGGACAGAAGGTTGCATGACTGATCAAAGGAGGCAGTCTGAAAAAGGTAAGGTCTAAGAGCAGTCAAGAAGCAAACAAAATAATATGGCCTCTAGCTGCAGTGTTCAAATCACAGAAGTCCAGTGTGATCTGTCACACTGGTCTGTGATAGTACATGGGAAAAAAAGCTGAAATCAAAGGAAGCCACAAAGGACACTTTATTTCTCATGACCATGACTTTCAGGATACTAATGGATTTTTGGGATGCGAACAAGAATCAGGTGCAGTAAGTCACTGTGACCAAAGGCAAAAAGAGCAGCTGAGGAACAGACATATTCAAGGAGCAAAGCAAGAACATACTCCATGGTTACTTGAAGTCTAGAATCAAAATCCTTAAAACAAAGCAGTCAAATGCCAGGCTGGATGCCCCAGACAGTTGTTAAAGAAAAAGATGTCATAATGCCAACAAAAATCAGAACTAGAAGGCAAAGCAAAAGAAGAGGAGCCAAAGCCTGAGGTTAGCTGCAGCTAAAAGTAACACTGAGTTGCAAAGACCAGAAATTAAGATGCCTTTTGATGAGACTTCTAAGCCAGACCCCAGCAGATCCAATACTGGGGGATCTCAATTGCTTTGGAGACTGGGCTATCAGCTCTGAAGTTGATGTAGTAGGCAGAGCTCCACAAATGGGTGCAATCCTCACAGGGGAATGGGCACTAGAATTAGTGGAGGTCTTAAAATAACTGAATTTTTGTCAAAGCCCCTCTATGTAGCTTGATCCTGAATGTAAGCCTGGGGTTTAAACTGAGATCTGAGCAATCATATGTATGAATAAACCTGTAATTTATTCCTTATGATTTTCTTTCTCTGTAAAAACACATAGGTAACATACATCAAACTCATATTCTATCAGTGGACAGCAGCCTTTATTGTTAGCTGTCCTGAAGTTAAGAGTTGAACCATCAAAAGGCTTTACAGTCAATACTGAAGATTGCAAGTCAGTGATGACAAGACATCCTGGAGCTGAGATGACCTATGTATTAAGTACAAATTCGTTCAGCCACAGAAGCAGTTTCTGTAACACTGAATATATCTGGATTTCAAAAAGATTCTGTAAAAACAGCTAAGTATCTTCCACAGGCCAAGGGAAAAGACTAACAGAACGCACAAGGAATGCTGACAGTTTGCCTAAGAAATTATAAAGCTACTAAGACATCTGCTATCTGCAGCAACTTTAACCAGCACAAAGAAAGGACAGCATAAAGGAGAAATACATGATGACATAAGAATGCTTAGCAAGAAAGCTTCTCCCTCAGAACCAAGAGTTTCAAGTGCTTGAGAAACGGCCCCTAAGTTTATTTGACTGGCATTTACAATATATACCTTTATTAAATCCTTCCTGGCTTCAGGCCACTTCTCTCTATCAGAGCCTTGAAAAACAACAGACATTGAATAATTCCCACAGTATAAGACAAAAGGTTTTACAGCCTTCTTCCTAAAGGCTAAATAAATCTTACTGTGTAATCGTTATATAAAATACAGATCATGAGGCAAGGAAAAGGAACTGAGCTATGGCTTGAATGTTCTAGCACTTTTGGGGTGGTTGCTTTATAGGGTCTCCTGCAAGATGTTTTGTAAAAAGTGTCACAGAATTGTTTGAGTTTGAGCAATCTACATACACACATCCACAACACAGACATGTATATTACATTTGTAGTACCACACAATACTTTGATCTCCTGTCTTGCTTAAAGGATATTTCCAAAACCACTGGCTATGCCTCTCCCACCATGTGATGCCTTCAGACTCATCTTCAGCTAAGCATTGTTTGCCATTATTCAAAGCATTCAAGAGACCTTTCCTGATATGGCTGAAGTAATTTTCCTATGTAACAAACATGAAAAAGACCCAACACAGACAGCATTGAAATCACTGGTATCACTAATTTTGACTGAAGAAATAATCTTCTAGTAGAAATGCTCTGAGCTCTCTCCTTAACTAAGTTTTTAATCATGGGGAAAGCTTACTAGCCAAGGGTAGAGATTTCTGTGACAAGAGTCCTGCTCCCTTTGTTCTTTTCTGACAGTGGCTTGCTCAAAAACTTGCATGTTTAACTGAACATGGACACATTCATGTCAGTTAAAGCAAAGAATAAAACACTGGACACCAGAAAAGGAAGAATATAGGAGAGAGTTTTTCCATAGTACTGAGGCACTGATGGTTGGGCACTTTGCAGATGCAAAGTTCCACAACAGAGGAAGTCCTGGATCTCACTTGGAATGAACAATGACGATATGGCCTTGCTTGAGCAGGAGTATGGACAAGATGAGCCCCAGAGGTCCCTTCCAACCTCAACTGTTTTGTGATACCAGATCAGCAGTGAATCCTACAACTAGACTGCAAAAATCATATCCAAATTTGCCTCTCATCCTATATTGCTCTGGAAGCCTTCAAGCACAACCCTAAATTTACCATGACAGAAAAATAATTACAGTTGGCATACTGAAAGCTTCCAGAAGGTTACAGGATAAATGTCCATTAACAGATTGCACAGCAGATCTGTTAGTCTTGAGGAGAAGCCTGCAGGAAGGCTTTCTTGGCTTCCTTTTCTTCCTAATTATTTATAAATCATATTAATATAATTTTCCAGTGTTGTGGAACAAGATCTGCTACAGAAGATCACTCTGACAAGCTCAGCTACTGTGGAACAGGTCCCCAGCAATGTGAAAAGCACCACCTATTCCTGGTTTTGAACTTACTCAGCAGTCACTGAGGAAGATCACTGAATAAGATGATAAGATGCAGTGTGAGCACACTTGTCAGGCTTTATCTCCTTATGCCATGAACCAAATCTCAGAAGAGATCATGGGTTTTCCCCATTTGTTCTTAATGGCTAATATCATCCTAAGATTCAGTCTAGTAATCAGCCAATTCCATAAACAGGCCCATTCAGATAGACCTTAATGGCTGGCCACCAAACATTCACTTTATGAGGCCTAGCTCTGTTTCCTTATATGTCAAATTGGAATTTTTAAATTCATGGAACATTAAGCACCAAACGTACTTTAATCAACAACTATAAAACACATGGTCTGCCTTCATCATATACATTCTGTAATGACCATACACTGATGGGACTGTTCTATTTCCTCCTGAGGAGCTTGCACTGTTAATGCCGGAGTCCCCACTAAAAATAATGCCATTTCCACTTCCAATATTACTACACTTTTGTCCAGTTGTTATCCCAAGGTTGGTATCTGTATAAGAGCCTCAAAAGACCCTCTTAACTAAATAAAAACATTTCCCATGCAAATCTATTAATGCACAGGATAATGCACATTTCACAAGGGGACACCATAGACCATATTGTAGTATGTACCTCATTTACATCAGTTCAAGGCATCATCAGGAACTGAAATGCAGCAGCAGTGCTGACATTTTTAAGTACATCAGAAAAAGCCTGAGAAACATTTCAGCCTTGTGGCTGGGTGGGCAAAGAAGGCTCTGAAGGTCACCCTTACCTTTCCAAGAAAATGCTTGCGGTACAGCTTGGCTGTAGGATCACTTTCCAGTTTCACTTTACCACTCCAGGAAAAGGGTACATCAGACAGAGTTGGACTCAAGCTAGAGAGGTTGTGGCTGGTCCCTTCAATCCAGTAGCCCCCAAACTGGGGTAGGATAATGAGAGGATATGGCCATCCTTTCTGTAACACCTATTCAGAAGGACATAGTGCATTAAAGCTGACAGGTCTGTAAGCTGGAAGGCCAATAAGATGAAAAACCAATGAAGTCCAAGGACAAACAGAGAGAAAAGAGAGCAGTACTAACTCACCTCATGGATGCTGGGATAAGGAATATACTCCTCTTCTGTCTGAAAGCAGAACAGGCCATTAGTAAAAACATGCAGTATCTTTTAAAGCATTATGCTCTCATGACTGTGCAAGCTGCACCCTCAGCTTCTATTCTGTCCAAGGTCATCCTTAGAGCTTTACTTCAGGACTTTAGACTCCATTTCCAAGGTCTCAGCATCATAATAAAGAGCTTTGAGAACAATAAACTTAGGAGTCAGATTCTTCCCAGGCTCCTCCTCCAAAGTACAGGGAACATAGGCATGCGAAACAAGGAAATAGCCAACGATAGGCACACTTGATGTGGTTAGGAGCAGCAGCCTCTCTCCTTTTCTTGCACACAGTGTTAGATAGCTGCTGGCCAGCTGACAGGGATGACAGTAGGAATGGTAGAAAAAGTGTTTTTATTTACAGTGAGATTGAGGCTGTGTCATCTCCATGGCTGATCTGTGGTATGCATCTGAGCAATGCCAAGGCGTGACTCAGAGGACAGAAGCAGTATCTGAGCCAATTTATGCCAGTCGGATGTCCCCTCCATCACCACAAAGAGCACTGACTATCTCTGTCAGAATAAATCTATGTCAGTTCTCAATATGGCTTTTTTTGTAGGTCATCCCAATATAAAAGTCAAGGTCAAGTTTGATTTTAAGGTTAGTAGGCCTGAGCTGAGACTGAAGAAATGGAGTTCAATCTTCAACTTGAGGATTTAAAGATAGGAATCTGCTCTTATTGCCTTACTATTGGGCAAAACAGGTCAACTTTCTAGTAGTATCTCTATGAGTCATCAAGCAGACTAGTGAAATAAATGCTATGTGGTTTCATAAATATTATTACAGCTCTTAAACTGAACAAATTTAAGAAATTACTCAGTCAAAACAAACACTTTTAATAACAATAAACTCTTATTGGGACCACTTAAATTAGAAAAAGGGTAATGTTAATTCTATATCAGCTACACAGTTTCACCCTATTGTGCAGCAACTAGGAAAAAAGAAAGAAAAGAAAAAAGGCAAGCATGTAAGTGGTCTTCAGACGTTTGCAGACTCCTTGCTCATTCCAGTATGAAAGTACACTGCAAGACAGGCCAGTAATTATCTGCTATTCTCAGCAATTTAGGAGGCAACAACTCGGCCTGACCTTGAGAGGAGCTGGAAGGGAACATCTTTGTTCATCCAGACGACTTCCCTGAAAACATAAAGTCACAGACAGTGAATTCTGTATTTTAGCATGTCTGTCTCACTTACCCTCTGTGTCCTTCTCCATACCCTCAACATGCATACTTTGTCCCTCTATAAAATCTTCCATTTTAAGCAGGTTTGGAAGATTGGAATAAAAAGGTAAAGTGAAGCTAGAACTTGGCCAGTCCCCTAACCTGGCATTAAAACTGAAAAGCTACCCCCAAGCTTACACCTCTTAAAAAGCAGACAGCTGGCAGACATTAAAAGCAATCTCCCAAAATTATTCTCTTATTTGATACTCCCAATCTCTTCTAGCTACCTTCCTCCCTATCCTAAGCAATAAAAAAAAAAATGGAATGACTAAGATGTGAGTTGGAATAAGAGGGCAAAAGGCTACTGGCTGCCTAGTTTCTTCATTAATCAGGAGCCAGCATCTAGATTTCCATCTCCTCCTGAAAGCTACTCCATCCTCTGCCTTCTCACCACAGCAAAGTAGCTCACTTCCACCACACCGCTGGTGCAGAGGCACACAAGAATAAAATTTAGTGAGGAGAGCCTCAACACAGATTGAGCAGAGGCCCAGACCAGAAGATAGGAGGGTCAACAGGCCAAGTGGACATCACAGATAAAAGAGTCAGAAGCAGAATTTGCATCATCAGATAGGAAGGTGAGGACCAGGATTTAAAATGTAGGTTTCTCTTACACACAGTACGTAAGTATTCAACTATTGTCACCTAAATCTTGTAACTCTCATACTGGAACATGATGCTGAGACTACATTTTTATATACCATCAGTGACTGCCTAATGGCATGGCTAATCAGAGATTCCAGACAGGATAAGCAGCTCTTGACTTTGTGCTGAAAATAAGCAGGATTGGATTCATAACAGCCATGCCTATGCACATATTCTACAGTGGAACTAGCTTGTCAAATAGATTCTGGTAGAAATAAAATAAAGGTAAATATCAGAGGAGCTCTACAATGGAGACTCAGGAGGCTCAGGAACAAAAGTTTTAGACAATGTTCCAGCTATACAGGGTGCAAAAACTGCTAGCATAGTACCACTAACAGCAACCTTACTACTGAGGATTCACAATAATCAGGATTCTCTTTGCAGGAGTAACAAAAGAAAACAAAAAAGGAAAAAAAGAAAAAACCCAAGACATCTACTCCACATAAAAACAAGGTTTTAGGAAAATGAGAACGTTTATTAAAAGAACTAAGAAAGAGCCACAAAAAAATCTAAACCTTGATGAAATAATGAGAAACCAGACCTTGAGTACATAGCAAATGCTTAACACATTTAAAACACTCTGAGAAACATCGGAAATAAACCAGTATGGCGACACTCCAGGACAAGGGAGAGTAGTAGTAGATGCATGAGGTCATTCTCCAGAAGTCTCAAGTTGAGTTCAATCACAAAAAGTAGCAGTAACAACAAATTTAATTGGTTAAATATAGAAACACAGTAAAGCAAGTGAGGAACAATAAGCAGATAACAAAAAACCAAATTATTTTCCTCAGCTCTACTAGGAGAAAGAAGCTTCACATGTTATCTGCAGGGTGACAAGATCAAACTAGAAAAGCTGAGCTTCAAGACAATTACACATTCCCCAAAAACTTGTTTTACTTTTGCATTTTCAACAATAGAGACTAAATAAATAACAGCCTGGAAATATTCCTCATAGGAAAACTTAAGAATGTATGTTTTGAATTATGAAGTCAGTACACAGCATTGTCAAAAAGAACAACCAATTACCAGGATGTGGTGAGTTGTGAAATTAAGATGGAACACAGGTTGACAAGTTATCTTTATTTTGCAGAGGTAGTTAGTAACCATTTTGCATTTAGGGAAGTTGTAAAGATGACAAAGTCATGTTCATGGAATGTTAAGTGTTAAAAAGTGTTTTGTTGATGTGGTCCCAAGTTTCAGTTGTCAACCTACTGAGTTGAGGTTCAAAAGGAAGACCAGGTTCTGATTTCAAACAAGAATTTGGAAAAGAGATAAAGTCACTACTTTGTCACTACTCTCACTACCAGAAAGTCCTGTGCACCGTCAAGACAGGACTGAGGCAGGACAGCTACAGAGGTACAAAGCAGCCACAGCCCTCCATAACAAATGGTGGGAAGCATTGGGACAGAATGGAGATTGGGAAACTGCAGTCTTCTAATATTTCTCTCTCCTTCCTTGGCATATTTGGCAGATCTGATAACTGCAAGAATTTTCCAGTTTCAAAGGAGGTCCTGGTAAGAGACCAGTATCTCAGCAAGGCCTGAGGGAAAACTTTCTGGGCTGCTGTAAAGGAGCTCTGTATCAGAGCCTCTACAGAGAGCGAAGGAATGTACCAGCACATTCCATTACTGTGCACTGTTAAGGAAGCTCCTGGTAGCCTGGAAGTAGAAGACAAGTTTAAATCTACCTCTCCTCTAGAACAAAGCTTAAGAATAATGCAGCCCTGGGCTGCACAGTCCAAAGCTTTATTTTAAAGGGTAACCAGAACCACAAGAAGCTTACAGCATAAGTTGCTGATGATCACTGTCATTCCTCAAAAGGGAGAGGAATAAACTGCAGCAGTCTCAGCCACCTCTTGAGACACCCTTCTAGCTTGATCTGGTTTGGCTTGCTGCACTGCCAGGTTCTCTGGGGAGCTTACTGGAGACAGCATCAGTCTGGGAATCTCATATTACCAAGGTCTTGTACAGGGGAAACAGTTGACCTGAAGAGGATGAAAGAATGAATGACAGAGAAAAAGGTGTCCAGACCCAGAGTCAGGGTCCAACACAGCGTAACAATGCTATGATAATACACATATTTTATGGGGAAAGAGCATGCCTGGAGGGGACTTGTTCCAAACAATCAACTTGGATACAAAAGTGGATACAGGAAAAAAAACATGAAAGTAGTTGTGAGAAAGTAAGACTGAAGAATATGCAGAAACAGTAGGAATGCAGAACAGAGAGAGTGAACAAAAGCAATCAAGTGAAGAGGGATTGGCTATGCAAACATACAAAGACCTGAAACGTCTGAGCTTACTGGATGAAATAAAATTTCCTTGTTTTTCAACTGCCTGTACTGCAAAGCAATCTAGGAACAATATATTATTAAGCGTTCTTAACAGAGTATATACTGTGACTTCACTGGATCTGTAATCACAGAACAAGGTGGCCAGTAGCCCATTTATTTCCAATAAATTATTAATAAAATTGAAGAGAAAAAAATAAAAAATAAATAGGAAAAAAGCAGGCAAACTTGTTTCCCAGATCTTGGGATTAGTTTCAGTGTAAAAAGAGAGTACAACTTTACCTGTTAATTCATCACAGAATGCAAAATGGCTGTTCTAATTTTCAGTCCAACAATTATATTCCAATCCAATTGTTAAAGTACTCAAAAATAAATTCTATCCTGAGGCTTTTTTTGTTGTTATTTTACAGGAGAAATGTTCCAAGTCTCCTGCTTTGGTTTTCACTCACTTTGATTGTTAATGAAAATCCTAGATTTTCAGTAATGATTCAACAAATCTACAGGATAGTCACAGTGAAACGGAAGGAAAGGGAAAGGCGAAACAAACAAAAGAAAACAAAGAATTAGTAAAAATCTAAACAAAGATCATAAAAATTATTAGAAAAATTTTTTTTTTCTTTTGGGAAAGAAAACTTAACTTTCAAAAAAGTCTGTTACACTTAAACAGCAGTTATTGATTCTCCTAGTACATGTCAGGTGACAAAACAAGCTTAACTAAAAAAATGCTATAAAGTCTTAATAATGGGCAGCTAAGAAAACATCATAGATGCAAAATTAGGCAGTCTTCATGCCTTGGAAATTCCCATCAGCTCCCTGTTCTCCCTCTAACTAAAGAGGTGCAAATCCAGTCATACTTTCCATAGTGTAAACTGGGAGCAGAGAAACATTGATAATCTTAAGCACCAGTCTTCCACTGAAGGACACCTTATCCCTTATCTTCCTTATCCATATTTCAAAAGGCATGGGAAGGACTGTCACAACCTTTGAACATGTGTTTGAACTGAAGCAGTACCACATGCTCAAGCTTACTCTCCTGCACAGAGGTAAGTGAGCCAGGTGCACTTACAGAGCTGGCTACTCTCAAGCACTGAGAACACATCCCAAACGTAGTTTGGATGTCAGTACAGTGGTTGCAAGGTCTGTGTCTGTCTGTACACAAATACGAGGCATACACACCTTCAGCCCCTCCCTTCCACCCTCCTCTCTAGTCTGCCAAAAAGTACTTCAGCCTCATAACTGTAAACTCAGCATTTTGCTGCTACCTTCCACCTCCTCACCTTTGTAACCTCACTAAAGTAATTTTCTTCATATTCATAATTTGATCACCCAAATTCCAGAAAATACAGTAATTGGTTTTGGTAAGTCTAATTCCTGCACATAATAAAAGGCAGGAGTAATGTGCCATGCTGTGTGCCATGTTAGGTCAAGGCTAACCACAGCTTTTTAAGAAGGTGCACCACTCAGGGAAAATATTGGTGACCTGCAGGGATGCGCTGAGAACACAATCTGAAAACACAATCCAACTTCACTGGCAGATATTTAACACATAAAACATATTACTATTTCTTTATCTCATACGGTAAAAGGGGAAGAAACCCAACGCTGCCCTCTTTTAAGTTTATAATATAATATGTGCAGCTAAACGCATGTATTTCTGTGTAAGAATTAAGCCAGAGTCCTTCTTGCTTGCACAAGTTAAAGACAGGACCTACAGTAGTTATTTATTAAATTGTTTGACCTTGCTAAATGCTTTTAGGTTAACATCCCATTAATCACCTGTCATTATACCTGCTACCCAGCAGAACAGAGTTTCCTGAAGAAGATGCCAGAGATAACTTATTGCAATTTTGCTTTGCTCTCAGAATCACAATTCTGCAAAGAACAGACAGAATTATAATAACCTGTGTCTACTGCTTCCATTATGCTGACTAGAAAAAGGAACATGGAAAAATGCTTTTGAAATCCCATTGAAGAGTAAGAGATTGAGCCTAACAGACCTAAAAATTCTGTAAACCCGCATTAAAGGATATTGTGAGTGAAGCAATGGAACACAGAGTAGCCGATTATTTGTTTGCTACAAAAACCTAAGAGATCCCAAAGTTTGACAGAATTACTCTTCCTTACCTGCATTTTTTCAATCATCTCAAACAAGTCCACAGTCTGTGAAAAGAAAAAGACAACAGAGAAAAATTATTTGACATTTGAAGAAGCTAACATTATCTTCTGTGGTAACCCAGATATTGAAGGAGCCAACAGCTCCTTCCATATTTTGGCAAAGAAACTACTTGCTTGCTGAAGATACAATGGAATTATTCGTCCTTAATTAGTAGCATGGACAAAACAACTGGCCAAATTGTCTTCAGTCTGTGTTGCAAAAGTTTGACCTGAAACTTAGTCAGGTACCAGGAATTTCTCTCTTTCAATGGGTCAGATTGACTTGAGATAGTTTGCCATAAGAACTGGTCAAATTAGCAAGTTTAGGATTCTCACAGAAGAAGGCAACTATAGCCGTAAGATGTACATGTACACGAGTTTGATTTCAGTCAATTCTGCACATAACTCAAAGCATATACCAACCCTGAGCCAAACATGGACTGCTTTTACCTTGTTGGGGACAGCAGGAGTGAGGACACATGGAAAGCCTTCAGTGGGAGAGTCTATAACATCACTAAAACC
Source organism: Cinclus cinclus (assembly GCF_963662255.1). Classification (NCBI taxonomy): domain Eukaryota; kingdom Metazoa; phylum Chordata; class Aves; order Passeriformes; family Cinclidae; genus Cinclus; species Cinclus cinclus. Next base: position 30,687,091 of record NC_085047.1, on the reverse strand, counting down.
CTGCACCACCTCCTCAGACTTCCTGCAACAGAGGTAAAAGAGAAAAAAAAAAAAGAAGGAAAAGTTAACTCTTAAGAGAATTCAAGGTGTCAGTGCTTTCCTGCAGTGTCCCCTCTGCCTTCTGCTTACTATTCCTCCCCTCAGGCCATTTCCTGCCCATAAGGAAGCTGTCACTCCCCGTGAGAATCCCCGAGGTGGCTGAACTTGCCACTTGCAAACATCCTGGATCTAACAGCAAAAATTTTCTGGCTTCTGACTGTTCTGTCTCTGCTCACATACAATATTTTCCTCACAACTGTCATGGAAGTGCTGAATGATTTTTCTTTGCCAAGTTCCTCTTCCATCATGAATTTGGAGCAGAATTAAGACACGTCTCACAAGAAGCTTTGTAATCAGATCTCAAAATAGAACCATATTAAAGAGGATAAAAGTAGTTCTCAACCATCACTGAAAAAACTGAAAGGACAGCCCCAGCTGCTTCAGCCTGGGTATTAATCTCAAAGACAGAAGCATAACAGAGATGGCACTAGAACATAACTGATAACACCCTGTAGAGATGCAGGCACAGCTTGGTGTTACCACTGCTAGCACAGCCAGCATGGAGATTAGGTGAGCTTTTGTCTGCACATCTGCTATGGAAAATATATTACTGCTATGGTAATAGTAAGCAGCAGCAGTATGTACAAACAGCAGCAGGACGCTATCTGATTTCACAGAAGAGAAAATAAAAAGCAACACAAACACCACACTGTAGTTTAGAAGACATATATAGCATTGCCCTTGGTACTACAGACTGTCTCAATGCCTATTGTCCTACTGTTACTTTGTAAACATTCCACACCTCTCACAGTTTTTACTAGCAGTCACAACATAGGTGGGGCTGGGAACTAAGCACAGGTTTACAGAACTCATCCACTTTGTAATGAAATCATGATTTTTAGGTAGTCACAGAATCACAGAAGAGTTTGGGTTGGAAGCGACCTTAAAGATCATCTACTCCCAACCACTCTGCCAGATGTCACCTGCTACATCAGATTGCTCAGGGCTCCATCCAACCTGGCCTTGAACACTTCCAAGGATGGGCCATCCACAGCTTCTCTGGGCAACCTATTCCAGTTCCTCACTACCCTCTGAGTAAAGAATTTCTTCCTAACATGTAATACAAATCTCCTCTCTTTTAGTTTTCAAACTATTCCCCATCATCCTGGCACTACCTGCCCTGTAAAAAGTCACTTTTTAATAAGCCCCTTCTAAGTACTACAAGGCTTCAATAAGGTCTCCCTCCCCTGGTCATTCTTTTCTCCATGCTGAAGTACCCCAGCTCTCTCAGCCTGTATTTGCAGGAGAGGAACTCCAGCCCTTGGAACATCTTTGTGGCCCCCTCTAGACCTACTCTAGCATGTTCATATCTCTCTTGTGCTGAGGACCCCAGAGCTGGATGCAGTACTCCCCACGGGGTCTCCTAAGAGCAGAGAGGGAAAATCACCACTCTCAACCTGCTGGCCACTCCTCTTGTGATGCAACCCAGCACATGTTTGGCCTTCCGGGCTGTAAGCACACACTGCAGGCTCATGTCCAGCTTTTCCTCTACCAGAATCCCCAAGTCCTTCTCCACAGAGCTGTTCTCAATGAGTTCATCTCCCAATCTGTGCCCATGTCTGGAATTGCCCCAAACCAGGTGCAGCACACTGCACTTGGACTTGCTGAACTTCACGAGGTTCTCACAGGACCACCACTCATCCAACTTATCCAGGTCTCTCTGGATGGTCCCTTCTTCTCTTGTGTCAACCACACCCCTCAGCTCTGTGTCATCTGCAAACCTGCTGAGGGTGCACTCTGCCCCACTGCATATGTCATTGATAAAGATACTAAAGATCACCAGCCCCAAGACAGAGCCCTAGAGACACCACTCATCAATGGCCATACAATCATCGTAACATGCAGATAATAATCCTAAAAGGCAATTAAGAATTGCTGTCCTGCAGCTGTTAGATGCATGACTGCTGCTGCTTCCATGCTGAAAGAGTGGTCATGCAGACCCTTGCTTTGAAAATAGTGGCTGTATTCCCTCTTGTATGGAGGTACAACATATTTCTGTAATACTGAAACTACTCTGCCACAAGCTCCAAGAATCATAATGCTCACCAGCTCTCTGACCATTCACAGTTCATTTTAGTGGCACAATGGCATCACATAACTTGCATATAGGCTCATCTACACAAAGTAACACAATGCTTCTATGCCACAATTTTCTCCTGAAATTCAAATGAGAGAGATCTGTATAATGCATCTAGAAATTAATGCCATAACATGTCTGGGAGGGAAGACGTAGGAGTTAGTCTCGACAGCCTCAAATAAATATTGAAACAGTTTGATGGCAAACGTATTTTAAATTAATATTAATACTATACTAATACACACTGTATATATCATCTTATTCATTTATTTAAAGAATGTCTGGGATGAGCAAATTTATGTCCAAGCAGTACATGAAACATTTTCACTGCCTCTTAATTAAAAATCTGAAGTTTCTGTTCTCTGAGCCCTAAAAAGGCAAGAGCTTAATTTGAAAAATTCTCATTTTCAGAAAGTGCAACAATAGAACCTTTTGTGCAACTGGATGTCCTGGGGCCTTAGTGTTTTCTTTGGCATGTCACTGAGGTGAATGCTGAATCAATCAGAGGAGTTAAACACACACCTGCATCATGGAAATCTGGCAGCTCCTACATGAGGTCAGTGTAGCCAGTCCTGCCCCTGTCTTCCCACCATAAATTCACCTCAACACTTTGGACTGACTGGAAAACTTTGGGCAGAAACTGTTCTTTACAGTTGAATCCTAGTACAGCTCTGTTGCCCAAATGAGTCCAGTAGATGCCAAAATCATCACTCTTACTGTACATTCAGGGATGTTCACAATTCTGTAATTATCCCAAATTAGGGATACGCCATTGACCTTTGAAAACCCAAGAGAATGCCTTAGATTTTACATTGCCTTTTATAAAATTCACAAAAATTTAGGGCTGTTATAATTATTGCTTTTAAGTCCACATTCAATTTCTGGAACTTGGAACTTCTGGAATGAAAAGCACTAGAATATATTACAAAAAGGGAACATAACTTCTTTTCAAATTGGAATTTCAAATTCTTTGACCACAGAAAAGAAGATCATCATCCTTCTGAAAAAGGAAAGCAATTCTGCAGAATGGGAGAGAAATATCTATGTGCAAATGTATACTTGCTGAAGCTTTATTCCTAGGGAATGGCAATAAGGGGAAGCATAGGGCCTAGAAAATGCTGAAGGCTAAACCCAGATTTTGCTAGTGACAGTAACCAGTGCATTAATTTCAAGCAGGGAGTCAAACTAAATGTAGGTACTGGTGATCCACTGACAAATTCCACTCTGAAGTCTGAAACAGAACAAGAAGAAGCTCTGAAGATCTCTAAGCCACTACAGCTCTGTTCATGCCTTGCAATCCTGTCTTGCAGCATCCTCTGCTATTTCAGTCATGGGATCTCTCTACCCAGCTTTCAAAATCATGGCTATCTACTGCAGCTGAGCCAGTTCAATAACCAAGTCAATGCAAGTATTTGCTCTAGGAAAAACACAAACTGGACAGAATTTCATGCACCCTTTCATAAATATTCCAGAGCAAATGGTGATTTGTTGCACTCTAAAAGGCAAGTGCGCCAAACCCTGAGATAACTGTTTTCCTGAGAATTCACAGGGAAGCAGGTGTATAGCTGTTCTAAATACTTCTGCTAATCTGGAAGCCTTCCAGTAGGAGAAACACCACAGCATGATTTGCAGCTATCTATGGAACAACAGTCAGTATAATAACTGGTGTCCCAGCCTGATAAGAGTTTCCTGTAGGGAGACACTAATATGCTTTTTAAATCCCTCATTAGAAGGGATGGGCAATTCTGAAGAACTTAAAGTAATGTGAAACAAGAACAGGCCTGAAATGCTCGTAAGGAAAATTCTGCAAAACCACTTCTCCTGAGCAACAGCTTCTGCTGTTTCACTCCCTTGTTTCTGCCTCTGCCTTAGAAAGATCCATTCACTTTACCAAATACAATTGCTAGCTATTCGGTGGAGACAGCTGAAAACATGACAAAAATAGCCCTACTCAGAACACCTGTACAGCTTTGAAATTTGCTTACACATAGACTCCTAGAGCTCAAGAGAAGGAATAACTGAAGCAGAACTAGGAAAAGGAAGCAACCACTACAGATGAGAGGTGGTTTGCTCTCAGCTGGTCACAAACTTTCTGCCCACAGACTCTAACTTCCAACAAGGAGCCTCTCTCCCACCCGCACTCCTCTCTGGCGGACGGGCAGCTCCCGTGTAGGACACCGCTCCCATCCGGGGGCAGCCCGTGCTCAGGACTTCGTGCACCCACAAAGAGGTGGGCAGGGTACCGGGAGGGCCCGGAGAATCCCGCCGGCTCTCCTTGCGGGGCAGGAGAAAGGAGAATTCCAGGGGGAAATTAATCTTGCCATTCAACCCGCACTCCTGCCTCCTGAGAAGTCCCAACAGGAGAGGTTCCCCGTACCCAGGACGGCAGGAGAAAGCCTTCAGAGCCTCTGCCCCCTCAGGCATAGGGACACCACGGCTCGCCTCCCCCGGCCGGAGCGGGGCCGGGAAGGACGGAGGGAGGGAGGGAGGGAGGCAGAGAGGGAGGGAGCGAGGGCCGGGCCCACAGCCAGACCCGGACCTGCCGGGCTGGGCACGGCCAGCGCCTTCCCCCTCCCCGGTTCTCCGCCCTTCCAGCCGACCCGCGGGGGCTCTTCCTGCTGCTCCAGGACTGCGGTCCCAACGCCGGCAGCCGCAGCCCTGCCCCGTCCCCGGGCTGCCCGGGAAAGGCAGGGCCCAGGCCCCGCGGCCGCCGGCACCGGTCCCGGTGGCGGTACCTACCCTCCGCTGGCTCCGGCAGGGGAGCCGTGCTCCCGGGAAAACATGCTGGACTGCTGCGCTGAGTCAGCTACCGGGTTCCCTCCTCGGGGGCCTGCTCTTCCCCGGCTTCGCCATGAGAAAGGGCTGCGGCTCCCTCCCGGCCCCCTGCGAAGCCGCGGCTCCCGCCCCCACCCCTCCTCTTCCTCTCGGGCCGGGGTTCAGCGGATAGACCGGGAAGGGACCCTCACGGCCGGCCCCGGCCCCGGCCCCGGCCCCGGCGGAGGACGAGGAGCCAAGGGGGGATGGGGTGATGATTTCTGCCCCTCCTCCGCTGTGGCAGAGCGGTTCCCCCTGGAGCCCCCCGTTGCGGGAGCCCGGGGGTAGAGCACAGCGTGCAGGAGCAGCTGCTGGGAGAGCCGAGCTGGGGACGCTGCTCTCCAGGTTGTTCGCGAGGGTAACACAAGCACAGCGTTAGACAGGGACAGCAGACAGGGGTTTCACTTACTCAGTTCAGCTGTAAAACAAGATCACGTCTCCGGGCTCTCAGTATCCAGTGAGGAAAGTGAGCATCAAAGAAGTTCTCCACAAATTGCCATTCTTTTAAAGGGAAGGCTAGGAAGATATCAAATCCACTAAATCCAAATCCTTGTCATTTGGACCTGGCGTACATCAAGTACCACAGAGATTTGGCTCTGCACTCCTTATGAAATAGCTCATTGATGCAATGCGTAAACTAGGGAAGCTCAAATTTTCAGGGGTCACAGACGCCTTGACTACATGTATTTCCATTTACTCATCAACAGATTGTCATTCCTGATAAAAGACTGAGCGTGAGAACATGGTCGGCTATAGCAAGAATATGCATATACCTGTGTTTAAATAAGAACACAGAGTTCTTCTGGACACATATATCTTCCTGTGCTTCTCAGTTTCATTCCACAGGATGATGTCATGTTTTCTCTTTACATCAAGATCTATAAAAGCAGCAGCTACAACCTTATGCCAAGTGTCAGCCTCCCACTGGGTTTATTCTAACTAATGAAGGAGACATGAGGAAACACAGAACAAGAGACAGAATTTGCCAGAGAGCTATGAAAAGATGTAAAGGGAGAGTGCAAACTGTATGCAGGCAGAAAATATGAGCTAGCAGATAGAGATGGGGAAAAAAGAAAAATGCAGAGAGCAAGGAGTTACATCAAAGTTTTTGGGATGAACGAACCATTTTCATCCTAATGCTTCCTATAAATTCTACTCTTGAAAGACTTGGATAGAAATGGTTATGGTGACTTCAAGGGTCTCTGGGTGGGCAAAGAGACTGTAAGGAGGAAGGAATCAGGATGACAACTTTGAATGGACAAAGAAAGGGTCCACTTGCTGGTTTTAGTAACTTGCCTGGAGCCCAGGTGACTCATTTCCCCTTGTCTACCTCCTGTAATTCCCCAGAAGATCTGATGCTGGAGAATGGGCCGATTCATGCATCCTCACTCCAACTCAAATGCCTCCCAAATGGGCCCAGGGCACTGAATAGAGCAGCTGCTCACTGCACATCTTACTCATTCACCTGGATCTCTGAGTAGAGATGTGACTGGACCAAGGCAAAGAGCCAAGCTTGCCATTTCTGCTGCATCTAGGAAGGAGGAAGAGACATTATTTTTTGCTGTTAGAGAGGGCTGCCAGCAGTAACTACTGCCTTCTCCCATCTCAGGGCCATTAGCAGCAGCACTATCGAGCCTGGCCATGGTGAAAGCAAAGCATACAGAGAGGCTCAGGTCTTTCTGCCATTCTTGCTCTTCAGCAGCTTGCCACTACGGACAAGAGCCAACTTTGTTCACACACAAAACCACACTGAACTCCGCTTTCATTTAACTGTCTCACAGCTTTACCTAACCTTCTGTGCAACTTCAGTTGTCTACGAAGTCCTTAACATGCATAAGCAAAAGAGCAATTACTAAATACCCTCATTACTGTTCTAATTACCCTCCTTTAGCAATAGCAATATGAATAAATCACATGTAAGCAAATCACAGGATGGCTTTCTGTTCCAAAACTTACAATCAAGTTAACGATTGTTACTATTTACCCTGCTGATGCAAAAATATTACGTATGATAAGCCTTCATTTGTAGTAAGTAGATTCAGCTCCTACTGGTATTTGCATTCTTATATGACTAATTCAGTGTACTTACAGTCTCAGATTTTAATCCCTATATGTGTCCATACTTGCATGGATCACTATGCATTTTATAGTTTTGTGTTTTAGGGGCTGGCATATAAGTTTTTGTTCTTTCAGGTATCCTTCTAGACACGTTAATATATGTAGTACAGTAATTGGTGTCTATACCTTTTGCTATGTATTGTCCCAGTTTTTGTTAGCAGATTTTTTCCATATGTTTCATTTCATTAGCATTTTATCTTGCTCACATAGGAAAAGCTTGTATTAGCTGTAACACAGAAACTGGTCCCTGCAATTCTGTTAATTGAGTCATTGTAAGAACATCAGCAGCTCCACGGAAGCTGCGCAGTACCACATAAACACAGCAGTATATTCTTCAAGGGTAAACTCTTCAGGGCAAACCTGTATTTTTTTAAGTTTTACTTCAATATTACAGAAACCCATAGCTGCATTCACAGACAGAAACATGTTTTCACATCAGCTGTTTCCACAGATCTGTGCACGCAGCTTCTAAATATAGCACCGGGTGTGCACAGACAGCACCTCCCGCAGCACACTTGGACTCCTCATTTTATGTCCAGGACTGACATAATCAGGGTGGGATTCCTTTGAGTCTGGACAGACCCTGTCTCATGCCCCTCCATCCCTTTAGTTTGTTTCATCTCCTACACAGACATCCACTCTCCCCACCTCCACTCTCCCTTTCTCTCTCTGCAACTGCTTCACTACACAATGCAGAATAGCACAATGTCTTTTAAAAAGAACACACACTTTCCATGATGGGGCTGAAATTGCCCCAAACTCTATCCATTACACAACGCCACGCAAGCAGCAAGAAGATCTGGATCAACCCTCCCCCACCTATCTTTGCTCCCATTCCTTCTAGATGCAAAATATTTTTAATTGGCATTGCAAGCAAGACGAGAATAAAAGCAGCTAAGCTGTTCATCCCCTACCTGAGCAAGGATCTCTCATCCCCAGCTGGTGAGCAGATGGAGACAGGGAACCCAGCTGCTCTCCTTTCCTTGCACTATCAATTATTCACGTAGGTTGCAGTGTCCTCCCTCTCCCTCCCTCCCTTTCTCTTCCGCTGCCCCCACCTGCAGCTGAATGGAGATCGAGCAGGTCGGTGCTGTCACACTTGAAACTAGAGATCATTGTCGATTAAACAGCCAGCCTGTGGAGCAGCTGTGCTCTTAAACAGAGAAGATCTGCCCTGGCAGAAGGGGACAGACTGGCAGCTCCAGAGATGGAAGACAGGCAGCTCTGTACATCCACATCCTGCTCCCTGCACTTCTAATCCCAGACCTGCAGGGATGACCTTTAAAGATGAGAGAGGGTTTTTTGGTTTGGGGTGGGGGGAGGGTTTACCACATGAAAGCACATTTTTCAAGTCCTCTCAATAATAATGACAGTTATTTGGCAACAGTGAACTGGGTCATGCGAATTCATGTATAGATCAGAGTAGGAAGGGAAAGCAGAAGACTGGAAAAATCTGAAACGTGATTATGTAGTACTGATTTAGTCCCATAGCAAAGGCACTGGGAGAGGATAATTTAAGGGGACAGGATGACATGGTACTTTCTAGAAATGCTTTTGGTAATCATGAGTCATGAAACTGACCTCTGGGGTGGAATGATTTCTTCACAGTTTTTGTAGATAATTAAAGGATTCTTAGGTGGTACCAGTCTTAGGCAAAAGTAAAATGAGTTCGGGCAGACCTAGGTCAAGGTGTTTAAAGCATTTTGTCTTTGTAGAGGGCTACTACCCACAACTGGATGAGTGTTCTAGATCTGCCTCACAGCAAAATTAGGTTGAAATCCCAGGACAAATTAACTGCTCAATTTTGCGCTGGAATAACTCACCCTGAATTATCCCAGTCCCATCAGTTTGCTGGGGACCCTCCTGCTGTGTCATGTCAAACATCACAGTAATTTGTTCTGTTAATTCTTCCCACGACCATAGCTGCAGCAGAGTCACCACAGAGACAAATAAAAAGCCCCACCATACTAGAGTGGTCAAACAGTAGGTCATCATGGCTTTTCTGCCCTATTTAACTTTTCCCATCTTTTGAAAAAAAAAAAAGCTTGCAGTAGTTTTCCCAGAAGTAGCAAAGTTTCCTGAAATTACATTAAAAATAAAATGCCTAATAGAAAAGGTTGGTATTGCAACTACAGTTATGAGTAAAAACTCCTGAAATCCAGCAACTCTTTGTAAAGGGACAACGCGATTGTTTTTAATTATCTTTCTGTTTTCAAAACTTTAGAGATCAAGCTTTGTCAAGCATTTCTCCACGATTCTGCAGGCTGGAAATATTTTATTTTATATAGAGAAAAAGTCATCACCTTTTTGTTTTCATGTGAGTATCGGAACCACCAAGTTCTACAGAAGAAACAAAAACAAATTTCCCGAAGATTTGTTTTGTGCAGTTGCTCCAGGTGCAAGAACTCTAATTGAGTCTGCTGGAGCACTTATAAGACCCTTCTCTTGTGCTAGATCTTTGATGAGGTTCACTTTGAAACCTTTCCATCTTTTGGATATTTTTTCCTGGTTGACCATTTAAATTAAATTTAAATGAAACTTTTCTCTGAGATAACAGAGAAAAAGTATTTTTGAGATAATTATCAAGTTATCAGAACATAATTTTAAGAACATTATAAAATCAACAAATTATCTTTGAGACCATCATACCCTAATTTTGGTAGAAGATAACTACTCCAGAGGTTACAAAGGGATAATGGTCTACAGGCACAGACAGACTATCTAAAGTAAGTTTTATTTCCATAAAAGTAGACTAAGAACAAGACATGGTAAAACTCAATAAAAGTAAGAAAATCAGCACTGTAAATATTGGAAAAGAAGCCATTTTTGGCTTTTCGGTAATAGCAAACATCAGTACCTATGCATCTACCTACAGATATAGAGGCATAGATTTATGCTTTTTTTAATATATATTAGACTCATACTGGACTAATTGTATGACTATTTTGGTACCTTATGCTTTAGTATTCATTCATATTATATACTATATACCATTTATATACTATATACAATTTAGTGTTATTAGTATGATATACTAAAACTAGTATTACTCATAACCTGATCAATACAATTATAACATCCGGCCATTTATACAAGTCTTTTAACCACCCTTAGATTATAAACAGAATAGGTCTTCCCATATGTCTGTAAAGACTGTAGAATAAATTCTTTCCATATAAATACAAACACTACCCATTTCCTTGCCACCTTTATCTGAAAATCTCACAGTGCATTACTGATACTGGTTCCCATTATTACCACTGCTCCACGTAAGGATGAACTGTCACAGAGATACTAACCCTCACTACCACCCAGGGCCACAAGAAGGAAACAGAGCTCTGAGTCTACCAGTACTGTTGTATAAACAACTTGAGATGCCTCCATACCATGCTGACATAGGAGAGTCCCACTCAGATTAGCCAGTGGGTCCAGCTGACATCCTGAATGCCAGTGCTGGTGCAATGAAGGGGACTGCAACAAGTGGCCAGTGATAGAACAGGGATATGGCAGGACTCTTTTGCAAGCAACTGAATTTTAAACTGGCTCTTGACAGTGCAGCATCAATCTCTCAGCAGGGCCCTTAGATAACAGCTCGGTTTACTTTCAAGCTTTGAGCAAAGTTGCCTGCTAGTATAACTTAAATGAGAACTATTTATCAATTTATCTGTCAGTACTGTATGAATTGAGGGGATTTTGACAGTATAACTTTGGATATTTTTCAACGGGGAAAATACTTTAGGAAGGAAATTATGGGATTGTTTTCTAATTTCAGAGATGACTGGAATGGCCACAATTCAGAAAAGATGAAGCAGCTTCTCCACAGAAGTGACATCTAGGTTCATCAGTATAGACACATCAAAAGGACAACATTCAGATTGCACCAAGGAAAATTTCAGCTATCTTCAAGGAAAAAAATGTTCTTCCTATGAGGGTGATTCAGTACTGAAAAGTGCCAAGAGAGACTGAGTAATATCATTCTTGGAGATCTTCAGAAGATATATATACAAGGGTCTTCTAGCTTTGAAGTTGACCATTTAGTGCACAGTAGTTGACCTAAATGAGACCTTTTCACACTAATTTATTCCATGGCATGAAATGTTCAAAAGCTCAAAAGTTCATCATTTATCATAATATGTAAGAGCTTCAAATTCTGAATGAATCAGATCATAACCAAGTCAAAATTCTTCACTAATGGTTTCCACACAAAAATCAAGTTTTCTAATCATTCATCAGGTAAAAATTTTCTTGGCATATGTGAAAGTACTTGGAAAATCAGTTTGTATCATCCAGCAAGTCTTGCCCTGGAGATATATCACAGGGGCTTAACAAGAGGATGATTCAGGGAGATGGAAAACACAAGATGTGAGGACAGCTCTAGCAGAGGAAGGGCCTCTAATTAAAGACCATATTTTGCAAACAGTACTGCATTATCTATATAATAATCATGCCTAAAAGAAAGGACTTCATTTGTAGGTTTTACTGCACCATTACTTCATAATGGGCTTTAACTAATAATTTTAACAAAGGAAAACTCTACACTCTCAGCATAATCTTTCAAAAGCAGTGACATATGAATATACAAAGCCAGTTCACATCCGGGAACTACATGTGAAATCAAGCCAGAGAAGTGAAAGAATTGCCAGGGTCAGGCTAAAACGGATGGATAGACAGAAGAGAGGCAAGTCATTAGACTGAGGAAAGGCTGAAGAGCACAAGCGTGAAGATATGGGTCTTGCCTGAGCTGGATCAACAAGGTTAACAATTTGCAGTAATGAAATTATATTCAAACAAGGGGAATAATAGCTGCTTAAACCAAGCAGTAGGACAGGAAGCACAGGCAAAGATTTTTTTGTGCCACTGGCTGTTAGAAAGATATATGGGATGAGAAGGAAGGGAGGTCAGAACTGGATGCAGTGGAAATGAGGGCAACAGAGGAACGTGTGGATGAAAAGGCAATCGGACAAGTAAATTTATTTTGCAGAATTAGGGATAAAGGTGCTTGCCATTTCCTTCTGTCCGGATAATCTGGATCAGGTGGGATTACTCCCCACAAACATCTTCTGCAACTCCCAAGGACGCAGAAGGGGTTAAAGCAGCCTGCGGCACAAAGGGTGGCGGGTCAGAGCCGGTCGGACCGCGTCGAGCCGCGCGGAATTCCCGGGGACGGGACACCCGGGCCCCGTCCTCTGGGAAAGGAGAACGCTGCGGCGGCCCCTTTAATAACGGGAGCCAGTGCTGATTAGTGTGGACGGCACGATCCACTGCGGAGCGGGAGAAGGGAGAAGGGAGACGGGAGAAGGAGAAGGGAGCGGGAGAAGGAGAAGGGAGAAGGGAGAAGGGAGCGGGGCGCCCGGCCGCCCACGGACTGCTGTGCCCGGAGCGTGCTAGGGACGATCAACAGGGCTTGCACCCCCGGAGCATCAATACGGGGTTGGGGGGTGGGAGTCGTGCTGGCAATTTCTTAGACATGGTCAACACCTGAAATACCGTAAAATTAGCTCTTTCAGTGAAACATTTGCACTTCAGTGAAACTTTTTTTTTTTATCCTTTCTCTTTCTTTTTTTTTTTTTTTTTTTTTCAGTCTTTTCATTGAAGGAGTATTCAAGATAGCTCAGGAAAATCTCGGCCCCGTTTCCAAGGCACAAAATAAGAGTCAGTCCCCGTTCTAAAAGAGTACGTTCTCTGAGAGACCTGCAGTGAAGGAAATTATTTGGTTAAAGTCACAGATGAAGGCTTTGTAGTAACTGGAATTTGAGCTGAGATTACCTGAATCAGAAGTCAGTGCCACTTACAAGAACAGTCTCCTTGTTTTCCTCTTCCTTCCCACCTGCAATACAGCACCTTTCTCCAGTCAGGGCAAGAGAAGGACATTGTTACTTACAGGAATCAGGACATTAAACAAAAAACATGAAGGCTGTTCACAATTAATTACTTAATAGAATTTCATTGGAAAGCACCTAGCAATTATTCCACATCAACATGCCACATGGAAAGCGGCAAGGGTGGTTTATGCAGGGTATTAGGAGACAAAATAATGGATCATTTATTTGTTAATCAATAAGGACACACAGAGAATAAGCAGGGTTTCAGTAGTGTAAGCATGTACAACAGCAGAGAACAGCTGATACTTGCTTTGACAAACACTTGGCATATATAAAAACTTAAAAATAATCACTTCATTACATTAGGTAAGAAGGTGTCTGCCACTTAGGAGCCATACGCTAACCCTAAATATCTAGAAAATCTATTAATGAAGAATGTGGGGAACATTTTGCTTCTGTGAATGGCTAAATATGTGTCCTAATGTGTTTGCACATTACACACTACATGCAGTGGCACATCACACCACACACCACATGCGTGGCATGTGTGGGCTGTGCATTATAGGTACACATACATTTATCAAACACATATATTCTGTGTATCAGACATGCAGTAAAAATGGAATTCATGGCTTCAAGTTTACTTGTTACAGAGAAGTGCCCCCTAAACATTTTGGAGTACTATCAAACAATATGTCTCACAAAATAGTGTTTCCACATCAAATTTAAATGACCAGAAAAAAAATTATTTTATGACAAGTTTGTTAAGCAACTCAATGACCTGGATAGCACTAAGAGGACAAGCATCACTGGAAAATCAGCCTGCACAGAGCACTTTGGTTAGTAAGATTCCAGTATAATTCCCAGACTGCAGGGAGCTGAACTGTTACAGTAAAAGAAAAAAATCTTTTCAGTTGCAGTGAAATTGGCTCACTTACTTCCCTGTGGTAGGATGGGGGAGAAAATCAAAAGGGTAAGAGTGAGAAAACACATGGGTTAAGACTGGAAGAAAGTTAATGGATAAAGAAGAGACTGCATATGCAAGCAAAGCAAAACAAGGAATCGTTCACCACTTTCCATGGGCAAGCAGGTGTACAACCATTCCCAGGACAGCAGGGCTCCATCATGTGTCACGGTTACTTTGAAGAAAATTAACTCTACCACAGCCAAAACCAGCACAGCATGGGATAAAAAGCATCCAGGCGTTCTCAGCAAGCAAATGCTCTTAAATAAATTGTAGACCTGAAATAAAGAATGCCAGCAATGCTTTGGTGACATAAAACTGGGAACAGGGAAAATCCAGCAATCTTTTAACAGCAAGTAGAGCTGCACAAAATAAAATGTAATGAAAGGAGGGCAAGGTGTTTACTTCCTTCTCAAAGAATATTAAGAATTGATAAATGTATTTATATAACTGATGTAAATATATTTGCGGAATGAAAGGCAGAACTATAATCAATCATGGGACTCTACCAAAATGAGAGAAGTTAGAATTGTTCAGCAGTAAATATTTACATTTTGTTAGTGCTCAGCTAACCAGCCCAGCTGGCTTTGTGTGAATGCTATGGAGATAACTCAGAAGGGTCAACAGTTAAACCAGAGAGTTTAGGATCAGCAATAATAATTCTCTTATCCTGAAGAGTTTTGCATAGGCATGTAAAATGTGGGGAATCACCTACAGCCTTGTTATTTATAATACCAGTATCTCATCTATGACCCCAAAACAGTAATTTCTTTTTCCTTTGACCCATTCAAGAGCATACGTCCAGTATTAATCTGGAGAATGTCAGGTTTGATTTTTTTCACCATTTTGTGTATGTTCTTCCAGCTGTACCACTTCCATTGTCGCCGATGGACCTACCACAAAAACCTCCTACTGTGGCAATTTCTAACCAAAACTTCTCCATTCAGAGAGACACAATTCACAAGAAGCCTGATTTTGTCTATTTTTTGTTTGGAAATGTTTACAGCCAAATTCCACACTGCTTGTTTGACCTATCAGTTTCAACACAACTTGTAAGAAAAAATAATCAGCCTCCAAATGAACAAAATGTAAGATAGGAACATAAAAATAATCCCTGAAACAAGCCTTTGCATGGAAATGAACATATCTCTGCCTTCTCCAACCCCATAATAAAGTATGTTGACATGGTAGATACTGTATTGCCAGTTTCATGTACTTGAGGCTCAGCATTTTAAAAATTGGGAGACAAGCTTAACAAAGTTCACCATAGCTGGGCTGCCATGGAACGACACTTCAGGGCAGGATTGCAAGAGGAAAGCAGCAAGCAGAAGTAAGACATGCAGAAAGCTGTAGTCCTCAACACAAGACAACAATTGTCAGGGATTTTGCATAAATCAAAATCATCTGGCCTTTAGAGTGCTCACAGGAAATTGAAAATCAGCTCATCTCCATGCAGTCCTCATTCTGCTCTGATCCCTGCTTTGCAAATATAATTTAAAAACAGCAGGTGAAAATAATATTGACAAGGGGGCAGAGGAGTCAGCTCTCATCATGAAGGCCCTTTATCTTTTCTTCATATGGCCAAATGTTCATGCCATAACAGTGCCTGAAGTACAAATTTAGGAAGTCTTGGTGATGGTCAAAGTTCTTGCTGAGTAGCTTCATGAGCAGGAGCTAAAAGGAGTACCACCACGTATCAGAGACTTGGAAACTTCATCAATAATAATGGGACCCAGGGACTTTGTCAATATCAATGAATCTCAAGCAGGTGTAGACTGGAAACTTGTGAGAGCTCTGGGTGTTGCATGCTGCCACACACTCAGGTGTGAGAAGTAAAGGGTCAGTTAATGGTGATTCTGATAAAAGAGTAGTCGATCTTTTTTTTTTTTTTTAAATCAAGCTAGACAATATTTGGAGGAAGCAGGGAGGAACAGAGGAGGCAGTGGACAAGAATATATACATGCCCCAAGTGTCAGTGAGAGCTTTACAAATAGTTAAGACCTTCTCATGAGTCACTGACATTTTACATCATCTGCAAGGGATTTCACAGAACAGTTCTATGAATCAGAGGTTGCCAATAGCCACTAAACTTAACAACTCTTCTCAAGAAACAGAGGCACTATCACAAAGATCATCTTCAGCATCAAATATTACTTCACTTCAACACAAATGTCCACAAACTATGACCACTCTACCCTGAAATTCTCCCTTCAATGGCAATCTTCTCATTTTCACAGAAAGATGTTTTACAACCAGCCAACACTTTCTCATGAAACAGGTACAATGTGGAGCAAGCAAACTTGCACAGTTATCACCACTAATAAATTCTCAAAGCCATCAGTTCAACCATACAGTTAATTCCACATAATGAGTGTCCTGGTTTTTTATTGCCTACAGTGAGCAGGAAAGCTATCTCTGAGCAACAGAAGCCCTGATAATACAGAGTTCCCCTCCACAAACAATAGGAGTTGCAGTATCACTACTGCTGCCACCTCAGGAGAAAGAAAAAGGTGTTGTATTGCTTTCACAGTGCTCATTTACAGGGAGCAGGCTGGACTGGCAGTGATGTGGTGTGGTGCTTTCATGAAATTGTCCCTGCAGCTGATGACTGACCTTGGAAACCGTCGTTTGTCCCCACAGGAACAAACATCTGAAACATCATCACAATGACATTCTAGAGTGTACCAGAATGACAATGCAGATGCCATACAAACTGCAACACTACAAGGCATGAGAATGGCACATACCAGAAATGCATTATGATGTGCTCTTGCTAATTTGGCAGTGTCCATTAGAATGCAAATCCATGCCAGAACTGGACAAAACCTGTCTATATCACTAAATAAACTGATAGCTCAGACTGAGGAACCATGCCAAGATAAAAACTACGTTCTTTTCAGCTCATGTGACTATTTGCTTTCATAAAATAACATATTTGCTCTTTCACTGACCCTGTGAATGCCTATTTGCAGGGATGTAACTGAAATATAACACCCATTTTTCCTGAGGCAGTAAGAGGAGCCAGATTGAGTTTCCTCCCTCCGAGGTGTGCTGCCTTTATGGCACGTGGCTGGAGCAAAAACTATTGGTAAAACTAGGCTGAAACAGTGTTACCTTTGAACAGAAAATATCTAATTAAGAAAAAAAATTAAGAAAAAGGATCCCAGTTACCGATCTAGTGTCAGGCAAAACGTATCTTTACTAAAATAAATTTTACTAATTTTTCTATTCTTTTCTTTCTTAGAGATTCTTTTCATCCTAAGTTATCTACCTCTGGTGTTCCATAGCTAAATTATTCTGTGGCTGTGTCACACTTGCTTTAGACTGTGAGCACCCTAGGCTGAGAACAGGCATCAAGCAGCGTGTGAGATTCTGTGCTTCACGTGCTGCAAAGCCCAGCACTCACAGAGGGACCAGTACCAATAACAACGGTGTCCTCTTCCTCTCCAGAGCACAGCTCATCAATAAAATAGTTAAGTGATTATTCTGTCTGGCAACACTTTCCCCATTTTCCCACCCCACTATTTACTCAAAGAATTTTAAGAAAGTGCAATATTATACAGTAGGAATGTAGGAGCACCTTATGGAGAGACACTGTGGGTCCCACCAGTGGCAGGAAATGATGCCAGATTCCTGCTCAGGAATCTACATTCTGCAACAGGCAGAATGCAACCTCTTTCTCATCTTCTCATGTCTATTACGTTTCAGTCCACAGTGAGTTGCACAGTTGCTGAATTCCAATACAAGTAGGCTGTATTTTACTGTTGGGTGGTAATTCCCAAATATTTCAGGCATAGTTCCCCAGCAAAACCACCTAGTGCTGTTGAAAGGAAAAGGGCATCCCCCTTTCTTCAACCCAGAAATAGGCTATGAGGTCCTTTCTCCTCTCCTGTGGCCATATGGGCACATTCTGTATGTTTCTGTGATTGTTAGTGCATTAACACAAGAGAAAATAGCACTTTTTCCCTTTTTACTTGTTTATGCCCTGTTAGCCATTCAGAACATGTGAGGGAGGGCTCCAGTGTATAACAGGTTTGGCAACATAAGCAGCAAGAATATGTCACTAGGGCCAGGGAGGAAGATAAGGAACAGAAACTCTGTGGCAATTACACATTAACTTTTCTCACTGCATCTCATGTCCTTTGGCTGAAAAGTTTCCTATTTTAGAATGGTGAAATTACATCTGGAGAAGATAAATGTTCCATATTAAAGCTGTTCAGCATACACAGGTCTGATTTTCTCTTCTTTCCAGAGACACCTAGTACAGTCTAGAATGACAGCAAATTATCTTCCCGTGTTCCTTTAACTATTCTCTGTTGAGTCCTTAGTTTCATCTTACAACTATTTCTTTCTGCTCATTTGCTCTTTCCACACTATGGAAATTTCCACAGTATTCCACGTGTTTCTTTCACCATATTCTGGCAGTAGAATCTTAACTGTCCTTCTTCTTCACATTTAGTCATGGCTGCCTCCTCCTCTGTCTAATCCACATTAGGAGCTCTAAATTAGCAAAAGAGGAGAGGCCACTGTAGTGTCCCATTTAGTAGCATTTCAGTCACCAGGGTGGATTCCTTCAGAGAAGTGCATACTGTTAATTTACATCCCACATACAGTAACATCTCAGCAGAAGTACTGCAGTGTGCAGAGATTCTACATAAGCGAAGAAAGTCTTCCAGCAAAAAGTAAATAATTTAGATCAAGCTGGGCTCTATCATTAAACTAAATCAGCTGCAAAAAGTTTTACCAATGCTAATGAAACCTCACAAATTTAAAGTGCTTGCCTTAAGGAGAACTCAGAATAAAAAAATGAGGAAGCTTCTAGCCTTCACTTTATTTTTTTTTCCCAAACAAAAAGCAAAACATGATGTATGTGAATTTAAAAGTCTGTAAGAGGATATAAAACCCCTCATATAATCTTGGTAAATGCTTGCTATTCTTCTGTTCCTCTCCTGGCAGGAAAAGGAGGTTCTGCTTTGTTAATTTTAAATACTTAGGAACTTTAGGTGCGCAGACAGCTCTGAAAACACTTCACATCTTGAATGTGACTCCCCACTTTCAGAAAAGAGAAATCCTTTAGTTCTGCACAATGTAAAAAGTGCCTCTGACTCAATCTCTGTACATTTATGCTTTTCAGGGATCCTTCAGACAGTGGAGGAATTAATAGTAGCCATAGAATCTCTTTGTGTAATATCAGTCCTTCTGTGACCATATCTCAGCCCTGATCTACAGAGAAAAGCCACTGCAGGTAGAAGATAGCTGTGCCAGAAAAAACCCACCCCACAGTGACTACACATATAACTTCCAAGCATTGTCCTGTAAGAACTGGAATAAGCTGGAAGGAAACAGAGATTGCCAGTTCCCAAGAAATGTATGACCATTAAACTCTAGCAGGTCAAACACAAATATTTTTCCCAAAGTTACACACAAATTTTGAATATCCAAGCGTAGGCATACTGCTTTCCTTCGGTTTTGCCTTCTTCTGCCTAAAACATTATTCTGACCAGAAATATCAACCAGAGCACATGACTGCCCCATGATCTCTAGATAAAATGCAGTGATGTAATTTGCTTAGTCACAAAAGTGACTTTGCAATACCTGGGGGACAAAAGGAGAGGCAGACAAGACTGGAAAAGGTGATTCAGTGACACTTTGCCCCCTGTACTTGCTCAGGTTCTCAGAAATTGCTTCAGGATGAGGTTATGGGGAAGAATAGACTTAGTGATTATGGTCAGATTAATCGTGCCGTGGTGTGCACGTCACAAGCCCTTGGGAATAAAGCAAGCTTCTCTGCATACCGAGCTGATAACTGAGCTTACTGCAGGTACTAAGTTAATTAGTAGCAGTCGGGGCAGAAGGTTGAGTAGATAGTGAGATGAAACAGGGGAAAGGTGAAATGCTTCCTAGAGGCTGACAATGAGATATGGGAAGAAACAAAGAAAGAATTATTTAAAAAAAAGGAAATTCACAGTCCTAACTAAAGAAATATACTGTTAAATGAGGGTTCCCAAAATATGACCAAACATCAGAGAACAGAAAGCCTTCTGCAAAAAAGAAAAAAATTCTCCACTGCACATGAAAGGGAGACAGTTCAGCAGGGCAGGATAAATATCCTTGTTTATTCTCCCAGGCTTCAACACCTTGTTTAACAAACCCTGCAGAGTGATATCTCTCAGGTCTTACCCAAGCCCCATTGCATCTTCTGTGCCTTTTAATCACCAAAAACTTCTTGATGCAGCTGTGTGATCTATTTTTCTTTGTTATGGATCCCAGTGACAGTCTGAAGCAGACTGTGGAGAGAACCAAAGCAGCAGACAGATAAAAATTTCAGAAGTCCTTCAGAAATGCTAAAAGGCCTCATGCAGAAGCACTTTTCTGCTAGAAAACATACTGCAAAGGTTAGTTCATAGAAATTCATCCTGCTTTGTAACCTTAGACTCACAAAACAGTATGGGTCACATTCATAAACATGTTCAACTAATGCACTCACAGCTGCATCATAAAGTATTGTTGTTCTACGCATGCTTGTAAATGAATAAATACAATTGCTCAAGATTCAGCACAGTCATCCACGAACAGCATGGGTAAAATCTACAGGAATTACTGAACTCTGAACTTCAACACAAATAAACTGATGCAATCAATGCAAGCAACAATCAATTCAATACAGATCTACCATTTCTAGCCTTTTTCATCCCAATATTGCATAACTGTGTCCAAGACTATTTTAAAAGATAGTGCACTACTAATCAAAACTACTATACAGATTTTCAGCAAAACCAATAGCTTTCTATATCCACAAATCAAATGCAGCATTTCCAATCACAGAAGTAGTTCTCCAGCAAATAATGAAGAATTTTTTCACCTTTCTGACTTTCTACTAACTTAGCAAAAAATCTAACCCCAAAGTAGTGCCTACTTCCCATAGGACAATGTGCAGAGAAGCAAAGTGCCTCAGCTCTGTCCACACAGGCATAGTACATTCTGCAGGAACTTACAAGGGAGACTCAACAATGGTCAAGTTGTTGAGGCTTTTGGACAGTAGTCAGTGTACATACCAGAGCTGGGAGTTGTCTAAAGTCATCAGGCTGAGCTGGTAATCCATGATATATCTAACAGGATTTGCTGAGTAAAAAATGGGTCTTAGATTCTTTCTACACCTTTATGTGGGGCTTACTCCACCAAAGAAGGAAGAATTTCCTTCTGCTCCAATGGTTTGGGCCAAGTCAATCAAATGGCGGCCACTACAGCTCTGGAAATTATTCCCACTCTTCCTTCTCCTCCACCACTCTGGCTATGCATTCCTATTGCTTCCCTTTAATGGGGAACTAATGGTTAGATGATACTTTAGAGACTAGATTAAGCCCACTAAATTCACTTTGGAAAAATGTAAATACTTTCCTACTGAGACAGCTGGGCTGGTTCAGTAAGAGATCACTTGAGCACTGAGTCACTGCAAGAAGACAGGAGGAAATTGAGAACAGGCAGGAGGATAATTTTAATTACCTCCTCAAATCAGTAGGACGTAAATCTTTTATCTCTGAGGAACGGTTCTAAAAACCACCAGCTACACTGTTTAGAAAGTAGCTACTGTTTGTATTGACACATGCAAATTCCACCATGGGTCAGTCGTGATGCCTGTGTACAGAGGCTGTCAAAACAGTTTTCTCAAACCTTCCTTAGTAGTTAAGGTGTTCTCAACACCAGGCAACCCCAAAATGGAAATCATATTTTTCATCTAAATAATAGCCTTGCAAAATGACATGCTACACACCAGAATCCTGACTTTCTCCCCTTTAGGTGAGTGTAAGTCTGCCATATTCAAAATAATTCTCTTGAAAGCAAAGAATGGATAACAATCAAAGCTAAAGCTCCTTTATCTGTCAGCAGCCAGAGAGGCAATAATAAGGAGAAAATATTCAAAACACAGAAACATTGACAAGTCTAGGCTGGAAGGGTAGATGATCTGGTTCAACCTCTTACTGGAAGCTGGGCCCTGAACTCAGCTATATCTCAAATACTTCCAGCCAAGAGGATTCCTCCATTTCTCTGGGCAAGTAATAGCATTTTGCTGTTTTCACATTAAAGACTGTTTTTCTTATCTAGAGGCACTTCCCTTTTTCCTGTTGCCTCCTTTCCTGTCACCATGTACCCTCATGAAAACTCCCTCCCTCTTCTTTGTAACTACCTACTACTACTGGTAAACTGTGAGTAGATACTTATCCAAAAGTAGATACTTGCCAAAACCTTCTCTCCTCTCGGATGTACAAATACAGCCTCTTAAGCTGTCAAAGTTCTCCAACCCTCAAGGCATTTGCCAGATCATATCCAATTTTTCAGATCACATCCAAACTGGGGGGACAAAAACTGTACACAATATTTCATGCATATCCTAACAAGTGCTGCTCAGAATAATCCCACCCCTTGATCTGTTCACTACCCTCTCACTGATGCAGCCCAGGACACAGCTTCCCTTCATTGCTTCCAGGGTCCCTGCTCAACAGAGACTACTGTTGAGCTTCCCTTTCATTATGTCCACCAGGTGTATTTCACAAGAGCTGCATCCCAGTCAGTCTGGCCCCAGCCTGTACTGCTGCTTGGGATTATTCCATCCCTGCAGGACTTTATCTTTGGTGAACCTCATGCAATTCTTGTTGGCCTAAACTTCCAAACTAAGTACTATTAATAAACATTTAGCACTGGGACATCTTCTTGTTACACACCACCATAAGCTGCACACTGCTCCTGGAGATAATTCATCCTATAGTATTCAAGAATTTACAGTGAGGTAAGCACTGATGAGTTCTTCTATAGGCATTTAAGAGAAATCTCTGAATCAGCAGCCCTTACCCTTATGGAAGATTCCAACTTCCCAGGTATCACCTGGGAATAACAAATTGCTTAGATGAGCACATCTAGGAAATTCCTGAAGTTTGTAGGTGATAACTTCTTGTCACAGATAGTGAGACCACTGTGAAAGATGCCCTCCTAGATTTGCAATCTGTGAATAGAGAAAGACTCGTGGGGGTGTTGGGGCAGCCTCACCTGGAGCGCTGGCAGCACTTCTGGGCCCTGCCATTTCAGTGGGGCAGGAAAGTCTTTGAATGTGTGCAGAGGAGGGAAACAAAGCTAGTGAAGGGTCTGGAAGGTGTGTCCTGGGAGGAGGAGCTGAGGGCTCTGGGAAATAGGGAGGCTGAGAGGTGGACCACCTTGCTCTCTGCAGCTCCCTGAGGAGGGGAAGGGGAAAGGGAGGTTCTGATCCATTCTCCCGGGGATCCAGTGGTAGGACAAGTGGAGATGGCTCAAAGCTGTGTCAGGGGACATTAGGAAGCATTTCTTTACCTAGAGGGTGGTCAGACACTGGGAACGGGCTTTGTGCAGAGGTGATCAATACCCCAAGCCTGTCAGTGTTTAAGAGACATTTGGACAATGCCTTTAATAACATGCTTTAGCTTCTGGTCAGCCCTGAAGCAGGTGGGGAGTTGGAGAAGGTGTAGGTCCCTTCCAACTGAAATTATTCTATTCTATTCTATTCTATTCTATTCTATTCTATTCTATTCTATTCTATTCTATTCTATTCTATTCTATTCCATTCCATTCCATTCCATTCCATTCCAGTTTTCAGACACACACTAAAGGTTCAGATAACAGAAGTAATTCAGTACCTAATTCGGTTCTGCTGCTTATCATCGCCTCTCATTCCATTCCCAGATACATCAGGGAGTAAAAATGTTTCTAACTCAGCTTTCTGTAAAATAATAACCTCTTGTCCCCTTTTTTCCCCCTTTTGTTTGTAAAATCGAAGAGAGCATAAAACATTTGACAAACAGGACTTGATCAGGACAAATGTGTGAATTTATATTTTACAGAAGTCATAAATAGATTTATATGTGGGCCACGTGATGTGGGCTGGGCAGGCAGTTGTTCCTGCTTAGTGAGGCAGAGATCAAGATTCCTTTGCTACGTGGGGGAAAACCCAGAATTTTCAGGGCAGTTTCTCTCACTGAAGTGAAGCAGACCAAAGAGATACGACACAGGTAAGCACTCCCCCACTGCTCACTCCGCCCTCTTTCCTAATGAGTTTCCTGCTTTTGTGGGACAGACCGAGAAGAGCTGCATAAGAGTAGAAGGTGTGTGATCGTCTAGAAGCTGCTTTGGATTCAGAACCTGGAAAACAGAGATTCTACTTTTCCACGCAAAACTTGTACAATGGGATCTTCCCATCAGTTGGTATCTTCCCATCCTCACTAGTTTCTGACTTTTATTTTCAAAAGAAATCCTCATAGTTTCCCTACCAAAAAAAAAAAAAAAAAAAAAAAAAACTCGAAAGGAGGAAGGGAGAGTTTTAACTGGTGTTCTATCCTTGGGTCAGAACGGGAAGCAGCAGTGCACATTTTTCCTTGTGATGAAGAGAGACGTTAAAACATGACTGTTTGTACCTACCGAAACCTATCTCTGGTAAGTAGATGCTAAAAAAAAAATGTGTTTCTTTTGCTTATATGCATTTAACTATTTTTGCTGTAATAAAGGGAAAGCACACAATGTAACATGGAGCTATATAAAACTGTTTGCTTATTTATTTGGAGAGGCATATCCATAAAAAATATGCCCATTGTGTCATGCTTTTTTCCTTCAAAGAGGTCTTCACCTAAACAGTGGGATAGATGGAGTTTAGTATAACATGTGTAAGACAGCTCCTTAATTATGGTATTCTTAAATGCCAGAGATCCCTGGTATTCATTCTGTGTTGATGGCACACAGTGACAACTGTTGTCTCTTTCACAGAAATGGGGTTTGGAATGGGGAACAGGAAAGGCTCTCATATCTGAGAACAGGGAAAAAAAAAAAAGCACATCAACAGATAAAGAACTGAGAATACAGGCAAATACTGAAATAAATGCCCACATTATTTAAAAAAAACCACACACACATCCTAGCTACATCCAGAACCTAAAGTTGCATTACTGCTCTAGTACTACACTGAAGTAAGATGCTTGTTTTACCAGTGCAGACAGGCCTACAGGCCTATTAAATAATTCTGCTTTTCTTCCGGATTTTAATGAGTATTTGAATGTTGATTATGCAAGGCACAAATGTCCTAGGATTAACTCTTATAGGTATTCCATGTCTTGCTTTTGCAGTAACCTCATTCTGCATTCCTGTTAAGCCAGACTTTTTAGATATGTCTGGTAATAAGTGCTGATGGTCTCTTTATGCATTTTATGCTTTGCAACTGTGTCCAAGTATTCCAGCTATTCAATACACACACACACACACACAGGAAATTCTAATATGTTTACATTGGTGTGCACAGCTTTCCCAGGCTTATGATGTACCTGCACGTACTTGAGTGTGGATGCTTTTACTGCGGTAACAATACTTAGAAATGTGTTTATATGCTCAGGTTTCATGTTGAAAAAACTGTTCCATCTTCCACAGATGTCTGTCCCTTTAAGTGCCCATCTGTTCTCAAGTGCCTGCTACCAACATCCCTTCTGCCATGTGGCTAGAGACACGCTGGAAGAACATCCGCCAAACCTTGCTGCTTCTGTTCACCGCTGCTCTTCTCATCGGGGTCACCATGCTGGCCATCTCCTCTAACATCAACCCAGTAGGCTATTTCTTCCTCGGGGTAGGGGGAGTGTGCCTGGTTGGATATTTGCTGAGTGTGTTTGTCGAGTGTTACCTGAGGAATCAACGCCAGCATGACGCAAACGAAGTAGCTCCAAACAGGCAGAGCCAAGCAGGGTAAGCAGCAACCTGGTTACTCCTCTTTAACTCTCACCTCACTCGTGGCCATTTTAAATACTCTTTTGCTGCACTCCCCTGAGGCACCAAATACAGACTTCATTCCCAAAGACAAAAGTTCTTTTCAGATCTTTTTTCCTCATTACTGACGTGGAGGTTGCAAAGTCAATGCCACGCATGCCCTGTACCTTTTGTAATATATATTTTCTTCCACTTGGGAACTGATCCACTAAAATTTGCCAATGTTAAACCGTTCCAGGACCATTTTATTTTTCTTTGAGTAATCAAGGCTTGCCAAACAATGACTCAGACACGGAAAAAGAAAAAATGTTGAAGCAGTACCAAATCTTATTTGGGTTTAGCTCTATAAACCTTATCTCTAGAGCAACTGTTTCTTGGCAAACTTTATGAGAAACCTGTAACTGGGTGTGTTTCCACTCTTAACATTTCTACTTGACACGAATAAAACCCCTGTTTTTCAGACACTCTGAATAATACCACCTATTTCGGCTTTATGTTCATTTGCAGGTTCTCAGCCTGACCTAATTTAACCTCAGTTTTCCTACTGTCATTGAAGAGGTTAACTTTATTTGCTTCCTTGTATAATCCAGATAATCATTATCCATGCGCATAAATGACTTGATGTTCCCAAATAAAATGTATCTTTTTAGAAAAACTATATTAAAAAAGAAGTCTATATTGGGCCCTGCTAGTTTGGGAGCATACTTGAAGAAAACTAGTATCCTTTTATTTAAAAATTAGACCTGAAAAGAAAAATGTTTCCAAAGTAACATTTTTTTCTTTGCAGGTAGTTCTTTTAAACACAGAATAATTAGTCCTTGTTTAAATTAAATGAAAGTACTTAAGTTTCTCCCCTTCTTAAAAATGGATGGACATTGAGCTAATATATTAAAAATAATAGGTCCTGTTTTATTCCATGAGATAACTAGTAGTTCGCAACCCTTAGTGATAAATTTTAACTGCAGGAGGACACCAGGTTAAGCCTAGGACACTGAACTGAACAGTGTGGGTAGCTCCACTAACTCTGGGGAGTGTGGGAAAATGGTCAGGTGAGCTATTTTCTATACCAGTAAGAAAGATATTCAGTTGGCTGGAGAGGTGGGCTGATCCAGGGGCAGAATATCCTACACAGCAACACCACATGAGATGCCCCGTCTCAGTCCCGTTTGTTGATTGTAGCACAGTCCCTATAGTCCATGATCTGTACTATGAACGTAAACTACGCAGTAAAATAACGAGTGTGTCTGGCATTGGTCTCTGGCACAGGGTGAATGCTGCCTATGAAGCGCCCACCTATGAGGAGGTGATGACCATGTCAGCTCCAGCAATATGGACAATTACATCCAACCCAGGCTCCGTGCCCTCGCCGCTGAGCGAGCCTCCACCGTACAACGTCGTTATTGAATCCTCTGCCCAACAAGAGATGATGGTGGAGGCTCTCTGGGGGCCAGTGCCACCAGACACAATGCCCACCGCTGACACAGACATTGGCACCAGGACACAGCTGCAGCTGGTGCTGCCCCCAAGACTGCAGCGGTTTGTTTCGGACATCCATGAGGAGAAAGATGTTGAAGAAAGATTTGAACCACTGGAGCCACTCACTCCACCACCTGCTTACGAGACTGCCATCAGTGATGAGGTCTTTGAAGATGCTCACCAGCCCTCTGCATTAGGACTGATTTCACCTTCCACGAATACAGAACCAAACCCTCACCCCAATACAGGATGCTCCTAGAGGGGTGGGAAAACGGCTGATAATGTTTTGCCTAAACATTTGTCTCACCATTCTTTGAACCAGAAATGAACTACAGCCACAGCTTCTGATGTTACTAGAATCTTTTTGCACAAAATAGAAATCAATGCAATACCACACTGCTTTGTCTTGGCAGATACATAAAACCATTGTGAGGAAAGTTGTGTTATGTATGGCAACAATCTCAAACTGGAGATACACCTTTATGAGAGAGGAGAAGTAAATCCTGAGAAGAGACAAGGTTGCCAAAAGTCCTCTGAATAAGAGCTGTAGGATGCAGCCAGAAGAATCTGCTTGGGAAAGGGGAAGAATAGAACACTAAGCACGTTCTGCCTGTGCATTGCAAACAGCAATATTCTGAGTGCTGTGTGGTCATCAGCCACCCTGAAATCCCTACAGACAGAACAAGCCTGCAGTCCCTGTGCTGCTGTTTTGCAGCAACACAAATTTATGGTCTGAGCTGTTTGTTGCTGTCCCTCTGCCACACCTGCTCCACATCCTCAAGTGTGCTACATTGCATTGTGTCGGAGGGGAGAGTGTCTGACTCCATCTGGAAGCTGGTAATACCCGATACCTGTCACTTAGGTTTGAAAACCTGATAGTATGCATCAGATGACTTCTGTTATTCACAAAGTTCTCATCCCCCACAGCCAGTGGTGGACAAGAGGGAAATAAGTTTTCACCCTGCAAGAGAGGCCAGTGATGGGATACCAACACATGTAAGCATACTCTGCTTGGACTTCATGGGTCTACAATAGGGCATATGTCAGCTGTATTACAGGTGTACTCTAACAGATGGCCTGAGACACTTTATTGTCATCAGGCACAGAAAGGCCAAAGCTCCTCCAGTTCTCTGGGGGCTCTGGAAAGGTCCAGTCTGTCTGCCAAGGCAGCAGACAACAGTCCCAAGACACATTTGGCCTTCATCATGATGGTTCTAGGCTGTAGGCAGGTTCTAGCTCTCACTGATCAGTGATACTGTGCCTTTTTTAATGGGTGAGCTAAACTGATTAGCTCTGCAGTGTCAAAGTGGTCTGCAGTATGCAAAGAGATGCATTTGCATCTGGTGAATGTCCAAATTAAAAAATCAAAATGGTGGTCTGAATCTCCTGTGAAGGAGAGGAGCAATCATCACAGCCTTGCTCATGACTGCATCTTTAATTCATATGAGGAACCATCAAACCATAGGCTAGAAGCAAATAAATTATTTCTTATTGTTTGATTCTTTATAGTTCAAAGAAGAAAAAAAATACCTTTTATGTTGTTTATAAATAAACAGGACTGCTTTAAAAATTCCTGGTGGCAATGTTAATTTTTCATCCCAAAAGAAACACTCTACAAAGCCATGCTTTTGCTTGCATTCTGCTTATTTGATAATCTTGGGTTAGAAAAGAAAGAGGAGTTCCATTTCTGAATCAACAGCTGAATCACTTTATTATCATTACTGATGAACCAATTATGATACATCTATCATGGAAGTATTAGAGGAGACAAACTTGCTGATCAAGGCAATGTGTCTTCTTTAATGCCAATCTCTTACACTTCTCTCCTGTATTGGCTAACAGAAAAAAACCTCACCAAAAGGTGTCACAGGTATATGTGACACAGGCATAGAAACTCTGAGTCTTAAACTGGGCAACTCAGGACCTGCTTGTGTGCACCAAATCGCCTAGAGTCAGAAGAAATTCAGGTGACCAGCACTGACTAAAAACTAGCCAAAACAAAGACCAAAAGTGTCACCAGTTATGATCAGTACAATTTTGTCTTCAACATTTGAAAAGGTTGTGAAGCCTTTTGGACGTGCATTAAGCTTTAGCAGATAGAATGCCTGTGCACAGGGACATAGGAGATCTATGTGCTAAAGAATAATATGCAGGAGCCATCTGAAGCTTTATGTGGCTTTTTTTGTGAGTTATATGACGAGCAGCTGTGGGAGCTGGAGTTGTTTAGCCTGGAGAAGGCTCAGGGGAGACCTTATCCCTCTCTACAACTCCCTGAATGGAGATTGTAGCCAGGTGGGGCTTGGTCTCTTCTCCCAGGCAACCAGAGGAACTGGCCTCAGGCTGTGCCGGGGGAGGTCAGGCTGGACAGCAGGAGGAATTTTGTCTCAGGAGGGCTGTGAAGCATTGGAATGGGTTGCCCAAAGGTGGTGGAGTCACCATCCCCGGAGTTGTTTAAAGAAAGGCTGGATGTGGCACTCGGCGCCATGGTCTGGTTGCCATGGTGGTGTTCGGTCAAAGGCTGGACTTGGTAATCTCATAGGTCTTTTCCAACTGGTATTTCCAATTGATTCTGTGATTCTGTAATGAGAGCTGGGAATTTTCATTCGCAAGGATGCTCACTTGATTTCTCCCCTTTGCATTTCCCTCTGCATTTCTTCCTCCCTCCCTCTTTAATTACAGCACGTCTGACTGCAGCCGATTTCCGCAGAAACCCACCTCAGCAGAGGTATATAAACTTAAATAGGTAAAATAGAAACAAAACAACCCACCAACAAAACAACCTATATACATATACGTATATAAAAGGCCGGGAGCCGGTACTCCCCCTTCCCAGGGCAGCCGCAGCCCGGCGAGCGCTGCCCCCCCTCAGGCCCGGGCCCTGCCCTGTCCCGCCGCGCCCCAGCCCGGGCAGGAAGAGGCGGGAAGCGCGGCGGCCGGAGGTCACGTGACTGCGGGACGGCGGGAAGCGCGTCCCGCCGTTTGAATCGCGGGGGCCGCCGGGAAAAGGCGGGACGGGGGCTCCTTTCTGCCCGCCCGTCGGCAGGCGGAGGCCGCGGCCCGCGGGGGTCCTGCCGCTTCTTTGCCGGGCCCGAAGTTCGGGAGGGCTAAGCGGGACGCGGGTGGCTCCTTGGCGCGGCGCTCGGCCCTGCTGTCCCCCCTCCTGCCGGGATGCTGGCGGCGTGCGGCATGCAGCGGTGCCACCAGGAAGCGCTCAGGAAGAACCGGGTGATGCTGGCCAAGCAGCTGGTGTTGAATGTGCTGGTGGAGCACATGGTGGAGAAAGACATCATCACCGCGGAGATGGTGGAAATGATCCAGGTACGCGGGTTGTCGCCTCCGCCGCGAGCTTTTGTCTCCGGCTGAGCTCGGTGTCGCTCTTTGCAGTGGCGGCGTGGAAAAGGCTCACCTGTTACCTGCACGTTTCAGGGGGATTGCCCTCGGAGGGGTTTGGTACCAGCGTGCAGGAGAACTGTAAGGTGCTTCTGTAGCGAGAAAAAGTGCATCCCCTCTTAAGATTCCCTCCGTTCTGGTGGGCAGCTGCAGCAGGGTGCGCTTAGTGGATCGGGTGGTAGCTTCCAGTCTTTTGTCGTAATTTCGAGTTTATCTTTTTTCTTCCGCATGTAGCAGCGGGACTAATTTCCAAGACGATGTTGTGAAAATAAGCAAACGAATATGCTATATACCATTTTGTTGTGGTGCCCTCCATAGAGTAAAAATTAGTGCTTCGTAGGTGTTTTTGTAAATTGTATGAAGCTCTTTGCAAGGTTCAAGGCTCGCTGTCAAATAGCAGATGCTGTTTGTTTGTAGGCTCGTGTTACTTTCCCTGTGCGGTTCGTACTCTGGAGAGAAGTAATTGGAAATAGCTTGGGATTTCTCCCAGAGGGATGGTAATGCCCAGGACACTGTGCAGGATGGACACACAAGTCTTCAGAGAAAGCAGACTGCAAAGGAAGTGGTTGAAGCTGCACGTCAAGTGCATGTCAGGGCTCAAGTAAGGAACTGAGGGAGTTTTTAGTCCCTTAGCAAAGTTCGTGGTCTCATAGTAAAGAACAGATTTTGAAAAATAGGGTTATGAACTATATTTTGGGCATGAGTGTAGAAAGTGTAAACCTGACACTGATAAGGTTTTGAGAGCAGAGAAGAAATAACTTCCTGAATAATTTTGAGTTATTGTCAAAGATAATGTGAATCCCTCTGCATACTTTGACGCAGTGTCAGAGATAATATTTGATGCCTCATGGGGCCTGTCAAGGGTATCAGTGCTGAATTGTGGGAGCTCCAGGCAGTCTCACCTGAAATAGCTCCAATCCCTAGTGGAAGAGAACAAAGATACTGTGAAACAGTGCAAGCCAGAGAATGAATCAAGGATTTCTCTGGGTTTGGGCTGGAGTAGTTAATTTCTTCATAGCGGCTGGTATGGGGCTGTGTTTTGGGTTTGTGCTGGAAACAGTGTTGTTAATGGAGAGGGCTTTTAGTTATTGCTGAGCAGCGCTGACCCAGAGCCAAGGCCTTTTCCTCTCACCCCACCCCACCAGCAATGCTGGAGGTGCACAAGAAATTGAGAGGGGACGCATCCGAGACAGCTGACCCCAAGTGACCCAAGGGATCTCCCACTCCCTTTGATGTCATGGTCAGCATGTAAAGGTAGGGGAAGCTCTGAGTGACAAAGCATGGTGCCAATGATGCCAAGGTTTTGAGTTTGATCCCTGTGTGGGGTCAGAGAGTTGGACTCAGTGATCATGGTGGGTCCCTTCCACTCAGAATATTCTGTGATTCTAAGTCACCATTGTGAGTGATGGAACCCCGCCGTCCTTGGAATGGCTGGACACCTGCCTGCCAAAGGAAGTAGTAGATGAGTTCTTTGTTTTTCTTCATGTGTGTGGCTTTTGCTTTACCTATTAAACCATCTATATCTCAGCTTTTCTCACTTTTATTCTTTGGATTCTTCCCCCCCCACCCCCCCATTCCACCTGGGGAGGAAGTAACTGAGTCTCTGGTGCTTAGCAGCCTACTGGGGTTAAGCAGCAGCATTGCTGAAGTGTGGATGGTGAGTAGGGGTGGGCTTTTGATGGCCTGCAGTTTGTCACCTAAGGGGGAGCAGGGAGAATGCAAGAAAAGGGGAAAAAAAATCCTCTCTAACTTAAGGTAATGCCAGAGAAGTAGCCTTTTTGGCAAGATGTTGTTAAAATTTAAAAATATTAAACTGAGAATGAATGGAAGAAGCCTAAAGGAGTCTTCCCCTCCAGATGTAATTGAGTAAAGAGGAATGCAACAATATGTAGTAATGCATTATCAGTAAGGAGAAAGGTGTTATAATGGATAAGTCAGGTAAAGAGTAATAGCTTAGTGGAAAAATAAACACACCAAACTAAGAGCTTAAAAGTGTATAAATAGCAGTTGTAGTCTGAGCAAGAGAACAGAGTGACTTGAACTACTGTTGCAGGCTATTGATCTGGAAATTGCAACAAAAATAGAAATATGGCAGAGGTAGAAGGAAAGCTGGAACTGCAAAATATGCATTGTACTAGAAGGATAGAAATGAACGTTTACTGCATAGTCCTAGGCATAGTAGTGTTACTGAGAAAAAGTAAAGTGCATTTATAAAAATCCACTCGAGTGGAAAACACTTTGTCTTACCTTTCATTTTCCTGTAGCAGGTCTGTGAATTTTTAATATTCTTCCTGCCTCTGTCAAATGTGAGCACAGTCTTAGAAGTGCTGTTAAGTAGCCTCTTATTGAAAATGTATTGTGACGCTGATCATGGGGTACCTTAATGGAAACAGGAGGAGCCAAATGCCATTGTCTGATGAAAGAGAATAGATTCTCCTGGATATTGTAACTGGCTGGTTCTATATATATCCTCCTGCTCCTGCAATAAGTCAGGAAATCAACATCTGGATAAATAGTTATGTTTTAAGTAATCTTTTTTTTTTTTTTTATAAAACAGCATCTGCACTGGTTCTGTTGGCTTGATTTAAGCTAAACAAAAGAAGAAAATAGTTCTGGAAATAGAGCACTTAAATAAATTTCTGCAAAGAAAGTAAAATAAATCAAGGGGCACAAGGAGATGAAGCATGAGATTTTTTTTCCAAGTGTGAGGTGTCAAACCAGTACTGAAACTTTACCACAAGTAAGAAAAAGATGGGAGGGGGGATGTGTTGCAGGAAGAGCCACTGAGACACTGGATGAGGAGCTCACAAGGAATATGAAGAGTAAGTAGAGAGTTTATAGGTGTACAACATAGGGGAAGAACCAGTAAATAGAAGCTGCTTCCTTTGATACCTGAAATGTGGGGAGATAGTAGGATCTGACAGTATTGAATTTAAATTTGGTCATTCAGAAAGATACTAAGCCATGGGAATCTTTTTCCACTGTATACACTTAAGTAAAGAGTAAAGAAAAAAATTGTGTTTACTTTGTAGCGAAAATGATCTTATAATTATTTAGGTGAAAACCCAGTGGAGGGGCTTTTCAAACACAGGAGAAAAATTATGGTGGAAATAAAGTGGGACAGTGGAAATAGCTGTTTTTAAGGCAAGCTCCAACATATGCTTGCATAAATGCCTTCTTGTTGGACCATCAGATATTCTTCCAGAGCTCTGGGATGGACTTTTAAAATTGCAGATATGGTAGCAAGAGCTTTCTTGCTTTTTAAACAAGTAGAGTACTCTGTTATGTAATCAAAGACTGAGATTGTATAGATACAGAGATTTAAATTGTTGATCACTAGACATTAATGAAGGGGTTACTGGTTTTGACAAGTGACATAAATTTGATTAGGATGTTTGTCAATTATATATACTTCTACAGATTCTGCAGGTGTATGATAAGACTAGTACGGAATTTTGACAGGAATTCAGAATTTATTGACAACTAGTTTCTGTTATGCAGATTATCAAACACATCTGTGAGGGGAAGGAAATAAATTAAGAATGCATTGGAAAATAAAATGAAAGAAGTGTCTTATTAACTTCTGTTTGCTGAACATTATTTAGCAAAACCTAAATGTGGTGTTGAAGATGAAGTTGTATCAGGAGGCACAGCCCTTTGAGTGTTTAAGGAAGCATTAAGCAAGAGGTTTGCCAAAAGCTGACTTCTGTGCATACAAAGGGCAGAGTATGAACATTATGGAAATTTCCTAACTTTTCAATGAAACTAACATTCTGGCTCTTGAGGTCAGCTTGTGTTCTTAACTATCGTATATGGCTTAGTCACAGACTGTGAAAAAGATGAATGACCTTTAGCTTATCTCAAAACAGCTGCAGGTCTACTAGAAAGGAAGCAAAATTCATTAGCTGCTTTAGAAATCAAGTCTCAATTTACTTTATTAAATAGTTACAATGAAATTCAGTGAGCTTACAGCAAGATACAAATATATGGAGCTGGTTATTTTCAATGGACTAATGGAGCAGCGTTACCAGGAGAAAGGTCCCTTCATACTTCTGGGAAGACACAAGTAAGACATTATTATTGGTACTTCTAGTCAATAGTACTCTGAAAATTCAGGATCCTGTGGGAATAGGAAGTGGTACTTACACTGTTAAGGGAAAGAGGCCATTTATGAAAGAAAGCAACTTGTTTCCTGTAGTAAATCAAGACCAATTTATAGAAAGAGGTTTGATAAATAAGGGAAAGGACAGAACACTGAAGTCAAGGAACACCGTTGAGAAAAATAAATGTTCTTAGTCAGTCATGATTGAATAGGTCTAAAATTCTAAATAGGCTCATAAACTTTGGATCAACAAGATTTTGAAATATCCTCCCAAACAGTGTGTTGGGGCAAATCCAAACTATTTTTGATACAGAGCTTGATAATTATGAATGAAACCAGATGATGTGATATCTTCTGTACCAGAAGATTTACATATGTACCTCAAGGTTTTTTTTCTTTTTTTTTTCCCCCTGTCCTGTGATTGCTGTATTGTTAGGCCTTAATTCTGTGTAACTCATCAGCTATTCCTAATTGTCCACCAAAAGGAAAGATCTTGGATCTAAGTGGTAATTTTAAAAAAATAGGATGGATTCCAAATAAATAAAATTTAGTTCTGATACCCAGTATTTTGGTATGTGATTTTTTGGTGTGGTTTAAATTACACAGGGAATGGTATAATTGTGTAAATTATGTTTTGTTGGCAAATTCCTGTTAATATTCCAACAATTAGAACTTCTTGGCACTGTGTCATTTTTTGTTGGTTACTTTTCCACATATACTAGTATGTATTGCTTCATTGGTCTAAGTATTTGTCTGTACATAGGAAATACTGTTCTGGAATTGACTGCATATAATAAGTATTCTACTTAATGTTTTCTGGAGGATTTGACTGTCTGCATGAGGCCATAAACTATTGGATAGTAGTAGAAGCATGTTTTCAACTTTGTGTATTCAATGGGGAGACGTAGATACTATTCCCAGGGTAACTGGAAGTAAAATTTTAGAGAGAATGCAGTGTATTACTGTGTGTGGTCATGTATGAATTGTTGGCTTGTGTTGTCCTGTACTCCCACTCTTAAACAAATAGGAACGGGGAGTGTGAGGAAAATCACCTAGGAAATAGTATGATAGTGTTTCTAACACAGCTAAGCATAGTGGTGAAATGTTTTTCCGAAATGATAAAAAAAAAAAAAGTTGTTCTGATGATTTATTGAAAGTTAATTATGTTGGGTATTACTTGAGTATGGATTTTGGTTTTTTTCCCCCTCTGGCTTCAGGCCAAGTCTGGGAGCTTCGACCGAAATGTGGAATTCCTCAATTTGCTGCCCAAGAGAGGCCCTAATGCCTTTTCAGCCTTCTGTGAAGCTCTGCGAGAAACCCAACAGCAGCATCTGGAGGCAGTGATCCTGAAGACAATGTCCAACCTCAGACACGAGATTGCAAGGGTACAACAGTTTTAAAAAAATAAGACGGATGGCTTGCATTTCAGATTGGGTGTGGCACAAAAGGAACTTTATCAAATGGGAAAAACTCAATTGTTTAAAAACGATAGAATGATTTTATTGCAAGTTGAAGCTTGTAGTAGCCTTAGTAAAAGCAGAGGGGAAGAAACTTGGGTAGAAGAGAAATTTTCATAAAGAATTGTAAGGTGGTAGAGGTTGGAAAGGGCCTCTGGAAGTCATCCCTTCCAACTTCCCTGCTCAAGTATTATCTTCAGTAGGCTTCCATGGTCACATCCAGACAGTTTCTGAATATCTGTCTGCAAGGATGGAGGCTGCAGTCTCTCTGGCCAACCTCCTCCAGTGCTCAGGCACCCCACAATAAAAAAAAGTGTTTCCTGATGTTTGAGAGGGAGTCTCCTCTCTTTCAGTTTGTGCTCATGGCCTCTGGGTCTGTCACTGGGCACCACTGAAAAGAGCCTGGCTCTGTCCTCTCCATTCAGATGTTCATACACATGGATAAATTCCCCTTGAGGGATGAGGGATCACCTCCCTTCATCTCTTCTGCTGGCATCACTCATCCTGATGCAGCCCGGGGTACCGCTTGCCTTTGTGCCAAGGGTTCATTGCTGGCTCCTGCTTGGCTTGGCAGCACCAAGTTCCTTTCTTCCAAGCTGCTTCCCAGCTGGGTGGCCCCCAGGATATATCGGTGCCTGGGAGTGATCCGCCCCAGGCACAGGACTTTGCACTTCTTTTTGTTGAACTGTACAAGGTTCCTGCAGTGTTCTTGCATCCAACAGGTTCTTAATTGATGCGTATAAATAATCAAAAAATTGAAAGGAAAGTATTTTTTCTCTGAACTTTTTTGATTTAATATTCAGTAAATGTCTGAATAGGCTCTTAAGGAAACAAATACTTCTATTTCTTGCTTTTATTATTTTTCCCCACCTTTTCACTAAGTCTAGTTAGTGTTGTACTAAATGAAGAATTTTGCGAAGATTCCATGTTCTTAGTGCACTGGCGAGGATGGAAACTCAGTAAACATATTTTATACAAAGGGAGGGAGAACAAATACTTCTGAACAAATGTTCCCTTATTAAAATGTAAGATTTATCAGACTACCCTTTTAATTTTTTGTTTTCAATTTTGCTTTACTATACAAACAATGAAATTTTGACAGCAAACAAAAATATAGGAATCACCAGACAAATAAAGTTTTTGTTAAAACCAAGGAAGCTAAGATGACCCCAGTGTGAAGATCCTAAACTCAGGATTTGGGTAGAAGTGGAGCAAATCAAAGAAGGGGAGGAGTCTTGCATTGGAAGAAAGTGCTGCTGCCTTGTCATGATGTTTCTTTTGGAAGTGGACCATAATACTTGTATTTCAGT
Organism: Cinclus cinclus; assembly: GCF_963662255.1. NCBI lineage: Eukaryota > Metazoa > Chordata > Aves > Passeriformes > Cinclidae > Cinclus > Cinclus cinclus. Next base: position 30,649,696 of record NC_085047.1, on the reverse strand, counting down.
CATTTTTATGTGTATATAAATGCATGCATCTTTTCTTCCATTATACCTTTACTTTTGTACTGTAAAGGGGAAAAAAAAAAGCTATTTTATGCTACTCTTTTTTTCATGGATTTATTGATGTCTTGTAGCTTGAACACTGTCATGAGTCAGATCTTCCATACCCTGTCAGTGAGTCCTGTAATGCAAAGAGACCCCGTTGGCTTGGTGAGTTGCACATGATTTGCTACCTCGTTGGCTCCTGCCAGTTTTCAACACTGTCTTAATTCAGGTCTAGAAATAAGCTTGCCACTACTTTGCTCACCCCAGGAATACAAACTTGACAGTAAACTGATTATATTATGGTCAAAGAGGGTACTTTATAGCATATGGGAAGAGACAAGTGATACGTGTTTCTTGTTAATTTATTCTTATGGGACACTTCATTGCTTAAAATAGTACATGTCAGTAAAATTCTAGATTTTGCAAAGATTTTTCTCTAAGATTTTGTAACAGAATTTCATTGAGCTAGCACTCTGATAAGATGCTGACTTCAGGCAGTGTTCCTTAACCAGTACTTCCTTCTTAAAAGATTGGTTTAAGGCCTTATGTGTGTTACATGGGTCCAGCTTGGTTTTCTGTAGCTTCTGTCACGTGCACCAAATCAGCTTTTCATTAACATGCATTTGCAACTTATACCAGGGGACTGGTCTAATAAAGAGGTGTTGGTATGAATCTCCTTGCTAGTTTTTATGTTGCCTTTAGTAATGCCTGGAGTACTTTTTCCCTAACCACAGGTTTACCTTTATGCTGGTTACTAGCAGCTCTCTCTGGTGTTAAAGAACAAGTGTCTAATTTTTTGGAAACTTTTATTTATGTGCAAGGGTTTTAGGTTGGGTTGTTTTGAGTTTTTTAGAGCATATGTTCCTCCAACTAGGAGAGCCATGCCTCAAAAGTCTGAAAGAGGATTTCAGAAGAGATCATGAATGTCATTAGCTCAGTTTCTTCGGTACATTTGCCATTTGTCTGCAAATGGCAAATAGTTGATTATCATTCCCCTCATCTGCTGTTTTCCAGAGGAAAGTGTTCAGAGGCAGATATATATAAAAAAAAAAAAGGCTTTGCACTGTATAGAAGTTAAAATTGTCTCGTTTGATCACTTATGCATGTGTTCAGCATGGGAGGCCTTTTATGAAAGGAAAGAACTATTCTGTTTGAAATTTTCTAGCAACATTTTGACAGCCAGACTCTGAAAGTAAGAACATACCATGTGAAACAGCAGAAAGCACAAGGATCTTAAATTAGATTAGAATTCTGTTTTCGTATTCTGTAGACTAGGCCTTGGATAAGGCTAACCCACATACAAGCAAAAATAAAAGCTGTTAGTTGAAATAAATAAAATGAGTGTACCATTACAGTACTTTTTTTCTCTTCTGAGTTTCATTTTGTGTCAGTAGTCCTTGATCAAACAAAATTTTTGGAGGTATGAAATATGCATAAATGAATATAGTTCAGAATTTGCAAGTTACTACCTTAGTGCAGTGGCTTGTGTCTGAAATTTTTTTAATCTTCATTGATACATTTGGTTTTAAACAGAACCAATGGAACACTCCTTGGATAATGGAGATGGTCCCTCAATTCCTCCAGTGAAGTATTGCAGTCCTGAATTTTACCGCAATCATCAGCACTTGGTGAGTTGTTGGCAAAGAAAGTCGAGAGATGTGAGATGTTTGGATCTATCAGCTGAACATGTGCCACTCCAAATTGAGTCGAAATGCCTCACTGGGATGCAGATCAGGGTTGTGCTGTTTGTGTAACTGTAAGGTGTCACTGCCAGTCATGCACCATTTGATGTGGTTCTCATTTACAAGTGTCAAGAAATCCTGAGAAGTTCTGTAACTAAACAAATCTCTGCCTCTGGTTTTTTTTGATCGTGAAGAGCTTCATGAAATGACTTCTCTGCTGTTGCTGTCTCTGAGCTGTCAGTATTATTGCAAGTTTATTTGTCTGTGTCTTTACCTTGTGGAAGATGACACACCCTGTAAATGACTAAGATTGTAGAACTGTATTTTCAACTAGTAAGTTGGCTGTTTTAATTGCCAGCTGCACCCAGTAGAGTTCTTAGGCTTAAGAACCAGATCAGGATTCTGTGCTAGAATTCTGCCTGTGGGTAGAACAATCTGAATTTCTAATCTTCTGCTGCAGTTTCCGAAGCTATATGTGTAATCTAACTACTTTGTGTTGATTCTGTCTGTAAAGCAGATAAATTACTTTGTGTTGTGGTATAAACACTTCATTAGGGTTATACAATGTCAGAGGCTATGTGTATAACAAAACAGAGTTTTTGTTTGTGTGTTGCTTTTTGTTTGGTTGGGTTTGTTTTTTTGGGGGTGGTTGTTGAGGGGTTTTTTTGGGATGTTGGGATGACTTAATTAATAAGCAGTGCCAGTGTGAGCTTGACCAGGCTCCTTTAACATCTGTACCTGGATATACCTTATTTGATATTCTCATTTAGTATTAAATTTTACTTCCAATTTATAGGCGTGTTAGTAAGTGAATTACTATTGATTTGTTGTTGTTAGAGTGGTAGGGACAGAGAGGAACTTAATCTGAAGACACCCCTCTTAAATTAGTTCTTAGCCTGTTAACCTCTTTTGCCAGTTGCATAATTTTAAAAGTCAATGACTGACAGTCCCTTGCTGTTACAATTCCACTCATTGCTATTTTACATCTCTGTCTGCTCCCAACAGCAATTAAGAAATGTTATCCAAATTTTACATAGTGTTGTCCTTTGATGGGGGTGACACAAATATATGGGGCCCTGCTGAGGTGAGGAAAGGGGAAAAGTTAGCAATATGTAATTCACTGCTTGAAATGGATAAGCTATGTTTCTTTTAAAATGAGGAGTAAGGCAAGCCAATCTAACTTATTAATAATAGTATTGTAGCATTGTCAGTTGTGGAGGCTGGCAAGCGCAGGCATATCAAGTTGGTGTGGAATGACTGCTGTTCTATTCTAACACATCATTATTTCCTTGTGTAGTCTAAATTTACCCATTTTTAATCTTCCTTTCAGGCATACAAGCTGACATCAGAGCCCCGAGGCTTAGCACTGATCCTCAGCAATGTCCGTTTCAGCAGCGGGAGCAACCTGGAATATCGTGCCGGGGGAGACGTGGACTGTGCTTCCCTGGAGATGCTTTTCAAGCATCTCGGGTATCAAGTCACTGTTTTTTGTGATCAAACTGCACAGGTAAGGGGGTGATCCCAGCACTTCACAACTAGTGTGGGTGAGAGTTTGTTTCATAATTGTCTCAAGACGTTCCCTTTGGAACGTAGCTCAGTTTTGAAGATAGAAATTATCACTTAAGAATAGAAAATAAGGCTAAGCATGATGATGTCTGCTCTCATACTGATTAAAATGAGCAAGCTTCGAAAGCTGGATTCTTCCTATGGATAGTAGTATCACAAAGGACTACTCCAATCTGACCCTAATGCAAGGGGCAAGAATTTTGAGACCACACCTGGCCTGTGTGTTAAAGGCACAAATGAATCAAGTCTCTCTAGTATCTCTCTAGATAGTCTTTTCCAGTGTCCTACTCTCCTAAAAGTTAAACTTCGCTAATATTTGATGTAGCCTTTGCTTTTGTGATGTTTTCAAGTCCTTTCACAGATGTAGTCAGTTGGCATCTTATTTATCAGTCTTCCAATATCCATGCAGCTCAGTTCCACTCTTCACTAAAAACGTGTATGTGCTTCACTTAGGAAAATTGGTTGTATTCCATTACTAACTTACTTTCCCTAGGAGTGCAGTGGCTGTCTTCTCCAGCATCATTTGATCTTAGTCCTTTTAAATCCCTATGAATTCAAGTGATACAGGACTTGTTAAAGAGTGTTTTATTCAAGAACAGAACTTTTGCAACATTGATACAAGATATTTGCGCCTGCCATGTTGTAAGAGCTCCTGAAGTTTTCCAGTTTAAGTTCTGAATTGACCACTAGTGTCTGAATGCCTGAGGTCCCAGAGTATGTATCTGTTAAGTTGCTCCAATATCCCAGACATTCCAGATTCCATTGTCAATGTAAAACCTCTGCAAAATATCACTTGGTTTCCTCTGCTGGCCTAAGTGATTCCTGCTTCACAGTGCTATACTTAGGCCTGAATATTGTATAAAAGAACAAGAATATTTTGCCTTATTTTTTTTTTAATGGAACATGTCTTTTTCACGTAAGTTTGATGTGTGTAGGGGTTTTCATTGTAACAGGACAGCCATTTGTGTTCTTCCCAGGAAAAGGATTCACTTTCCCTCTGGAAGTCTGGAAAGCATTGAACTATTTCTTTTCCCTGTTCTAGGAGATGCAGAATGCATTGGAAAGATTCTCCAAGCTGCAAGATCATCGAGATGTGGATTCCTGCATTATAGCTCTGCTTTCCCATGGTGTGGAAGGTGGGGTTTATGGCAGTGATGGCAAAATACTAGAGGTATATTGCTTTGTCCTCATCTTTTGTTGTAGGTTATCTCTAGGAAAGTAACAATGTCAAAAAAAAAAGAAGAAATTATGCACGACAGGATTCACATTTTTTGAAATAGAAAAAACAAGGGCTGGAGGGAAGAAAAGGGCAGGGCGTTGTCTGTGAGAGGTCTGGAAAATTAAAAATGGCAAGTAGGAGAAATCATCTCTCTGTATTAATGCTGGGTAGAGTGCATGGAACCCAAGCAAGCGTGAACCTGGGGAGAGGGTGGAAAAGGGTTGTGTTTCACACGCTGAGTTTGCAGATGAAGGGGAAGATACCAAGACTGGTGAGGTAATAAGCAAAATACAGGGAAGCAAAGTGAGACTGGGTTTGGCTTACAGAAGGCTACAGTGAAGAAATTATCTCTTTCTTCTCTCAGTTGCAGGAGGCTTTCCGGCTCTTTGATAATGGAAACTGCCCAAATCTCCAGAATAAACCCAAAATGTTCTTTATTCAGGCCTGCCGGGGAGGTGAGTGTCCAAACACTAAAAGCCATGTACTTTGCATGCCATTAAGGCTCATTTTGCACACATGCACACCCTCACACTCAACTTGCTGTCAACTTTCCTCTTTGCTTCTCTCAGGTGTAAGTGGGACCCATATCACCTCCCTCTGCCCTGCTGCTGCCACTGCATCTGTTGCTCTGTAAGTGTCTTTAGCTCTGCATGAGGTGTGTGCATTGACTTGCAGACCCCAGAGCACCTTAGTGACCTAAAGGTCTGCTATATCCCACTCGTTCCTTGAGGCTTCCTCGTGCTGTGCTTTGCAGTAGGGGGAGTGGGGCACATGATGCACAAATAGCAGCACAGCATGGAGCAGTACACTAGCACCAAAGTCTTGCTGAGGTTCCTTTCTTTCTCTTGATCTTCCATGTGTTTTGTCTGTTGAGCTGTCAGAACTGGTTCCAGTTATTTTTGGGGTTTTATCTCTTTCCTTTACTTCAGCCTGTTTTCAGCCTCAAATGAACTTTCCTTCCACCCTTTTCCACATACATGCTGTTATACAGAACTCTTTTCATGATTCTTATAGACTTGTTCTTCTTCTGTGTTTTCTGTACGTTTTTTTTAAAATTCTTTTGTTCCTTTTTCTTCCTTTTGTAACTAAACAAACACATCTGTAACTAACTACTTTTCAGATCTGCTAATGACCAAACTTTTCCCTCGAGTATTTGCACTCTGTGAAATTGCAAATATTCCAAAGTGAAACTCTGTCTTATAGTTTCTTTTTTTCCATTGTGATAGAGGAGTTTTCCTAGTGTGTATGCCTTTCCCCCTGCTTTTCCCTTGTTCCTCGCAGTTGTCTCCCTTCTTTCTCATTTTTAGCAAGCTTTACAGTTTATCCTCTAGTCTCTACTCCTGTTTAATCCCAACGCAGGGAAAAGACTGAAGTCTACATGAAGTATTTTGGTGATCAGAAATAATTGGTCCTTTTAAATGTTTGGGAATATTGTAACAGGCATGTTTACAATATTAATGGAATCTGATTGCTTTCCTTATGTAAATGAAGATTTAGATACTCTTGAACAAATGTGAATGTTCATACTCAGGTTGGAAATAAGTGTCATAGGCCAGAGTTTTCAGCTGACCTCATTAGGTAATTATGTTTATTTGACTGTAGTGTTACCATAATGAGTCTGTTAAGGCTAAGAAATCAAGTTTGGCCTTCATATTCCCAAAAAAAGTTGCAGTTAAGGAAGAGTGGTAAAGCTTGCTACACACAATGTTTAGAACTAGGATATTGCAATAGACAAAGGATTAAGATATTTGGAAAACTGGAAGGAAAAAGTCAATTTAATAAAAAAATAACAAAGAAGGCAAACCCCACCTTGTCTAACCTCTTTTAAAACTTGATTAATAGTTGGAGGGGAGAGCCAGTTACAAAGTTATTGAACCATCAACAAAAATATGTATCCTTTAGACAGCATTGGAAGGTCTGTATAAATACTATTGTCAACTCTGAAATAGTAATCAATCTATCTGTGCCATGCAAGTTAGCTGGAACTGGTTGAAACAAGATGAGAAGTGCACAAGTTATTCTTCTTCTCTAACCTTACATTGTAGGCCTGCTCTATCTTCTATTAATGACACATTTTTAAAATGTAGATAAAGAAATGATGGTACAGTCCTAATTCCTGAAGACCTTTTGGCAGGAGTCTACTAAAGAAGTTAAGTAATCCACCTTCAGTCATGGATGAAAACAGTGGCAACAGAAAACAATGGGAAGAATTTCCATGTGACATAAAAATGAAACTCTAAACTCGCTTAGTATCTGTGTTTAATGTAGTAGATTCAAAGGAGTGAAAAATCATGCTAATAACTGGGTAGTTAGCAGCTATTTAAATTAATTGGCAGAACAGCTATCTGGGAGCTTCAATACAATTTAAATAGACTAGATGAATCTTTGACAGTGGTTGTATGAATTAAAGGCTAAGTAATCAAAGGGTTAGTGCTTTACACATTTTGGTTAAATTGATTGAAGTGGTGTTTGAAGACACGCATGAGGAAGATGTGTAATCCTGAAGTGTAATTCTGAAGCTTTAATCAAAAAAGTTTTGATTTTATACATAATGGGGTGATGACAGTGTGAATAATAGAGTTTGACAGTAAAATTGCTCGAGTCTTCTGAAATAAAATGCACAGTGAACAGTACACTAAATTTTTTAAAAGACCGAGAACTGGAAGGATTTTGAGAAGTGTGGTAAAAGACATGAAAAAGTGTGGTTAAAAGTGAAAAAAAATTTGCATTGCTACCCTAAAGAGCTGAGAAAGGAACTTAATGGAAGCCGTTATGAAATTTTGAGCTATGGAGACTTTAATTCTAGGCTGTTTCAGACAATCACACCCTTCCCACTGCTGCTTGCTTTTTAGAGGAAAAGAACAGTGTTGCTGACTTATGAACTGACCACTTTCTGAGCATAATTACGAGATGCCACCTGTGCCACTGCCTGTTAAAGGGTTAGAAATCCAAATGTATTATTTAGCCATGAGCTAGCAATAGAAATTGAGAAACATCTTAGGGGGAAGGCCTCTGAGGTAGACACTTAAGCCTCATAACAGTAGGCTCAGATTCTTCTATTAGGAAGTAAGAATAGTAGATTTTCATCTTAGAACAAAACAAAAAGGCGAAATTCTATGGAAAATCTGTAAAATGTAATTTTAATTTTCTCGCAACACAGCTGGACTATCAAAGTTACCACCACTAAGCAATTACTTGAGATTATAATGGAAACTCTATATGATGTAGAAAACCAATTGAGAATATCTACACTTGCATAATACATACTAATGAATCCTGGAAAGAGCATTAAATGCACTCCAGGTTTTAAACAAATCTCCACGGACTCGAGTTCTCGCTCATGTTTGAGGTCAGATTATTTTGCATTTTTCTGCTGCACAATTTATGCTTTTAATTGAAACAAGTGGTATTGTAATCAAAACTAGGTGAGATACTTTCTGCATGTCCTGGGTGTAGATCTTAGCAAGCAAAATTACAGCTCTTGTTTGAGTTCTGCAGTAAATAGATAGTTAGCATTGCAAAGTGCACTAGATGTTTTTGGATATTTCTGAGGTAGCTATGAGTGGAAAATAGAAACCTTATGGCTAGGCATCAAATCCTTCCATTAAGGTTAGAAAACTACCCGAAACTTCACTGCTTTCATGGTTATCCCAAGTTCTGCACAGGAAGAGGTGGGAGCAGACATCAGCATGCAGATCAAGTCAGGTTAGGTTAAGCAGGTGCAGCAGTTGTTGGTATCTGCAGTTTGTGCAGATTAGTTTGGTTAGATTGTGCAGAAGGACTCTCATCTGAGTTTAACACAGCTGAGAAAGCCTAAAGTTAATGCAAAAGCTTTCTGCTTGGCAGTAGTTGTGGCATTGCTGACCACAAAACTGAGCAAGTACAGGAAAGCTACATCCAGGAATTCAGGATAATTTCTTCTCCCCTTCTCCCTCTCCTTGTTTATTGCTACCACAGATGAGTTGGACCGGGGAGTGGATCAAAGAGATGGCAAAGGGTGGTCAGATTCTCCAGGGTGTGAGGAAAGCGATGCGAACAAGGAAGAAAGTCTGAAGCTGCGGCTGCCGACACGCTCGGATATGATCTGTGGATATGCTTGTCTGAAAGGTACTGGCTCCTGCTTGTTTGGGCATAAGGAGGAGGTACCTCGTGTCTGTGTTCCCCAAAAGCCTTCATGGTAGGCACTGTCTCGCCAGGCACTGCAGCCATGCGAAATACCAAGCGTGGGTCCTGGTACGTCGAGGCTCTCACCTCAGTGTTTGCAGAGGACTCGCGACACACTCACGTGGCTGACATGCTGGTGAAGGTAAAGCACAAGGGCATTTACTCTCTCACTCCTGCCTGGGTTTTGAAGGGCCTTCCATTGCTTCAAAGTGCTAGGATTAATCTAGTTCTATTAAAGCGCTTATCCTTGCCTTGTTTCCTCATTCTTTCCTCATTCTTAATTTACTTATTTATATACAGTTCTGTAGTAGTTTAACCCAAGTAAAGACGCTGTTTCTTCAGCTCCTTCAGTTTCATTTGTGTGGGTCACTTGGTGAACTTGGAAGTAAAGTTAATACTTTTGCCAGGAATTACTTTTCTTCTGTAAAAATGGCTTTTTTTAAGGTGAATTCATTCCCTGAACATGCACACAACACAGCTGCAAAAGAAGCAGTACTCATATAAGGTAAAGATTGAGAAAGTGGAGGAAGAAGGAGTGAAAAAAAGCAGTGGGACCACAGCAACTTGAGCTGCTGTGGAGCTGCACCCTAGTTCTTTATCCTTCTTATAATTAGGGGACTAATTAATGCATTAAACAGGATAATCTATGAGTACAGAAAGAAATGACATTTTTCTTCCTTCTTTTTAAACCTTCCAGTTACTTATTTTTTTTTTTTAATCTCACATCTAGGTGAATAGGCGAATCAAGCAACGAGAAGGTTATGCCCCAGGCACCGAATTTCACCGCTGCAAGGAAATGTCAGAATATTGTAGCACACTCTGTCGGGACCTTTACCTGTTTCCTGGGTATCTACCAGGAAAATAACCTTGCCAGCTCTGTTTGAAGAGAGATACTGCCAAAGCTGAACTTTGACTGTGGATATCTGTTTTCACTCTTTGGAGCTGTGACATCAGATGGGAAGCAAGGAGTGCCAGTCTAATTCTTTGTCTTTTTCTAAAATAAACTGGCAAGCCCCCTTGTAATCTGACTCAGTTCAGGGTTTAGAATTCTAATATCCCAATTTTCTCTGTATGTATAGAAAGTGATGGAAACAGGATCAGCATTGGAACTGGAAAGAAGTGGGAACATCCTTTGGAAGAAGGCGTAAGGACGCTTGTAAGCAAAGTGAATGTGAAAATGGAAATGGACTACTAGTACAGTTTTTAAGTTAAGGCTTTGTGAGAGAAAAAACAGTCAAAAGATGCTACTTATGTTTATACTTTAACAATTTTAAATACTTTATGCATGGTTCTTCTTCATGCAGGACAGTCAATTCCTGTGCACATTAGAAAAGGGCACCTTATAAAGGAGAATCTTCCCCCTCTCTAAAATGGAAGGTTATTGTTCTCAGTACTCAACACTTTCCATTTTGATCACTTAAAAGTCTATTTTTCTGCATTCCTTCTATAGCCAGATTGTCAAGAAAATGACAAGATATCCTAGATTACCAGCAAAACATAGAGACCCAGACAAATACGCCTGCATAAAATGCCCCAGAAATAGTTTTGAATCTAGAAATTCTAGATTATCTCCCCTTAGTCCCAAAAGGGAGAAACTATATGGAATATTCCTTTTGAGGAATTTGTTTGCCGTAGTACTTACGTGTCACAACAGACATTCAGTCCACCAGCTTCTCAGGAGTCTATAAATTGCACTGTACAACTGAAGCCCTGAAACTCTACACCCTTGTACAAGAGGATCTTTTGTCCTTTTAATTAACAAAAATATTCAAGGCAGCTTTTTACAGTCTAAGTGTGTTGTTTGGATTATTTATCACTGCAGGTTTTTTTGCCCTTCTAAATGAAAGGGAAGAGTGTTACATTGTTATCCTGTTCTGTGCGTTTTCTTTTTTAATCCATTATCCTCTAAAAGCATAATCTATCACTTCTTTTGGAAATTCCTTCCACAGTCTCTTCATGCTGTAATTTATGTCTTGCTGTGTCCAACTGCAGTTACTCCACTTGATGTGATATGGGCATTGTTCTCTTTTTGTGGTAGAGCCTAAATCCTGAGACTGGATTACATATGGACTATAAGGTGGCTCACTTCAGTCTCCATCTCTCCATTTTGTAGCACTAAGTTAGCATAATTCCTGGCTTTTTTAAAATGTAAGTATGGCTTTTAAAATATATTTTTAAGGATAGAATTATGAATGGGAAGCACAAAGGTATATGGAGGGAGGCTGGAAAACTAGGCACATGCTGTTTTTATTATTCTGCCTAGAAAATGAAGGCTGGGTTTCCTCCAGCTGACAAAGGTGCAGTGTTAACATAGATCTTGCATTTATCCTACACACAATGTGACGAACAGAACAAGAATCATACTTGCCAATTGGTGCCTTACTCTGAAGTCTAATATACCAGTTTAGGGGCTCCTGTACCTTCCTGGAGTATGAACACTGTCTTCCTGAGTGCTCCCTCTGTGAAATGGTGCAATATATTACAGATAAGTTTATTAATGAAGCAGTCCATTCTGATGGATTAAATTTCTGTAGGATTGCATCAAGTTGTATTATCACTGCCACTTTTGTATATCTTTTTGTATACTTGCATTTTGCTGCCTTGAAGTATCAAAATAAAGAACTTTTGTTTGATTAACCTGTGTCTTCCATTTGGAGATTAGACCTCTGCAGAAATGGAGGTTCTACATAAAGAGAATTTTGTTCTAGTTCTTGAGATTGCACATCCCAGAGAGGGTTTTGAACCCTTGGGCAGAAGCCTGCTACAGCTGCAACCACTATGAGTTGCTTGTAAATTTTGGTAACACCTGGACCAAACAAAGACTGATACATTAAGGAGATATGAGGCAGAGCCACTAAGTAGGAGGCTCTTGTTGTGCTTCAGCACGTAATTTACTGACTTTGGGAAAATTTTGGGCTTGCTGTTTTTGAAGGAAAAGTTGGTGTCGAAATGTTCCTGGTAAAAATGAGACTTGGAAGGAGGAAGAGGCTGAAAAGAAAGTGATCTCTGTTGGAGAGATTCTGGAAGGGGAGGAAGGTCCAGGGGATCAGAGAGCTGCATGGGAAGGAATGCCAGGGAATGCTTAGAGGCTTGATGCATAAAGCCCAGGAGTTGTACCTGGGAGCAGCTGTACAACACAGAGCTTTCTGTTCCACCTTCACAAATGAGCCATGATCTTAATGCTGGGCAGGGAAGCTGAGATCAAAGTAATGCACCTGGGAGAAAGTCAACTAGTGTGAAATAAGAAGGTAGAAGATCTGTTCTTGTAAGTTCTAAAAATCATCCCCACCCCAGCCTCCAGATCCACCAGAGGTTGCCATTTACCCTGTTTCATCCATGATACCTTGAAGAGTTGTTTCCTGTCTTCCATGATCTCTTTTTGCTGAAAGAGTACATTGGTTTATTAAAAATACCGAATTCTGATACAGGAAATCTGGTGCTGATGTTAGCACTGGAATTACCAAAAACTACCTGTGCAGAAAGTGATTCTAGTAGGCCAGAAGATGAAGTAAACAAGATGTTTGCATTTTTATGGTGAGTTTTGAGCTACTAGCATAGTTCAAAGAATTGGTTTTAATAGCTGGGATAGCAGGGCAGTGTTATCAGGTTCACATTTTGTCTGGAAACCAGAGGAATAAGGTCGAGGGTTTTATTTGAGATGGAGAGTGAAAACAGTGAACCCAGTGTAGACAATGCATTTTAAAAATCTTGTGATGCATGAGAACTGCATTTATGAACAGAACAATTCAGTAAATTAATACAATTTTAATTCTAAACTGCTTTTACTTCCCTATTTGTGATTACTAATAGATAGCCAAAGGATTTGATTTTGTAAAAATAGTCAATACACTTAAAAATTAGGATGTGCAAAATGGTATTGAAAGAGAGCATATGCTTCCAAAATACCAAAAGGTTTGGCTAAATATCTATAAAACACCTTATAAAATTTATGCCAAGCTGAGCCTCCTAACATGCAGTGTACCTGTGTTGTATAATTTGTTCTTACTCCTCAGGGTATGATAATTCTTTACTATATTGCGACAGTAAATTATTGAATTAGGAGAAGGAAATGCAAGATACTGTTATGGAATAGATTATGTCATCAGTGTATACATACAGAAAACAGTTTATTTAAAAGGAAGGGAATGAAATGGAAATCTCCAGAGAAGTAACAATCAACTGTTGTCACAGGATCAGCAGCTTTGGTGAGTGTGTTTCACTAGGGATGAGTGCTGTGTCCTACTCAGTGCAATTTGGCCTGCTGTTGCTGATTTTGCCACTTCTCAAAGAATTATTTTCTGTTGAAGTTTGATATTGTTTTGTTTCCATTCATCTGCATTTGTTACTTGTTTGTGGGAACTGCTATGTATAACTTGGTCTTCAGACTGTATTTTGCACAAACTGTTTTGCCTGCACGCACAAATTCTTAAGATGACATCTGTGTAATTTACTGCATCTTTCAAAGAGCTCGGAGTAGCACTCAGATTTTTCTGACTTAGAAAACAGCTGGAACTGCTGTGGCTTAGGCTGATTTTTTTTTCTTTAAATTTTAATTATCCTTTGACACTCCAGAAAGTTTTTATTTGCAGCTGAAATAAAAAAAGGAGCTACAGTAACGCCTGCCACAGAAACCATGCTTTCACAAAGGTAAGGTTCACAGTGTATTGATAAAATATTTGGATTTGTTAAGTACAGGTGGTAAAGAAAAACACAAACTTAATAGCTGTAGCTGCTCCAGCTCCTGTTGATGAGACTGCACTTGCTTCAGCTCCTGTCCCCAGCACCCCAGTCTGACTGCAGTTGCTGGGCCAAATTCACTCATGCCAGTCTCACCAGCTGCTGGCACCTCAAACTTACAGCACTCATGTACACTGGATAATGAGATTTAATGGAAAGATAATTAAAGCATTTAATATGAAGATAGGACAGACACTGACCAGCCTTGGTTTTCATGAAAGCTGTCATTTTCCATCTATTCCCCTCATTATTCCTCCCCAGCCATCTTCCTTAACAAGCTTTGCATAGTTCCACAGACGGAGTTGAAATCCTTATGTTCCTGGTTTCCTACTTTGTAGTAGTTACAATCTCCAAGCTGACCCTCTCCAAAGCTGTGAATGTACTTTCCTAGTGGCCTGTCATATAGTGACTGCACGTATTTGGTCTTTTGCATGATCTCTGCTCCCCACTGTGTGAGTTCTGGGTAGTTTTATTTCTGGCTTCCCATCTTCTGCATTGAAAAACTCCTTGACTTAAGGATAACCTTAATAAAGGTGACCCTTTCACCTTTCACATGCTCTACATAACTCATTGTCATTTAGTGGGAGAAACAGCTTAGGAAATGATGATGTTTCTCTAGGTAACTGCTTTCCTAGATATAGAATTTTTCTTTTTCCCTCAATGAATAGCTTTATAGATAACAGACGATAGGGGGGAAAAAAAGAGCAGTTATCTGTGAAAAGATCTGTGGCCTATATTATCTGCTCCATTCCCTACAAACTTCTGTGCTTGCTGTTGCCTCAGGGTACAGCAGAGAGTAGCTGTGACTCAGCTGAGGATGTAGCTTTTGCCTCAGCTGCTCAGTGCTCTGTTTCTCAAGGCAGTAACTCACAGCACACCCTAATTTTGTTCTTTCTACACTATCAGTTTGTCCTTGCTTTTCTTGTGGCAGAGGCACAGGACGCACAGAAGAGCAGGGGGCAGGACCTCTCTACTTTGCACCCCTACACATGTTCCAGGATCCTCAACAGCCCACAAATCCTAACTGTGCTGTTGAGCTTAATTGGTTTTATGTATAAGAAATTTGGTTAAGGGACAAACTGAAACCGAGGAGGCTCCATCTGAACATCAGGAAAGGCTTTTTTTACCATGAGGGTGCCTGAAAACTGGAGGAAGTTGCCCAAAGGCTGCAGTCTCCATCTGAATATGGTCCTGAGCAACTGGTTCTGCAAGGCCCTGGCTGAACAGGGGAATTGGGCCAGATGACTTCCAGAGCTCCCTTCCAACATTAGCCATTCTGTGATTCTGGATATAAAAAATCCTGGGTGTTAGTTATGCCATTGGATGAAGGTTCATGAAGGTACGAAGACTGTAAGGAGGGCTGTTTATTTGTGGTGAGGTAACCAGCAATAATGGGTGTGCTTGAAAAAAAGTGGTGTTAAATGTGAGGACAGCATAACAGTAATTCATATGAGGAATAGTCTTCCGAGGCCTGCTAAAGAACTTACCCTCTCAGATACTGACATTTCACAAAATGGTTCCTGAAACAGGTTGTGGGAATATTCCTTTTCAAGCTGCAGGATGGTTCTCTTGTCTCTGATTTTGGTAATTTGTCATTTCCATCCTTTTTCTTCCTTAGTCTCTCTCTGCCATCAGTACCCATTCTCTCTGTGGTTCCCCACCCTTACCGAATGGAGTGAAGAATGACACTGCCTGAGAGAGGAGGAGGAAACGTTACCTCCTGTTAATTTACTGAGCTGTCCCATTGCCAGGACAGCAGAGAGAGATTAAAGCAGGGAAGCAGACAGAACAGGAGGGGGCAGGGAGGCTCTGGTTACACTCTCCCTCTGTGTCTTTCCCTGACCAGTAACCTTCTCTCTCAGGGTGCTCTGAGGGATTTTATCTGGAGCCTTGTGCCAGTTTACTCCATGATTTTGCTGGGGAGGGCAGACAGGAAGACAGTGCCCTGAACAACCCCTGCTCCACAGGACGTTGTCTCTGGGGATATGAGTGGGGATGCCTCTCCAACCAAAGCGTTCCGCTACCAACAAACTCTGGTGAGTACGATACCTGCAGCAGCACAGAATGTTTCCTACATGAGAGCTGGCTTTCCTCCTCTGCTTAAGGGGCTGAAAGTTTCCTTCGCCTACAAATGGCCTTCCCATTTGCATTAGACAGACTCCGTGAGAGATCTGCCCGAGTACACGTTCCAATAGTGGCTTCCTTCAAGAGAGAACATGGCCGTGTTCTCCTTGAATTCCTAATCTCCACGGGTGAAAAATTTACGTCACCCGGCTGGTTAAAAAATGCTGGCAGAAGTCAGAGCTGAGTCTACAGAGCTACACAGAAATGCAACTGCTGGTTGTGAATGGGTTTCTCTTTTCAAGACAACCACGGATATGGCACTGAAACCATTCCTTGGCTTTTGTTACAGTGTCCACAAGAAGTGGTTGGGATTCTGCCATAGTGGTGTCTACAGGTGCTGTGAGAACATGGAGCATGTTGCTCTATGGCATCCTGGGGGTCTTGCACTGCTTTGTTTTATAGGCCTTTGGATGCAGTCTGTTGAGCCTCTTTCTGCTTTAGCTGCTTTAAAGAGTTACTGCCAAGTAGCAGAAACGAGATCCATTGCATGTTTCTGAGTCCTCACACTTTACTGGACAAGTAGAGGGAGTAGTTTGTCCTTTGCCTAAAGAGCCTCTTGCTTTGGTCCCTGGAGTGAGAATTAGCATCATACAGTCCAGATTGCCTAAGGAACAACATGCATAAAATCCCAAACTTTAAAAATCAATAGTGGCCTGTTTGTACCTGAGCATGCAAAATTTTGGTAGCAGTGTTTAGAGAGAAGTAAGACTGTTGCAACTGAGGAAAAATGAAATCTCATCTTTTTTGAGCTACTGCAAAGATGGAGACTTTTCTTACATGTTGCTCTCTGGCATCTCTTGAGCACATCCGAGTAGGGTCTTGCACTGCTTTGTTTTATTGGTATTTGGATGCAGGCTGTTGTCACACTTTCCAGTTTCTGTTTCTAGAGCACCTAGTTTAGTAAGGAGAAGGTTTGGTTGTTACAGTTGTCTTGGGGCGCAGTAGGCTGAGGTGAAGAACTGAAGAGTGGCTTTCAGTCAAAAATATTCTTCTCCCAAACACTGCTCATGTGTATGACAGAGTACCTTACTGATGAATCAAGACTCTATGATCTTCAGTGCGACCATATAGCCCTTTATGACTGAAATTTTCATTTCAAATTCATACAGTGAATGTAAATTTCTTAGTGACCCACTTAGGCCCATCACAAGCACACACCCTCAAGCCAACAGTGGTTTATTAAGAATGGTGTTTATCGTATATCAAGTATTAGCATTGCCAAAGGAGACAATCAATAGAGTGGAAGGATTAGGATGTATTTCATCTCTCTTGGCCTGACTTTCTGCATTAAAATATAAACAGAAGCATCCTCAGTGTCAGAAGTGAGTAGCATCAACAATAAAGCATCAAGACTGAGCCTAATATAGAACATAAAGGGATTGCCATGGCCTGTTTGCACGATAAAAAAAATAAGTAATGATTGCACGAGGTATTGAACTGTAAGAAAATACTATAAACCTAAACAAAAGCAGAGGTAAGGAAGAGAGCATGAATCAGCACAAGATGCAGAAGTAGTGAGTATGCTACTTGGATAAAGTGACTATATTTCTTCTGCAACTATAACAAAATCATGGATCTCTTCAATTTTAGGTTGTTTATGTAGAACTAGACTAGTCAGAGTAAATAGACTAATGAGAATTTTCTTGAATGGTTGTGGGAAGATACAAGTAGCACCAGATTTCTTGAGTTCAAAGAACATGATTTATATAACTTGAGCTAGGACAAATCTTTCACAAAATATTTACTAAATAGTTATTTACTGAATAGCTACTAAATAGCTATTTGTGAGAGAAAGAAATACAATGTATTGCATTATATTCATTTATTCATATATTTATCCCAAATATTTGCTATTGTGAGCTCTTCTAGGCTTCTGGACAGGATAGGATTGTGTAATAAATTATATCTGTTTGATTTCTTGAGTACTTGCGTAGGTAAACCCCACATAATTAGTTCTTTGTTGAATTCAAGTCATTCCTATCCCTGATAAGCTTTATGATAAGGAGGCAGCCTCTGCTGGCTCTTTTCATTAAGGATGGACTCTAAAGTTAGGAATTCTTTGAGATTGACCATATATACTCAAGTCCCTAGGGATCATAGGCAGAGCAGCAGCTACTTACTGGAGCAGCTATTTGCTGGATTTAATCCAGGTGTTATTGCTAAGAAGGCAGTGAATCACTAATCTTCAATTAAGATAAATTATTCCTCAAAACAAACAAAATTAAGAACATTTATAAGGATTATGTAGCAAGTGGAAAAAGGACTGTAATTCTGGATGTTGTTGCCTCAAGTGTTGTTGCCAGACACTCTCAGGACTTGAGTATCTTAGCAATTTACACCTTAGAATGCTATCTTTAGGAGCAGGCTGCTCTCAAGTATCAGCATTACATCTGTTCACTCCATGTACTCAGTCATGTTAGTTCGTTCTTGTTTAGTGAGTGAACAGAAGCAGAGAGCACTTCTGAACTAAAGCTGCACACATCAGTTTTCAGATATAAAGCAACCACTGCTCTCTGGGCATAAAAGACAGACGATAGGTCATTGCCTGGCTCCAAAGACTGTAGGAATGACTGATATTTTCCTCTGATTTAGAAAATCTATTGCAGTGTCACAATCCACGGGTGAAGTCACTTATGAAGCCTGTATACCTTGGGATGAGTAGAGATGGTAGATGAAGTAGCTGCTGTTCAGCCTTCAAAGGTCACACACCATCTACATAAGAGTGCTGATGAGTCAACTGACCATTTCTTGTCCTTAAGTCCCTTCTATGATTGAAGTATCTGTGTTTGTTTATGTACTGTGGCCACTTCATTGACTTTTTTCTGCTGCTGGCTCTTTTGTGTTTTTTCTTTTTTTTTTTGTTTTTTTTGTTTGTTTTTTTGTTTTTTTTTCCAATTCCAGTAATCTCTTTAGCTATTTGTTTCCCAGGTGTTGACTATTTGTTACTTACTCTTTTACCATTCCTTTCTTACTCTCACATACCTTCTCACTCTTGTGCTCTGCTGCGTCTCCTCAATTTGTTTCTCTGCTGCTCTTGCTCTCAGTATACATGAGGCCAAGTGTTAGGTTTCACAGCTGTGTTTCTCTCTGTGCCTTCCTCACATCACTGCCATTGGATTCTGTTCTAAAAATATCCCATGTGACCCTTTCCCTGTGCTGTCCCAAGGCAGAGGGGGGATTCTCCCAGCTCCCCTCTCCTCTCTTTATTTTTGAAAGTCTTGTCAATCATACAGAAAATAATGTTAGAAGGCAGAAGAGACCTGGGGAACTGAGGTCATTAGAAAGATCACTCGTGCAGATTTGTATTGCCAATTCCAAAGCTGGAGAAGACAAAAGATGCAGGTGAACATGGGGTCAAGTTGTATATGACAAGATGTAGGCTTCTGACAATAACAATGGAAAAGAAAAAAAAAATAATTCTTTCTCCAGTTCATCTCTGCATGGGAGAGATGTTCAGGGCTACCCTACCTGTTTAAATGATGGGGATAGGAATTTTTGCTATATTTTGCTGTGGTCTTAAGCTCTGCCGTGAGACTAGCAGTTTCTTGAAGAAATTTTCTCATTTCCAGTTTGTATTGCTAGAGGGGCTGGTCTCCAGCATTCTATTAATAACTGAGGTTTGCCTGCCAGTATTTTGGTTTTGTCACCATCAAAGCAAAAAAGACACAAGAATTATAGAAGGTCCTAGAATGGAAGGGAACATTGTCAGTGTCCAGTTCCAGCCCCCTACTTGGTTATGAATTTTCCCTTTTTCAAGTCATGGCTGCTGCCTCTTGCATCTTCCTTGTGCCTCTCTGAGGACAGCCTGGTGTTGTCTTGTCTATACCCTCCCTCTGAGTGTATTTGCATTTGCTGTTTGCAAATCAGCCTCTTTTCTGGGGTGAATAAACCCGGAGGGAGGGTTTATTCACCCCAGCTCCTTCAGCTTCTCCAGTCAACCATCCAAAGTTATTCTTGACTTAAACACCTTTCCTTGGAGAAAGTTTGGTTTAACAGTAGCACATGCAACAGAAATGGTACCAAAGGCTTTACCTTGCCTGGCTGTTGCCCATGTTGTCCTTGAACTGAGCAATGGGAGCAGTTAGAGCTCCACAGGACCAGGCTGTCTGCAGACACCATACCCTGGGATAGCACCATCCTGGCCGGGAGTGCAAGGGGCCTTTTCTGCTACTTGCAGAAAAGTATTTTTTAAAACCCATTTCCAACATCATTCAGATATTTGGCTCTGTTGTAAAGGTGTCCAGAATTACATTTCTATTAATTATACAGGCCTCCTGCCCAAAGAAATAAATTCCAAGGGTTTGCAGCTTGGCAATCAGTCTAAACTTTGCCATTGGTCTCAGCTGTAAAAGGCAGAAAAACTTGCTCATGTGTAAATGGCATATGGGGGTATCCCACATTTGTGTGAAATTTAATAGGGTAGCTGCATGCTATAAGCTTTTTTATACAGACAAAGAAAATACATTATTGCTTTGACATCTGGTGTGTGCTCCTTTGGCAATAGAGCAGATTGAATTATTTCAGGTAAGTTTGGAGAAGGGGGTATATGTGTGGAAAGACCATGTACTAGAATTCCTGACATCAGAAAAAGTCAGACCTGTTGCTAGTATAATTCTCCACAATGGCAGCAGAGGTGCAAATGGAATACAGAGATTACTGCCCCAGCTGTACAGCAGGTGGCATACAAAGTATGGTAGATGAGAAATAATTCATCAATACAGAAATGTACAGCACAGAAAAATCCTCAGGGTAACGTTGACTACTATTGTGAATCTCCACAAAATCACAGCAGAGAGCCTGGGCATGCAGAAGAGAAGCTGGCAGTAAATATGACATGAAAATAAGTTATTTTGCCAATTCTTACTTTAGCAAAGTAGTAGGAAGTTGCTACTGTCACTATTGATGGAACAACTTCCACTTACCTGTATGATACAATGATCGCTGTTAACTTCTTAATGCAGAGGTGGGACAGACATAAGTTTGATAATACTGGGCACTACCTTATTGGAACCTGCTTATCTTAAGTGTTCATATTTGCTATTAAGTGAACTTGATGGAACCAGATTTCATTGCTGTTTCTTTGCATGGGAAGGCATATAATGTTTTTTTATTTGTTAATCACACATTTCTCAGCATTGAATATAGAGGCAGTAAAGAGACCCTCCACACATTGTGGCTGCAACACACACCTCAGTCTTTGGGCCTTGATAAGGACATAGTCAGGGTTAAAGGATTTGCTCATGTTTTTAAAACTCAGCCATTTCTCTCTATGACAAGTTCCTGCCTCTTAGTGAAGAAATTGATTCTTGCTTGTTCTTAAGGGAATCAAGTGGCTGTTGGGATTGACATTCATCCATTTCCACAACATATTTGTAAAAGGTCATGGATCAGGAATGTTTGCCTATCATCTATCAGCACTGAGAGTGGATTCTAGAAGCACATAAAAATACAAAGCACCTTCATCTATTGCACAGTGCTACTGGGAGTGTGAGTGGCACCTACACTTTTTCAAAGGAAGTCAAATACCTGTAGCTCTAAAAACTCTGACAAATTACATGCAGTATGTTGTTTTCTTAATTGGTGCTGTGAGGAAACATTACTTTGTGCACCTCCAAGTTTGTTTCAGATGGAAGTTTGTCCAACTAGTCTTACCTGTGCATAGTATAACATACACATCATTTTATTACATGTAAACTACTATATGTAGACTACTACAGATGTCTATATCCTGAGACTTGGAGTTACCCACATCACTACTGGGACACTGAAGAGAAGATAATTTGCCTGAAGACCAGTCACAAAGTATTTAACTGTGACAAAAGTATTTAACTGTGAGGAGGAACACACTGGTTTTACCTGCTACAGAAAAGCAACTATCCACTTTTGAGTATGCAGTCAGCCCAGGACTGACCACAGTCCTGCAAACAGATTTCAAAATTAGATGATGCTTTCTTCAGAGCATTGGAAGAGGTCATATTCACTGTCCCTGGAAGCAACCTGCTGCAGTAATAAGAGCAGGGCACAAGCACTCCAGGAGACTTCTGGAGTGCATTGCCAACAAGTTCACAAGATAATAAAAGAGACAGCAAGAGGAGGTGCTCTGATGGACTTCATACTTACAAAGGAGGAAGGATGGGTTAGGGATGTGAACATCCAGGAGAGTTTCTGAATCTGAGAAGGGAGAAGGGATCAAAATAAGGTCTCAATCCTTGAATTCAGGAGAGAAGTCTTTGACTCTTTAGGGATCTTCTTGGAAGAATCCCATGGGAAATAGCCCTGACGGAAAGAGGGATCTAAGAGAGCATGTTGTTGCACAGGAGTCATCTCCTCCAAGCTCAAGAATGATCCATCCTTACAAGTAGGAAGTCCAGCAAAGGCAGAAGGAGGCCTGCATGAATTAGGATGGAGGTCCTGATTAAATCAGACAGGTGACCTGGGAAGAATCTAGGGACACCAGCCATGTGGTATAGGATGAGGTTAAGAAAACTGAAGCTCATGGGAAGTTTAATCTGGTGAGAGACATGAAGGGCAACAAGAGAGGCTTCTACATGTATCAGAAGCAAAATTAAGGCAATGGAAAATAAGGGCCCACTTCTAAAGAATCAAGGCAAATTGATTCTAAAGAAGACAAAGAGTAAGCACCCTCACTGGAGGAGGATGAGGTCAGAGAACACTTAAACACACTGGGCGTGCACAAATCCATGGACCCTGATGGGATGCACCCACCAGCCTGAGGGAGCTGGTCAATCTCATTGCAAGGCCACTCTATTTAATTTTTCAAAGGCCATCAGGATTCAGAGTGGTAACTGAGGACAGGAAGAAAACAAATGTCACTCCTATCTTCAAACAGAGCAAGGAGTCCAGCAAACTGCAGGCTGACCCACTTCAGCTCAATCCCCATAAAGGTGGTAGAACAACTCATCTTGGGAACCATTTCCAGACACATGAAGGACAGAAAGATGATTTGGAGTGGCCAGCGTGGACTTGTGAAGGGAAAATCACACTTAACCAACATACAGTTCAGTGATCAGATGAGACAGCCTGGTGGATGAAGGAAGAGCAGTGGATTATTTTTACTTTAGCAATGCTTTTGTCTCCAACCACATCCTGATAGTAAGCTGATTAAGTACAGGCTGGACAAGTGGACCTCGGAGTGGATTGAAAACTGGCTGAGCTGCAGGGCTCCGAAGGTTGTGATCAGCAGCACAACCTTGTGCTTAGTTGTGATGAGGCTAAACCTGGAGTCCTGTATCCAGGTCTGAGCTCCCCAGTTCATAAAACCTATGGAGTTACTGGAGAGGGTTCTGCAAAAGGCCACAAAGATGATGAAAGGACAGGAGAATCCCACATCTGAGCAAAGGCTGAAAGAGCTGGGATTGTTCAGCAAAGGCTCAGGGGAGGTCTTATTATCTGATGGAAGACTGAAAATGGTGGAGCATTCTCTTCTCAATAGAGCCCAGTCACAAGACAAGATGGAATGGGAACAAATTGAAACACAGGAATTTCTGTCTGAACATAAAGAAAGAGGCTTTTGCATGACCACAGGTTTACCTGGAGTGATTGTTACATCCTTGAAGACATCCAAAAGCTGTCTGGACACAGCCCAAGGCAACTTTCTCATGATGACACTGCTTGAACATGGTGTTGGACAAAACAGCAGGTGTCCCATCCAATGCTCAAATATTCCATAATTCTGTAATTACCTTAAGTACTCAGAGGAACAGCAGTGCAAATTACCTACTGGTCTACAAGATTATTGTCTTCTAAATATTACACGAAATGTATTTTTAATTCTTTGTCTGTAATGAAATCTCTTATCTACCCTTGTTAAATGACTCACACAAACCTGTAATTTACTTCTATTACAGAAAAACAAATTAAAACTGTTTGCCTGCATCTAAATTCCAAGGAGTTGTGGCTTCAATAGAACAAGACCCTGCCTCCTGTGATACAGACAAATTAACCTTCTCAGTTAATCTTCTTCATATTGCTCAACATTTTCCAGACCTCATTGTCCTTTCCAGCCTGGGGGGGGTTCCAGCCCACTTAACTGTTCCTCATACAGCAGCTATTCCATAATTTGACCATCCTCTGAAACTCTCCCACTTCTACTATGTTCTTTTTGAGACTAGGGGAAACAGAAAACAAACATTATTCAGATGTACTTGCACATTGCATGTAATTAGATATTATTTTCCTACTTCTTAACCATAGTTCTAAATAAATGCCAAAGAGGTCATTATGATCATTCTATGTAACCCCAAGATCTTATTCTTATATATTGCAAGCTTGCACAGTTGAAGAATTCTTGTGTATGCAAAGCTAGAATGTCTGTTCCTCCCTAATTGCTTCAGATTTATTGTGACTTTTCATCTGTAATTTTATTGCTCAATCATCCTGTTAAAGCCCTGTACAATTCTCCAGTCAGTCTGCTTTTATTCCTCTGAATAACTTACTAGCATCCTGTGAGCCCTTACCCAGACCAGAGAGGTATTTGATATTAATTCTGCTTGGCATCAATTTTGTTATCAGCCGTAGGGGACATGATACTGAGGGCAGGCAGCTTTATGTTCCAATTCCATACAGAAATAGGGCATGTTGGAAACCTCATTTCCATTAGTTTGAAGTCCATAATGCTCCAGGCTCAAAGGGCAAAAGAGCTGCAGGTTCACCTATGCTTTCCAGGAATGGTAAAAGCAAAAGCAGGATTAAACACATGGCAGCTATGCAACAAGGGAGTGACAGAAGAAATGGTCACCATTGTGTAGGAATTTTATTCCAGAGGTACATGGAAATCTTCCTCTTGGGAAGATGAAGCAAGGGCTAAGCAAAGTTCTCTTGCCTACACTTGTGTTTCAGTGCTGCATGTGAGCATGCACGTTGTGGCTGACATGATCTATTCACGGCCACACGAACAGCTTTGTTCTTAAATGCTGCTTCCCTGACCTGTGGTGAACTCGCTCACAGCACGACTCTGAGCAGTTAACTGCATGAAGACATGAGTGCTTTCCATCAGTTTACCTTTCACAGTGCTCAGACAGACATAGCAGAGCTGGTGCAAAGAAGGGAATATGATCATCCTTCATTTATGCCGCTCACAGTTTTGGGGCAGCTGTAATGGTTCAGGCCAATGCTGAAAAATCTTGAATTTCTGTGTGTTCTCTCTTCTTTAACCCAGCTATATTTCACAAGCAGTACCAACTACTCTTATGCCATGACCCTAGAAAACTTATTTTTTCTTTTTTTTTTTCCTTATAACTCATACCAAAAGATAAAAGACTAGACTTGACACTTTGTCTGGAAATGTGGAACAGGAGAGACTAAGAGGGTCAGGACCTGATGCATCACTGGCTTTTGATTAGGCAGGTTCACAGTGTGACAGGCAGTCTTTTCTGTGGAGAGCTCAGGTACAGCATCTTGCTCCACCCTGATTAGTAGCCCCTCAATGCAAACCCTCAGAAAGAGTCAGAATATCTACAAGAAGTAGTCCTTCCCCATGGGACTTCTCACTCCCCAGTAGTTCTAGCCCTTAGCTGTCATATGTTACCTTTATTCTCTTTTACTGTTCCATCACTGAGGGAAACCACTTGAATGCTATGTAGCAAATAAGTAGTGTAATAATAGTGCAGTGGATTAACAGAATATGCTGAGATACTCTGGAACAACCGTTCCAAATCCTTCCACAAAGATTTTTTCACATTCAGAACTTCTAGTCGTTTCTGCTACCAACCCAACTATTTTTTTTTAATATGTGTAGACTTCTCTCTTCTTTCCACTTTTCCGGATCAGTGTGTTTGGTTCTGTAGTAAATGGATCTTCTCTAAAAAGTATGAACAATCATCAGCTGATGATGTTTTACTACTGAATATGGAGGATTGACACAACTGATTCCGTAACAGTATTTCATCTGAACCTGATATACCACGGTAAATGATTCAGCCTCTTAGCTGAAACCACTACTTCATGGTGACCACAATGTGCTTGGAGTCAATACCCCCATGGAAACAGCAAGGGTCAAAACATTAACTAGAATGGATCAAACTAAAAAACACATAAAAACAAAGAAGCTTTTTAATTTCTTAAGAGAAGTGTTCGAAAAAGTTAAACATTTCCAGAAGACATGAAAGTTACTAAAGGACACCAGATTGGTATCTAAAGAGATCAGGTCCCACAAAAAGACCTCAGTCCTTCTTTTGTCTGCTTCAGATCCTCAACATGAGTGCTGTCTCCTGCCAGGATGCAGGTGATATGCTTATTATCTGGTTGGAGGGCGTACTAGGACTCCTTTATGGAATGCTGACGCCCTGCCTTCTCAATGAAGGCCTCTTATTTCCAATGCAGTTCTCAAAGCTGGGTCCAGACCCTCCTGTGGAGGGACTGTGGACTGCAGAGGAAGGCATCTTGACAAAAATGGCATTTGAGACCTGGTATCAGAACAGAGATATTAGAGATATAAATGCACTCCTAAGCAGATCTGAATGCTCAGCAGCTGATTCAGGGCAATGATCATGTTCCCCACATTGCAAGACTATATATAGGTCAAGAAAGGACAGGACTGTAATGACCAGTGTGACAAAACTCAGTATGATATTGTATAGACAGACACGTCTGTTCAGGTGGTCCTACCACAAAGTACACTTAGATTGGTGAAAATCTTCTGTAGGAAGACAATGGACAACCCTCCTGCCCAAAGCAAGGAGAATACCCTGCCCCTACAGAGACCTCATCTCCATATAATAAGATTTAATGATGGCATTTGGAGCAGTTTTATTTGAAAGGAGAAGGAAGAGGGGGTAAGAAACCTGTTGGCTGGCAGGGGTGGTGCCACTGGTACCAGCTGTGCTTTCTACCAGCAAGTTGTGTAGCCAGAACTGTGGTCCCTGTGGTACAGGGAAGCACCACAGCAATACCCTCTGCATCCCTTTCCTCTTTGAAGAAGATGAGATTGAAATATGCCAGGGCAAGTGTCAGCTGCAACTTCCCAGAGCAATGAGTCTTCAGCATGATGGGTCTGAGGAGCCTGCAGACTTGTGTGAGCTCATGGTCCTCATGGTGCCCAAAAAACAGTGGTCTGGGGCCATCCTGTCCTTCTCCTCCTAAATAAATGTCCCCAGCCCCAATTAGTGCACCTGCCAGAGAGCAACAACTCTCTTCCTAAGGCAAGAAAGCCCAGCAGAATGAGTGGGATTTGAAATATTTCACAAAGTCCATCTCTAATTTTTTTTTAAATGACTCATTCCTTTCAAAATATTCTATATACATAATGTGGAATAGAATCTGGCTCTGTAATATGACAGACAGTAATATGTTTATATACACCCCGGACCAGGGCCAGTCCTTGAACAAGATACCACAAGTACTCTTAGGCACTGCTGTTGATTCTGAACACCTAATAATGCAAGAGCAGGACTGTGAGCAATGGTCTTGAGCAAACACAACATTCAAAAATCTGTAATTTCTCAAAAACAGTCTGAGTTTAGCAGCTTACAGAACTAATTTCAACTCCCAATGTAAGTGAAAGTCGGAATAGTTTCCACCATTTATTCTCAGCACCTTCTTCTTCATTGGCCATTATCTCTCCACCATTCCTGACCAACAGTTTCCAGTGTCAACCTACAGCCCCTTCCAGGACTCCTGCTCCAGGTTTAATATTTCTAGGTAGCATGGACAATAAATGCCAGGCCTGGGATACACTGTCATTTATGGGAACTTCCTGCAATTTCTTCTGATTTATCTTGTCCTGGGCTTAATATACTGAGCTACCTGTCTCTTTGGAATCTAGAGATTGTATCCAGTCATGACCCTGGTGTACTTATTGCACAGTTTTTCCCCTTGTGACAATCTAAATTGGCTCTTGCTAATAGGTGTGCAAGCAGCTCCAGTTTAAAAAACTTGACAGAGGAAAGACTTTTTGCAGCCTTCATGCCAAAGAGTGGCCAGGTACTTCAACCTGGATGCACGTGCTTAATGCAGTTCTTCTTCACTTCCCCCAGAATCTTCCTACAAGTCAAAGCAAGAGGCTGATAGAAGGGAAAGGGAGGCCAGTGAATGTCATGCTGACTCTCACTATCATCCCTGTATCAGCAGACAGTGATAACAGCAAA
The DNA here is from genome assembly GCF_963662255.1 of Cinclus cinclus. NCBI lineage: Eukaryota > Metazoa > Chordata > Aves > Passeriformes > Cinclidae > Cinclus > Cinclus cinclus. The sequence goes on along the minus strand of NC_085047.1, from coordinate 30,622,061 downwards.
GGTTATTGCTGCAGGGGAATTTCTTTGCCCTCATTTGCAATGGATTTATTATTCAGGCTGCCAAGAGAAATACTATCTTCCCTCTGTTTACCTTAGTCTTTATCTCATATTACCACCAGGAATTGTTTTATGGAAAACAGGCAAGGTCCCTGCTATCCTGGAGGGTTGGGTGTTTTTGTATGGGTATCTGCATTTAGATGGGGGAAGGAGAAGGAAAACAGGAAGTTTAGTCAAAACTTCACAGGATTTACAACTATCCTAGTAAATAAGGTACAGTAAAAAAATCTTCAACGGTAGTGATAACACATCTGTGCTACAACCCTTCTATTGGCATCCTGTATCTCAGTTATCTGAGATGGGACAGGACAAACACTGCCCACAGCTAGTACTTAGCAACCATGGTTCAGGCAAGTATTTCATAGCATTTGCTCCAACCATGACAGGAGCCTGAAATGGAAGCAAGAGCCAAGTGTTACTGTGAAAATTTTTATGGTGGATTAGGGTTCTGTTGCAATCAGAAAAGACAGTCCCTTTCCTCAATTTTAGGTGTGTTCCTGATTCCTTCTTTACTGACATTCACATGGCCATACATCAGTAGGAATGGAGAGCTGAGCTGGATGAAAATTGATTTTTTTACTTGCATCAAGCTTCTTGATCCAGTACATAAAAATATTAGGACTGTCCTTTTCAACCAGTCAGTTCCTCAAGTGTTCTAAATTAGGTAATGTGATCACTTGTCATAGATATCTATAGATCATAGGGCTTCAGCGAAATTGCTTTCCAGGCATTTGAAAGTGGAATATATATCAGGAAAATGAAATAATTTTTCTTGTATACCTCTAATCCCAGCCATGGCCCCTTGGAGGTACTCTGTCCATACTCATGGTTCCTTCTTCTTGACCAACCCCAGCTCATGCACACCACAAACACGTCCTTGAATCTTTCCCAAAAATTTCCCCTTCACAAGCCAGCTCCTCCTAAACCTTTCAACTATGACCTCACATCTTCATAGTTTGCCACATTCTACACAAGAATCATCATACTCCACTTGAAAGTATCCAATTCAAAGCCAATTCAAACCCAGGAGCCTGTGGCAGACCATCTCTGCACAGCTCATCACTGCACTTTCCACCCTCGTGGTGTTGGTCAGACTGAGTGTCATGGCATGATTGACAAATTAAATGGGTAATTATTCACTTTGCCTGTGCAGCAAGCAATCTACAGGGAGAAGGGGAAGAAAGGCACGAGCTGCAGATTCTGTGGGCTGGAATAATAAATTCACTAGCTTAAAGGTATCTTTAATAAGTTTTGATCATTAGAGGTCATAATTAGAGGTAATCTAGGAAATATGTTTCCTAGATGTTCCTTGATCCTTTCTGCTAAAAATGTCTTCAAGCTGACTACATCAGAGAATGTTCGTGATGCAAAATCACTCTCCAAGAAAATAAGAAATCCACTGAATCTACTTCAACCAGTTGAGTGTTTGCTAGTTCTCACTGACTTTAGCTTCTTTTGGATGCACAGTACAGTTAGAAAAAGTTTTCTCCTTTTCAGCAGTAATATTACCTTTTCATAATAACTTTTTTTCTTCTTTTGGTACCGGTATACACACTGTGCCTATTTGGTTGTTCTTGGTTTATCCTAAGACAAGACATGCATTTTCCTACCCCACTAGTAATACACCTCTTCATTTGGAAAGCCTTTCAGCAGATGAAAAGAAAAATTATTTAACAGAAATTACGAGGTGCTGTAGGGTAGATAATCACCAAGGGAATTGCGGGCTGCAATTTAAGAAGGGGGCAGCTGTAAGGGAGGAGGCATTCAAGCTGTGGAGATATGAAAACAATCTCCTAGGCAATAGAGTGTAAGCACAAAATTTTAGCAGCTCAGAAGGTCATCAATTTAATTGCAACCAAGGTCACAGTGGGTGAGGAAGAGTTACAGTGGGTGAGGGAATGTGTATAGACTATATATTTATTTCTGTGTTTCCTGACTTTCATGCTTGAAGTTTTCTCTATTTAAAGTAATCAAATAACCTTATTTCTATTCTACTAAAGGCTGTTCTGAGTTTTGAAGCCTGATGGTCTTTACCTGAGAGCTCACCAGCATAGTCAGATTCACTTTAAAGTTCTGAATGAGTTCAGATCTGGTCAAAAAGCCTAATTTTGCTGTCTTCTCTTTCAACCGATTTTCTGCATCTTGCTCTTGTTTCTGGGTTTGTTTAAGTCTCTCTGAATGTCATTTTTCTTCTCAATTCCAACTTACGACCACATTGTGATGTAGGACAAGACAACTTTGAGTTAACAAGTAATTTACCTTAGATGGCATCATCGACATGGATATGGTGCTCCATGCAGACTGTCACAGTTGGGTTGTTTCTGGAACTGGGACATAACCCTGCCCCTTTAAAGCTCATTTGGTTTTTGCCAAGTCATGGCATATCATATTGTCATATCATGTCATACTGCACTGCCATCCTGCCCCTATACTGATCTGTTCAAGATTTCTTCCAAATTCCTCTATTCAAACAGCTACTTCAATGGCTCCTTCATGTCCTTGTGTTCCTGTATTTGTCTGATGCCAGTTGTGAGATTTTTTTCCTCATTCTGCCTCTTCTTGAGTTATCAAAAGCTGATTATTCTCAAAATCTGCCCTGTTTCTGTCAATTCTGCTCTACTCAGTCTAGTATTAGTCAGTACATGTCCACTTGAATATCATCATATTATCTTGTTATTTCTCTGTGATGAAAGCCCTTAAACTTTCTGGTCTTTTTCTTTCCACTTTTTGCTGTGAACTCAACCCTCCTTTCAAGTGTCCTCTAAGAGTTCTCTGTCATTGTCTCTCCATATCCAGACTGGCTTACTATGTGCCCCTGCACAGCTTAAATTTCTATCTTTTGCAGCTGTTCAAGCCTCAGTCCATGATCTATTTCTTTCTTTTACTATAAAAGCGGTCTTTTCTTCTAGTCTCCCTCCCTCATCCTAGCCCTTTTCACAGCATTCTTTCTCTCCCAAAGCTCTAATTGCCTCCTGTAGCTCTTTGAAGCCTCCATGGGTATCTTGTCTAATACAATGTCCTAGTCAAGAGCTTTGTTCTCATCTAGAAGCTGTTGCCTTATCTGACATCTACTGATGTCCTTTTTCCTGCCTTTTCACTCATTTTTGCTCCATCTAAAGGTACTGCTTGAAGCAAAATATGCTTGCTATATCTTCCTCCTGTCCAGATTCTCTTCCCCTCATGCCCTTCGGTGCTAAGTGTTAAATAGTCATCAGTTTATCACCTTTCTCCCCTTCCTCCTTTAAAACTCCCCTTTTCACCTTTACAGTTTATTTTGTCCCATAGACTATCTTTTATATTATCTTCTTTACAGACTTGTGGACCTCTTGGGCCAGGCTTTCTCAACCACAGAATATATATATATATTTAATGACTGTTTCTCTATTCTGCATGCAGGGTTCTAAGTAACAATAACTCTGCCTCGCAAATTCCACTCCTGTCAGTCTGGGGTGGCTGAGGGCTCTGCATCACCATCTGCTAGAATATATGTATATGCAGTGTTGGTGGCAGCTGAAAAATAGACATGTTTTTTTGCTCCAGAGGAGGCTACAATCTGCTGGTGGGCTGGTGTACAGTGAGGTCATGAAGTGGTCTAGATCTTTCAGGATGAACCTGCTACAGAACAAACCAAAAAAAGCTCTAGCATAAGTAGAAGTCTCCAAAGTTAGTATGATGTGTGCTAATTGTATGGGCAGGGCATAGGCAACATTAAGATTGTCACTGTTGATAAATAGCTCTTGGATTATTTCAGGTTAAAAATCTCCTGGGAACAGACCATGGGAGAAGAGTGATTCTTCAATCATCCTTAACCCCCTCCCCACCAGCCTCTCAGAACTTTCACTATCAAGGCAGTAGGATGGAAAGGCTAGGAATTGTATTTCTGCATCCTGAAAAGCATTCAGGAGAAATAAATAAACGCAGAGAAAGGGAGACCTGAGAGAAAACTGAGAAGAGGAGGGAGAAAAATGGACAAGACATCCATCTTGGTTGATAGTTCTTCCAAAGCCTATTCTTTCCTTTATTGTCACGTAATATCCTAATTAGGACTGTAGCTGTAATTTCATCTATCACAAATATGTTCTTCTTGAAACACACTTTGTAGTCCCACTAGGGCCTGTAATATGCAAAGGGAAAAAAAAGGTGTATGAGAAGACAGCGTAACTTTCCTCTTGCATGCCATCAGGAAGTCTAGAAACTTTTGTGAGCCTTTTCAAGAGGCTTAGGTGCACCTGGGGAGTCACACCACGCATACCAGTCATCTGTGTTTGTGGCTAGTGCAAGATGGTTTATGACACCTTCCTCTTATTTTTACATCTTCCTCTAGCTCTCTGCTAATCTCCTGAGTCTGCTGGTAACCTCTGAAGCAACAACAGCACTCCATTGGTGAGTCCCTGTGGAAGTGCAGAGCAAGAGATAGAAAGCAAGACAGAGAAGCAATAAAGAAAATATAGGAAGAAGAGCTTTGGCAGGAGATTACAGGAAGAGTGGTAGGGGAGATTTGAAAGCAGTTGCTGGGCAGCAGCAGTGCAGAAAGGGAGATTTTTTTTTTTCCAGGGTGTTCTCTGTATTCTGTGTTTATGTTTATATCTGCAGATCTGAAAACATGGAAAAGATGATGAGTAAAGCCAGAACTTTATTTTTCATTAGGTCAGCTGTGCCAGCTGGAAAAAGTGGACAAGCTGTTGGATCTATAAGTTCTTCTGAGAGTGTGAAATAGAAGTAGCAGATGTCAGAGCAAATACGAGTTGAGAGTAGCTGCTTTGAATTTAACTAGGGTAGTGTCAGTGAGGCTGGAGGCTGTGACAGAGATTATTGGTACCTTGTGAAATAGCAAGGATTGTTAATAATTTCCAGAGAGCTGACAAAGCACTTTCACTTCCTAGGGGAAGAGGGAGACAGTTGATTTATAAGCTCAGTTGCATGGTAAGATCAGTGTTCAGGACACAGGAAATATTATGACATAAATCCAGTATCTCTACTGATTGCATATATTTTGTCAGGCATTGAAATGCTGAATTTCAGTTCCCAGTTGTTTCCTTGTTAGACAGTATCTGGGTGCAGAAACTAGAGGCAGAGATGCTGTTTGATGAGAGGTGGGAATAAGATGAATACAAAGTTCTTAGCTACAGGAGAGCTGGGTCTTTCCTAGTGCATAGGTACCACCACACACACAGTGATTGCTCAGGATTGCTACCATCCCATGCACTGGCTGAAGTGTATTACATTGTGGGAAGCACAAGTGAGGACTCAGGGGGATGTCTTCCTAATGAGGATAGTAAAGGTTTTTTGTTCAAGTAGCATCTGGAGTAATTTGGTTGGCCTTGGGGTCCTTCATGCTTTTATTGATGAGGTGAGTGAGGCTGGGGCAAGTTTGGAAGCTGAGAGGGATAGTTCTTGGGAAAATACTTCCAGGGTGGAATCATTCTATTTTAGGCTATTTTTATATCATTATTTCCCATTGAAATTCCACAGCAGTATCATGCAAGACACACAGTAGAGTTCGATTAGCTGGCAGTAGAGGGTTCATTTTGATACTGCAGCAGTTTCTAATGTGCCATTCTTGTGCCTCTTGAAAAACAAGAGCTAGAAGAGTGCACTTTCAGCTACAGGTCCTCATTAGTTTTCTGCAGTGGCTCTGATGAGTGTTCTCTTGCAGTACATACAACAGTGACTGAAGATCTGGTGCTGTATTACAGCTTTAATATTTGCTGGGCCATACTGTGCTCAGTTTTTAGGCTTCCTATACCTTATATTTTAGACAGTTCTTTTGTATTTTATACACTATATAGTATGTGCTATGCATAATTTTTTATATAAGCCATAATGACAATGGTCTCCCAAAAGCATCTCAGTAGTTTGGGAGCCTTTTTGAGGGTAACCAAATGTTTTTCTCTGATTTCCTAGACACAGTCACTTAGGAACTCTCCTTTATGGTGATTCATTTCAAGTTCTGTCCTACCTATGGGGCACAGTATTCCTCCAGAAAACAGTGCTTGTTGACAGTAAAGTGAGTGCTGGTGAGAATGAAACAGGAGAGCCTGTAAGTTTTGGGGCAGCACTGATATTGCTTTTGAAAATATTCAGTGCTTGCCTGGCCTGATACTAGTTGTAGGTGGTACACACTAACCTTACCCATGTGGATATTACTGCTAATGGGTATTCACATCTTAGCAGGAACATGGAGAATGTGGCTTGTACAAGAAATTGTCTTCCTTGTGGAGACTTTCTTTCTACCTTACTCTTGAGGACCATGCAGACTAAAATAAAAGCAAAAGAAGAAATGTTTTACAGGGGTCTGTAAAATGAAATTATGAGACCACTGTTCTGGGCCCAAAAAAGGGTGTTTTGCCCTTCTCTCCACCCCATCTTGCCTGCAAATCTCTTACTCAGTATGAGTAGCTTGACCTGTGAGATGCTTTTTTCTAGTACACCGAGTCTGGGACCTTGAACTTTCTGCCCCTCCTTAATTAAGAGCCCTCAGAAGACACATGGTTGCAGTCAGCACACTGACAGTACTGGGAGGTGTCTCTAGGCCAAGTTGTTGTAACATGCTTCTCATTCCTATTGCTGCCTGGTAGCTCACTGGTGTTGACTGAGCTCCTTGCTTCTCTCCCTGGCTGAGAGACCAGCAGCAGAGTGGAGAGGAGAAGCTGTTCAATGCTCAGTTTGTGGAAAAATGAGCATCAAGAAGAATTAAATTTCTGCATACACCTGTAATTAAGTACCCACAGGGCAGTTTGGTGATGTGCTTTGAAGTACAAAGTATTCCCCATAAGATCAGCTGGGGAGGCTAAGATTAGACTGTAATATTCAGCAGTTTATAGGCATGTCTGACTTCTTCATTAGGGCTTGCTGCTGTGAACTGTGGACTTAGAAAAATTGTCTTGGGACGCCGATTCCATCTCATTCCATCTCGCCATAGCTGCTGGCATCCTTGTGACTGTTGCTTTAGGACACCTGGTATCTGGGGAGAAAATGAGGAAGGCCCCTGACCCTTGTTCTCACGTGAGTGGGATGGGGAGCTGTGAAAGAAGAGATATCCTGGATAGTAATTTCTGCTTCCTCTTGTCTGTTTTCTGTCTCTGTGCTTGTAGCTCTGTCTGCCACACCACCTCCATCCCTCTGCCCCCTCCCTCTCCTTCAGGAGTTCCCCTCTTGCTCACACCTGATATTCAATCCCAGCAGAGTTATTGCCTTTTGCTGAGATCAGACACAGCACTGGGGAATCATGTGGCAGAGGAAGGTTGCTATAAATATAGTTGAACCCTTTGGGCAGGAAGGGAAGAAAGTGAGAGAGGCACAAGGAGGAGGAGGAGGAGGAGGAGGAGGGGCAGAGAGAGAAAGAGAGTGCAGGAACAGGACAAGTCAGAGTGGTCTGGGTAGAGAGAGAAAGGAAGGATCAGCAGAGAATGCGGAGGCCGTGCCCTCTGCAGGAGCACGAGGCCGTTCTTGGTAAGGCCCAAAGCAGCAGCTCCGTGACGGACGAGCGCGAGGAGGAGTAGAGGAATGGAGAGCTCAGGGAGCAGGACACAGGAGCCCAGCCCGAAGACAGCTCTGTGGGAGGGCACACCGCAATACGACTATGTCTGCTTTGAGAAATGCACCCGTTTCGGGATACCTGTGGAGGCAGGACACGAGGCCGGGGCCACAGGGGACGGCCTGCGCTCCCCGGAGAACTCCCTGAGCTACCCGCAGGTAGGGCTGGACAACGGGACACTTGTGGCAGCACAGCTCTCCCTGGGACCTCGCAGGGAGATCTCTGGGCTCTCCGAACGGCGCTGGCAGAGCACACATCCCTGTCCATCCCCAGTCCCACCAGCTCTCCCCTCTGCTTGCTGACTCCAGGCTGGGCTTTGACGTTCATGGCTGTGCTTACACCAAGGATCCTACCTGTAATTCAAGTCAGAGGCGATTGTCACCTGCCATGGATGCAACGAGACTTGGAATGGGCAAGCTGGGATGGGGGAAACTAACCAGAGCATTAATGCATTTGTTACAGCAAAGAGAAGCTGCAGCTGCCTTCAGCTGCGTAGTGATATTAAAAAAAGCAAATGAGTGAGTAAAACCAAAGAGAACAGTGATGTTTATAGACGGGTATCTATCTGCACAGCTGTGTAGATGAAGTAAAGCTCCCTGGAGTCTTTTCTCTGACCAAAAAGCCCTTCATGGTCATAGACCCATACATGTGTATTGGTATTTTTGATAACGTAATGGAGCTGTAGGTGAGGGATTTTCTAACATTTAAGCTTGACCTGACTATTGCTCTGGCTTGTACAAACACTGGTTCAGGAAAATATCTGGGGCATAGATGTACTCTGGTTACGGCTTTTTGTTCCGTTTTGCTCTGTATCTCCCTTACCTCTTCTTCTGGGACAGCCTCCTGCAAAGGGGAGGGTTTACAGCACAGTCCTGGTGTCTTATTTCCTACCACTCTGTTCTGATTAAGCTGATCTAAGAGAGCTTCGATGCAATGAAGGATCCAGTCAAATTGTGAGGACAAGATAGTGTGAATGTGAAATTCATAAAGTGGATGTTTCTCCTTAAATGAATACAAATCCTCTTGCACGGATGGCAAATGGTTGGGCAATGAAGGAGATTGCATTAATTGTCTCCTAAAGACTTACATGATTTAGTGAAAGGAAAAAAGGTGCATTTGCCATCAAAAAAATTTCTTCCAGTAGATAAGCATCCCAGTGGGGATAGTTACATGCCACATTGCCAAAGATCAGAGAATCAGTTCCATGGCCATATTCAGGGATTTCTGTTCTGAAACTGCCTAAAACATCTGAGAGTTTGTGTGTCTCCTACACTGAAGTCTTCCAAAACCGCCCCACCGGCTTTTTTGGTAGTAGCAGCCCAGATGGACTGGAGCAGTTTTGACTTTGTCTACACAAGGCAGTGCTTTGGCCACAGCAGCCACACTAAGAGGGTGAGCACAGAAGTGGGATGGGGTAGAAAGGTGTGTGTGCCCACCCGAGGCTGAGCTCCACTGGGGTCACGCCTGCCCCATGGGGTGCAAATGGGGCTGGAGAGCTGAGGTGGGTGAAGGAAATGCACCTTTGTGTGTGTGCCAGGGACCAGGAGTGAGCTGGGGTGTGGGGAGCTGTGAGATGCAAACCCTTTCTCCAGTAAAGTACATCCCAGTTCACACATATCCAGTAGATATGCCAGTACCACACACCTAAAACCACTCTCAAGTAGGCACAGATAACACAGTGAGGCAACACCACCAGTTCTGTGCTCTTGCTCCCCGGCACCAGAGTGTCTCTGTGCTCAGCTCCAGAGGCATGATGGTCAGTGCATGTAGATAGATGATCTCACATACAAACAAGAAGGCCATCAAACCCATGCATATCTTCAGGCAGAAACATCCCCAAGCAAGCATGCATTTGTGAAGACAATTTGCAATCTAAAAACCTGAAAAATATTACTAGAATTACTACTATTACTAGAATTACTACTATTTTTACTGAAAAATATGTCCTAGAAATATTTTATATAAGCAGTCATGTACACATGTGCATGTACATTTATCATGGAACTTTGCACGCAAACATATTCTGGCTAAGCCAGGCTTGCTGTGGATGTGTATATTTTGCTGGTCATTCATGCACATTCAGATACATTATGAATATGCACGTGTACTTTGTACAAACATGCACATAATTATCATGTAGTTAGCATAAAAAACAACCTGTTGGACATATTTCCATCCAGAAACATTTCCACACAGAGTAATCATTCAGATTTCTTTCTCCACTGTCATGTGAAAAAACATTTGACCGAGATTTTGATTCTGTTGTGCTCTTTCTTTTTGCTAGCTGTTGCCTTCTCTTGTACATGTGTTTTGGTTTGGTTTACACAGGCCTCAGAATAGTGAAATCTTGGTCTTTGGCCTTGGCCCATCAGATAATTTACAGTCAAAAACCATATAGTGGTTAATAGATAATAACATAATAGTAGTAGGATAATAATATATTTTTGACAATTAATGTGAGAGATAGCAGATATATGACAGATGATGTAATATACCTTGATAATAATATACATTATCCTACACTGTAGGATTTTGTATTGTTTTATTTTTGCATGAGAAAGCAGTTATAGCTGGTGAAGTATTTGAAAGCTGTGCCGTTTGTGAATATAGAAAGGGTGTTCCTGGCAGGGAGCTCACTCAGCAATACACAGATGGGTGTAGTGGGAGGATGTGCAGTAAGACATCAGGCAATGCAGTAATACAGAATGACAGGCTCACACTGAGATGTAGGTGAGAGAACTCTCCAGCCCAAGCCCCTACTCACAGTAGGGCTGACTCCAAAGGTAGGTCACATTGTCCAGAACCTTTTCCAGGCACATTCTGAACATCTGCAGGACTGAAGATTCCCCAGTCCCACAGGGCTCCTGCTCCTGTGCTGAACTACTCTCAAGTGGGGCTGGATGGGGACATGTATGGGCTTTCCTTTCTTGCAAGCTGTGCTTTTTTTCCTTTTGTCCATCACTGTGCCTCTCTGAGATATCTTCCTCTGATGTTTCCCTCCAACCCCTCTCTCCCTTTAGCTAGTGGCATTGCTGTTAGACTTCCCCTCTGGCACCTTTTCTTCAGGAACAACTATTATTTTGTTGCTGTTTCCTGTCCCTTACCTGTGCCTCATCAGCTGTGTGTCTAAGCAGTTGATTGAGATGTTTTACTGACATTTAAATTTATGTATGTTGTGCATTTGGGGAGGTTTTACCGTTGAGGTCAGATATGGCTTCTCTTTGGTGATGCATCAGGGGAAAAAATAACCTAAGGACAATAATTTTAGGAATAGCAAGATGGCTGCAAGGCAGGAGTGTGAGGAAAAAGAAGTACAGGCTAAGGCTGCCTCTATGGCTGGGAGCAGCAGATCATAAACAGGATGTACTGACAGAGCTGGGAAAAGGGATTTCAGGACTGGGGGATTCTGTGGGGAATGTATTTTTCAGTCTGAATGGCATGGGAAATGGCTTGGGCTTTGGATTGTGGGAGGAGGGCAGTTTCATACATGTGTTGACCCCTCAGAAAATAGCTCCCAGAAAAATCTTGAGATTGTGATGTATTTTTTCCCCTGAGATTCTGTGCAGCTTTTCCTCAGTTGCTCAAACAATGAAATTCCCCCAATTTTTTGGGAAAACAAAAGATCATTTGCATAGCTAAAAGCTTCATCTCTGAAAATAAAGTTACTTCTTTGTGCTTTCTCCCTGGAGGGTTTGGTTGGGGTTTGTTTTTGCTTCTGTTTGTTTGTTTGTTTTTGTTTGGTTGGTTGGTTGGGGGTTTTTTGGCATTTTTGTTGTTGTTTGTTTGGGGGGTTTGTTTGTTGTTTTTTGTTTGTTTGTTTGCTTGTTTTGGGGGGTAGGTGTATATTCCTCCCATCTATTCCGAATGGTATTTATACCTTCAGCTGGTTTTGCACAATTTTGGTGGTCTCTCTCAGCATTTAGCCAAGCAGGCATGATAGTGCCTTTTCTGGTTCAGCCCTTAGGTGGTAATTGAGAACTTATAAGATTGTCTTGATTTTTTCTGGTGCTCAGAAACCCTGTGTTCCTTGTGTTAAAAAGGGAGCAACAGAAGAAGGAACAGTCAGAGTCATACTGTGTTATATTTTTAGTTTTACATCTTCTAGTGGAGTGGGTATTTCTTGCCTAACCCAATTTTGCTGTAAGGTCATCCTCTGATTTCTGGATTCTTTCTCTGTCCCACAATCTCCTAACATTGTAGATACTTCCAGAATCCTGGAGAAGCAAAGCACATGTGTGAAGCATTCTTTAAATGTGTTGAGACTACCTGGTTTTCCAGGACAGCAACTTCTTTTTTAAGTCTGTGGACTACCTCCTTTTTTTATCATATCCTGAGTGCACCATTTTACAGCCAGGCAGAAGCAGTGAGCTAGGACACCATATGAGGACTTTCAAATTTCATACTATTATACTGTCACACTGTTCTATCTGGCAGATGGAAGATTCTAATTTGAATCTCATATTTGACACGGGCTTAAGTTGTATTTGACATAAACCCATTTCTCATGACCATTTAAAAGTAGTAAAATACTGGCTGAGGTAATGTGAAGATGCATTTGTCAAATTTCTGCCAGCATTTGGCATTTCTGTCTGAAAGACAGAGAAAAAAATGAGCACTTTGCTAGGTAGGACTGCATTCTGTATGTGGCAGTTACCCTATAGATTAAATTCTTCAGCCTGAGGTTTCATTGTCCTGTCTGTTTTAGGGGGGGCAGAGTATGGCCATGATTTCCTGCAAAGAGTCTGGGTAATTTACTTAGAATGTGTCAGTAATCATGTGGTTAATAATCGCATTAAATTTGTGTAGCTTCCAATACAGTAAAGAATGGAAGAATTCTTTCAGCTGTTCAGATAGGATCAATCTGTTTAAGAGGCAGCAGGTGAGCTATATTTAGAACAGGATTATTTTAAAAAGCATTCATATGGGTTCTGTGAAGAAAAAAAAAAAATCACTAGGATTTCCAAAGGGAGCTATGGCACATGGTTCAAGCGTCTCTTGAGGAATACATGCAAATAAATAAAATACTTAGGAGCTTCAGTCATATTTGTTATGTTGAAATAGTAAATGGTAGAGCACTGAAACAGGTGCTCAGAGAAGCTGTGTAAACTCCTGGAGATGTTTAGGAGTTGCCTGGACATGGTCTTGAGCAGCCTAATCTGGTTCACCTGGCTTTGGAGTTTGCAGGCTGTGGGCAGAGGCTTGGACTAGAAATCTCCAGAGGCACATTCCAGTGTAAATCTTTCTGTGAGTCTCTGTATCTGTTTTATCTCAAGAGAACAGGAACATCTCTTTTGTTGCCTTGAAAGGGGGAGGCAGGAACTGTCAAATAGAAAAGTCTCCTAAGTGTGTGGTAGTACTTTATCTCTGTCATACATCCTGTCATTCTCCATCTTAAGTGTCTGATTTTGCTGATCAAAACATGGCCCATTCTCTTCTTGCCTCTCAGAAAATCTCAGAGAAGCAGATGTTGTGTTGGGGAGGGAACAAAGGGTCACCTTGTCAGAGGTGGGAGGTGCATCAGGTGATAACCTGGTCTGAAATGAAGCCAAACATGGTTCACTGAAGGACATTCAAGGAGAAGAGGCTTATTCTCTGCTTCTCAAATGCACACCTTCCCCACCTGTACTCTGAAAGAGTGAGGTGGCATAGCTGCTCTTCAGGGAATCTGGTAAACAAACCTGGGGCACAGTCAGGGTTCTTTGAACTCCCTTAAGATGTTGACAAGACAGCTTGTTGACAACTGCCCAGTTTAAGAATTAATTTTGTGTAAGAAATGTCCCTGGTAAGCACGTGTAACTGATTGTGAATTGCATATAACCAACTGCATTTCAAGTTTAATATCTGAAGAAAAAGACCAGATTAAGAAATTAGGTATTTCAGAGGAATTAGAGATACAGGAGGATTTAAAATGCTGACTTGGGTAAATAATTGTTGGAGGTGTGCAGCAGCCCGTGATATTTTTGAGATGATGCAGCTTCTTTTCCTCCATGAGCACCATCAGTGGCTATGTTCCCTGTTAAGCATTCCTTGGCAGCAGGCGGAACAGATGCAGGACATTCCTGCAGCCTGTTTGAGAGTGTAATGCCTCTCAAAACCTTCAGAGATGTTTTACAGTGCTTCTGAAATCTATGAGACAGCCCTGAGGATGGCGGCCTCATGTGAACTACTTTGACCTTCTTTTGTACCTTCAGGAAGCTGTCTCTTAATGCCCAAGTGCTGTCTCTTAATGTTCAATCTCTCAGCCATTTTTTCCCAGGGCATTAGAGACAAATGAATATTCTGTGATCATACCTTGTACTCCACAAAGGTGGTGAAATGGTTTTGGAGAGATTGGAAAGAGGAAACTAGAAACGAAAAAAAAGAAAAAATAAATGAGCTGATCTGTCTGAGAGTTTCTGTGTCTCAGTCTCCCTGCTTGGTACATTTGGGTCTATACCTTGGATTTTTGGTAGATCTGTGTTGTCATCCTTAATGATGTTTGTGAAGGAGCATTTGCCTTACCTTTTCCTTATGATCCCTCTTGTTTTCTGCTTTTTCTGCTCCTCTAGCTTTATGGCCGATACACAGACCAGATAACAGATAACATTTCAGACAAGGAAGCAGCAAAACTGCTGAAGAAACAGGCCCAAAGGAACAATGGAAGACCCCTGAAACGTGACAGTCAAGTACAGATCAAAGAAGAGCACTATTCCAAATGTCAAGGTAGGGACAATTTATGTTTCGTTACCCTATTACCAGATATTGATAGGCCAGCAAGAGAAATTGGATTTAAGCAATTGTGACTGGGGAGAAGCAGAGAGGGAAGGAAAAGGAATCGAGTTTCATTGGGTTGAAAAACCTTCTCTATGTGAGCTGTCATCCTAGAAAGAGAAAAGATATGTTCGGAACAAAAAAAAAACAATCCCAAGTAAATATTTTTTTTCACAACAGAGCTCTATAATTGGAGGAAAATTACCTCATTGTATCAGACACTAAATTATACCCTGTGTGTCCTGCACACCCCCACCCCCCCTTTTTAAAATGTTTTTTAAACTAAACAAGATGTCACAGAACTTTGTGAGAGAGGGATGGCTATCAGTCCTTCAGCATGAAGCCCCTGATTCCTCCAAATAAATCCTTTTTTTCGTCAGCTCTCAGCACAGGAGAGACAGACACAGCTTCATCTATGTTCACTCAGTTTTTCTGGTTCACTCTTCCCTCCACAGACTGTGCTAAACGCATCCAGAAATATGTTACCAAGAAGCTTGGAGAGGACTGGATTTTCTTGGTTCTGTTGGGTCTGGTCATGGCGTTGGTGAGCTGGGGAGTGGATTATGCCAGTGCAAAGACCGTACAGGGTGGGTCCCATTCAGGTGTTGCAAAAGCAGCCAGTAAATTATATGAATGTTTTACAAAGCCCAGTGACCAGTGTTGCTCCTCCTTTAACATCATTGTCCCATCCCCAACCCTCACTGCTTGGGAAGTTTGAAGTTCTGGCAACATAGTAAAGTTAGCTAGGGAGAGGTTCTTTAAAAGGATGGCAGTAGAAAATTTGGAGGTAAGTAGGTAGAAACAAGGGATATGTGTGTGATGAGTCAAAGACAATTATTTTTAATTCCTTTTCTTTCTGCTCCCTTGAATATGCAGGAGCACAGGGAAGTGTTACTGTGGCCTTTCCTGTTATACTGCTTCCCTTTCTCCCCAAGAATATTAAGGAATGGGTGATGGGGGCAAGGGGCTCTTAGATGCCCTCCTGACACTGTTTCTGCTTTTTACCTCACTTTTGTTCTTTCCAGTTTTTACTTACACAGTGCCCTGAATTTTTCTGCCATCTAGGCATATAGTGCCCTTTCCTTTTGCTCTTTTCACAGGGATCTCCTATTCCCTTATATCCCTTCCCTGCATTTTTCCTGTGGTCTGTCTCCCTTTGCCAGCTACAAAAATTACAAGATCTTTCAGCCCCCATTTCAGTGTGCACACACACAGCCCCCACTACCACATCCTGTTAACTGCACTGTTCCTCTGTCCTTACCCTCAGTGTCCCAGTCCTGACTGGCACACGTATACACCAACCTTTTCCTCCTTGCTGCTGCAATTCCTCAAATTCCTCCCAACATTCCTTCAGCCTGGTCTTCCTCCCTCCAGAGCTTCCCCATCTACCAGGTGACTGGTTTAGTCCACTCTGAGGATTCCTGTCCTTTATCCTCCCTGCACCTGAGTCCTTTGAGGTTCTTTTTCCTTCTCCCCTGCCAAGTCTCAGCCTCTGCTGATGCTGTGTGGGGAGCCAGCTCAGGCAGGGAAGATGCAGTTCAGAGGAGCTGCAGTTCAGTTTGGATTCTCAGCAGCTCATGTTGTTGTACCTGGTTGAGCAATGGTACCACTGCTGTTTTAATAGCTGCTGGCTTTTGAACAGCTTACATTCTGCTGCTCTAGAAGGGAAATCACAACCAGAGCTTTTAAACTAGTATTTTTTTATGAAGGAATGATTGGTGGACCACTTTATTGTCCTTCAGAACCCACACAAGACCCTCAGACTGCCAAATGAAGACACTGCACAGTAATTTGTCCTCGCAGCTGCATGTAACACACCTTTTAATGCCACACTTATGCACATATATTAATAGTGTTTTCTATCCATTCCTGCAGAATGCCTGCTTTACTGGGGAACTCAAAATGCAATTAGGCTTGTCTCGGAAAAGCAGCGTGAGGGCACCATTTCTGAAGGAGATTTAGCATGGGCACGTTTAGCAATTGTGTGATTCTCTGGTGTCTGCCAGCCTGTTTGGAGCAGCTGTGGTTACTGGCACGTTCTCTGTTTGTGTGCCCACAGCCTACAAGTGGACCTACAGAGCGCTGCACCCGAACGTCCCTCTGCAGTACATGGTGTGGGTTGCCTTTCCACTCGGCCTCATTCTGTTCGCAGCCAGCTTCTGCCACTTCGTCTCTCCACAGGCTGTTGGTGAGGGCAGAAGGCAGAAGGCAGGATCTGTCCCTGTCTGTCTCGTTTTCCTTGTTCTGTTTGCCGGTGGGTTTTGTTCATCCCCCGCTCTGCTGTTGTTTTCAGGGTCTGGGATCCCAGAGCTCAAGACCATTATGAGGGGAGTGGTCCTCAAGGAGTATCTCACTCTCAAAGCTTTTGTGGCCAAAGTTGTGGCCCTCACAGCTGGGCTTGGAAGTGGCATGCCTGTGGGGAAAGAGGTAAATATTGCTGATTCCATGTGCAGTAGTGACCAGTGTCTGGAAGGTGAGAGTTGTCTGTGAAAGAGGAATCTATAAATGTTTTCTTACTTTCACCACCATTCCTCTTCTCAAAGCTCTGCTCTTTCCAGCAATACCTATCTTTCCCTGGCCATTTTCCTTCCACTTTAAAAGACATGACATAGGAAAAATCAAAGAACTCAAGTCATGTAAGAGGGGAAAAAATTAAATGGAGATAGGAGAACAGAGGAATATTGGAGGGTCTAGAGTACAAATCTTACGAGGAGTGGCTGAGGGAAATGGGGTTGCTTAGTCTGGAGAAAAGGAGGCTCAGGGGAGGCCTTCTCATTCTCTATTACTCCTTGACAGGAGGTTGTAGCCAGGTGGGAATCAGTCAATTGTCCTGGGTAACCAGTGAAAAGAGGAAATGGCTTCAAGTTGCACCAGGCAAGGTTTATACTGGATATTAGGAAAAAATTCTGCAATGAGATGGTGGTCAACATTGAAACAGGCAAATGGTGGAATCAATATCCCTGGAAGAGTTAAAAGGTGTGTGGTTGTGGCAACTGGGGACATGGTTTAGTGGTGAACACAGTGATGCTGCATTAAAGGTTTGATTCAATGATCTCAGAGATCTTTTCTAACCTTAATGGTTCTATTACTGTCTGAGATGGCCGAAGAGAAGTTATGAGGCCTGCAGTGGCTAAATGATTGTCAGTAACTGGAGGGCAAACCTCTCTGATTTTCTCTTCCTCTTCTCTTGCAGGGTCCTTTTGTGCATATTGCCAGTATCTGTGCCGTGGTACTCAGCAAGTTCATGTCAATCTTCTGTGGGGTGTACGAGGTAAGGCACATATCTCCGCACACAGTTCTTCCACAGGCTGAGCTCCTGAGACACCCAGGACAGATGGGTAGGCCATGGAACACAGAGGAAACACATAGATCAACGTTTACTGTAGAACAGTAAAATAGAAGCTGAACAAAAGTAGTGCAAGGCCAGACATGCAGTCCAAATAACTATGCAGGACCACCAATGTTACCCAGAAATTACACAAACACTGGTTAGGAGTATGTGTTTGACAAGTTTTCAATATCATGAGTGATGCCTTTGCATTGTGATCATTGACTGTACAAAAAAGTAGCTGCAGACAAAGATCAATTTGTCTTTAAGCCAGATTTATACAGCATTGCTAATTATAGACACTGACACCATCTCTACGCTTTTGCTATCACAGACAAACCTCTGCAGGCTGATCACTGTATTGACTGCTTGTACAAAAAAACCCTATTAACTGCACATATAGATAAATGTAGGAACTCCCTTGTGTGCAGGCTCTTAGCAGAAAGTGACTGTGTAATACAACTGGAGGTGCTGTTTTACTTGAGTAGTTCCTGTCTGTGCACAAGGACCAGATGTCACTGCTGGAGACCAGCTGACAGTACTAAAGACTGCACTAAAGTGTGTAGAGCCTGCTATCTGTAATAGCAGGGGCTGACTGTGCTGCTGGCTGTTGCTTATTTTCATTGTTCTGGGTCCTAACGCCGTGGCTTTGCTCCCTCTAACCCCAGCATGCCCGTCTCTGGCTGCACTCCCTGTTCCAGAATGTGCATAGGCAGCTCGACCTCCTGGTGCCGGCTTGCGCAGTTGGAGTCAGATGTTGCTTCAAGGCCCCTCTTGGAGGCAAGTGTCTTCCTATATGTGACCTTTAATGTACAGTTCCTCTTGCTGTGAAAGGTTCTCCACAGATCCCTCTCCACTTCGGCAACACAAGTTCTTTCTTTTAACGTGTAACTGGTGGCAGTGAAAGGAAGGAAAGGTTACAGGAAAAGTGACACCTATTTAAGTGCTGATTTCTAATGATGCAGCTTGTTCAGTCCCTGCTAGCCATGAACATTGGTCCACCTGGAGAGTACCAAGGGCTGTCCAGAAATTCAGTAAAGATCAAGTAGACAACAGAAGAAAAAAAACCAAAACCTTGCAAGAGGCAACTGGCACAACTTTCAATGAGGGAAATTTTGACTCTGTTAAAGGAAATTATGTTTCTACTCTCAAGGGTGGTCCAGCACTGGCATAGGCATTCAGGGTGTCCAGGGAATTTCCACTCTTAGAAATATGCAAGACTCACCTGGACAAAACCTGATCTAGCTTTGGAATTAACAGAACTAACAGCTCTTTGAGCCAGGAGACAACTTCAGTGGTCCCTTCACAACTTTCCATGATCCTGCTTGGAGGAGAAATTTGGAAATTTATGCCTCCCCCATGCATTTGTACTAGTTTTCTGATTCACTGAATTTCTTTAAACAGAAGCACATGATAACTTCTTCCTAAAGCAGTGGAAATATATTCTTAAATAGTCTGTCTTTAATTTCACTTCCCCCTCTCCCCATGTGCTGCCCTGAACCTCTTTGCATGGTTGCTGTGCCCGGAAGTGTAAAAAGTTTTTAAATTCTATGTTTTTTTCTAAGTTGGCTTTAGTTCTTCCATGCACTACTTTCCTGTTAGTCTTCAAATGGATGAGTTAGCTGACAAATGCAACATAGTTTTGCATCAACAGTAATACTGATCTTTACTCTGGTTGGCTATTAAAAAAAAAAAAAGAAGTTAAGGAAGGAACATAGTTTGTCAGCTACAGATTAGAGGTTCTTCAGTTGATAACTTGA
The DNA here is from genome assembly GCF_963662255.1 of Cinclus cinclus. Classification (NCBI taxonomy): domain Eukaryota; kingdom Metazoa; phylum Chordata; class Aves; order Passeriformes; family Cinclidae; genus Cinclus; species Cinclus cinclus. Next base: position 30,602,629 of record NC_085047.1, on the reverse strand, counting down.
GAAAAGATGCCAGAAAGAAAATCAGGCTAAGAGAGAGGCTGTGCATATGTGGGCAGTCTAGCAAGATGTAGACAGCCTGAGCTGAAGCCTGAGGCTTCAAGGCAAAATTTGTCAGTCTGCCAAAAGCCTTGAGAGAAAGTAGTTTCAGAACCAAGGATCAGACTACAATCAGGTGGGACCATTGGAAGCACACAGGAGAATGGCACCTGTCTTAATGGCAAAAAAATAAAGCAAAAAAATCCCAAACCTAAAAAACACTCTGTAGAACTCTATGCTTCCTGTTTATTTCTCTGTACCTGGAATTAACATAGTCTCAGAGACTCCAGGATGCATCATACATGGATGACTGGGAGATGCTAGAGAAGAAAACAGAAAGCTAAACAGGGACTGATCTACCTGCTGCCTTTGGTAGCTAAAGGAGAGTCAGACAAAATAGCCAAAGTCTTCTCACAGGACAGTGAGAGGACAAAGAGACAACAGGCACAATTTGCAACAAGGGAAATTTTATCTACTTGTCCCAAAGGTGGTTCAGGGTGGCACAGGTGTCAAGAGATGCTGGGGAATTGCTGCCCTTGAAATCCTGAGCACCCTGATCCTATTGATCTAACTTTGCAGTGAGCCCAATTCTGAACAGCGAGATAGAGAAGCATTCAGAATTACAGAACTAAAACTTGCTGTGAGTCTGTGATAACACTGTAGTATGGGAACAAACACAAAGTTATCATAGTTTCTGTAGCCCTAGTTCCTATCTTGGATTTACACCAAATTGCAAATGTGATTTCCATTACCTGGGAGTCATGTAATCTTCAGCTGACCTTGCTCCAGGATATAGCTTGCAGTTTCACTTCATGTTGCCCTGGTGTGTAACTTCTTGGTGTTGTTGCAGGTAAACACCACCCTGTGCATTAAGGAGGATGGATTTGAAAAGCCAGTTTAGCCCTTGACAAGCAAGTGGTACCCAGTCTCTTAGAAAGATTCTCCCTTTTATACCTTCCAATTACGGTTTTTATTAGTATGACCATTTTCACCAGGACAGCACCATGCTTTACTGGGTGATCTGCCACCCACTCACCTACCAAGCATGGAAGAACCTTCAGCATCAGTCCACACTTTGCTCTGGACATGCTTGTGCCTTGTGCACACCAAGTCACAGGGTAGGTTTTATGAGGCATTCCGTGGCATATGTGCATCCTGAGATTCCCCGCCAAAATAAAAGAGATGGAGTGAAACCTACTTATGCTCCTTCCACCCTCTGGAGGATTTCCCATGAGACATTTCTTCCACAGTGACAGAAACGTGTATATTTCAAAGGAAAATGAGATGATGCCTTCTTCACATTTCTTGAATGTGTGATTCCAGGTATATGCCTGTCCTGTGCCAGATATTGCCTTTTCAGTATTTTGAAACCATCCAGAAGGGAACATAGCCATAACTCTGAGACTGGTTACAGAGCTGGGTGACATCATGCAGTCAAACCTGCCAATTTTGTTACTCACTCTCTGTTTTCTTTCCTTCTTTCTTCTGTTTGTCTGTCCCTCTTTGTCTCTTTCACCAGTAGCAGCCCTATTATTACACAGATGTCCTGACTGTGGGGTGTGCAGTGGGTGTTGGCTGCTGCTTTGGCACACCACTTGGAGGCAAGTGGCTGTTCTGTTTCCTTTTCCTCAGGTACCTAAATCCTCTCCTGCCTAGTCCTCTTCTCCTCTCCCCCTCCCCTGCTCCATATTTTTGATGTGGCATTTACTTCGGACAGAGACACTTACCTTTAGCATTTTCAACCTCCCCAGAATCTCTGACAGTCTTTTTCCCACATGTTGTCCACTTTCTGGAGGCAAGAGGAGAAAGCCCTCTAGAGCAATGGTCTCCAAATTGGGGTGTGTGTACCCTAGGAGGTGCACAAGGTGATCTGTTGAGTGTGGGAAGGAAATACCAGAATTTCTATTATTTTTAATATAAAAAAGTAAATAGATTAAACTTCACTAATGTTAAGTATTTGTATTGGCAGTGGTGCCCTAATATGTCACATGGCCACTTGTCACATACAGTGCATGAGGTGTAGAGTTGCTCCCAACATGGAGAGTTGACCATGGTGCCCTCAATCCTTTACTCTCTTCAAGCATATTGCAATGAATTGCAGTCGATGACTGCCCATACTGGATTAAGTGGATTTATGGATTATATCATCTAGGGTTAACTAAACTAATCCTCACAAATTAGAAAAGTGGCTTTAAAAGGTTCCTGCAAAGAGGCTATGGATTGAAGATAATACTAATTATGTGAGTACAGAGAAATGACAAGAAAGTCCAGAGCTGACACTTCTAGTACAGGCCCTTATTCAGACCCATTATGAGGTACAAACAATGGCCAGCTAATGAGATCTGAGAGGAAGTCAAACAAAAAAAGATTAAAATGATCAAAGGTTATTTTAAATATGAATTTACATCTGCTATCATTAACAATGAACCTTACCCTTTGTGTGCACTGTGCTTTGACAAGTTAACGAATGAGGGTATGAAGCCATCAGAGTTAGCAAGACATTTAAAATCTAGGCATTTAGACCATGAAGACAAACCTCTACAATTTTTTCAGTGATGTTTCAGGCCAGGTGACATTCAATCCAATACTTCACAAAATTTCACTGAACCTAATGATAAATGTCTAGAGAAACCTCCTTTGAGGTTTCTTGCTTCACAGCAAAAGAGAAATTGCCACAAACCACAGGGGAAACACTCTTCCTGACATAAAAGGTAAAAATGGTTGTGATCATACACAGAAAGCAATGGAGCAGCAGATTAAAATGTGTTCCTTCATCAGAAAACACTGCTGAGAGATGCATAGCGGACATTGCTTCAAGTTTTAAGAAATGAGAGTCTGTACAAATTACACAGTAGGAAAGGTTTCCTGTGCAGCTGCATTAGAGTACAGATGTTTCTAAAATGCCTCAGATGATGGTGTTTTCCAAATTCTGTTTGATAGTGAAATGCAGAACTTCTTTCTTGTGAAAGAAAGCTGTACTCTCAACAGTAAATTACTTCTTTAATAAAAAATGTTTTATGGCAGAGCTCTTCAAGTGTAACAACTGGTGGAGCAGAGTAAGAGAAGAACTGGGGGGTAAGGTTACCTAGACACCACTACACCTGGAATTCATGCACTGCAGTGTTCACAGATGAGCTATTGCAGCAAAGAAATGGGAGCCCAAACATGCACAAAGTGCTACAGGATGTTGTTGATGTGGTTCATGTCATAAAAACAAGACCCTGAAAGAGTAGTATCTCCACAATACTTCACAGCAAGATGGATGAAAATCCTACAGGTGTTTGCCGGTTATCTGATAGCAACTTTAAAGAACAATAGAATTTAAAGTCCAGTTACACCTTTCTCTTTTACAAAAAGACAAGTGTTCTGAATTTGCTGATCTTTTCTGTGATGACAAGTGTCTGTCAGTAGATTGCTACCTAGCAGTTATTTTTTGAAAAAGTAAACATACTTGATGTACTTCAAGGTGAAAATGATGTTCTAACAGTGGGTGAGAAACTGCTTTTCAAAAGAAACTTGTGGAGACTTTATGAATCTGTTGCTAAATACAATGTGTCTTAGCTGCAAAACCTCTAATTATATATATATATATATATATATATATATATATATATATACAAACTAGAAAATTCTGCCTTTTAAAAAATCTTCAAGATTATGATTTTCAGTGGGTTTTGAACCCACTTGTTGAAAATACAAAAATTCAACATCTTATTATTTTGCAAGAACAACTGATTGACATCAGGGAGGATGAAGATTTACTATCCAGATTTTAACAAAAATCTACTCATAGGTGGTGGGTGGGATTGAGAAAATAGTATCATGATTTAGCCAGCACAGCCAATTATACATTTCTTGCATTTGGATCTATGTGTCTTTGTGAGATACTCTTTTTAGACCAAGCATCAGAATGATTGAACATAGAACCATACCTCTGAATCCCTGTATCACAAAGCATTAAACCCAGATTTTTAAAAATAAAGAATATTACTATTTTAGTGAGAACAATTTTTTGTTCCATTAATAAATAAAACAAATTATTTTAAAAATTTTGTTTATTTCATCTTTATCTCATCCTTAATTTATATTTTTGTGCATGTCTGATATTGTACACAATATTTTAGTACAGTAGTACACGCGTATTATTTTTAAATATATACACATACGGGGGGAGGGTACATGCTCAAAAACCTTTTATTGGTAGCAGTGCACGATCAAAGAAGTGTGGAGACCACTGCTCTAGGAAGCTGTTTAGAATCCTCTCTCATGCCTCTACCCTTGCACTTGTTATTTTAACCTTTCTCCCTTTCCAACTCTTTCTAGGGGTTCTTTTCAGCATCGAGGTCACCTCCACCTACTTTGCTGTGCGCAATTATTGGAGAGGCTTCTTTGCAGCTACCTTTAGTGCCTTTGTGTTCCGAGTTCTTGCTGTCTGGAACAAGGATGCAGGTAAGCTAAGAACCATTCCTGCTCTCTTCGTACGAAAGTTGGTCTGTTAATGCATTACCTTCCATCTTTCTCAAAACCACAATGTTTTTATGATATTTGAAACTTCTGCCACAACACATGACTTCCAGCAGCAGAGAAGGAAGGGGAAAGGGAAATGACATCTTCTCAGTTGTCTAGCCTAACCTATTCCTAGGAGAGCTTGGATGTATCTAACTCATAAATGACAGAATATGAGTGCTCAGCAAGCAAAAGTCTCCCTGAAATGGGATTTTTTTGCCTCAACTCGGAATAGTGTCCAGACCGCAAACACAGAGATATCCCATCACAGAGGATGTCATCCTTGCTGGGAAACACATGGCCTGCTTTGGTCATATTTTGACTAAAAACAGATAGTCAAGAAATTTGAGATGATTAAATGATTAGGAGAGTGAGTACAGGATTGGTAGGATCTGACTGAAGATCCTGAAAAATGAAGTGTCTCAAGTAACTGAAAAGTATGAGAGTGACATTTGTTACAGACAGAAATTGCACAAGCCAGGCTTGTTCAGGAGAGCATCTCAGTCACTGTGGTAAAAGGGTTTTGGTGCAGAAGGATGCAATTTCTATGTAAACTTCCTCCTTATAATACCTTTATCTTTTATTCTTACAATATATCTATTTCACTGAGCTCCATGTTGGCAGTTTACTTATTTAAAACTGCTATAACATGTCTCTCTCGACTTCAGAGGGCTGGATTTTTTTGGGGTTTGAATATTCTCTAGAATATAGAAAACAACTACACTTTCTGCCTGAATGTAGAAAGTGACTACATCTTTCTTTGTGTAACTCTGCCTAAAAGTGAGGGGTATTTAACCATTGGGTCTGTCACAAAAAACCCCAAACTCATATCTCTCTATTCCTTCCAGAGAAAAATATAAGAAACTCAAAGACAGATAACAGGAGATAATTTCCTGTTCTTCACTTTGTCTTTTCTGACTCCCATGTTGGTCTCTCTAATCACTAGAAATCACCAGAAATTAATTTCAAAACACTAGAAATTAGCTTAATCCTGTCCCTTCTTCAAAATCATCCAGACAGCTTTAACACCTGTATTAATAGCTCCTTAAGATCTTCATTGATTGTCTAGGTTAAAAAGTTCCATGATTTCAACTGGAAAAATCATGCCTTTTCACAGTTCTGTATTTTCTTTGTGTAGTCAGTCTCCTTGTCCTTGCATTAAGGAACTAGGAACTTCTATCTAGCTAAGTCATTCGTTATTTTATGATCTTTCATCATGTCTGCTCTAGCTTGTCCTTCATGCCTTTTCTTGCTCATTTATTTCCCTTCAAATGTTACACACCTGGGCATTTCAGTCTCTGTTCATGCAAGGTTTTTCTACAATGCCTGCTACCAGGATGAAGTGATCACATCAGAATGACAGATGCAAATAACCTGTGTAGCATCTCATCAAAATTCTTTTATTTCTTAGACCCACAGAATCTTTGCTGGCTCCTTGATAGTCGTGGCTTTGTTGGCTGGCTTTACACACACCACTATCTGTACTTTCTAAATAACATTTGGTTATTTGCCAACCAATCTGGCTGGCTGCTGCGGCTTGAGCCCCTCTTCGCCAGTCATGGAAGGCTGGAGTTCTGCAATTTGCAGGATTTCTGTTTGACCACATCCCAGACTTTCATCTTACTTGCCATAGGATTTCATGCCTTGCCTTCCTCCTGCTGCTTCTGGTTCCTTCTACACATGGCTCAGCATTATCTTAGAGTTCAAATCGATTTTTAAGTAGACTCACAGTAACTACTTTCCCATTCCTTTTTATTTCTAACTTTGTAAGAATTGGACAGGTACTTGAAACTAGTACAGTTTCTAGCCAATGGAGAGAAAAGGGCTTAGACATTCAGTCTCAGGATGGCTTAGTCACTCAGGAAAGAGGATGCAGACAGAGAGGATGAAGCTCTCTGTGGAAATCTTTCTGTCCTGAGGGAGTAGAGACAGAAGCAAGAGAGACCCAGACTAAATGTTGTGACCGTTTTCCTTTCCTCTGGTCATCTGCTGCCTTGTAGCAAAACTCTCTGAAAATGAGTTCACTATACTTTATAACGCTCTGCCGTTTAGTGGCTTGGATTATTTGTTTCCTAAAACCGAATTGGGATGATCCCTTTCTTGGGCTGATCTAACAAAAAAGAGGACACATTGCTTTTCACCATCTTCCATCCCTGACTGTTATTCTAAGCCTCTCTGGTGCCATCTCTGTGTTTGCTGTTCCCCTCAATTCAACACACTTCCCTGGCAGAGGATTAATCCAGGGAAAGAGCAGATAGGTTTTCTGGCAGGTTTTAATGAGGCAAAGGAACTCAGAGAAGGCTGTGATGTGTCAGAGTGGGCCCAACGGGAGAGGAGAACAATAGTACAGCCAGGAGGGAAGGAACAGGGGGAAGAGACAGGGAGCAAGATTTTCCCAATTTGGATAGTAGAATGCAGTTTTAGGCTTAGCTATCTTAGGTAATGTAACCCACTGAGACCTCATTAAATTATTACTCTAAACCTAGTTCTGTCTGACCAAATAAAAAAGTACTTAATGCTTCCTGTTACTATCATATGTTAGACTTTCACCGCTTCTTTTATTTCCTTATTGAACAAATAATTCCTTCATCCAGGTCAAGTTGGGATTTATATCCATCCTCATTCAGCTGCACTTCCACTCTGTATTAAATTGCTAATTTATCCTTCACCTGCTGGCATACAGATGTTTACTGTTTCCACAGAAAAACGCACCTCCAGACAAAAGCAGCTTAGGTTTCAACATTGCATTGTATCGAAGCAGCACTACCAGGAGGGGTGAGCTGGAGAAGATGGAGTTTAGCTGATCTTTTCTATCTCTGATTTCTAAGCCTTTCATTGTTTTGGCATCAGTCAAAAATGTTGAAGCTGTAACTTCAGTGAAGACCTGAGTTTTGCTTCTGAAAGGCAATCACAACTGTGAGAAGTGATACAGCTTCTTCAGATATCCAGGCACTGCCTGCCTCAGCAAGGAGACCTCTTAGTTCAGTAAGGATACCAGGAAGAGCTTTTTTTTATAGCGAACGGATGGTAGAAAAAAAGAAAGGAAAGAAAACCCTTTAAAAAATGAGGGATTGCAGCTAAAATAATGCATACATTCTCTGAAAGCAAACCTAGACCATCTAGAGTCCTAGGGTTGCAAGTGCTCAAAAACAGAACCTACTAAATCAGAGCAGCCTGCCAATCTGTAATAATGTATATAATGTCTGGGAACCACACAGGAGCATGTATAAACCAGTTTCCTTGTCCCTACCCCTAGCTTTTATTGCATTTACCTTCTCACCTCATTATTTTCTCTCCTCCTCTACCTTTTGTCTCTCACAGTTACCATCACAGCCCTGTTCAGAACAAACTTCCGTATGGATTTCCCCTTTGATCTGCAAGAGCTGCCAGCATTTGCTATAATAGGGTAAGTTCCCAGGAAGCCGAAACTTTGCTCTGTAAAGGTTATAATATGATCTGTGTTAGGAATTCTGCCAAAAAGTTACATACATCACTTTTACTCACTTTGGTTGTCACAAATAAGGCTTCTACTCATTGGAATTCTTCCTTCAGAAATGGTGCCCATGTATCACAATTGCAAAGAAAAGAAATATGGGTATTATTAAGGTGTTTGTTATTTCCTTTCCATATATCTTTTTCAGAGATTCATCTCAGAGGTAAAAAAAAAAAAGTAGGTCTAACTTGGTCAAAGTTCTGGGAATAGATTTACTGAATGGCCCTTTAATTGTTTTGACATTTTCCCCAAATGAACAGATCCAACAAGTATGGCCTTTTCACATGACATAGATGGAACAAAAGGTTTAACCTGAAGTTTCCTTTTCACAAGCTCAGACTGGTTATCCTTTTTGAGAGAGAATGGTATACCCAAATGGTGACAAGGGTAACCAACTGTAATTGGATTCAGAGAGAATAATGGTTAATTTGGAGGAAATTAAAGGATGAACTTAAGAAAAAAGGAAATACTAGAGAAAAAATGAGTTTGTAATTACTGTGGGGAAATGTCTCTGGTTAGAGCTTGAGGGAGGATCCAGGGAAATCCATGCAGAGCACTAACCAATAAAGGTATCTATTGGTTTAGACTGACAAGGAAAAACGTAATCCTTGTGATTTTACAGCTGGTTGTTAGAATCCAAAATTTCTTGTCACTATGTTTTGGACAGAGTTGACAGAGCTCGCTTTTTTCAGCATTGCACATAGGCTAGGAAAGGAATATATGACAATTGCAAAGTGCTTTCAAACACCTGGGTGTCCAGTGTGTCTTTAAAATAAAAAACAACACCAAAGGCTTGGACAGTCTTGGATAAAGTTCTGATACCAAATTGGAATGCTTCAAATTCTCTTAACATTAAGTCTCAAAATTGAATTCTCTTTCTACCCAACATATTTCTTCACTTTCAGGTAGGACAAGCACTATCAACAGGTAGATCTTGCTTTTTCTGTGCCAGCAAATGTTAATTTGCATAATCTATACAGAAGGACCACTTCCAGTTTATGGATAAATCGATGGACATGAATGGAGAGATCTATATTTTAATATAAAGTATTACAGAGAAATTCAGTTGACTGTGCAGTCTACAGGCTTATATTGCCTAAGGGACTGGTCTATTTTAAACACTATTCTAATCAGTGTTGGCTTAAAATATTTAAGAGTAATTCATTGAACATGTTTGTCTGTGAAAAGCTTGATATTTAGTTTAAATGTGTTTCTGTGCAATTTTTAGATGATAAAGCAGGATTATTTTCAATGTGCAATGTTTTAAGTATCCTAAAATAATAATAGAATGGGATTTTGCAAATGCATGCATAACATATAACAAAGCAAAAGTTCATTAATTTTAGAAATTAATAGAATTAAAATATTAAGTGTTTATCCTCAGAATTACGTGGGTTAATTACCTGCCACATAAAATAAGGCTTCCCTTTACCAATCCTAAATGCAGTCTTTTTTCATTCTTCCCTTTTTTTCATGTTTGAGTATTAGGCCTTATTTATCCAAGTCTCATTAAGCTACAGAGCCTAAGGATCACACCAATTCTTAGACTACACTTTTTTCTTACTTTATCAAGATCAGGAGCATAAGCCTAAGTGATTAGGATCAAAGAGATGATATACTTTACTTTAGGCACAAGAGCTCCTATTGCTATTCGTAATTGTTGTAGGCGTATAATTTTACTGGATCAGACTTAAAACTCCCTTACTTTTTACTATTTTCCTTTCCAGCCTGATGTTTAAGTTCTGGCAATACTGGTCTTAACCGAGTTGCTCTTCACAAGGCCCCGCAGAGAATCATCAGTCTCTTTTTATAGATTATTTTATAGATTTTCCCCTCGCAGAAAGAGAAAATTGGTAAAACGGTAGTGTGTGTGACAAAGAGGTACAAAGTAATTTCCCCCTTTTCATCAGAGAGTCAATATCTTCAAATGAGCTGCTGTAGGAATAACCCTCTAGGTGACGTTCAAAAGATTTCACAAACAGCTGAAGATTAAACCACTCAGACTCATTTTCTTGGTTGGTGGCTTGTGTATTATCCATTGTTTGGCATGATTTTATTTCTTTTTCTCCATTTTAGCATATGTTCTGGATTCCTTGGAGCCTTTTTTGTTTATCTCAATCGCCAAGTGGTCCTGGGCATCCGACGTCATAAGGCTCTGAGCCAGTTTCTCACCAAATAGTGAGTGCTTGTGAAGATATTCTCTTTAGGGTCCACATTCTTACACCCTATTGGTATTGGATAGTAGCAAATGCTTTCTGGAAGACAGTAGACCGTTTCATGTGTAAGATAATAAAAATATGAGAAACTGCTCCTGTATGAGAGTAAGATTTCTCCAACCATCAAAAGAGTTTTTCCTGCACTGGATTTTCTTTTTCATCAGCACCCATAGTTTCAAATAGCTTCTTGATTTGGAAAGGAGACTCTACAATATTTGTTAAGAGGATAATATTTGATAAGAGGATGGAGCAAACGATTCATTGGAAAGAAAATATTTTTTAATTAGAAAGTCAATGATCATGCTTCTTAAAACCATGCTGTTGCTGGTTGGTTTGGATTTTTTAAGATCAGTGAAATTTTCAACATTATTTATATTTCAGGAAAATTAAATACTACGGAAATCTAACTACATTTTTAAATATATATTTGTTTTTTAATCAAAGTGTTGGCAAAAAGTGTAAGGAGTGTGCTTCATTCTTGTGAACTGAAAGCTGAAACTGATAGCAACCAAATGGTGTGAAATGCAGCATGGAAGAGAAATGCAAAGTACAATAAAAGCCTTCACAATAAATATTTTACAGGACACATGAAGATACTGTTTTACCCTCTCTAATAAAGTCCTAACCGCCAAAGTTTGTAACTTGAACAAGAAATGGTGGCTAGCTGTAAATGTCTTCAGTCTCTTTACAGAAAAAGATCTGATACTATCAGAATTTTTGAAGTTGAGAGACATGGAGGACTTTATTTCTTATCAAGTTGCAGGCCTGACCAGAAGAAAACCACTAGATAAACAGAAGTTCAAATTAACTTACTTTCTTATGTGAAGAAATATTGTCTTTCTTCATCATGTAGCCTTACCCACAAGCAGCAGCAGGGCTATCAAATCAAGTTAATAGAGAAGTAGAGCAAAGCCTGAAAAGTGGGAATAGACTTTTCACTGATTTCTCAGAATTTTTTAGGTCCTTAGACTGAAACAAATTAAAGGTTATAACCTGTCTTCCTAAATCTCAGCCAACGCTTCCTGTAGGAAACTGTAACTAGCCAAGGGACACATGACAGGATTAGTCCAGCATGTGGAAGCAGTTCAGGCTGATGTTGTCTCAGCACTTGTGAAGGAAGTGTCACAGCTCACCCAGACACCCACCCTGGGACTGGGCACAGCAGTAGGAAAACATGGATGGTTTTGGCCTCTGTCCCACTGTGTCCCACTGGCCTGGCACTGCAAGACCCCACTGGCTATCAAAGACACCTTCCCCAAAATTGGGACAGTCAGCAATTCAGCAGAAAGAGAAGCAGTTTTCCCCACAAGAAGTAATGCATCAGGGGGTGCCTGCAGAAATGCATGAAAAACCCCAACATTTAAATCCACTAGGACAGGATACATTGCATGCGGGGTGAAGAAGTAAGACTGTTGTCATCAGGACAAATGAGAAAAGTAGCAGCTTTTGACAATAGGTCAACACATCACTGCAAACACACATCCCTCCAAATGTTCAAGCTTGTGCATGTTGTACATTCCACTCTTCCTCCATTCCTCCTATGATATTAATTCTGTTAGAAAAAAGGGTTTTGCTGACAGGTGAACTCTATGAATTATGATGATCAGTGGAGCAGGGCATTAAACTGCCGGTAACAGCACTCCAAAGCAATGGATACAAATACAGAGAGGCTTCACAGAAATAGCATTCCTAGTCCTGAAGTGATGGTGCTACAAGAGCAGAATGTGAGGTCATATTGTAATAACTTCCTTTCTTTTCAGCCGACTGATATACCCTGCAGTTATAACCTTCTGTATAGCATCTGTGACGTTTCCTCATGGATTTGGGCAGTTCATGGCAGGAGAGGTGAGGCTGGAAAGTGTATTACTAATTCTGTGCAGCTCTTGGGAATGTTATCTCCTTATCCTCTGCCCCAATAACCTCGTGTCAGGGAAAAGGGAGGAGTTTGGACTGAGGAGGCACTATATGATCTCTTCTACCTCCTTCATAGAAAACTTTTTTTAAAAAGGTCCACTCTTCTAAGCAAATAATAAGGAAGATGTTACCATGTGTAAAAGAAGTTATCTTTTCACCTGTTTGAGTAAGGTTGTGTCTTTCTTCCTGAAGATTAAAAATGCGAATTAAGTCTTGTAGTCATGAATCACCACAGTAAAAATCTCCTCCAGTTCCTTGTAACAGAGATAGAATATTTACTCCATCTAATCTCATGACTCATACCTGTTTATTTGCTGTTTAGTTGATGCCACGGGAAGCCATCAGCACTCTCTTTGATAATTATACCTGGATCAAACACTCTGGGGACACCCAGATCCTAGGGAAATCTGCTGCCTGGATCCATCCTAAAGTCAGTGTCTTTGTCATCATCCTGCTCTTCTTCCTCGTGAAGGTAGGAAGCCCAGCTCACCATCTCCCTTCTCCACTCAGACTGAATGTTCTTCCCTTTTATAAAGCAGATTGAGAAGTGCCAATGAGGAGTTGCTGGGTACTGAATGAAGCAGTACAGCTGCAATAGATTCCTACATCTTTGTATGTGATGTTTGTTCACCTTGAATGAACGAAATTATTAGGGAATAGTCTCCTTAATTTAGTGGCCTTTTTCTGCTCCCTAGGTCATCCTCCTTATGCATCCTGCTGAATGACCTTTGGTATCCACTGTATAATAGCTGGTAGAGAGGACTAAATCAGGAAAGATTTCTCAAGTTCCACAAAAATAAATACTTGACTAAAAAACTCTCAGATAATTTATGTTTGATCTAAATGAAGTTTCATACAGTCTCTTGGATATTCCTGACTTCAGATAGGAGACAAATAGGAATATGCAAGCACAATCTATAGTTTTGTGAGGCTCAAGAATTTGTTAGCAGTCCATCAAAACTTGATGGAGAAATACAGCTGGAAACTGTTTTGCTCACTTCCCAGAAAGCAAGAGCAGATTAAAATTTCTGAGCTGACATGGTCTGTGAAAGTTGCAACTGTTCAGCCTCTGAAAGGACCAGCCTCTGATCCTGAGTAATTGACACAGGACAGAGACAAAAAAAAAAAAAAAGACATTTGAAAGAAGAAAACATCATATTCCAATGTTCAAAATAAAAATAGCAAGAAGGAGGTTTGCCTAAGATGAAATATATATATATATATATATATATGGATAAAAATATCATAGAATAGGTGATAATAGTTTTATTATGTACTTATTGCAAAGGGGCAGAAGAGCTGAGGTCATCTTGCAATGTCAGTTAAAATTTCAGTAGGTCAAGAACAGCTATCAATGACTGATTGACACAACTGTTTCCACCTAAAGTAAAACACTCTAGCACATTTCTGGTAGGTAGTTAAGGGTTCTCCTTCTGTGATAATTCTTATTACAGTGTACCAAGCAGAAAAGTTCTTGCTTACTTGAAGAAAAGAGGAGTAGAAAAGATGAGTGGACTACAGGGTGTGTCTGTCCCGAGTCCATCCGTTTGCCTCTGGAAGAGCTGTACCCTCAGTCACTCAACCCATTGGCCTTGTCCTACTAACTAAAGGCATTTTCTACTCTCCAGAAAACCGGTCTTGATTTTTCTTCTGGGTATATTCAGCACTGGGGTAGACCACATAAACAAGAAACTGCTGTTTTGACTCTGTGCAAAGGCCTGGCCTGCAGTATAGTCAATTTTCAGCTGTATTTGGCCAGGTTTGGTACTGCAAAGACAAAGCTTGGTTAGCAGTAGTACACCTCAGCAGCTTTCTGGTCTCTGTAGCCAGGCTGGGGACAGAGTAGGGCAGCAGGAAATGCTACTGCTGCTCAGTAACAACTGCACCCTCTGCCTCTGTTCTAGTTCTGCATGGCTGTTATTGCCACCACGATGCCAATCCCTTGTGGAGGCTTCATGCCTGTTTTTGTATTAGGTAAGTTTCAGTTTTGTTTTGCAGCATATTCATCTGACAGGTGGAGAGAATAGGAGAGACACTGCCTACACACCCAGCAGGGTTCATCTGGTGTATGAGTAGTCATCACTTGATGTCTGTGACTACCTGATTAGCAGGCCATAGACCAGCCTCTGGATCTCTGCTTTTGACATTTCCTCAATCCCCTAAAACCAAATGCCAAGTAGGTAATCCCTACCCTTTTACATAAGGAAAACCACACTTGGGGAGACATACTGAGCCATTGCCTTCTAATCTCTATGCCTCTTAACTTACAGAGAAACTTCCATCCTGTAATTAATAGTAGTTACTCCTTTCACCCCTGAAAGCCAGCCAAAAGAGAGAACCTCAACACTAGTACCCAAAATGTAATCTACCACTTACTCTTTTCTTGTAACTTAAATGTGATAACATAAAAAGTTTATTGACTCGCAACTGGTTTTAATTCCAATAGGAAAAAAAAAAGGAAAATAAAATAATATTATGCTCATGTTCAGAAAGAGAGGCTGTGTTAGACTGAACTATACGAGCTCATGATGTTCAGCATTAAGTACCCACAACTCTCAAATGAAATAGGGTGCTTTAAGAACCTCGGAGTTCTGGCAGGCAGCAACTGAACATGAGGCAATGCCACGCCCTTGTAGTGATGAAGGCTAACCAACATCAAGGCTGTATTAGGAAAAGACCTAGGCAGCAATGTAAAGAAATTGTTTGTTTCAATGCATTCAGCATTTTGGATACAATTCTGGAAAACCGTGCTATTTTGTGTCCACCAATCCAAGAGGTCCTTGCAGACTTGTAAAACCTGTCTGAAGGAGTCATGGGTGACTCCACCTCACTTTGAAATTAGCCCTTTTCTGAGCAGGCGTCAGAACAAGACCTCCAGAAGTCCCTTCCCACAAAAACTTTTCTGTAAACTGAGATTCTACTGTTTAGACATTCACAGAATGAGCATCTAAAGGGCCTCAACTGAGATCTGGACTGACACGGTATAGTCTGAAAATATGTCCTCCAGCTTGGGAATCACAGCTATTGCTGTGCCTGGTGTGCCCAAATGAATGAATGAGGGTTCAGCTGTAATTACCAATCTTAGTACCCTTTTTTCCTCTTGGAGTCTTAACTTCTGTATTTTTTAACTGAGAACTACTCTTTAGCTCCCTGTGTAATTTTAATGTAACTTTTGGCTTCGTTTCTGTTAGAAAACACCCAAGTGATTGCCCAGCACAGCTGCACAGCACAGACTGGATGCTCCTTAAATGTTAATTCTGTAACTGCAAGCAGTATTTTTCAGGTGCTGCATTTGGACGTCTCATTGGGGAAATCATGGCATCACTTTTTCCCAACGGGATCCTCTTTGATGACATTCTTTATCAAATCTTACCTGGAGGGTATGCTGTCATTGGTGAGCCTCCATGTCTTCCTTTTTCCTCACCTCGTCCCACTGCTGTAATTTCCCTGGTTGACATACCATACTGTTTCTATATGACAGTCTTCTTCTCTCCCTGTTATTCCTTTCCTACGTGGGAAAGGTGCAGCAGCTTTGACAGGAGCGGTGAGCCACACTGTCTCCACCGCCGTCATCTGCTTCGAGCTGACGGGTCAGATCTCTCACATCCTGCCCATGATGGTGGCTGTCATTCTTGCCAACATGGTGGCCCAAAGTTTGCAGCCCAGCCTCTATGACAGCATCATCCAGGTGAAGAAGTTGCCCTACCTGCCAGATTTGGGCTGGAATCACATAAGGTATAGTAGCAAAACAGGTGGAAGCAGGGAGTGGCAAAGAAATAAAGCAGGAGAGGATTAAGACCACAGAGGAATAAAAGGTTATTGAAAGGGTTCAGTACTACAAAGGAATTAAGGCAGAATAGGCCTGCAGTAAGGAAAAACAAGTGTTGGAGTAGAATTAGGTTTCATACACAAAAATGGAGAAAAGTCCTCTTCCTTTCTTCACTGAAAGCACAAGTTTGAATGACCTGCAATGTTACTGAATTTGTATTCATATTTCCAAATTGCTTCAGCTTAAAAATTTAAAAATCGGGAGTCTCATTTATCTAAATTCAGTGAGGTTTGGATATTTTTTCCCCAGCAAATATTTGAAATATTGTATTTGGATATTTTGCTTGAAGCAAAACTCAGTTATTCCCATAAATGTCTTCCTCTCTCTAGTATACATCATACATAAAGGTATGTATATAAAAATCATCTATATATACATGTGTCTTTTATGGTGAAGGGTAACAGAGTGGAACACAACTGTAATGGAAATTCAGCTAATCTGTGTTTATCCTCTTGGAAAGTCCTCTGGCTGCTCTCACAGAAGATCATTTGGCAGCTGTATTTTGAGCACTTTTTTAAAAAGTGGTCATTAGGTATTTCTTTAGGGAATTAATGTGCTTGACATTTCTAATATGCTAACTCTTCCTCTTATCATCCACAAATTCACAGCAAATACAATATCTTTGTTGAGGATATTATGGTCCAAGATGTGAAATTTGTTTCGTCCAACTGTAAATACCGAGACTTGCAAGCGGTACTCCAAAGCACCACAGTGAAATCTTTGCCTTTGGTGGACTCACCAGGTAAGCAATGTGAAGAAACTGGTCCTTCCTGAAGACTGTCTCAGTTTGGAGAAACTAGCTTTCAAATTACATGTTGTGAAGCAGGCAGCGTGACCTACCACATAAAAAAATAAATCCTAAAGATCTCCCAGTGTGGCTGATGTATGGCAGACGGCTGTTTCAGCTGGCCAAACAGGTAAGCTGCACTGTGGGCAGTGAAGCAGATCCAGCACGTAAGGGAAGTGTGTGGGAAGCCTGTAGAACTGTGACAACAGGGCTCTCCTGGGATCCTGCACGAGCCAAGAGCATGCATGGCATGGCACAGCTCAGGAGGGCAAGGTCTCTTCCTACAGCCTCACAGCCTGGGAGCCACCACAGGACTGGTCAGTGACTCATGTACAGCTCTAGTACGAGCCTGAGCACTTGAAAGAGGCTGGAAGGAGGAAGGGTGATGTGTGCAAGGAGACATGCAAAACCTTGAGGTGGCTTAATGGCTTCCCTGCTCTGTGTTGTGCAGAGACCATGATCCTCCTGGGGTCTGTGGAGCGATCAGAACTGCAGGCTCTCCTCCAGACACACATCAGCCCAGAGCGGCGACGGCTCCACAACAGAGAAATGCAGCAGAAGCTGAATGAGGCACCCTATGATGGACCCTGGGCAAACCTGCCAAAGCTGAAGCATGAATCTTTTGCTTATGTTGATGAGGATGAGGATACAGAGGAGAAGGGAGAGGTGAGGGAGAGAAGTGGACAGACTGCCACATAGAGACTGCTTAGAAGCACTTAGGCATTTGAGGAAGCTGAGAAATAAATGGCATAAGGTGGACTTTATTTTCTCCCCTTTCCATAACAGCTGCCTTGGCCTCCAAGTCCCACTCCCAGTTACCCGGAGGAGCCAAATGGCCCAACAAGTCCTCTTAAACAAATGCCTGAAACCTTGGAGCCCCAGCAACACTCAGGTATAGTAACTTCTGTCGTGGCTCAACCACATCCATCCCCAGCTTGGGGAAGCTTTCATGCTAACTGTGTGTATCTGCCTGTGTGAGGTGCTGGTTTCCCAGAGACTGAGAGAAGGATCTTTGCTGTTCCTGAATGAAAGACACTTTGTTAGTGCACCTCAACATCAGTGTAATGTACCTGGAAATACCTTTTGTTATGATCCCTCAGAGAGCACAGCATAAGTAGGCCCACGGGGAATGGACTCTCTCCGTCTCCCCACTTCATTCTTTGCAATAACAACTCCTTGGACATTTTCTGTAGATTCTGCATGGAACAGTCCCATCTCTTGGCTTTTCCACCATGTGGATGAAGCTCCCTGGGGAAGGAAGCCTGAGAGCTAAACATCTGCACTAAGTTTTTGAGTAGCTTAGGCTGTTGCTCAGCCACCTCCAAAACTGAAAGGCTCCTCCCTCGGACACACATCTCTTTGATTCAGCTGCATTAATGTGATGGACAAACACTGATGTATTGTGTTCCTTTGTGTCACACCCCAGCCTGCATTAGCTTTGCTTTCAAGACTGTACTCATAGCTCGTTTCTGATTCATTTATCATGTATATTTGATGCAGGATGGTGGGTTGTTTTTATTCTTTATGTGTCCTGAGATATGCAGAGAGTGAGTAAGCACAGAGATGTAGCCCAGTCTTGAGAACAAGTACAGAGGGCTTTAGTTCGTGCTTTTAGGCACCCAAATGTTGCATGTAATAGACAATATAGCACATTCTGGTTCATTAACATCCCTCATATATGTCTAAACCTCTAAGGCATAGAAAAATTCACTTTATGCTTCCAGAGCAGTGGCGTGGGGCAGCCATCCACCTATCTTACCAAAGCAGAAAAAAACCCCACATATGAAGACAAGGACTGTGTGAAACATTTTATGTGAGGCTACAACTGAGTGACCCAGGAATGACATGAGAAAGTGGAGCAGAAGTGAATTCATGAGACCTCCCTTTCCTTTTTTTTTTAGTTTGACTCACAGCTATCATTGTTTCTGACCAAACTTCCTCCACAGCCTTGTTCACAACAGCACCAGGCCCTGCCTCCTCCACTTCGCTAACTCCCTTCCTGGGAGTGTAGTTCTGGTCTTTTCTATTCCCATCATTCCACTGCTGGCAGAACCCATGGACTCCTCACCCCTTGGCACCTGTCACATCCAGTTTGTTGATATGTTTTGTTGCATGGGAATATTCATTCTGGAGTGTCCCAGACACCAACTGAATGCCAGTTTGTGACCAATTCAGCTCTGTCATGTCCCTCATAGCATTTCCCAGCCTGCCTTGGTTAAGAGGATGCGATAGGTGTGGGGGTTTGTATTTTTGTCTCTCACCTGTTCTTCTCTCTTATCCACATGTTTGTTCTCATCCTTCAGGCAGTTTCAGGAGTCTGAGGCAATTGATCCAGCAGATTTTGTGCCACTGCAGCCGTCCACATGAAACAGAGAGCACCATCCAGGTTAGGGCTACAGAGAATCTGGTAGTACCCTGAAGAAGGAAGGGAATGCAATGGAACTAGAAACTACTACTTGAGACATTCAGCATTTGGCTAAACCATGGACAAAATTATGGTCCTGAACTCTTGACAGCATCAGTGGGGAACTCTTTTCAAGGAGAAAGGGTGTGATTACTGTAAAGGAGTGTGCATCTTCCTGAAGAGTCACCTGTGCTCAGGTGTCAGGCTACCATCATGATTGAGTTTGGGCATCTTTTCTCAGTGAAAAAAAAATAATGATATTTTGGCTAACCTGCAATAAAGTGCAGTTCTATTCCATTTGGCAAACAGTTTTGGACAGATGGAGAAAAATGAAAAAAAAAATGCTTTTGGCTCTTGCCATGTCAAATGCCCTTGTTTATCTGACACGTCTGCAGAGGGTTTTGGGGATAACAGACGGAGCTTATGGGAGATCCATCCACTTCAGGGCAGTGGTTGGACCCCATATGGGATATTGTGAGAGCATCTAAATCAGTATTAGGTGGCCATGTTTAGGCACCTGAATTGCTCCACCAGAACTCCGTGGTGAATTGCCATTGGTAAGGGAGGCTCAGCAAGAGCAGAGTACGCTGCATAATGGATGAGGATAAAGAAAATCTAAGCACTTGGTAGTGCACTATTTGGAACAAAAAGGGGACCACATGGGGTGAGGAGGCTGTGCAGATTTTCCCTTTCTGTACTCTGAAACTGTGGGTTCTCTGGGTGTCCTAAACAGTGTTTTCTTCTACAGGAGCCAGTGGAAGTCACTGAGACAATGACACCAGAAGAGGTAAGACCAGGTGCTAAAACAGAGTGAGGTCATGTGAGTGCTTCTTTTACCTGCTTCCTATCACTTGCAATACTCCAGGAACCTCAGTGATTGTCACATAAAGCCATAGCTGAAGTAATTTTCTTCTTGGAGAGGCACAGTGGGCAAGTCTCACCCATAAGAGAAGAAATTTGCTTTCTGTGCTACACTGACTAAACTGATCTAGCCTTGAAGTCAATCCTGCTGCAGCAGGGATTTAGACTAGAGGCCTCCACAGGTGCCCCCTCATCTAAATCTTTCTGTGGACCCATGTTGTTCCTTCATTTCTTACACAATGGGTCAATTATCTTGCAACGACAAGGGGAAGATGCACTCAGAAAGGGAAGCTAAAGATGTTCACTCCCTCTTTAAGAAGGAATAAACAAAATCCCATCTTCTCAGAAAATCTTGAATTGCCCTGTTTCCATAAGGACTTGACATCTGGCAAGAAAGGGATGGGAAACCTGAGGGGTGAGATATAATGGACAAGATGAATGATGAACACAGGAAGGAAGAAGTATTAACAGGAGGAGGGGACTAGTTTAGGTACACAAGATAGGAATGCTGCAGGTAGCTGTAAGAGTGATTCTTCCTCTTCCCTGTGTCAGATAGATGCTTGGGAACAGGAGGAGCTGAACAAGAACGTGTGCTTTGACAGCTGCCGTGTAGATCCCTCCCCTTTCCAACTGGTGGAGAGAACTTCCCTGCACAAGGTGAGTGCAGATGTCTCCCTGAGGCATACATCCTTTTTCTCCGCTCATTCCAAGTCCAGTCTATGACTTATTTCTTCTCCTTGTCTTCACCTACAACTACTATCACCAGCCACTTTCACATCAAGCTACAGAAGTGAGCTTGTTCCTGTAATGTTCTGTGTATACTTCCAATCTCCTGCAAAAGAAAAAGCTTTGTGATAAGAAGTCTGAGACCATTCATTAAAAAAGCTTTTGGACAAAAATGATCTGCTACATTAACAGGAGTATTACGTGCCTTGCTGCTGGGGCACTACACTGAGATTTACACTCTGCCCTGTCAGTGTGCAGCACTGGAATGAGCACCCTGGATTTCTCAGAGTTTCTGTCAGGGTGTAGAGTCTGCCTGTGTCATAAGCTCTTCATTGAACTGAAGCACAAGGAAAGAGGAAGCTGGATCATGCAACACCTACAGTCAGCACAGGATGACTGGAGATTAAAGCAATCATTGTATGTCAAGAGGAAGATAGACTGGGCTTTCACTCAGTGGAAAAGGAAAGTAGTCTACTGAAGCAAAAGTACTCAGTGCATGCTTTTATCAATACTCATGTAATGTGAATGGTCAGCATAGGCCTTGTACTAAATTAATTAATTACTGTTAAGATCTCAGCCTTCAGCAAAACAAAAATAGGCTAGTATATAGTTTAGATGAGTTTTCTGAAGGGGTGGGTGAAGTCATCTGAAAACCACTAGCACTAGCATTATTTTTGAAAATATAGCCTTACAAAAATTATACCTGAAGGCTGATCATGGGGAAAGCTTCATACTTGTCATACAAAAGAGCAAGTGAGAAACTCTGAAATAACAGACAAATCAACTTAACTTGGATGCACCAAAAAACCCCAAAAAACCACCAGGAATAAATAATCAAACTATATTAAGTATACACAGTTAGACCTAAATGTGAGACAACTGACAATGAAAAGGATATCACAGTTTATAGTGACCAAACTATATTTAACCAGTCTGGTTTTCCTTTACATTAGAGTAAAATATCTTGTTCTTAAGAGATCAGACCTTTCCTAGTTTACACTTGAACATGACATTGAGTATCTCATATAATGCTAAAAAAAAGGTGAAACACTAGTTGTGACAGAATGATTTCATGTAAGGCCACAGGTAAAGTCCAGCTAAAACTCAGCTTTAAGAACCTGGAGGCTGGAAATGTACCAGAGATGAGCACTGAGAACGTGGAAAGTTTTAGAAACCTGGATCTGTGAATAACAGTAAAATAACGGGGTATATTTAGGCTGAAGAAGACTGATAGCAGTGTGATATCTGTCCTTTCAAGACTTTGTAAGAGAAAAGGAATAACTTGTTCTCAGTGTTCTCACTGCACACGATAAGCAGCAACAAGCTTAAGCTTTCACAGAAAATATTCTGGGACAGGAAAAAAGAAATCCTCTATTGTTAAGGAAAGCACTGGAATAAATAACCTAAGCAGTTTTTAACTTTACATATTACTATATGGTAGTTCAGTTTCCAGCACCAAAATGAAACAGAATCTGCACAGGTCTCCAAATGCACAATACAGGCTGCTGTATGTGAATCTCCAACAGATGCAGGATGAGAATGACCTTGAAAACGTGCTCTCCATCATCAGCATAGTCCCAACTACAGATGCACAGCAGAAGGAGCAAAGAGCAGTATTTGGCATATACAAAAGGGGAAGAAGGGAGTATGTAATTTCTCACTGGAATAACTACACAGTTTCATGTCTTCGTGATTTCCATTTCTAAATCCCGAGTCCCAGGTCTAGAACCAAGCTCTGTGTTACCCATTTCCAAAGTCCCTGAAATGGTCTTTTGTGGTTTTGCCCCTAGACACACACGTTGTTCTCACTGCTGGGCCTCAGCCATGCCTACGTAACCAGCATGGGGAAGCTGAGGGGAGTGCTGGCTTTGGAAGAGGTGAGTACAGATCCTCTGCCACGCTCTTAAATAACTGCAAGTGTCCTGTGGATCACTGCAGTAACTCACAGGTGCTGCAAGTTCCAGCTGGGAATATATATAACTGCAAGTGCTACATTTCCAATCCAGTGTTGAATTCTGAGTCAGCTCTTTGGAATTATGTAAAGGAATGGATGACTGCATTTCAGAGGAGGCAGCAAATGTTGTTTACAGGGATGTTAGAAGGTTCACCTTTTTCATGAGTGTAGGGCTCTTAACTGAGGCTTAATAGCCACTCTTAACTGAGTGGGTATTACTGTTTCTGAAAGAGGTGTGGAATTTGTTGTTTACCATGGAATTCTTCATTACATCACCAGTGTGAAAGATTATCTCCACAGGCCCTGGAGGTAGATCTGTGATCCCTTTACCATGGGGAGTAGAAGAACTTCTGCTGGGTAGGGCTGGGCCAGCCTCCCTTTCATGTTTGTTTTTCAGATTTTTTTCCTCTTTCTCAGCTCCAGAAGGCAATAGAGGGTTCCACCCGTTCTGGGGTCCGTCTCCGACCGCCCCTTGCCAGTTTCCGTGACATCAACCGGACTCCAGCCAACACGAAGGTGGAGCAGGAATCTCAGGCATGGAGCCGGGAAGACAACGGCACGGCAGCAGCACAGCAAGCAGCAAACCTGGGCACTGAGAGCCCTCTGCCTCCCTGCTCACACTCCCCCCAGCCCTCACACTCACAGGAAGAGGGGGAAGTCCCCAGCTCCACTTATGCCACGGATACCGAGTTGGAAGAGATGGAACTGACAGGGCCAGTTGCTGAAAACATCTCAGACATCCTCAAGGACATAAACCTACACACCACTGACCTGGACGAAGATGAAGACGAAGATGAGGATGTTCCCTTATAGCTGGTGTGGGGGTAGCAGTCCATCGCACTCTTCAGTGAGCCAGTCTTCTTGTGTTTGCTCCTCCAAGAGAAGCTTTTGGATGTTCTTTGCAATCCCCACAGAGGAATGATTCTGCCAGGAGGAGGGACATCAGACTGACCCTTTCTTCTGCTACTTTCCCTCTGTGCAGACTGTTAGGCTGCTGGACTATTCAGGCATGTGCAGGTGTCAGATGTGGACTGCAAAGTGCCTGAGAGCAGGCTTACAATGCTCAGGCTTGTGCCACAGAAGGGCACACTGTAACAGGACATGGATACTGCTGGACACAGTCAGGATTCTCTGGGTCTATCTGCCATGTGGGAAGTGGAGGAGGACCAGTTCTCACTCGCCACGGGTGCCATCCTTCCAGTCACACCAGGCCTGCACACAGCAGAGTAACACAGCCAGACCTCCTACCTGGAAGCATACTGCTGCTTCTGACTGCCACCCTGGCCATGTTGCTGCAGCTCCTTTTCACTGGCTCTTATCTTGCAGCCCCCCCAAAACATTCCCATGTAGAACATTTTTATTCTTTCTCAGTTTTTACTCTGGGATTTTCCTGGATGGGGATGCAGTTAGGAGCTTCTCCACTGTCCTATAGCTGAGCCACACTCTAAAAACAGATGGGAGGAAAATATTTGGTATATGTCTCATGCCTTGAATTCAGCCAAGGCTTTAGGAAACACTGGAAGGGAGAAAAGCTTCTTTGTTTTCCCATCATCTCTGGAATTTTAAAACAGAATGGGAAAATCTGAAGTGAGTGCATCCTCAGTGCTGGGGGAAGAGGAGTAAAACAGCATATATGTACCTGTATTTCAAATAACTGTGTTTGTCTCTCTGAATCACTGTTCACAATTTTCCACAGTTATAGTCTTAAAATATAAGAACTCAAGAAAAAAAAATAAATTATGGAGTGTTAGCAGGCTGCCAAGAAGTACAGCAGAGGGAAGACACATTTTCTACACTTTGAAAACAGGTTTGTTTCTGAAAACTCCTGCTCTCTTTCCTAGTAATTCTACCCTGCCTACTTTCCACATATTTCTGCATACCTCAGATCTGAGAATTCAAGCTCTCACTTTAGCCAGCTTGTCTCTGTTGTGACTAACAGCAGAGACCTCAACCCTTGTCTGCAGCATCCCTCTCTATTCCAGTTCTAAATCTGGAGCAGATCTGCATCTTGCAAAAAGACATCTTGTCAGTTCATGTCATGCATGCAAAACCTTGGCATCCAAAGGTAAGATGCTGCTTTAATTCACCGCTCTTGTGAGGTTTTCTCAGTAAACAGGCAAAACTAAATTCTGTGTATTCTTCAGCTTCTTCTGACAGTCCACATCTCTTTCTACTGTATTTTTGGTGTCTCACAGCACTTAGATGCAGTCCCAAGCAGCCTTCCACTTATCAGCAACAGAGAAGAAATCAAGGCTCTAAAAATATGTTCTTGGTGGTGTTCTCATTCCCCCTCCCGATATTAGTAAAGCATTATCTAACTTAGAGTGACCAGTTCTACATTAATATGTGATTTTCCACAAACTGTCTCAGGAGCAAGTCAAAAATACCATTACCTCTAACCCAGTCACCAAAGGAAAATTCCCTCCTGGCTTTAATTCCAAGGATTGACCTTGCACCAATTCCTCTCTGATGATGCTTATGGGTGGGAGAGTCTGTGACAAGCTTACAGTAGAAGGAAATCTTCCCTGCTAGTCTCTTGAAGAGAGAAATTAATTTTTGCTGTCTGGAATTCAGAGCCCACCAGGTCTGTTCTGTTTTTGGCACAAGATCGCTCTTTATAAGCTAACTGGGGACAGCCTTTCCCTGCCTTAATGATTGTCTGTCCTCCAGGAGCCACCCTGTCCTTGTGAGGAGACACTGGTGAGCTGAGGGCAAGTCTCCTGCATACAACAGCTGCTTGCTTCTACCAGAGGGGCACATTTGTGATTTTTGTCTGCCTGGCATCAGCACAGCCTCCCCACTACCTTTGTGTCACCTTCCACTGCCTGCAGGGAAGAGGCACAACCATTTTTTTTTTTTCCCCTCAGGGAATTGTGATAGTCCCTTATATAAGCTGAGGAGAAAGGACACTTCTTTTACAAAAGAATAAATATTAAGTGAGTGACAACACTGAGACCAAATCTGGTCTGAGGGTCCAAGCGCACTGAAGAAGGATGAGTTTCTCCAAGTCATCCCCAGCCTTACTGTGCAGACTTATATTTTACAGCTTAACCACATGCTTCCACTGAGACAGATGAGACAAGGAAAAACTTTTCAGTACACCTCCCCCTCCTCTCTCTTGAATACAGATATATGCTGTGCTCCAGTCCCACACTTCTCCTACAGTGTTACAGAAGAACTGGGATGTGACTGGCTGAGAAAGCAGATGGGAGTCTAAATCAAAGCCAGTGAGTATGTGAGTCATGACAGACAGACTGTGAGCTGGAAGAAAAATGATACACATGGAGGGGCTTGGGGAGCTTGGAGTGAAACCTTGGCTAACCTGGAGAGCTTCTTGAGTGAGGCTCATCACTTGAGATTGCAAGGGAACACCTGTGTGTCCACATATGCACACACAGGTACCTCTCCATTCCTATTGCCTTTAGCTCTCCCTGGGTTACTGTGAGGAGTGGGATTGCTCTCTGGGGGGGGAAGGGGGCTGAAAGGTGGGTGTAACTGCTGCTCTTTGTACACACTACTCAAGATCCATTCCAGGTATTGCCTCCACCCATGGAACGGAACCAGTATTCATCTAAACCATTTTCTCACCTTGATTCATACATGAAAATGCATAAGGAGCCAGGATGGGACAAAAAACACTCTGCAAAGATGGCTTCCAAAGGCTGAAGTTGTTCCCACTTCCATCTTATCAACAAAATCTTCAGTGATCTGATGACAAGTACATTAATAGGTGCAAAATATGCAGCAAAATAATACTAAGCCCACATTTGTCAAGGGAACTTTAAGCTTGTGCCCTCTCATGCTATCCTCTCAAAAACTTGAAACCTTTGTCCTGCAAACAGCGTCACACTGACCTGTCACTCTAAAACCTGTATCTCCCATCCTATCCAAATAGCACAGACTTGATTAGCTACAGGGAAAAGTAATTTTTTTCTCAACCTAAAATATCCCCAGAATTTGTATCAGCTGTGAGGCCTTTCCATCCAGACAGAAATTCACATCTAGCAAAAACCTGAACTACTCCTTTCATATGGCACTTAAGGGTGAAAGTAGAATCTTGTTGTTAAATGCATCAATACAAGGAATTTTAAAAATAGGGAAAACTTAGGGTTGGTAAGACAACAAGTGGGGCTTTAGGTAAGTATGACAAGGCTAGGAGACTTGAGGTCTATTTGGTCATGAGCCAAATAAAGGAGAAAACATGTGGAGATGAACTAATGAACAACATGAAAGATTTGCCTCAACAAAGTAAAAGTTTTGGTTGCCAAATTATTTGAGACTAAAATAATTCTAGTTTTCTAAGCCTATGGACAAAAACAATTAGTACAGGCAGAAACAGAGACAGATAAAGTCCATAAAAATAACATCTCCCTTCTGCCCAGTTATGCAAATACTGTATAGAAGTGTGTGTTTTGTGGCCAAAGGGTACAAGACCAGCAATAACCAGCTGAGCAAGTCAAGATCCCTCTTTGCCAAATTAGTCCAAACCCAGGAAGGGTATCATTAAAAACACACTATTAAAAATACAGCCACAGCAAGCACTAAGTTGTTCATGACCACATAAGCAGATATCTGGGCATAGGTCTCATAAAATTTTAATCAACACTGGAGACCAATAATTAAAATTTACACATAAAAGCCATGCCTGAGCATTAGGGTTAGGGTCTTAAGACATGATGTCAAACTTTTTAATGCTGTATTTGTGGGAAACAAGCTTAAACTGGTCCTGACCGTGAGCTACAGGCTGTTCTTGTGTGTCCCCCCGCCACTGGACAGACAGCCCTGTGCAAGTGCACTCAGGCACACACACAAATATCACCTCTGTCAAATCACAGCTGTGCAGTAGCAGAAAACTCTCCAACTCAGTTTCCTGTGCCTTGAGCTACTTCCCTCAGCCTGCTGGAAGTAACCAAGTCCCAGTGCAGCCTCATCATCAAACAAACAAGACACTGCTGTGGACACTGCTGGGATCAATGTGATGGCTAAAGGAGGTAAAGTCTTACCCAAACCTATTACTAGTTCAAGCACTGGACTTTCGAATGAGCATTTGCTCCCATCCCAGCCCTTTTCGTGTGCTGCTAATGTAAATATCTTGTTCTGTGTAGCAAAACCGGTATAGAAACATATCTAACCAACTTGAAGAACTGCACCTGATATGGAGGAAAATGTCCATCTGAGGAAAAGTCCAGTAGCAAATTAATAAAGGAAATAGAATGCAGAGAAATGAAAATGTGAAATGCCTGCTTTAGAGGAAGAACAATATAAGTACTGCTAGTATCTGACTGTTTACTGAATGGCTACTCAGTTTGAAGAACAGAAAGTAAAGCTACAAGGCACACTGAGACAGAATTAAAGTCACATAAACTCAGGTTAGAAGCTTTTCAGTTCTTTCCACACAGAAACAAATGCAAAAGACAGTAATGGAAGGTTTATGAGAAATGCATTTGAAAGAAAAAAAAAAATCTGCTTTTCTCTCCCCTCTCAAGCAAACGGGCTGTGAAAAGAAATGGGAGCTGAGATGGCTGGATTGTGACCAAACATGTCACAGTATCCTATGCTTAACTCAAATTTGCAATTTCTCTGGCACAGAAGATAGGATCTGTCTGAGGAACCATGTAGAAACTACCCTTGCAGCTGGCAAAGTGCAGATCTGGTGAGGTGTACAGCAAGAAT